>NC_045430.1:30769800-31399840 GCF_902635505.1 Sarcophilus harrisii
TAATATATATTATTTCCTTTTGATTTTTTTAAAGGTTGAATCGTGTCAGGGAGATTTAAGTACTTTGGCCAGTGTGGTAACATCATTAGCAAATCTTGGCAAAACAAAGGACATTTCACAAAGTAGCCCTGAGCTCTCAATGATTGAAAGCTTAAGTAATGGAGACACATCGTTATCAGACATTCAGCATGAGATGCAGAGCAGCAGCGACGTGACAAGGTAAAGCTTCTGTTGGACCACTAAAGGAAAAATAACACTATTTGATATATTTTCAGCAAGAATCATATAAGTTTCATTTTATAAAATGTACACAAGGAAACAATATAGTCTGTTCAGAAAGATTTGTGAAGATTATACATGTATCTAGCATATGAGGAACATTGAGCATTTAGAGAAAAATTTCATGTTATACAGTATAGTCAAATATAACAATTTTTTTCACTAGATAATGATAGTAAAATGAATATGTGAGAAACATTGGAAAAACCTTAAGAGTTGTTTTACTTTTCCCAGGGGGATAATTAGTTCTAGTCTTTTAGAACATTTGATTAACCATATCATTTTGTCCATATGTCTATGTTAAAAGGAAAGTAATCATAATATCATAGATTTAGACCTGGAAGGGACCTCAGAAGCCATCAAGTCCAACCTCCTCGTTTTACAGAGGAGAAAATTGAGATTCAGAGTAGTGAAGGACTATCCCAAGGTCACATTAATAGTAGGGACACATTCAGAATTTAAACCAAAATCTCAGCTCCTAAGGCCAATTTTCTTTTCTGTCATGTCTGGAAATGTTTATTGTCTCTTGACACTGTAGAGTAAAATGTTTTTCCATGAAGTTTTCATTTATCATCTTTTTTGGGGGGAAGAAAGGACTAGTTTAAAAAAACTAACAAACAGTATTTTTCCAGGTTATGAATAACACTACAAAATCTTTCAAATTTATTTTCCATCTATTTTTGAAAATTACTTTTTAAAAAATCTACCACTAAAGTCCAGTTTTTTACTTAAAAGTTCAAAGTCAATGTATAAGGTTTTAGAGAGCTAATTGGGGCTTTTTAATATCTCTCTCTGTATTATCTGAAATATTGATAAAACTATGGCTTAAGGTGCTTTAATGCAAATGTGACTGAATGAATTTCCTATTCCTAAAATATCTTTTCTAAAAAACTGTCTGGGCAATTGAGTGTCATGAGAAATTTAATCTGAAGAAAGGAATAATAGATAGCATTTTTCAAGTGCAATAATTTAGTTATTTGAAGGCAGTCATGTGAAGTAGTGATGAGCTGTATTGCATAGGGTATCAGGGACTAAAAATGTGACCATTGAATCAGTTTAGTAAAGCAAATTGAAGCTCAATGAAAAGGAACTTTCTTAAAAATTAGAGCTGTTCAAAAATGATATTATCATTATTATTAACTTTGCAATCTATAAAACATTTTATGTATCTTATCTTGACCCCAGGTTTTGAAGAATAACTTTTCCTTTAATTTATATTTCTTAAAAAGGCCTCAAAATTTTTGATGGTATTGTTAGCATATGTGTAGTTCACAAAAATGTGTCCTTATATATGAATTTTGCCTTTTTTGATGGTTGCCTAAAGAAAAATTGGCAGTTTTGCCCTAAGGTGCTATTTTTAAAATGATGCCATACTAAAGCTGTAGCATCTGAATTTTATATGTTTTTCTTTCTGTTATGGAATTTGGCATTGCTCACTACTTGAGATCTCTCATTGTAGGGCATTTGACACCCTTGCAAAAGCACTAAACCCAGGGGAGAGTGCAGCATGTCAGAGTTCAGTAGAGAGCATGGAAGCAAGCGTACACCTGATGGCTGGAGAGGCAAGCATGAATATCGTCGAAATAGAGGGACCACTTCTCAGCGATGCACATGTAGCTTTCAGGGTATTTGTCCCCCTTTTTTTTCCCCCTAAATTTACAATGTGTTCTTAATTATTCAGCCTCATTTTAAACCTTACCCAACTTCAAAGGTATTGTAGTTTTTTTTTTTTCTCCTCTTTTTGGAGTTAGTCAAACATTTCATAGTAGCAATGTCATATTTAAACAACATATCTGTTTATGGAGAGTTATCCCCTATAGCACATTCTGTTCATAAACAAGCTTATCAATAGTGCACTTACAATGGGGTTCCTATGCATGTGACCTTGTAAAAATTAAGTTTAGTACTTATTGGAACATGGAATGTTAACTACTTTGTATGTGTTGGCATTCATGTTCTAATGAAATGATAATTGCTTTTGTTCAATGGCTAGCTACTTCCTGAACTTTCAGGGAAAAATACATCCAAACCTAAGATATTTGGCTGTATAATAACTATAAAGAACATGATCTTCTATGTTATTCCAAGCAAAATTTAAACAACTCCTTTGATTAAATTTCTTAATAAATTTTATTCAGATTAAGTGCCTCTGAATACTGTTACAGAGGTTAAAAATAGCCACCATTTCTGTGAATACTTAATTTTTTAGATCCTTCAGAATTCTGGAACCTTTTTAGTTAGGAGGAAATGAGGATACATTTATGGTGACTTGCTGTCAACAGTTTTAAAACTCATAACTGAAGAAGAAATATAGGGATAGAAAATATTTCATCTAGTGTGAGTTTTTTTTTTTAAGCGATTAGCTTTCTTTTTTTAGTTTTTTTTTATTCTAATAGCTTTTTATTTTTCAAAATACATGTAAAGATAGTTTTCAACATTCACCCTTGTAAAACCTTGTGTTCCAAATTTTTCTTCCTTTCTCATTTCCTCCTCCCTCCCCTAGACAGCAACTAGTCTAATGTAGGTTAAACATGTACAATTCTTCTAAACATATTTCCACATTAATCATGCTGCTGAAGAAAAATCAGGTGATCAGTTTTCTTAATTGATGCTTTAGATTGAAGCTTTAAGTTCCTTTTAATATCTCTCAATCCTAGTTCTACTGCCAAGTATCTTACTGCTTCAGTCTTATATGTCTAGCTTAGATTAACCTTAACTCCATTTTCCAGGTGTATTATTGGAAGGAATTAATAGTTCTTCACTTAATTTATTTTTTTTCTTTAATAATTACGGGATTTTCTAGAGGAGTCCTTAGAGTTTTTAGCTTCACAAATTAAAAAAAAAAAGCATTGTCTTCCAAACTCAACAGCTCTGCAAATGGACAAATGTAGGATTGTTCTACTTGGAGGCTAGTATTGTCATGATCAGAATATACCATTGGCTTAGACGTGAGTGTTTCCCTGAAATATTTGCTTGTAGCAATTCTTTTTTTTCTTTTTTTTTCCCTGAGCGAGCCAATTGGGGTTAAGTGACTGCCCAGGGTCACCTAGTTAGGAAGTATTGTGTCTGAGGCCAAATTTGAACTGAGGTCCTCCTGACTTCAGGGCTGGTGCTCTATCTACTGCACCACCTAACTGAACTGCCCCACTTATAGCAATTCTAATCCATAATCTCTTAGATAAAACAAATTGCTAATCCAGTAGACATGATAGGATATGGTCTTTCTGCCTCTAGAGGTATCAGTTGAAACCTACAGAATATCCAACATTTTAGGGGAAAAAGTTTCCTTATAAAGAATAGCCCATGATCCTCTTCTTTCTATAGTAAGGGTTTTCCCTCCTCCCTCCCTCCTTGTTGTACCATTTAGAAAAAGGTTTACTATTTGAAAACTCTTTTGTTAAACTTTTTTTTCATTCTAAAATATTTTTGTTGAAACAGGCAATTTCTCTCCACATTTGTCTTAAGCAGTTTTAAGGCTTGATTGACCTGGTCCGACCTAATTTCTTTTCTGCCTAAAACTCTAAACTGAAGAACCTTCAATTTTAGGAAACCTAGCATCCTCTATTTGCTCTCCTCCTTTCTCCATCACTGACACAGGTGCTACTTCCATGTTCTCTCTCTTTTTTTTTTCCCTTTCTTTTTTCTTTTCTTTTCTTTTTTCTTTTTTTTTTTTTTTAAAGAAATTAACTTATGGAATAAAACAACCATAATACAAGAAAGAAGGTGATCATATATAAAACTGCAAATCTATTATGCAGTACTTGGTATTCTTTCAAATATACAATAAAATTATTGTGTAAATTATTTTTCTTTTCTTCCTTTCCACTCTTCTTCCCCTCTCCCTCCCTCCCCCGATGAGTCCCATTAGACACAAATTTATTCTACACATTCTTTTCTTTATTGATTCTTTGAATTCAGATAGGGTCTTTCTTCATGTGTGCTCTGTAAATTAACTTCAGTGTTCAGTAGACAAAATAATTTATTCACTCAAAAGTTTTTAAAACAATATTGCTCTTTCTGTGTACATCATTCTCTTGGTTCTTTCTGCTCATTTCCCTCTTAATTTTTTCATGCAAATCTCAACATGTTTTTCTAAAATCATGGACTTTATCATTTCTAGTACAGTAATATTCCATCACTATCATCATATTCCAGAACTTGTTCAGCTGTTCCCAGATTGATGGACATTGCTGCAATTTCCACTTCTTTGCCACAACAAAAAGAGTTGCTATAAATATTTTAGAATATACAAGTTCTTTTCCTTTTACCTTAGCCATGTTTGGAAATTAATCAGTGATATTGCTGGGGCAGAGGATATTGATAGGTTAAGGCAATCTATCTTTCTTGTACTTTAGATGTAGATTTGTTTCTAAGATTTACACATGTTCGTGAGCATATAACAAGGAACTTATTTCTTGTATTTCCCTATTGAATTCCTCTAACTCCACACTTAAGAGTAATACTTTGTAGTTTTAGATCCCATCAGGTTTCCATGTCTTCATTAACCACACCCTGATATTAGATATTCTAGGTCATTTGAAAATCTACCTTTATTTCTCCATTAGTTCTCCCAATGATTGAGGGATGAAGACTATTTGTTGTGTGGGGTTTTTTTTTTTTTTTGTTTGTTTGTTTGTTTTGTTTTGTTTTACTAGTAATGAAACATTTTATCTCTATTGGAGATAGAGGCAACAAAATAGAGCAAGAGGGCACTGAACTTGGAGTCAGAAAGACTGGTGGGAAATCCCACTTCAGACATTAGCTGTGTGACACTGGGCGAGTCTCTTACATTTTCTGTGCTTCTCTTTCCTTGTCTGTAAAATAAGGAGGCTGGACTTGACCTCCTCCAGAGTCCCTTACAGTTAGAGACTGTTACCCCATCCCATGGGGTCACTTTAGTGTCATGATCCTTAGGGCCCACAGAGAGCAGATGATTAAGATCTAAGGCCTACAATTCTGAAACGGTAGCTTCAGACAAAAGTTGGAGAGCAGAATGTTCAGAAAAGAAACAGTATTTTTTTTTGTTTTTCCTATGAATTTTCTTTAATATAGCCTCCTATATTTTTCCATTCCCTTTTTATAACATTCTCATTGCACTCTTTACTGCAACTTTGTGAGGTTGGATAGTTTGTTGTTCACAATTTCAGAGAAGTAATTGGAGACACAGGGTGTCAGATTATATATGGGTGGTCAGATTATATAAGGCTGGCTTTCAGCAGCATTTTTATGCTTATTCTTGTCTTTAAAGAGAATGGGGAGGTTGTAGAAACAAATGGGAACATCTGTAAATTAGAAATAAAACTTTATGGTTTGGGGTAAAAAAAAAATCTCCTCTTAAAAGGATTAAAGCAAACCAGATGGACTTTTTCCTAGTTTTTTCATTCATTTATGAAAAATTTAAACCAAGTTTAAAAATGGTTTTTCCTTTTTCAATTTGGAAAACTTTCATTTAAATGTTAATTTAGGGCCATAAACTTGAAGATAGGAAAACCCACTTAGACATCTGAAGAACTTGGCATCTTTTCTCCATTAAAGACATGTCCCATGGCTTTTATTTCATCTCCAGCCAAAATGACTTTGCTCACTTGAAAGACAGAGATGTCACACTTTAAGCAAACCTAGCTTGTAAAACTGGTTAGCTAGTGGATAAGTCCTTGTTTATAAAAGGAAAATGGAGTCCTTCTAAATTTCTGGCCTTTGGAATGCATCTAAAATACACAAGTTTTACAAAACTAGGTTATAGTCTGTTTAAAACAAGAAAGATGTCATACCTGTATTGTTGCACTTAGTCATCTCTCATGGCTTACCTCCTCAATTTCCAAGCCTGTCTTTTACTTCACAAAATTTAGGTGTGTTATATAAAATAATTGTTTCCTATCTTCACTTTGAGGAGGTAAAATACCTCATACACAAGGAGGGAATTATTGTTTAAACTCATATATGCAAATGGTGGCATTATTAATCATGAGATAGAGATTTACTTCCATATATGTCATATACCATGCTATAGTCAAATAATTTTGACATGTTGCAAATACTATGGATTTGTTAAAAAGTAAATTAACCTGCACGCCAACCACAGGATTTTCTGGTTAAAACTAGCAATTTTTGGTAATTCCCCTCTTTTTTCCACTCGGTTGTGGAAAGTTCTGAACAGGTATGATGGTTCCCAATTTGTTATTCATATGCTTGCCTGCTGTTTTTTTCAAAATTGTCTCAAATAAATGAATTTCAGTGTTTTTCCTCAATATTTCTCCAGTATTAACTTTGGAGAGGTTTTGGATATATGAAATATGTTGAGTGCATTTGACCTTTTGGGTCATTGCTTTGTTTTGATGGGTAAAAGAGCCATGGCTAATATTGAACAAAGGCAGTAGGATTTCAACTTTCATATTCATTTTTAGCTTCATCATATTTCTGTTGAACCTTTAACTGAGAGTTCTTGTACAATCCGTCAACTGAGTAGGAAAGGACAATACATTAAAGACACTTCCCTGTGAATCAAAAAGTAGATAAGTAAAAGTTTAATGGGATGTGAAATTTTCTATATTGTATCTAAATGTCATTTTAGTTGAAATACAGAAAGGACTCAGTATTATGACCTTCATAAAGCAAATAAATGTTCATTGTGTAAGGATTTAAAAAATACAAATAAAAATGTTCAGTGTTCATTTTCATTGCGAATTTTATCAAATTTGGGAAAAGCTGCAGGTTCCAAAATAATGATCCCTCCAAGAAGCAAAGCCAATTGGCTCAGGCTTCTTCTCCCTTCTGCTGGTTTTTAACATCTCATTTAGGCTACTAGAATGTTGTAGATGGGCATTGGAAATTATTTAGTCCAGGTTCTTTATTTTATAGATGAGGGAACTCGGAACTAGACACAGATCTTACCCAGATCACAGAGCAAGAGCTAGAACCCAAATGTCCTGACTTTATTTTCTCTGTACCAAAAACAATTACTATATTTAAAATAAAAGCCTATATTTCAGAATGTTGTTAAGTTAAAAGAGTTTTTCCTACCCGATTATCTTACCCTAAGTAAATGTCAGAACTGAACTATTTATCCTTCCTTCTCTTCTTTATCCTCCTCATCCTCTCTGCCCCTGACCCCAGACTTGCTCTTAACCTCCAACTCTTGTTTTCAAAAGGGTTCCACTACTTTTCCTGCTCCCAAGACCACAAATTTGAATCAACTTTATTCCTTCTTCTTTGCTCCCCCTAACCAATCATTTGCTAAGTCCTTCAGTGGTATTTCTTATCCCTCTTCCTTCCGTCCTAACCACTACCCTACATCAGGCTGTCATTTCTTTTCACCTTTATCATTGTAGTAGCCTCAAAATTGGCTTTTCCTTCTTCACTACATCCTTCACACTGCAGTTTGAATAATCTTGTTTTACTAATACACCTTTCTGATTAACTCTTTTGTTTCAAAGACTTTGTGTATGTAGTTCCTAATTGCCTGTCAAATATAGTATCAAGTCCGGAACCTGGTCCTTTGGAATCCACCTTTTTGGCTTGATATTTTCCTGTACTCATGTCCCTCATTCTTGCCCTGTCCTCTTTGATTTCCATGCCTTTGTTCGTACTGTTCCCTATAAAAGCAATGCACTCTTTTCTCCCTTTCATCCCCGATTTAGATGCCACTTCCTCCCCTCACAAAAGTGAAATCTCAGTGTTTAAAATTTTCCATAGTACTTTCCCTAAGTCTGTCCTTTGTTACAACCTCTCCCTGAACTTGTTCTTCATAGAATTCTGAATACATGGCTTCCTTATCCCTTCTCCAATTCCTTTGTTAGTTACTTGAGAGCAGGGTCAGTGTTTTGTCTATACCTAGGAACTAGAACTTAATGGCCAATTTTGATAATGAGAAAAAGTTATTTCTAATAGCACTGCTTTACTTTGTTTAATTTGCCTTGATGAAAAGCCTCATTAAAATTTGTTGCTTGAGGCCTAGACCATGAAGCTATCTTAGAAATGGAAGGCCCTTGATTTGAAGCTTTCAGTCACTGTGCAGCAGAAAATGTATTTAAGGAAAGGTGTTTTATCAGTAATCCTTAAACCATTATTTCATTACCTGACTTTTGTTTATATATACATATCTACATAAGATGGCATTGTTTCTCAGTTTAAGAGATGAGACATAATCCTTACCCTCAATGATCTCACAGTTCAGTAGAAGTGACAAGCACTCAAAAAGTTACAATAGGAAGTTTAATATTAATGTGTAAGAGTGTTGTTAGACTTGAAATTACCACTTTGAACTGAAACTTTTTTCTTTTAAAATTTTTTTCTTTCAAAATACTGTTTCTAAGTTAACAAGTGTTTCTTTTTCTCTCTCTCCCATCTCCCACTTTCTAAGAAAAAGAAAAATGAAAGAAAAATTCTTGTAGCAAGTATTCCTAACTTTGAAAAACAAAATTCTTAATTGGCTATGTCCACAAATTTATGTCTTCTCCTTCATCTTGATTCTGTCATCTCTGGCAGATGAAGGATAGCATGTTTCATCAGTCTAAAATCCCATCTTTTCCAAATTAATCTTCTATTTGATTTTTAAAATATTAACATCTAGTAACAATAAAAGTGACCATAGTCTTTGCCATGATAGAATGGCAGATACTCAACAATAGAAATTGATCTGAAGAATATCATTGCAGCTTTCTTACTAATGTGTTTTACCCCCTTATAAAACCCAATCACCAGTGCTACATAAAACTTCAAATTTTGTTAAGAACATAATAGGTAAGGTATTTAAATACACAAAAGCTACATTCAAAAGATGCTATCTTTATCAGTTTTTAAAAAAAGAAAATAAAAACACATTCTTTCTGTGTATGGTTATGTGTTAGGACTTATAGTCTGATAAGTAACTTATGAATACATCCACCTTCTTATTAAAATCAGATTGTGTATATTTAGCCTCATGAAGAGAGACTGATAAGTATCTTCTAGTTTCTTTAGTCAGAACAGAAATTACACATTTTTTGTTTGGCCCCACAGAGAAGAGCTAGCAGCAATAAATGAGAATGCCAAAGGGATAGATTCTGACAGCTGTTCAAAAGTAGAATGGATGTTTTTCTCCCCAAAATAATGGATCTCCCTTCAGTGGAAGTTGGATGGTCACTTGTTGAAGTATTGTTATCAGGGTGATTCTTATTCTAGTAAGAGTTAAACTTAATGTACCTTAAGGACCCTTGTAACACTAAAATACTTTTGATTATGTAACTGCTTTTATCACATTAGTGTTTCTTTGTCTCCTTAGTCAAAACAAAATGTCCTTAAAAGTTCCATGATAATCTTTTTAAAATGCCGTTTATCTAACACATAGTCAAATATTCAGAATTTGCATCTGTTTGATCCAATCCAGTTACTCTTATGACAGCATTAATGTGACTATAAATAGTAGAAAGAGGGGGGGGGGGGAATGATTTTTATGCAGCTGGCATAATTTTTAATACTTCATGCAGGGGTTTCAACTAGATAATTTCTAATGTGCCTTTCTACAAGATTATTTAGTTTTAGGAGTCATCATTGAGCTAGAGTTGGCTGGCTTAAAGGGGAGGAACAAAATTCCAAATATTTATGAAGATTTTGAGGGGCAAACATCTAGACAATTGACTAATTTTATTAGGTGGGAAAAGTAGATAATTTATAAAAGACAATGATCATTTTTCTTAGAGGGAATGAATTTCACAGGTTTTTATTTTTATTTTTTTAAAGCTTAAGTTTTATTTCATGTAGTTTAATTATCTGGTAAGATTTTTGAAAACTATCCAAAATATTCCCAGGTGGGAATGTACCTGTGGTGGTTCCTGTGGTTTTGTACCTGTGAATTCAAATTTAAGTATATTTACTGCTCTAATCTGGAATTTGTTACATAGAAACTTCTCCATCATATAGTAATTCTTATTAAACAGTATTCAGTATATCCATATCAGCAAAGCTATACTTGTTTGTCAATGCCCAACACAGCTTCATTTTATAGAACTAGATGTTATACATATTTAACATGTATGGGACTACCTGCCATTTAGGGGAGGGAGTGGGAGGAAGGAGGAAAAAAGTAAAACAGAAGTTTTTGCAAGGGTCATTGTTGAAAAATTACCCATGCATATGTTTTGTATATAAAAAGCTATAATAAAAAATAAAATTAAAAAAAAAAAAGAACTGGATGTTATAGGGTGTGTTTGTTATTTGCAATTATTCAGGTACCAGACTCAATCCGAATCTGAACATAGTTCTGTGCTAGATTTGAAGTCAGAGGCTGTGTGACCTTGGGCAGATGATTAACATTGTTAGATTTCAGTTTGTTAGAGTAAGAGGGTTGGCCTCTGGGGTCCCTTCGCAGTCCTCGGTCTGTGATCCTTTGGAAATGCCTTTGATTAAAAAGAAGATACGACAGAATTTAAGAGTTTTACATTCTTACCAGCATGCATATTGGCAAGACTTAAACTATAATTTTCTGCTCATTCCAAGTTTATTCAAAATAAATGAATGTATTTAGATTTTTTCAGTCATGAGATAACTTATCTAACTCCCCTGTCACCACTAGCTTACCATGCCTTCTCCTATGCCGGAATACCTGAATGTTCACTACATCGGTGAGTCTGCTTCCAGACTACTCTTCTTGTCCATGCACTGGGCACTTTCCATTCCATCCTTCCAGGCTCTGGGGTGAGTGATTTGAAAATCTTGAATATAAACACTATTCATCACAAAAATGTATTTTGAATAAGAAATCTGGGAACAAGAATGAAGGGTGGTGTGTTGGTGTTTTTTTTTTTTTTTTTTTTAAATTTTTAAGTAATAAATCAAGAATTCTAGTTATTTTTTCTATGTTATTTTAAAAATGTTTATTTGTAGTTTCTAGTTACTTTTCAGAATAAGAATAGCTCCAAAATAATCAGCTTGCATTAAATTTAGTATGCAGATAAAATTTTCTGAAGTAAGATTATCTGGTAGGGAGTTGAGTCACATTGGCTCATGTGGCAGAGAAGGATGCTGAAGGTCAGAGAACCCTCTGGCTCTGCATTCTTTGTTCTTTTTTCTGCCTGTGCCTCTTGTCCCCTTCTACTACCCAGAGAACACCATGAAAGAAAAAGATGGGAACCTAGAAAAAAATGCCAGAAATCACTGTGACTAATTTGCCTAATTTTCCCCTCTGATGAACAAAAATAATTATTTTTGAAATCTATTTTGGTTGTTCCTTTATTTTTCAGTAAAAGGCAAATTTACTTGATGTTGAATAACTGCTGATTGACATGCTCAAACCTCAGAAAGTAAAAAGGATATTTTTATCTTTAATAGTGCACATATCAGATTATTTTAGTAACAGTAGTAAAAGAAATGGCATCTTTCAGTGGAAATCATTTTAATTTCCTTGCCATATAGAACACCATTGATTTTAAGTCTTATAACTGCCCATTGTAATTAAACCAAATATTGAAGGGATGAAAAAAAAAAAGAACATTGCAACTTCAGGTGATGGTATCATTACTTCCATAGCCTTCGAAATGACTGTCTGTAGTCTGAAGGGAAAATCTATTTCATTCTGACTGCCACAGGAATTTATGAAATTGGGATAAGTGATGAAGTGGTAGTATTCAAGGGCATTCATTGGAGCGTGAGCTGTCTAATTTACTAACTTAATCTACATAGGTTATAGACCCTAGTCGTCGTTGGCTTCATTAGTTAAGTATTAAAAATCCCCTGCTCTTCAACAAGGCCAGTCTTGTGCACAAGGACCTTCTCTGGCTACTCTGTGCCTCCCTCCCCCAGCTGCTGCCTCTGGGTCCCTTCCTGAGACCCCTGGGTCCCTCTGTGCCCCATTTCCTCTGGCTCTCTTGGCTGGCCTTCTGGCCTCCTGGTCTCTCAGTCACAATGAGGCCATGGGGCACCCATTTAACCCTCTGCTCACGTTCGGTGCTGCTGCTTTCTCCGGCTCTCTCCAGCTCCTTCTCCACATCCCTCCAGCCTACCTGGGCCCTGTTCTTTTCTTCCACCACTCTTGTGATGAGGGGATTTCATCAGCTCCCTGGACTCAGACGTCCCTTCTGGCCAGCTTTGTCCAGTCTCCGTTCTCACCTTGCTGATGGCCTTGGGGCCTTCTCTGGGTGACTCGTCATCATGCCCAAACCCGTTGTTTCCTCTGCAGCACCTTCTGTGCACCATGCCCTGAGCCAAGCACTCTGGGAATTAGGGGCTCTGGTGGTCTCTGTTTGACAGATAAGGAAATGGAGGCAGGTCTGGGCTCACATTGCCCAGCTCTTTAAGCCCCCATTATTTAGTCCTGATCATCTTCAGGGCACCCTCCCCTTCCCTCTGCCTGGTAGGCTGACTGTGGTTTGGCAAGACTTGAAGCTTCAGAGTAGTTTCATGGAATAATACTTACTGAAAGGCAAGTAAACCAAAGCCCAGAGAAGTGGGACTTGGCCGAGGTCGTGGGGGCTATGACAGAGCTGGGCTTTGGTTTCAGGGCCTCTTTGCCCTGAACTGTGCATTTTCCCCTCAGAGTCTTTGGAGTCTGCTCCCTTCCCCTTCCCTCCAGGCCCCCCATAGGAGGCAGGGACTCCTGTCCTGTGTGGAGAGGCTTCAGGCGCCGCAGGGTCACCCACTCCTTCCATGTTGGCTCCCGTGGCCTGCCAGGTCCTGTGCGGCGACTCTTTGTCCGCTACTCTGATGCTCGGGCTGCAGTGACTGTGCTCTGTGGTTAAGGTCCTGCCTCTCCCTTCTTGTGAAGGGCAGACAGGGTTGTTGGACACAGGAAAAGATTTCCCTGAAACCTGGCTTCTCATATGGCTTCCTGTTCTCCCAACTTTTCTCTCCCACAGGTAGCTAATATTACCGCACAGTGGGTGGATCGGCTTCAGTGTTTTCCAAACTTGCATCAGTCAGACCTGTTTCTTAAGAGGTTTTTTACTTCATTTCTTTTCAAACTCAAAAGCAAAATGTAAACAGTCATTTTAAAAGTTGTCCCATGCTTTCTTGATGAATCAAATAGAAATGTCTGCTATATGCAAATCCCTGGCCTGGATGTCTTAGCCAGTTCCTGCCTTCAGGAAGCTTAAAGTCTACTAAGTGTATTTGGACAATTATGATAACAGGGTAGAAGGGGATAAGTACCTCAAAAATACAAAGACCTTTGGAACTTTGGCAAAGACCTTCCCGGGTAGTGCCTCTAAGGCTGCATTTTCCGCCTTTTGTAAAATACAGATTATAGTCCTTCCTTGCCAACTTCTACATAGGAGTGAATGTACAAACGCAGACTCAACAAGAACAAAGAGGCTTTACTGGTAGATAGAGTTCATAGGAACCCAGTATATTCTAGGCCCTTTTCTTTCTTTTTTCTCATCATGATGCAACCTTTTCACTGCTTCTGCTGCTAGGGCACAAACTTCTCTGTCTTAGCTCCTAGTTAGGAAATAAACTGTTACTTGATTAGTTTCAGACAAAATAAGCTTTCCAGTTCCTTCTGATGAGTAGAGGGACTTTTATATTCCTACTTCTTGTCCATTGTCTTCCAAAGCAGTATCTTTAATCTAACTTCTTTCTGGTTTGTTAATTCCTGTACTTCAGTTCAACCTCAGTTTCTCCATCTCTTAATATCTAGAGACTAAAGCAGAACATTTTACTTAAACTTTTAATGAGGATGTAGGTTGAATTATTGATAGGGGCCAATATCAAGATTGCTTTTTAAAGCACTGTGACAGAATTCACTAAACAGATTTAACAATTCCGCTACAGGTCATAAACCCCACAGAGATCAAAGGCAGAGCATTTACACATAAAACAAAATATCTCTGGCAGCAAAAAACAACTTGAAAACAAAGAGTGTATCCTTTGATGTGAGAATGGCTGAATAGTTATGCTATTTGTAATATTTTTGAACTCTAAAATAAGAGGATTTCAGAGGACTTCAGGGGAACAATGATGTAGAGAGAAGAAAGCAAGATCACCACTTCTACAACAATTTTAGTAACTTAAATAAAAGTCATATTATAAAAGGCAGCTAGACTGATTAATTATGGTAAACAGGCTTGACTGGAGAAAACATTTAATGAGACACATTTTCCTCTATTGCATTACAGGTGCAGAATATTATATTTGTGGGTCTATTTTGCTTAATGGTTTTCTTTCTTATTAGAGAGATATCTGTGGGACTAGGGAAGATACATGGGGAAATAAGAAGCCATCAATAAAAGCCATTAATCTTCCCCTCAAATTTATCACTGCTGTTATTTGAATTGGAATGTTACATTTTTCATGGATCAGTGACTTCATTTTTACTATCTAACCATTTGCTAATTGTTGATCACTGTTCTTATTCAGAGTTCCCCACTCTTACCTCCTTTATCTTCTTAGTAAAATCCCCATAAAATCTCGGCTCAGAGGTGGGGGACTACAACTGTGTAATGTTGCAGTGCTATTAGGTTTTCTTATGAAGGAGAGCTCTAAGTTATATTGGTTGTAGGAGATGATTGTGTTGGACAGGATCTATTGTAAAATAAGAATGGTGTTCCTGACAGGGATCAGTAAAACTGAATAAAAAAATAGATAAAATAATCCTATAATAGAATATAACTCACAACCCATAATTTGTGATCTTTAGGAAAATCAAATGATCTCTTTCCTGGGAAATTCCTTTTAAGACTTGTAAATAAACTTTCAAGTAATTTTAATAAGCTTCAAAAAAATTACAAGATTTGAAAGTAAATGATAAATAAGACTTCTGATTTTTAACTCATTTATTTTATGGAAATGTTCACTTTATCAGGTTCATTTATGTACTTGGATTTTTAGAGATTTTTATATTTTTCTTCATTTTTCTTTGTATTTGTTACATGATTCGCTTACAATTGTTGTCACTGAGAAATATGAAGTGAAACTCCAAATTTGCATAGATTTAGTACACTTTTACAACAGTGAATATGTCTCAGATGAATAGACTGAATTTAATACAAGTAGGTTGAAATATTTACTTATTTACCTCATTAATTATTAACTCTTTAAGTCATAGAATTAGTCATGTTGGTCCTTCTGTAGTCTTCTCAATGTCATTTAACTTAACTACATTTTGCTTTTTAAATGAATATTCTTATTATACCTTGTTAAATAAATAGTAGTTAAATAAACTGAATTTTGCATTGTGTTGCCTTTTTTCTCTTTCCAGTCAAGAAAACAGCATCTCATTAGTGAAAGCATATTGGAATGAACTTTTTACCCTTGGTCTTGCCCAGTGCTCCCAAGTAATGAACGTGGCCATGATATTAGCAGCATTTGTTAATCGTCTTCACAATAGCCTTCAGCAAGGTAAAAAAAAAAAAAAAAATGCCTCCTTTTCTTTTTCAGGTTAGATGAGAATGTTTTATGGAATCTTGTTTAGGTGAACATTTAAAAACTGATGTCCAAAAGTTTCTACAGAAGTCTTATATGTATCAAGTACGTCTTTTCCTGTTTTACATTAATTATCAGATTTTTATTAAAGAATTGAGAAAAAAGAGCATCCAGATGTTGCAATAATGGGTATTAGAATAATATCTTCCAAACTCACTTAAGGTTGACTTGCCCAAAACGCAAATTTGTTAACTTCTGTGGTGAAATGACTAGATACTCACACTATCTGGTTAGCCTAACTCCATCCTGGCATTGGCACACTAGCAAACTGGATTAATTATCACCAGGTTTTCTGATAAATGTAGAATCAAGCTAAAAGGAGTTGGCTGCCCTCAGGGGTTATCTTTATCAGATAGTGGTGATTTGAATGCTGATAGTTATATTCTTTTTTTTAAGGCAGTTATTTGGATTCAGAAATTCTTGGTTTGCATCTCAGTAACTTAACTGTGTGTCTTAATTTCATCAATAACAGGTCACATGTTAGTACTGCCATGTGTGCAGAGGAGCAGATAGCATGGTCCGAGCAGCATTTATAACTTACTTGTCTTTTGTCAGTTTCAGAAGATGGCTGACCTAAATATTTCATCCTTTAAGTTTCTTTTGCTTCAGTCATCTCTTATCCTTGAACTTGAATAAATCTTACTTTTAGGTCTCTAGGCCTTGTTTCTATCCAGATACTTATCATGCCAAACTTTATAGCTCGAGATGTTATTTGTAACATTTTAAAATTCTGGAAGATTGTATTTCTGCTTTCCTCTCTCCTATCCTCAAAGAAATATAAATATGAATAAATTTTGTTCCCAGGATTTTAAATCTTTAGAGTGTTTTAATTATTCTTGCTTTTGGCAGATTGTAGTTCTTTTGAGTGAGAGTTTTTGAGTGAGTCACTTCTAAATGTTAGGTTTGTAGCATTTTTTGAAGAGTAAATAATTGCTTTTAGTACTTTTCTGCATGTTTTTATATGCTGAAGAGCCTTCCTCTTTTTGTCTTGCATTAATACTTCATTTTCATGTCCTCTTTAGAAATCCTCAGGTTTAGTAAGACTTATCAGAATTGTCAGACTGGTCAAACAACATGTAAAAATGAAATGTTTTTTTTCCATAATTACATAATACTAGGATTTTTTTCTATCATTCCAGATAAACTGTCAACAGAGAGAGGAAAAGTCATGATGGAGCACATCTTTAAGCTCCAAGAGTTCTGTAACAGTATGGTCAAACTCTGCCTGGATGGGTATGAGTATGCCTATCTAAAAGCCATAGTGCTCTTTAGTCCAGGTGAGTAACCTTGAGCTTATTCTGAAATTATAGACACATGGATAGTCTGCTCAGAATCTTGTTGCCAGAATACTTGTGGATCATGCCTGCATCACATCCTCCTTGTGAGTCATTTTATCTGTGGGTTTTAATTTTACCTCTTGGAGGTTGAGCACAGGCTGGGCCCATTCAGCAGTTCAAATGGAAACTTTGGATCTGATCTTAGCAGTGTTACACTTCTTAGATATGTCTTTCCTAGGTATTTTGATGGCCAAGATCTAGGAAACAAAGGTCTTTGTCTTTACAGATAAAATTCCAGAAACCTAATACAATGCTTTCTCCCCCAATTTTTATTTATTATTTCATTAAAGATATCTGTTATATGTAAAATAATTTTAGCATTTTTTAAAAATTTTGAGTTGCAAATTCTTTCTCTTCCTCCTTTTCTTCCCCCCCTTTTTGAGATGGCAAACAAAAGTTGATATGGATTATACTTGTGAAGTCATGGAAAATATATTTCCATATTAGCTATGTTGCCAAAAAACCAAAACAAAACATAGCACCCCTCTCCCCCAACACACGCGCGCGCGCGCGCACACACACACACACACAAAATAAAGAAAGTTTAAAAATTATGTTTCAATCTTCATTTTGGCGCCATAATAACAGTATTTTCAAAATCTGTAGTTTCAAAACTAAGAATTTCTTTTTATCTTTTTATCTATGTTGGTTATTTCTTTTTATGTAGAAGTCTCCAGGTTTTGGAATTCAGAGTATGTATATATACAATGATAATTTATACTTCCTGCCAGACAACTAGGAGGCTTCATGGTACACAGAGGGCTGGTCCTGGAACATGAAGGTTCATCTTCACAAATTCAAATCAGAGCTATTAGCTGTGTGACCCTGGAAAAGTCACTTAATCCTCTTTGCCTCAGTTTCCTCATCTATAAAATGAGCTTGAAAAGGAAATGACAAACTGCTTCATCATCTTTCAAAAAACCTCCAAAAATGATTTCACAAAGTGAGACATAACTGAAAAAATTGAATAACAACAACATATTATTTCACTTTTCAGTTTACAAAGTACTTCTCTCATGTCAGTGGTATAAAAAGTGCAAATGCTGCTATTCTTCGATACCTTGGTTATTGTCTGCACTCTTTGGATCGGCACACCATCTTATTTAATTAAGCCTTAAAATGAGTTCTCACAGCTGCTGTGATCTCCTTACAGTACTATCTGTAACAGTACTATCACCTCTCCTTTTGCAGAAGCTGCGTCTTTTCTAATGTAGCCTAAGATCACATTGACTTTCTTAGTTGCCTGTGTACTATATACCTGTACTGAATTTTTTGTCCATTAAATGCCAATACTTTTAAATGAACTACCACCTAGTTATGGGCTCCCATCTAGTACTTGCCGAGCTAACTTTTGGAAATGTTCTCCATTTCTTGACTATTCTGTTCTGAGCTCTGCTCTTAGGTCTTCAGTAGCAATGTGGGCCACATCACTGTTCAGTCCTTCTGTTGATCTCATCTCCCCCCTTTTTATGTTTAATGATATTTTTTATGCTTTTTTAATGCTTAGTAGTATTTTTTCCACAATTATATATAACCATAGTTTTCATCATTCATCTTTGTAAAATTTTGAGTTCCAAATTTCTCTCTCTCTCCTTTACCTCCCTCTTCTCCAAGACAGCAGGCAATCTGATACAGACTATACATGTGTAGTTATGTTAAACATATTTCCATATTAGTCATGTTGTGAAAGAATCAGAACAAAAGGGAAAAACCATGACAAAAAAAAAAAAAAACCTCCAAAAAATGAAAATAGTATACTTCAGTATGCATTCTGATTTTGTAGTTCTTTCTTTGCATGTGGATAGCATTTTTCATCATGGGTCTTTTGGAATTTTCTTTTTTTTTTTTTAATAATTATAACTGTTTATTGACAGAACCCATGCCTGGGTAATTTTTTACAACATTATCCCTTGCACTCACTTTTGTTCCAATTTTTCCCCTCCTTCCCTCCACCCCCTCCCCCAGATGGCAAGCAGTCCTATACATGTTAAATATGTCACAGTATATCTTAGATACAATATATGTGTGCAGAACCGACAGTTCTCTTGTTGCACAGGAAGAATTGGATTCAGAAAGTAAAAATAACCTGGGAAGAAAAACAAAAATGCAAACAATTTAGATTCATTTTCCAGTGTTCTTTCTTTGGGTGTAGCTGCTTCTGTCCAGCATTGATCAACTGAAACTGAGTTAGATCTTCTCTTTGTCAAAGAAATCCACTTCCATCAGAATACATCCTCATACAGTATTGTTGTTGAGGTATATAATGATTTCCTGGTTCTGCTCATTTCACTCAGCATCAGTTCATGTAAGTCTCTCCAAGCCTCTTTGTATTCATCCTGCTGGTCATTTCTTACAGAACAATAATATTCCATAACATTCATATACCACAATTTACTCACCCATTCTCCAATTGATGGGCATCCATCCATTTTCCAGTTTCTAGCCACTACAAAGAAGGCTGCCATAAACATTTTGCACATATAGGTCCCTTTCCCTTCTTTAGTATCTCCTTGGTATAACCCCAGTAGTAGCACTGCTGGGTCAAAGGGTGTGCACAGTTTGATAACTTTTTGTGCATAATGGAATTTTCTTTTATCAGTTCATTGCTGAGGATAGCTAAGTCTATCATTTGATAAAGTTGATCATTCTACAGTGTTGCTCTTACTGTGTATGATGTTCTCCTGTTTCTGCTTACTTCACTCAGCATCACTTCATGTAAGTCTTTGAAATCTGCCTGCTCGTCATCATTTCTTATAGCACAATAATAGTCCGTTAAATTTATATACCACAGTTTGTTCAGCTATCCTCCACCTGATGGGCATCCACTTACTTTCTGGTTCCTTGCCACTACAAAAAGGGCTGCTACAAACATTTCTGCCCATGTGGGTCCTTTCCCCTTTTTTATGATCTCTTTGGGATATAGGCCCAGTAGAGATACTGCTGGATCTGAGGGTAAGCCTACTTTGAAGGCCCTTTAGGCACCATTCCAGATTGCTCTCCAGAATGGTTGGATCAGTTCCCAATTCCACCAGCGAGGCACCTTGAACTCATCTTGTCATGAGCCAAATGCACCTGCCCTCCTCACATTCCCTCCCCTACCTAAATCTTTTTCTGTCCCTGGCTGTCATTGTCACTTTTGCAATTGTCTAGAACCTTGGATCATCTTCAGAGCTTTCTTCTTTGTTCCTAGTGTCTATCACTTTGAGCTCTGTTCATTCTTCCTTGGATCCTTCTGGTTCATTCTCACATCACCTTACACCCCTAAGAGTCTGCACCTACATTTGGGATGACTTCCTGCCCCCATATGTCTGTGTTGTGCAGCCGTCATGTCGGTTTTATTTAAACTTGGGTCTTGTCACTCCTCAGAAAACTCTCCCTTCTTCCAGATCCCAAGCAGCTGAGTTATCTGATGATATTCAAGGCCCTTCCTACCTGGCTGTGTCCTGCCTGCTGAGCTTTGTTCCAACCAGACTACTTTGCCCTGCAGATAGCCCTTGCTCTTTTGCAATCGGTCATTTTTTTTCCTTCCTCGGTGGCTTTTCCAGATTACCCATATTGGAGATGCAGCTCACATCCTGCCGTGTTAGTGGTCTTCTCCAGTTCCTTTATGTCACTTGCAAAATCCTTGATTCCATGTAGCATGTTGTGGTCTCAGATTTTTTTTGGACTGCCCAGAGCTGCTCTGTATGTGCATTAGTCTTGTTCTCACTCCGTCGTTCATCTTGGACACTTTTGGTCTTCTTCACAGTAATGCCATCAGAAGGAATCCTGCCACTGGAGTGAGAGACAGTAAAGATTTGATTGATAAGGAGGTTGTGGGATAAAGACCACCCCTGTTTAGAATTTGTTTAAAGCCAATAGTCAATTTTTTTATTATGAATTTATTGTTTTATCATTTTCAGTCGTGTCTAGCTCTATGAATTTTTCAGATTTTCTTGGCAGAGAAACTGGAGTGGTTTTCCATTTCCTTCTCTAGCTAATTTGACAGGTGAGGAAACTAAAGCAAACAGCATAAGGACTTGTCCAGGCTCGAGGACTTAGTAGATGCCTGAGGTCAGATTCGAATTCAAGTCTTCCTGGCTCCAGGCCTGGGACTCTATCCACTGTACCACCTGGATACCTTCGTTCTGAAGTTAATAAACCCCAAATAAAATATGTCTTTCAAGGACATTACTTTTTTTTCTTAATATCTATTCTTAGCATTTTTTAAATCACTTAAGTGAAATTCTAGTGACTATTATGTGTTAGCTCTTGCTACATTTTTTCTTTACTAAGTAACTTTAGTGCTGCTTCACAACCTTTCCCCTACCCTAACTCCTCCTCAAATACTAGGGTACTTGACCACATCCCTTTCAAGACCTTTTCTGTGCCAGTACTGAACTGAAGCAGGGGATATGTTCCTTCAAGTGCCCTCAATTTCCCACTTACTCAATTTCCTCATTTGCATGACCTCCTCTTCCATTTTCTGTCAGCTACAGATGGATATAGTCATACCCATGATCTTGCTACAAATGTTTTTCTTCCATTTCATTAACTCTGAGATCCCTTTGTTTGATGATAATCTTTCATTATTTCATCTTTTCTTATCGTATTACTCCTATTCTTGTTATCCATTCTCATGGTGGCCTCTTTTCTCTGAAACTGTCCCTTTAGTTATGTTTATGGTAGGTAATATTTCATTATTTTCATGTAACATTTTTCAGCCATTTATTCCCTTTTCTATTCTAGTTTGTTTTTTCATTTAAAAAGTATTATAATGAATGTTTTTGTAGCTATGAATTCCTTCTTTCTTTCTTTTGACTCTTAGAAACAGAACTCCAGTGACCTCCTGCCTTCATTTTCATTTTCACAATCAAAATGAGGCCTCTCCACCCAAGTTGAGTTATTTGCCTGAAGAAGCACTTAATAAACTTGGTTGAACTCAATTTACTTAGCTAGCCAGGAGCAGAATTAGAATAAAAACCAGTCTCTGAACTACAGCTCAGAACTCTGTTTATTAGACTACCCTTTAATTAAAGGGTAATTAAAGATTGTTAAACAGTGACATCCATTTCTTCAGAGGAAGTGTTTCTCTCAAGTGTTTGCTGATTCTGTTATAGGATACATGTGCTAGAATTCATCCAAATATTGTGTGGCTTTTATCCATAAGGGCATTAATCCATTAGCATCTGAGAGGAATGAAACGGCAGCTGGGGACAAGGACTGGTAGCAGCAGAAGATCAGATCTGGTTTCAGCAGAAGAAAAAGTACATTCTTTTTTGTCCTGATGCTTTAGCTGTTAACCCAGGGTTAGAGACAAGGGGGTGACTGAGCTAAAGCTACTGTCGATGACTTCATAAAAAGGGAATGTTCAGGGATGATGTTCTCTCGTTCACTGAGCCACTCTGCTCGCTCCTAGTACTCAATTAGACTTTCTTACCTAGGGTAACCACTTCTGCCTTATTATTTCAGATCATCCAGGCCTAGAAAACATGGGACAGATTGAGAAATTTCAAGAAAAAGCTTACATGGAATTTCAAGATTACTTAACAAAAACATACCCAGATGATACCTACAGGTTTGTAGAATTTAAATGATTATGTAACATTACTTTTTTCTGTAACAAATGAGACGAGATATGCAGATCTGAAATGTGAAAATAAATGCCAGCTGTTGGTGATGGTTGGTAGTCGTAGTCGTAGTAGTCTTGGTGAAGGTTGAGAAACCCAAGCAGATCATCAGAATGGGGACTGGGAGAGCTGGAGATCAGAACCCATGGGGGCTGGGAGAGCCCAATTTGGTTCAGATCCAGTAGAGGCTGGGACAAGCCCAGATCTCGTATTGGAATTCAAAGGGATGCTTTTGACCAGGATTTGTGAATCAAAGGCCCTAGCTTCCTGGACTGATATGTCTCAGCCAGGAGGGGCTGGGTATCTGAAAGGAATCACAAATCAATAGGAAATACAGTTTCTTAAAGGGACCTCAACTCGCTTCAGTAGTAGTAGTAGTGGTAGTAGTGGTAGTGATGGTAATAGTAATAGTGGTAATGACAATAGTAGTAGTAGTAGTGGTATAATACTAGTAGTGGTAATAGTGATAGTAGTAGTATGGTAGTAATGGTAGTAGTAATATAGTAGTGGTTGTAGTGGTAGTTATTATTGTACCTTGGGAATTACAAAAAAGACTAATTCAGTTATGTTGATTAGAAATTCCTTTAGAAATTAGCATTAATATCTTTGTAGTTAAATTTATTTCAAAAATTTGGGTGAGGAATTTTGTGTCGTGTCAGGAGTTTTCTTTCAAAGAGTCATTTCATTCATTCATTTAATCTTTGAAGTTGGGTCTTTGTTGTCCCCCCCAAGCTTGGTCCCATTGCTGCTCAGCTTCCCCATGGAAGCTTTGCCTTACTTAGGCTCTGACCTTGGGCCAGGCTGCGCCTCCATCTTCAGCCTGGAACCTGCCACCCCAGGAGCTCTGTTTTTCCTCCTACCCTCCACTGTGATCTCCCTAAGACCAGGGTTAGAGGTGAGTGCCTCCTCACTTGACTTAGTTATAGACATTTAAATAAACTTTATCTTGGGTTTTTGTGCTCTTTTTTGTTGCGTGTGGAAATGAATGGGATGGGGCAGGACTGGAGCAGGAGAAGAGATCAGTTCAAAGTACTTACAAGACCTCTATTGCTTTTTCCTCCTGATCTTGATGTTCAAGGCCCTTTACACCAAGTTCCAGCCTCCTGTCCAACCTTCCCTTCTGGTACTCTTTGTTGTTGCTCAGTCACTCAATTATGTCCACACTCTTTGTGATTCCCTTCAGTCCTCCACTATCTCCTGAAGTCTGTTCAAGCTTATATTTATTACTTCCATGACACTCTTTCCTTCTCGTCCTCTGCCATCCCCTTTTCCTTTTGCCTTCAATCTTTCCCAATATCAGGGTCTTTTCATTGAGTCTTGTCTTCTCATTATGTGGCCAAAGCATTTAAGCTTTAGCTTTTATATTTGACCTTCCAGTGAATACTCTTGTTAATTTCTTTAAGTGTTGACTGATTTGATCTCCTTGCTGTCCAAGGGATTCTCAGAAGTCCTCTTCAGCACTGCAACTTGAAAGCATTAATATAACTTTCCTTATAGTCTATACACCATAGCTTTGACTGTATGGCCTTTGTTAGCAAGGTGGTGGTTCTGCTTTTTAGTCTGCTGTTCAGATTTGCCAAAGCTTTCTTTCTAAGGAGCAAGCATCTTTTATGACTGCAAGCTATCGCATGCAGTCATTTTTGAGCCCAGAATATAATATCTGACACTTCCATATCTTTGCCAGGAAGTGGTAGGAACAGTTGGCAAGATCTTTGTACTCTCTGTGTTAAATTTCATATTCTGTTCCAGACAAGGGGAACTAATCTCCATCTACTATTCAAGTACTATCCTCTCTTGTCTCCATATCTTTGTTCACATTTTCCCCTGTTTCTGTAAAATATATTCTCCAGCTTTGCCATTTCTGTCTCTTGCTATTTTTTGCTTCCTTCTATAAATGAGGGGGTGGAATAGATAATCTTTAGATCCCTTGAGCTCTAGATCTATATTCCTTTTATTCTAACCTTAGAAGGTCAGCCATATGCTTCCCTAAATGTTTCTCATTTGACTTATTGATTGGGAATTGTTCTTCTCTATGCAAAAGCCCTTTGGATCCTTGTGTAAAGTTTATTTGAGCTTCAGGTGGTGGTGTTAATTCTGGGGATTCAGTAAACCTGCCTGACCATCAATTGTATTACTTCTCAAGCCCTTTCTCTTCAGAGCAAACTCTTAAGTAAGAAAGCCTACTCTTTCTTGCTCCAGGGAGAAGTGCCTCTATTTTCTTGTGCATTCTTCCACTTCTCTGAACCTTCTCCAACATTATTATGTCTTTCTTGATATAGAATCACCAAAATTGCACAGGTTATTCCAGAGATGGCTGCCAGCATTCTTTGACTGGAAATTTAAGATAGTCATTTCAGCTTTGTTTCTGGTGCCCTTCTCAATTGTCTGCCAATATTTTGTAGGTCCCCTTGAGTTGATATTAACAGGGGTCTGTATTTGTGGGCACACAGATCTTTATTGTAATTGATAGTGTTGCTGCCATTTTCCTATCTGAATGTGGTTGGGATTACTTTTACTTAAAACCTAAGGCCCATTGAAGCTCATCTTTCATTTTGCTGTTCCTCACATACCCAGGTGACCATTTCCTTCAGCACACTTAGTCAGGAGATCTGAGGTTGAATTGTATTCTTTGATGTGTAAGCTTGGAAGAAGAAATACACTGGTTCCTGGGAAGAAGCAAGAGAGTCTTCCTGCAGAACCTGGAATTGAAGTTAAATTTTGAAGGAGCCTGGGGAACTGAGAGGTTGAAAGGGATGTGAAGATAGAGAGAGGAGGAGTCCCATAGCTGCATCAGAAAGCATGTAGACCAAGAGCGAAATGCAGAGATATGGAAAGGGAGGAAGAGTGAGATTAGAACGAGCTTTACAGGGCAAACAAATTTTATATTTGACCCTAGGGACAATAGGAATCACTGGACCCTATTGAGTGTGTAGGAAGAAGGTGTCACTGTAGACAGTCACCTTGATGGTAAAAAGAAGGTGGATCAGAGTAAGCAGAAATCTGAAGCATTTTAGAACCATTTAGAAAGTTATTGCAGTAATCAAGGTAAGAGATGATGGTACTCTGGGCTTGATTAGTGACTGCATGAGGGAAACAAAGGGAATGTATACAAGAGATATTATTCGTCATTGGATTGGATATGTGGGGTGAGATTGAAAGTCAAGGATGATACCAAATTAAACTGCAAGGATCATGGTGCCCTTGGCTACACCAGTATAGTACTGAGAAGGGGAGGGTTTGGGGGAAAGTTAGTGAGCTCAGCTTTGGATGAAGGGCAAGCAAACAGTGCTTTCAGAGATTTCTAGTTCATGTTAATTTTCTCTTTAAAAATCTGTTTTAGATAACTGTATAAATATGTATACATATATTGTATTTAACATATACTTTAACATATTTGACATATATGGGACTACCTGCCATCTAGGGGAGGGGTAGGGGAAGGAGGGGAAACGTTGGAACAGAAGTTTTTGCAAGGGTCAATATTGAAAAATTACCCATGCATATGTTTTGTATATAAAAAGCTATAATAAAAAATAAAATTTAAAAAAAATCTGTTTCTTTTCTCAGTAAAATCTTTGGTGATTCTACCTTTTATCATAGGTGTCTTCTTCCACTTCTCTTGTTCTCCCTTTCCCCCAAAAAATACTTAGTGTGTATTTCTTCACACTCCATTTTATGGATAACTATGAATTAAACACTTTATTTTCCATTTTAAACTTTCCACACTCTGAGATTTAAGTCAAGTCACAAACTATGTGTATGACAAAATTCTTATATTTTTCCTCTTTAAATTTTATGAATGTTACTATAACTTCCATTGGCAAGAAACAGTATGCCAATGTATAAACAACAGTGTAAGAAAGCAAGCATAGTAAAACCAAAAACCCAGAAGATAATAAGTGAATGGAGATTTATCTCTTAAGTTTCCTTTATTTCTCTTTGATTTGTCTTGTTTTTGTCATTTTTAGGTTATCCAAGCTACTTCTTAGATTACCTGCACTAAGGCTGATGAGTGCTACTATTACAGAAGAATTATTTTTTAAAGGTCTCATTGGCAATGTGCGAATTGACAGCGTTATCCCATACATTTTTAAGATGGAGACTGCAGATTATAACTCTCAGATAATTGGTCACGGCATTTGAAAGCTTGATGTAGTGGTGCTGTAGACATAAACTCATTTCTTCAAAACATAAGAAACCACACTATATCTGATCCTTCCACCGTATCTGGACAGTTCATTTTTAATATCTGACTGAAATCCAAAATGGTTTCTTTTTCACACAACCTTCAAGAATTTGTAAGTGACAACTCAGCACGACAAGGAATAAACATCATCTTTTTTCCTAGTCTCGTATTTAAGTGGATGAGGAGTCTTCAGAATTCAGCCTTGGCAAAGAGTCATCAGGAGCACCACAGACCTGTGTGAGCTAAGATGTCTCTGCACATTTCATGTTGGAAAAATAATAATAAATTCATTTTCCTTTCAGAGTGTTGTTCTATTTATGTTTAATTTAATCATGAACCAATATGAAAACTCAGTGGTCTGAAATTCCTAACAAGCCCAAGAATTGCCTTCAATTTTCACATTTCTGTAATAGAACTCACTTTTGTTTTAATTAATATGTGAAAAAGAAATAGGTTTTTTGCTTAATGGTGTGATGATGCCATTAACACTGCAGGGAAATCAAAGTAGAAAAAAAAATTTTTTTTAACTTTTGTAAATACCGTGGCATCCCCTAGTACAGCATTCCCATTGCTGGCAATGGGTCATGGGCAATTCTGGATGTTCAGGGTTGATATTTTAGTGTTGTCTACTAGTAGGTAATGAGCACTTTTTATTTATGCAGTAGAAAATTGGTTTTTGAGTAAAGTGTTGACTAATACACTTTATTCTGTGTTCTCCATTTTTAGTTATCCACTGTATTTTAAGAGAACCGCACTGACTGAGCCCAGAGTTGTTGTGTTTTGTTTTGGATTTTTTTAATATATATATATTTTTAACACTAGCTAGTATAAATTGCTCTTGCTTTCTCTTTTAAAGAGCATTCTGATCTCAGGATTTTCATTTCCACATTTCTGAGTACATTGATCTAACTGGATGATTTTGCCATCATAATTCTAGTTTTTTTCTTTTTTTTAAACGTGAGGAGAATAAATATGTTGATTTTTAAATGGCCCATTTGCAAGAACAAATTTGAGTTTTCAGGGTAGCTGTGCTTAATTAAAAAAAAAAATCTATCATATGTTTTCTTTTAGCAGCAGTTCTTTTAACTGCTGTGAAATGAAGAAATATGCAAGGATCCTTACTCTAGTTTAATGATAGTAGGCACTTAAGCTCCCATTATTGCTATTTCCAAAACAACTTGAGTTCTTGGTTACAGTGTCTTCCATAATACGTTTTTTTCAGAGTTAATTTTATATTGATTTTAAGACATTTCTTTTCTTTGTTCCCCCTGTGGATTGTTTAGCAGTTAAATTCACTGATTTGTAAAAACCAATCTGGAAATTTCATTACAGGTAGCAAAAATGAATTTTTGGTAAAGTCTTTTGTAACAAAAGAGGAACTGGAACTTTCTTGTTGTGTTCACTAATCATTACAATCTAGGAAATCAGAAATTAAAATGTGTTAGCCTATGGTCTTCTCCTGTTTATTAAGGTGGCTCTTTTTTGCCAGTTAAAAATGAGATTTTTGTCAATGGATTTATAATTTTAAACTGAGAGGAACAATACCTTTAGTATAAAAAACTTCAAATGGAAAAAAAATAATTTTATACTTTGTAAAATCCAATGTAGCAAGACAAGAGTTCAGGAAAATAATCCTTTAAAGTATTGTACATACAGTTAAGAGATATGTGTCTTTTAGACATTTTCCTGATTAAACTTGTAGTTATATTTGGAGGTGTTTTAAAGGACTGTATTAAAGCATCACTTGCATTACAAATTTCTGTGTCTTGTGTTTTTAGTCTCATTAGAATTCCTGGCATTACTCATTCCACTGTGTTCTCTTTAGACCGTTTTTGTCATTTAGGAAAGGATGAATTATCATTGTTCATGCAACAGAATATTTTTAAGTGCAAGGAATTGGTATTCCATAGTATAATGAAAATCCCAAGGATCTAGATTCATATTCTCGTTCTTGTAACTATCTGTGAGACCTTGCCAAACAGCAATTTCTTATAAAATGGAGATATGATGTACAGTCTACCTTGCAAGGTAGCTCTGAGGCCAGTGCTTTGTAAGCCCTAAGAATTTTTTTAAAAAATTAAAAATATAAATAGATAAGCACAAAATATAAATATAAAAATAAAGATTAGATTAAAAGTTTTTTTTTTTTAATAAGCTATTAGTTTTGCTTCCAGTGTATACTTGGGGAAATTTCATGAGCCTCAGTTTACTTGTTTATGTGGAAAGAGAGGGGATTAGAGTAACAACCAATTTTAAAGAACATTTTAAGGTTTACAAGAACCTTTTCTCATCTCATAGTAAGCTCTATGAAAAAGGTGGTGCAAAAATTTCCCCTATATCACAGATAAAGATAAAGGCACAGAGAGCTGAAATGGTGTCAGGGTTACACCCCTTGTGTGTCAGACCTGGGACTTGATTTTGGACTTGCTCTCCAAGACCAGTGTTTTTCTCACTGTAATCCTTAGACAATCCCTTTTCATGGGATTCCTTTTTGTTCTAAATTAGATCCATTTGTCAAGGGAGGAAGGAAGGTGGGTCAGAAGATGAGGAAATCTAATCACAAAATAAAGTTAGGAAGGCAAATAGAATGTTAAGTATGATAGACCTTTGGAAAAAATTGAATGGAGACAAAGGAATATACTTTTTTCTCAGTGGCATATGGAACCTACACAAAAATTGACCAGCCTCAAAATCAAATGCATCTTTTTCAGATCATGATGTAATACAAAATTACATATAAGAAAGGGCCAGGGAAAAATAGAACAAAAATTAATTGGAACCTAAATAATCTAATTGTAAAGAGTGAGTGTGTGAAACAACAAATCATAGACACAACTTATAATTTCATCCAATAGAATGACAATAATGAGACAACATACCAAGAGTTATGAGATGCAGCCAAAGCAGTTCTTAAGGGAACCCCATTTTGTTATCTCTAGATGCTTACGTGAATAAAATAGAGAAAGATAAGATTAATGAATTGGGTGTGCAACTAAAAAAGCTAGAAAAATAACAAAACTCCCAATTAAATACCAAATTTGAAATTCTGAAAATAAAAGGGGAGATTAATAAAATTGAAAATAAAACTTTTTAACTAATAAACAAAACTAAGACTTGATTTTATGAAAAAAATCAACAAAATAAATAAATCTTTAGTTAATTTGATTTTAAAAAAGGAAAGAAGAAAAATTATTAGTATTGAAAATGGAAAGGATGAACTTTCCACCAATGAAAAGGAAATCAATAATTAGGAGCTATTTTGCCCAACTATATATCAATAAATCTAATAAGTTAAATGGATGAATATTCACAAAAATATAGATTGCCCAGATTAAAAGAGGAGGAAAAAATTACTTAAATAGTCCCATTTTAGAAAAAAGAAACCAAACAAGCTATTAATCAACTTGCTAAGAAAAAATCTCCAGGGCCAGATGGATTTACATGTGAATTCTACCAAACAATAATTAATTCAAATACTATGCAAACTATTTGGAAAAATAGGGAAAGAAGAAGTCCTATCAAATTTCTTTTATAACACAGATATGGTGCTGATAGCTAAACCAGGAAGGACAAAAACAAGGAAAGAAAATTATAGACCAAGTTCCCTAATGAATATTGATGCAAAAATCTCAAACAAAATATTAGCAAAGAGATTACAGAAAGTCATCCCCAGGATAATACACCATGACCGAGTAGGATTTATACTAGGAATGCAGGGCTGCTTCAATATTAGGAAAGCTATCAGCATAATTGACTATATCAAAGCCAAATTAATAAGTCATATGATTATCTCAATCAATGCAGAAAAAAAATCTAAAAAAGCCAAACTTTAAAAAAAAGTTCCATCTGCCTTTTCCACTTCTGTACTATCCATCCTTTGCTCAGCCTCTCTACTGAAATTTCTTTCTCAAAGGCCACCACTGACAACCTAATGACTAAATGCAGTAACCTGCTTTTTTATTTCTCCTCCTTTTTAACCTTGGTAGCATTTGGTGCTGCTGGATACCCCTGCTCTGGGATTCTCTCTTCTCTTTTGGCTTCCATTACCACAATTCCTTCCTTCCTAATCCCTTAGAGAAGATGTCTGTTTCTCTCTGTGATTTCACTGACTCCCACAATTTAAACTACCATTTACTTCTATGCAGGTGACTTTCATATTAAATGTTAATCTCCAATCCAAAAAGCGTTTAAAATACACATGTACAAGACATGATAGGACAAAGGAGTCAGGGTGGAAAGACAAGACGAAAAAAAGCACTTGCCTTCAAGGAGCTTACATTCCACTTGCAACGTGCAATATATAAAATATTAAGAATATATGTAATGTATACACAGATATGCTCATATAGGTATATATGTATATATACAGTATGCATGTACATGTACATATTATATGTATATACATGTAGATCCACATATCATCTGATACAAATGTACATATAAAATATACACACACATTTCTTTTTTTCCTTCCTTTTCTTCATTTCCCTTTCCTTCCTTCTTTTTTCTTTTTGTGCATAGCTCTTAGTGCAATGTTGAATCCATAATACATAAATAGTGATTAATTTTCCTCTCCTCTTTATACCCATTGCCCAATGCAGTGCTGGGCCTGTGAAAGAGCATCCGTCATCATGGTGGATACTAGAGAAAGGACTAGACTTAAGAATTAGGGGACCTGAGTTCATATTCTAGCTTTGAGGCGAGTTTCAGCACCTTCTTGCATCATTTTGGGATGCTAGCATTCCCAACACATAACTTAGAACTTATTGTGATGCAAGAACTTATTGTATTATTTTACTCAATGTTGGCTCAATCAATGGAAACTTGCTCTGGCTGAGCAACTCGTTTTATTCTTGCTCAATTCCATCACTAGAGGGCAGTCTGAGTATAGAAACTTCCCCGATTTTTTTTTTTTTTTTTAGATTAAATATGTACAATTCTTTTAAACATATTTTCATATTTGGCATGTTGTACAAGAAAAAAATCAGATCAAAAGGGGTAAAAATAGGAAAATAAAAAATCAAGCAAACAACAACATCCGAAAGGTGAAGATACTGTGCTTTAATTCACATTCAGTCTCCATCGTTCTCTTTGGATGTGGATGACATTTTTCAACATAAGTCTTTAGGAATTGCCTTGAATTACCTCATTGTTGAAAAGAACGCAGTCCATCCCAGTTGATCATCACATAATCTTGTCACTGTGTACATTGTTCTCTTGGTTCTGCTCATTTTACTCAGCGTCAGTTTATGTAAGTCTTTCCAGGCTTTTCTGAACTTCCAACACCTTCTTGGCCTCCTTCCCTACTCATTGACCCCTACTACACAACACTCAATAACTATTAGCATGGCCAACCCCCTTTGAATAGGAACAGTAGTTTAATAAGCTTTCGCAATAAACCAAAAGTCTCACTTCTACTGGGTACAAGTATGTTAGCCAGTAGGGACCAAAGCAGAACATCAGAGTCCGACAGGATCTCCCAGGCCATTTAGCCCAACCCATACCTGAACAAGAATCCAATTTATAACATAACCAATGAGTAATCATCTGGCCTTACACAAAGACTTCCAGGAGTCTTTAAGTCTTTAATAAAGTGGTCTTTAACATATTTCTTAAAGTCCAGAAAGGCATTAAGAACAACAAAAGATGAATCTGAGGCCTTTTCAAAAGACAGGGAAAGCATCTTTTTTGATAAGAGACTAGGACTGAATTTCCTCCTAGATGATGTAAGAAACTATGAACAATAAACTCCCTAAAACATGAATGAACACACACACACACACACACCACAAGAACACAATAAAAAACCAGCATTTATATAGCATTGTAAATTTTCCAAAATGCTTTCTATTTGATTCTCATAACAATTGAGATAGTTACTTTTATAATCCCCATTTTACAGATGAGTAAACTGAGAGAGGTTGGGTGACTTGTATACAGTTATACAAGTGTTTGAAGCAGGAGTCAGACTAAAATTTTCTTAACTTCAGGACCAGCACTCTATCTACTGGGCAGCCTAGCTGCGTAAGTATTGTAGAAAAAGCCCTCACCCTCGTCTCGGGGTTGGGAAGGGGGAGGGGAGTTGAATTCAGACCTCATTTCTGATGCTTTTACCTATATAATATTGGGCAAAGCTCCTAGCCTGGGGAGGCTTTTCCTCACTTGCAAAATGATAGGACTGTACCATATGACCCTAATGTTCTTTTCAGGTTTAGATGTGTGAGCCACGAATCCATGACATTTCTGTTACGTTGCCTCTTCTTAGGAAAACATGATAGCCAAGAAAGTAGAGATAGTGGATCCTCTTAAAAACAAACCAAAAAAAGTGCCATCAGCAATAAGTAAAAGCTGAAACAGGAGGATTGGACTAGATCAGATTTCTTAACCTGAGGTTTATGGACAGATTTTCAGGGTCCATGCAGTTAGATAAGGAAAAACATCACATCTTAGTTTTTACTGAGCTTTAACTGAAATTTGGCATTTTTCCCAATTCTTTAAAAATATGATTCTGAGAAGTGTCCATAAGCTTCCTCAAATATCCCCCCCCCAGTTCTTTAGAAGCATAATTCTTGGTGACGACATCTCAGCTCCTTGAGCTTGATATCGATACTGAAAAATTTAAAAGTGATCTCTATGGTTGTATATATCATAGCTTCATCACAAAACTATGAAGTGCCTTGTTAGAGTACTCAAAGACATTTTTGATATTGAGTCAAATTTTAATTTCTAAACAGCAGACAATGAACACAGTTGGATTTTTCATTCTTAATACCTCTCAGTCAACTATATGACAATGAAGATATTTGCTATAAGAAAATAATCTACAAATGTCATTCCATTCCCTTCTTAGAGATGTGTGTATAAATCATTGTTGTAATGATTTCAGAGATGAAAAAGTCACAAACATGTGGGCTGGTAGATGTGTATGTCAGTGTTGCTGTGATCTTGCTAGTGTGGGTATTCTACTAAAAAAGTAGATTGTGGGTACACATCAAAACACAACCAGGCCTTGCACAAATGCTCCATCGATAAACCACCCAATATGCTTATAATAAACTATGGAGACTTTCCTCTTGATTATTGTTATTATTGTTTTATGGCTCTTGGTGTAATTTTCTGTCTCTGTCTCTCTGCACAATCAGTCTAATCTGATCAAACATGATAAATGATCATTATAATGCTACTTCTTGCATTCAATTCATTGTTAATGTTCTGCTATAGTCTATGTACATCCATTATGTATATTTCTGTGACTATTTGTGTCACATGGAATTCTGATTCTTATGGCATCACAGTGATCCATGATTTGAAGCCTCTTAGTTAATGGAAGAATATTGGTGTTTAAAATTGTACTTTGGTAGCAGGTATTAGCTTGGAATTATATGATAGGTGCCATATAATTTTCTCCAAAATGATCCAGACTTCTCTTCTCTTCCTCTTCAATTATGAATCCAGATCATTATCTGTCTGAAATGCCTGTCCCAGCTATATGAACCAGTGATCCAAATCAGAGGTATCAAACTCCCTCCTGGACAGGGAAGGAATGATTATTGGAAAACATAATGGAGAAATGTTTTAACAAAATAAATGCAACACAACATAGATAGTGTTAGTTTGTGCTTTTCTAAATCAAGATGCAGCCCAAGAGGGACTTTTTGTTTTTGAATTTGACATCACCAGTTGTGGAGGTTTTCTTGGGGGCCAGCCTTAGTCTTAGTTGAAATAAATAATTACTTTGAAATCGCAGCCAGCTGGTAAAAATTGCAAACGTTTATTTCTCCTTACAAAATTATCCCGGTTAGTTGAGGCCTATCTCACTGCCTGGCTCCAAGAGATCTTGTAGTTTTGTCCTTGGCTCCTGCCTCTGCTTTCTTCAGCCTCCAGCTCAACTCCGTCTCATGGCTTCTCAATCTCCAGTCTGTGGCGAGTAGTCTTTTCCTCCAGAGTGTTCTGTCTCAGAGCCCTGTTGATGTTCCGGAGAAATTCTTTCGCTCCAAGAGCTTCCTTCATTTATGTGATTTCCCAAAGGTTAACTCCACCTTCTGAAGGGAGAGGGATTCTGGGTTATCTCCCAGAGTGCTCTCTAAAGGTGTGAACACAAGCATTGTTCAGTCAGTTCCACCTAATACCTTATTTCAAGTTCTGGCCCAAAATCAGATCAAATCAACTCCAATGTCTTCACATTTTGTAAAGAAATGTCTTAACACTTTGTAAAAGATTCCAACAACCAGTTATTAGAAAGACTAGACTAATAGGTGACAATGAGACCAGGAAGAGAGATATACACGCTGTGGACCAAGATAGACCCAGATAGATGAATAAGGATCTCCAGGAAGCCTTTCCAATTTCTCTTTAATTTAGTGTTTTCCTTCTTACTCCCAATTTATCTTGTATAAATCCTCTCTGTAGCTAGATGTTTTTATGTTGTCATTTTCATTAGACTGTGAGTTCCTTCAGAGAAGACACTTTTAGTTTTCTTTTGTTTTTCTAGTGTTTGCATGTGCGTGGCTCATAGTAAGCATTTAATAAATACTAGTTGATTGAGAAAGATAGTGATCCAAGGGAAAAATAACCTTCAAGGAGCACAATCCCCTTGTACCACAAAAGAACTTTGGCTATGAACACAAGAAAGGTCTCCAATAATCAGGGACGGTGTCTGTTAGGTTGAAGCCCACTCTCCCAACAACTTATTTTATTCAAGGGGAGAGAATGTCCTCAGTTGAGAGGAGGTTGTGCATTAACTGTTCTTATTAATAAATACTTTTTGTAAAAACCTATTACGTTTGGCTGGTAAGATGGGGGCACATGAGCAATCTTATTAGAAACAGCCCCTGAAAGGAGAAGTAATCAACTGCTTCTTGGGGTCCCACCCTGACAATGCTAGCAGAAGCTACAGAATATATTCTAATATGTAAATGTCAGCTATTATTACTATTAATAAAAGTAATTGCCCATCAGTAATAATATTGCCCATGTTCAGTAGCAAATAGGTCTAGGATTCAAAAGCGCCTGGAGAGATCTCTGCATTGCAACAAAGTGACTTCACATTAACCTGCGCACACGTATTCATTTGCTGTAATGTAAACCACATTGCTACACACTTAGAAAGTGCGCCGGATTCGGGGCTGGAGAAGCCAGGCTCGGATTTGGTTTGTGCTACATAGGTAACTTTGAGCAAGTTAACTTCCCTGAAATTCAATTTCCTGGGAAGTAAAACATCCAGGTGGAGCTCAACCTTTATTATGTTTTCTAGCTCTTATGACCTGACTCCAAAGGCTTAGGTCAGTGGTTCTCACACTTTTGTTTTCAGTATCTTTATCCTATTAAAGATTATTGAAGATCTCTCCAAAGTGTTTTTATCTGGATTATATTTATAGACATTTACCATATTGGAAATAAAAACTATTTTTGCATTTGTAGACCCTCTAAAAAGGGTTTCAGAGATCCCCAGGATTCTGGGCTCTGTTTGCTTTCCATAAAATGATGGGGTTAGATGAAGTCTTTTTTCCTTCTAAATCTCTGGTCCAAGAGTCTATTTTTATGAATTTGAACTTCTCTGGGCCTCAGTTTCCTCATCTGGAAAACAAGAGAAATGGACCCAAGTTCCTTTCGCACTCTGAGACAAGGGGAGGTCAGGGGGCGTAGCCTAAACCAGGGGAGGAATCTCGAGATGAGGGGTGGGGGCACAGCAAGAGGCTCTTGTTTGGTCAGGTGAGAGGTCAAGGAGGTAGTACAGTGGATAGAGCACTAGCCCTGAAGTCAGGAGGACCTGAGTTCAAATTTGTTCTCCGACACTTAACACTTCCTGGCTGCGTGACTCTGGGCAAGTCACTTAACCCCAAACTGCCTCAGCAAAAAAAAAAAAAAAAAAAAAAAAAAAAGTAAATAAAAAAATAAAAACCCAAGCATTATTTATTTATTTATTCATTCACTCATTCATCTATTCATATAATTCTCTATTTAGGATTATTCTTTTCTAATACTAGCACAGTTAATCAAGAATTAGCCTAATACATGCAACTGTAGTGTGCTTTCTAGAGCCCCACGCTGGGGTGCCAAAATGTACTGGCCGGACGAGCTCTCTGGAGGATCCCGGACCAGCCTGAGTCTTTGGTCTTGCTGTAGGAGTTGGGCAGGGGGAATAGCCCAAAAGGAACCCTTTATTTCAACCTTCTCTCCCCTTTAATCCCTTAGTACAAACATCCCACAACAACTACTGAGCATGTCTAATTTAGATGATTCATCCCAAGCACACTAATGGCTAACCTTAGTTACATCACCACAGCACACAGCTGGCTAACTTAAATTACATCACCACAGCACACTGAACATGTGCTAACTCTAGTATGATTACATCACCACAGCACACTGAGCATGTGCTAACTCTAGTATGATTACATCACCACAGCACACTGAGCATGTGCTAACTCTAATATGATTACATCACCATAGCACACTGAGCATGTGCTAATTCTAGTATGATTACGTCACTATAGCACACTGAATGTGCTAACTCTAGTATGATTACATCACCACAGCACACTGAGCATGTGCTAACTCTAGTATGATTACATCACCACAGCACACTGAACATGTGCTAACTCTAGTATGATTACATCACCACAGCACACTGAGCATGTGCTAACTCTAGTGTGATTACATCACCACAGCACACTGAGCATGTGCTAATTCTAGTATGATTACATCACCACAGCACACTGAGCATGTGCTAACTCTAGTATGATTACATCACCACAGCACACTGAGCATGTGCTAACTCTAGTATGATTACATCACCACAGCACACTGAGCATGTGCTAACTCTAGTATGATTACATCACCACATCACACTGAATGTGCTAACTCTAGTATGATTACATCACCACAGCACACTGAGCATGTGCTAACTCTAGTATGATTACATCACTATAGCACACTGAGCATGTGCTAACTCTAATATGATTACATCACCACAGCACACTGAGCATGTGCTAACTCTAGTATGATTACATCACCACAGCACACTGAACATGTGCTAACTCTAGTATGATTACATCACTACAGCACACTGAGCATGTGCTAACTAGTATGATTACATCACCACAGCACACTGAGCATGTGCTAACTCTAGTATGATTACATCACTATAGCACACTGAGCATGTGCTAACTCTAATATGATTACATCACCACAGCACACTGAGCATGTGCTAACTCTAGTATGATTACATCACTATAGCACACTGAGCATGTGCTAACTCTAATATGATTACATCACCATAGCACACTGAGCATGTGCTAACTATAAGCCCCTTTCTATTATTATGTAAATACATCTTTTACTGAAAAGTATCTGCTTCAGGTAGAACAGGTTGTCACACACCCCCTCCTCTCCCTCCCACTTCTCAGAAAGCTGAGACACCCCAAGGGAAGATGAGAGTCAAACCAGACATTGTCAGCATGTTCCTTGTGAGTTGAAGGGTCTTATAGCCCACCAAGAGTTCCCCCACTGTCTGTGACTCTCTACATGCAGCTAACTATATTTTAAAACGTTTGCATTCATCTGAGTTGTTTGTGAGGCAAGGTGCGGTTCTTGATGTAATTATTCCACTGGCTTTTCTCTAAGTTTTCTTTCAGCTCTGGATATTAACCTCTCTCCAGGTGACTCTTTTAAGCTACAACCGCCTGCCTCCAGCCCCCTGACTCTTGTCTCTCACCAGGAGTGCGATTAGAGGGCCACTGAGTCAAAGTAGTGTATGTGAAGCTGACCTCTGCTGTGTTACCTCCGCCAGGTTTTGGCCTTCCCTTTTCTTTGTAAAATGTGGACGTTAGAAGTGGTCTCTTCTAGTCCTGAAGCTGGTGTGCCATTCTGGGAAAACCTGCTGCAGACTTAAGGTAAAAATGACCGTGACATACCCTTACAATCGCGCCATGGGCAGCTGTGATATCTTTGCACCCAGGATGTGGGATCTGAGGGCCTGGGTCTGAATGCTGTATTTATTGCCACATGGCACTGTTAGACACTTTCCTTTGCCAGCTTCACTTATTTATATGTATGAGAGGTAACAACCAAAGGTCATGAATATTCAGTGATATTAAAACACACTTCTTTGGAATTTATCTGTCAGGTCTTCTGTATGTTCATCTCATCTCTGAAGAGAAGCACCTTGAAATTAGAGATTGTGTCTTATCCTTCTCTCCTCGCTGCATAATACTCTGCATATTTTTTTTTTTTTCTTTTTGCTCTAAATAGAACATAAGTTTCTTGAAGACAAGGACTGTTCTCCTTTTTTGTCTTAGATATTTAGAACCTGATGCAAAACCTTACACAAGCAAAATAAACATTTATAAATGTTTACAAATAAATAAACAAATAAACATTTGATGAGTTGAATTGATTTGTTGAATTAGTGAATTTATCTCTATAATGAATGCCTCCACCGACACTGAAGCCAAAACTACATAAGTTAACCATCTCTGAGAATTGGTGTGAAAATACTCACTTTAACCTTTGTTAACATGATCCTCTCTCTCCAGTCATAGCTGGTTTGGTTTTTGAATCCCAAGTCCTGCCCATTCTTGCCACTTAATATTGGTTATAACTTTGAGGTTCTTGCTCTTGGGGAGATAATGATATTTGCATAAGACACACAGAGCTGTGTCATACAATTTTACCTAACTAATTAGTAACCAAATGTTCAAATTGGCATTTTGTTTTAGTACCTTCATTTATTAACAGAGGAAGAAAATGAGACCCAAAGATGTAAGTAATGTGCTCTCAAGTTAACACAGGTAATAATAATTGTAGGAACTAGCCTACTGTGTTGTTGGGCCCTCTGCTAAGTGCTTTGCAGACCTTACCTCATTGTACTCTCACAAAAACTCTGAGAAGCAAGGGCTATTATTCACATTTTTACAGATGAGGAAACTGGCATAGTCACAGGCTAAGTGTCTGACTTAGGGTCCTATAGCTATTAAGTGTCTGGGGCTTGAACAAAGGAGCAGACTGAATAGAAATCAGGCAATGAGAAGGAACCAGGTGATGGACCTTTGAAGAAAGAAATTGGCTTAGATGTCCACTTAGGTGAAAGACTCACCTTCCACTCAATAGATGAGGAGGTTATGGGTGGGAATGGAAGCTGTGATGTATTGGGGGGACCAGCAGTGTTGGTTTTTTATTGGGCAGTTCAAAATTCAACTGTAGTTTAGATTTATTCCCTTTGGTTTCTGAGGGCAAAACTAGGGCATAGTAGGTGTAAATTATGAAGATTAGGCTGGTTGTAAAGAAAATTTGCTGGCAATTAAGACAGTCCCAAAGCAGAATGATCTGCGTTGGAAGGTAGTGGTTCTCCCCTCACAGAAGACTTCAAACAAAGATGACTTGCTGGCTGTATTAAAGAGGGAATTCCCATTTGTGTGTATTATGTGGCCTCTGAGGTTTCTTTCACTCTTTCTGAGTGTATTTAGGCCTGCATCCTTAAAATGGGCTCCTTCTTTTTCTGTGTAGTTCTCTCCACTGCCTATCATTTTAGTGTATACATATAATGATGTTGGCCTAGTGGGCAGGGGCCTACTGCTCTGTGAAGTCTTGATACTCACTATGGATATGTTTTCCTTGCAAGAATATGAATGGGGAACTTGTGAGTGGGGATATTGAGGGCCAGAGGACTCCAGCTGCTGGAAAACATTGCCCATAGCCCTATTGAGAGACTCATACAACTTTGGAACTGGAAAGGGGTCTCTCTGACTAGGTACAATAAATACTATTACCTTGCCAGTGATCTTGACAAGAGGTCCTAGATCTAGGAGAGATGAATAATTGTCCCAGGTCATGGGGTAATTTTTTTTATTATAATAACTTTTTATTGCCAGAACCCATGCCAGGGTAATTTTTTTTTTTACAACATTATCCCTTGCACTCACTTCTGTTCCGATTTTTCCCCTCTCTCCCTCCACCCTCTCCCCTAGATGGCAAGCAGTCCTATATATGTTGAATATATCGCAGTATATCCTAGATATAATATATGTGTGCAGAACCAAATAGTTCTCTTGTTGCACAGGAAAAGTTGGATTCAGAAGGTAAAAATAACCTGGGAAGAAAAACAAAAATGCAAACAGTTTACATTCATTTTCCAGTGTTCTTTCTTTGGGTGTAGCTGCTTCTGTCCATCATTGATCAATTGAAACTGAATTAGGTCTCTATCAAAGAAATCCACTTCCATCAGAACTCATCTTCATACAGTATCGTTGTTGACGTATATAATGATCTCCTGGTTCTGCTCATTTCACTCAGCATCAGTTCGTGTAAGTCTCGCCAAGCCTCTCTGTATTCATTCTGCTGTCATTTCTTACGGAACAGTAATATTCCATAACATTCATATACCACAATTTACCCAACCATTCTCCAATTGATGGGCATCCATTCATTTTCCAGTTTCTAGCCACTACAAAGAGGGCTGCTACAAACATTCGTGAACATACAGGTCCCTTTCCCTTCTTTAGTATCTCTTTGGGGTATAAGCCCAGTAGTAGCACTGCTGGGTCAAAAGGTATGCACAGTTTGATAACTCTGGGCATAATTCCAGATTGCTCTCCAGAATGGTTGGATTCGTTCACAACTCCACCAACAATGCATCAGTGTGTCATGGGGTAATTTGAGGCAAGAGTTAGACCTATCCCCAGACCTTCTGGCTTTCCATTCCTTCGTTTTTGTTTTTGTGGCTGGCTGACCTGTTGTGTCTGCTTAACCTAATCAGCTGGTATTTCTTAGTAGCCAGTAATTCCATGTTTGCAAAAATTGTTGAAATTTTACATGTTCTATATACATATATTGTATTTAACTTATGCTTTAACATGTTTAACATGTATTGGTCAACTTGCCATCTAGGGGTGGGGGTGGGAAGAAGGAGGGGAAAATTTGGAACAAAGAGTTTTGCAATTGTCAATGCTGAAAATTGCCCATGCATATAATTTGTAAATAAAAAGCTATAATAAAAAAAAGAAATTTTACATGTTCTACATGTTGTTCTACTGATTCAAGTACTCAATGAAACTTCCTGTTTGAAAATCATGTATTAAGGAATATTATTGTGCTATAAGACATGACAAGAAGGATTATTTTCAAAAAATCTGGAAACACTCAGATAAATTGATTCCAAGCAAAGTAAGTAGAATCAGGAGAACACTCTACATGGTAACAGCACTGTTGTTCAATGAAGAATTGTGAATGACTTAGCTATTTATTCTCAGCAAACAAAAAATAATTTATCAATACTCTCTCCACTTTAGTTTTGGCTTGTGGCCTTTTTAAATTAAAGAATTGACCATCAGTGCTATAGTCAACTTTGATTTCATGTTTGTCCTCACTGAAGACATTTGACAACATGGCTAAAAGCATCATAATAAAAAAGGTATGGGGGCAAGCACACAGCCTTGTTTCATTCCACTGTCCATTGTTCAGAACCCAGGCAAGCATGCCATTATGTAATTATGTAAAATAATCCTACACTGATGAACTCTGGGAAACCAAATTTTGATATAATTTTCCATAAGCCCTTATGACTAACAGTGTCTAAGACAATATCAAAGGATTAATGATGAAGCATATTATTTGCCTCCAGAGAAAGAACTGATATTGTTTGAATACAGATTGAAACATGCCATTTTTCACTTTCTTGTACAAAATGACTAATAGAAATGTTTTACATGATTGCATATGTATAATCTATATCTGATTACTTGCCATCTCAAAGAGAAAGGGAGAAAGGGAGAAAATTTGGAACTCAAAACTTTAAAAAGAAAAGTTTAAAATTGTTTTTTAACATGTAATTGGGGAAGAAATTAAGGGGAAAAATGGTGTATCTAGTTTGATTTCACTCTACACAAAGAATCATACTTAAAGTATTTCCTTCTTTTTTGAGAACTTGCAGGGTAAATGATATGAAGGTTGGCACATTAGTAGTAGAAGATAAATATGGAAATAAATATGAAGACAAATAGTTTTTTGTGAAGTGAAATATCTGGTAAGGAGACTTAGAATTATCACAGTACAAGGTGTTAGAATTTTTATGGGTCTAGAGTTTTAAAATTTATGTCTATATGTAAATTTCATATAAACCAAATAGTACAAGATGAAAGTATGTTGGCTCATCACTGTTTTCTTCCTCATCATTTGTTTTATTTGTGTGACAATTTCCAGCTTATAGAGGATCTTTACATCCCATTGGTCCTTACAATAACCTAATAAATTAAAGGTGTTTTAATCTTATTTTACAGATGAGAAAACTACCCTCAGGGAATCTAAAAAAACTTGCCTATAATGTAGTTTTACTCTTTATACTAAAAGACTTTTTAGGATGTCACCCTGGGAGTCTGCCCATTTTAGCATCATTCCTATAGGAGAATGTGCAATCTGAATTGGTTTTTGGTCTGTTTCTGCTAAATAGACCCGGTGAGGGGTGAGTCTGTGCAAGGAAGCAGACCTTGTCTTCTGCCCTTGACCTTCAGAAGCCAAGGGTTGTAAGGAAGGAAGAAGAGGGGGTGGGATGTTAGGGGCAGGCTTCCTCTAGCAGAGGCTCATGATCGAAGTGCTTGGAGTCTGGGGGCTGGTCTTACTAAAACAACAGCTATAGTGTTCCTTAGGAACAGATCTCTTCTGAGACAATAGTAAGTATATCATGCATTACAAGACTTGTTTATCTTCTTTGGATTCCTAGAAGCATCCTTGTTATTATTCTCTGCCCCTCAGATCTGTCCAATGTTATTGTTTCTTTCCACTCAGGTCAACACCGTTGGGTAACTCAGTTTCCAGTTTCTGGCCACTACAAAGAGGGCTGCCACAAACATTCTTGCACATACAGGTCCCTTTCCCTGCTTTAAGATCTCTTTGGGATATAAGCCCAGTAGTAAGACTGCTGGATCAAAGGGTATACAGAGTTTGATAACTTTTTGAGCATAGTTGCAAATTGCTCTCCAGAATGGCTGGATGCATTCACAATTCCACCAACAATGTATCAGTGTCCCAGTTTTCCCACATTCTCTCCAACATTCAACATTATCTTTTCCTGTCATCCGAGCCAATGTGAGATGTGTGTAGTGGTATCTCAGAGTTGTATTGGCAGCTATTTTAAATGGGATTTCTTTGTATCTCTTGCTGCTGGTCTTTTTTGGTAATATAAAAAAATGCTGAGGATTTCTGTCATTTATGTTGTATCCTACAACTCTGCTAAACTTGTGAATTGTTTCTAGTGGTTTTTTAAATGATTCTCTAAATATACTATCTGCATAGTTATATCATCTGCAAAGAGTGATAATTTGGTTTTCTCACTAACTATTTTAATTCTTTAATCTCTTTTTCTTCTCATTGCCAAAGCTAACATTTCTAATACCATATTGAATAGTAATGGTGATAGTCTAGTGGGCAACTTTCTTTCATTAGTTACTATGTGTCACCATAGTTTCCTGATCTTATTAGGAATGCTTCTAATTTGTCCCTATTACATATAATGCTTGCTTATGGTTTTAAATAGATGGTACTGATCATTTTAAGGAAAATTCCATTTATTTCTATATTCTCTAGTGTTTTTAATAGGAATGGGTGTTTAATAGGAATAAGATTCTGTCAAATATTTTTTCTGCATCTATTGAGATAATCATATGGTTTTTGTTAGTTTGGTTACTGATATAGACAATTATGCTAATAGTTTTCCTAATATTGAACCAGCCCTGCATTCCTGGTCTAAATCCTACTTGGTCATGATATATGATCCTAAGGATGACTTTTCGCAATCTCTTTGGTGATATTTTATTCAAGATTTTTGCATCAATATTCATTAGGGAAATTGGTCTATAATTTTCTTTCTCTCTCTTCATCCTACTTGGTTTAGGTATCAGTATCATATCTGTGTCATAAAAGGAATTTGGTAGTACTCCTTCTTTCCCTTTTTTTTCCAAATAGTTTGCATAGTATTGGAATTAATTGTACTTTAAATGTTTGGTAGAATTCACATGTAAATCCTTCTGGTCCTGGGGATTTTTTTCTTCTATTTCTTTTCCTAAAATGGGATTACTTAAATAATTTTTTCCTCTTCTGTTAACCTGGGCAATCTATATTTTTGTAGATATTCCTCCATTTCACTTAGATTATTAAATTTATTGACATAAAACTGGGCAAAACAATTCAGAATTATAGCTCTAATTTGCTCTTCATTGGTGGAAAGTTCCCCCTTTTCATTTTTGAGACTAACAATTTGATTTTCTTTCCTTTTTCTAATCAAATTAACTAAAGATTTATCTATTTTTTGATTTTTTTTTCATAAAACCAACTCTTAGTTTATTTATTAATTCCATAGTTTTCTTACTTTCAATTTTATTAATCTCCTCTTTGATTTTCAGAATTTCAAATTTGGTATCTAATTTGCTCTTTTTCTAGCTTTTTAATTTGTAAATCCAATTCATTGATCTTCTTTTTTTCTATTTTATGCAAGTAAGCATCTAGAGAGATAAGATTTCCCCTAATAACAGCTTTGGCTGCATCCCACAAATTTTGATATATTATCTCATTATTGTCATTCTCTTGGATAAAATTATTTATTATGTCTATGATTTGTTATTTTACTCCTTCATTCTTTAATATTAGACTATTTAGTGTTAAATTAATTTTTGGTCTATTTTCCCCTAGCCTTTTATTGCATGCAATTTTTATTGCATCATGATCTGAAAAAAATACATTTACTTTTTCTGCCTTTTTACATTTTATTTTGAGATTTTTATATCCTAATACATGTTCAATTTTTATATAGATTCTATATGAACCTCCAAGAAAGAAAAATACTTCTTTCTGTCTCTATTTAATTTTCTCTAAATATCTATCATTTCTAACTTTTCTAAAATCTTATTTACCTCCTTTACTTCTTTTTATTTATTTTGTGGTTCGATTTATCTAGTTCTGAGAGAGCAAAGTTGAGATGCCCCACTAGTATAATTTTGCTATTTCTTCTTGTATCTCTCTTAACTTCTCCTCTAGGAATTTGGATGCTATACCACTTGGTGCATATATATTTAGTATTGATATTGCTTCATTATTTATGGTATCCTTTAGCAAGATATAGTTTCCTTCCTTACCTCTTTCAATTAGATATATTTTCGCATTTGCTTGATCTGAGATCAGTATGGCTACCCCTGCTTTTCTTACTTCACATGAAACATAATAGGCTCTGCTCCAGCCTTTTACCTTTGCTCTGTTTGTATCACTCTGCTTTAAATGTTTCTTGTAAACAACATATTGTAGGGTTCTGGCTTTTAATCTAGTCTGCTATCTGCTTCCATTTTATGGGAGAGTTTATCCCATTTACACTCACAATTAAAATGACTAACTCTGTATTTCCACCATATTATTTACCCCAAGTTATGCTTTTCTCTTTCTTTCCACCTTTCTCCCCCTCCCCCCAGTATTTTCCTTCTTACCATCACCACCCTTAAATAATCTTCCCCCTTCACAGCCTCTCCCCCTTTCTTCTATGTTTCCCTTATTACTTCTGTTTTAACTTTTAATAACCTCCTTTTTTCCTTTTCCCTTTCCCCTCCCACTTCCCTATAAGGTGAGAAATTTCTCTGTGAAATCCAAATATGTCTGATATTCTCTTTCTGAGCCAAATCTGATGAGAGTAAGATCCACACACTGCTCATCCCCTTCCTTTCTTTCCTTCAGTTATAATAGGTCTTCTTTGCCTCTTCATGAAATGTAATTTTCCTCATTTTACCTCCATTTTCCTCTTTTTAAAAAAATATAATCCCTTTTCTACCTCTAGTTCCTTTTTCATATAATCACAATTAAATCAAATTATACCTGTATTCTCTAAGTATACCCATAAGAGAGATATAATTCTCAAGAATTCTTTCCTTTTTACCTTTTTTATGTTTTTCTTCAGTTCTGTATTTGGAGATCAAATTTTTTGTTCATCTCTTGTCTTTTCATCAGAAATAAGTGAAATTCTCCTGTATCATTAAATGTTCATCTTTTCCCCTGAAATATAATGCTAAATTTAGATGGATAGTTGATTTTTGGGCTGCAATCCAACTTTCTTTGCCTTTTGGAATATCAGATTGCAGGCCCTTTGGTCCTTTAAGGTGGAAGTTGCTAGGTCTTGGATAATCCTGATTGTGGCTCCTCAATATTTGAATTATTTTTTTCTAGCTGTTTGCCATATTTTTTGGTTGATCCAATAATTCTGAAATTTAGCTATGATATTCCTTGGAGTTTTCATTTTGGGGTCTCTTTTAGGAGGTGATTGGTGAATTCTTTCAATGGCAATTTTATCTTCTGGTTTTAGGACATCAGGGCAATTTTCCTTGATGATTTCCTGAAAGATGATGTCTAGACTCTTTTTCATGGTTTTTGGGAAGTTCAATAATCCTTAGATTATGTCTTTTAGATCTACTTTTCTGGTCAGTTGTTTTTCCAATGAGGTATTTTACAAAATTTTCTTCTATTTTTTCATTTTTTTCCAGTTTTGTTTGATTCATTCCCATTTATTCAATTCCAGTTTTTAGTGAATTATTGTCTTCAGTTACCTTTTTAAATTCCTTTTGTATTTGGCCAGCTGAATTTTTAAATGAGTTGTTTTGTTGCTTGCATTCTTTTTCCATTTCACAAATTCTGTTTTTCAATGAATTGGTTTCTTTTTTATATCTATTTTGTAAGGAGTTATATGCTTTTTCCATTTTATCATATGTATTTTGTAGGGAGTTATATGCTTTTCTATTTCATCATATCTATTTTTTGTGGTGTTTTCTTCAGATAATTTATGATTTTCCTTTTCCATATCTTCTTACAAAGATCTCATTTACTTTCCCCATTTTTCTTCTCTCTTTTAAGATCCTTTTTGAATTCTTTCAAGAGAGCCTTGTGAAATGGGGACCAACTTATATCACCCTTTGGGGCTTCATCTGGAACTGATTTGCCTTTAGGACCTTTAGGATTTGACGTTTGTTCTTTTCTCTCTCCATAAAAGTTGTCTATGGTCAGAGTTGTTTTTGATTTTCTGCTTATTTTCTTTTAAGGCTGAGGTCTGCTCTTAAGGCAAAAAGGTGATAACTGCTTTAGTTTGCCCTGAGACTGGTGTTTCTGACTGAACTTCTGATGTTGGGTAATCACAGCCAAGTACCACATTTTCCCCAGCCTTAGTGGCTTACAATTTTCCTTTTGTATTTGCTCTTTGGGTGTCATGCAACAAATTTGCTAAACCACCAGCTGCAGCCAGTACAGAGTAACCTTAGAGCCTTACAGTAGATTTCTTGGTGCACAGAAACCACAATGCTCTGACTTTCTACACCATCTCCTTGCCCCGGGCTCCCTGCATTGTGCTCTAGGCTTGGCAGCCTCTCTTCCTGCTAGATTGAAACAGATCTTTCCTGAAGTTTTTCCAAAGTATCTTCTTCTGGAAATTTGTTGTACTCCAAATATTTGGGTGTTTTGTCTCTCCAAAACCACTTCAGAGGCTTAATCTGTTGTTGATTTGAGGGAAGATTAAAGGAGGTCATATAAAGCTGCATCTACTCTCTGCCATCTTGGCTTTCCTATATGTCTAAATGGTTTTTTTAATTTATTTTTTGTAACACACATTGCTTTGTGAATCATGTTGGGAGAGAAAAATCAGAGCAAAAGAGAAAAACCTTGGGAAAGATAAAAAAAATCAGAAAAAATAAGAGAACATAGCATATGTTTGATTTACATTCAGTTTTCATTGTTCTTTTTCTGGATGCAAATGGCATGTCCAAAGTCTATTGGGATTGCTTTGGATCACTGAACTACTGAGAAGAGCCAAGTCTTCTATATTTGATCATCACACATTCTTGCTGTCATAGTATACAATGCATTCCTGGTTCTTCTTGTTTCACTCAGTATCAATTCATGTAAATCTTTTCAGGCCTTTCTAAAATCAATTTGCTCATCATTTTTATAGAACAATAATATTCCATTATCTTTGTGTACCACAACTTGCTCAGCCATTCCTCAATTGATGGGCATCTACTCATTTTTCAATTCTTTTTATGATAGCAAAGAATTAGAAACTGAGTAGATGTCCATTCAATAGTCTTGATAGCTGTGCCTACCTCAAGCTTCCTCTGTCTCCAGTCCATTCTCTATGTGCAGTTGACAAAGTGATTTCTTAAATCACAGGCCTGATCATGTCACTCCCCTCCTTACTCAAGAAGCTTTTTTTTAAACTTTTGTTTAGCTTTTAAAATCCTTCTTATTTGTATTAATATGGGAAATATTGGAAAATTCTTCAAGCAAGTATTTATTGAAAAATCCCATGTGACTTGATACTAAAAAATAAATGTTGAAACCTTCTGACATAGAACTTGAAGTAGTATTCAGCCAATGAAAATCTATTTGTTCCCTTATGTATTTAGCTCTGCTGGACATTGGGCTACTCAGTCTACTCCATCTCCCCCCTCCACCTTTGGCTAGTCTGTCTCCCTCTTTGTGATTCATTCCCTTGTCATTTCTGCCTTTCAGAATTCTTTGCTTCTTTCAGCACAGTTTCTATGTAAAGTCTTTCTAATATTTCCAATTAACTAGTTGTACAACTAAAGGGATGTTATGTTTACTCTCTATTTTATATCTATTTACATTGTCTCCCCTGGGGAACATATCTGTTTTTTTGTCTATTTTTTGTAATTACCTACAGGAAGAAGAGTCTTTTGTGTTTTTTTGTCTTTGGATCCCCCAGCACCTGGTATAGCATCATGTGTGTGGTAAATGCTTAATACATGCTTTTTGGTTGATTAATTGATGGTGCTAGTTGGAAAAGCTTTTTTTTCGAGAAAGTGAATATTGCTCTTGATCTTCAGGGACTGGAAAAGAATTAAGAGAGTGTGCCAAGAATATTATGAACACAGGTAGGTGAGCAGGATATGTGTGAGCATCAGCAGAGCAAGACTGTAGGGGGAAGATGGGGTATGCTGTCTTGTAAAGAAATACTTGGTTAAGTTTGTTAATAAGTTAATGCAGGGCTTTGAATGCTTGGATAAGGAGTTTGTATTTGAGAGAGTTGCAAGAGGTAACTACCTTAAGTTCTTGGCAGCTAGGTGACCTGAGTTCATATACAGCCTCAGCCATTTCCTAGTCACTTAACTTTTGTCTGTTGCCTACAGGTTAGAAACCTGTAGACTGTACAGTCTACTCAACTGTAAAATGAAGATAATAGTATCTAATTCCCAGGGTCATGATAATTATCAAATGAGATAATATTTATAAAGTGCTTTGCACAATTCCTGGCACATATAGGGATTTAGTAAATGCTTATTCTCTTCCCTTTTTCCTTATTGATCAGGATAATATTGACCTGTTGAATACTGTAAAAAATATTGTTTTGGTAGTGATGTATGGTATTCTCAATAAAGAAGAGTATAAATTATAGTAATTCAGGTATGGAGGCCTAAAATACTATTTGCAAAAATATAGAGGATTGATTATATCCAAGAATCATTAGAGAGAGAATCTGCAGAATTAATAACATGCCGATATGAGGGATGGAATAAGAAAAGGGAAGGGGAGTCAAAGTTAATTGCAAACTTGCAAGTTTATGAACTGAGAGATCATAGTCATACCTTGAAGGGGGAAAAGCTTCAGGTGTAAGGACATCCTAGGTAGCTAGATGTATCAGGACTAAATGGAGATTTACTGATTTGAATGAAATCCTACTCCAAGTAAGAGTGTATGAATTCTTTGAGGTTAGTGTATTGAGGTAGAAGAGCTAATGAACTGGAATTTCCCAGGTGAGGAGGTAGGGGTAAGACAAAGGACCAATGAAAGAGAAATCATTGAGGAAGGAGGAAGATATCATGTTAGTGGAAGCTATCATTTAGGAGAAAACAAAGTTACCCTGGACTTTTAAGGAAATTAAAAAACCATAATTGGTCATATTACTTTCTTTGTATATAGCACTTTTTTGATTTACTTTCACATACTTATGCCATTTATATAAAGTTGCTTGAATGAAAGCTTCAGTTGAATTGAAGGAATTTTAAAGAAGAAAGCTCAACAGATAAAAATGTGGTTGCCCCAGTGAAATCTTCCTTTTCAAGTCTGATTCTTTTGTCCAAATTTTCTAAATTGCTTACCTGACAATATGAGTTGAATATTGAAAAATCTTTTATGTTACATTGTTTGATTCTGGTCTCATATTTTCAGAATTTCTATATGTGATTTCATGAATAACAATAAAATGGTTTCTAGATATTTTAGTATAGATTTGAAAATCTTGCCACCAGATGTCATTGCAATCTAAAAAAGTTCGTGTTAGCATTTGCTATACAAATTTTATATTTTGTCTTTTAATTTATATTATTTTCCCTCATTTTTGTGCCATCTCCCCTTTAAGTTAATTCTACTTGTCTCATTTATTTAGTAGATTGAACAATCATACTTTAGTAATAGACTAAAAATGAAGTAGCTCATATCATTGGCTTCCCATATTTTGCAAAAATATCACATGCTTCCCATCCACAAATTTCTTAACAGTTAATTGCTATAGAGTTGATTGCTTGAATTAAAGATTGAAGAATAGCAGCAGGTGGATAGTTAAGAAACAAAATTCTTATTTTTACAACTTAATCCTTGAGAGAAGAAATCTTAGAGATCACTGTTTCACTTCTAAGATCCTTATATTCCTAGCTTCTTTGCTACTGGTACTATGGTTTAACCATTTGTTAAAATAAGTTTTTTTGGATTATGCCTTAGATTTCTTTGGTATACAGAACTTGAGAGGAGACTCATTCTACCAGAGTAAATCTATAATGTCAGCACAACTTCAAGCCTTAAGAGTTGGCCCCTTAAATTCATATCTTAAATGAATCTGATGGGCTCAATGAACCAGTATATATCAAGGTTGGAAACTGAACCCAAGTCTTTGTAACCATGTGGCCACAGGCAAAATCCTATAATTTCACTTCTGCCTTTTATAATTCCTTATTTTTTCTAAAACTGCTTAAGTGCCATTTTCTACGTGAACTTTTTTTATCCACCAACTCTCAGTACTCCCTCTTTCCCAAATAAAAAAAACTCCAAACTTGTACTTATTAATATATTTTGTATGTACTTTTTTAATCAGCCCATAAATTTTTATTGAACATCTGCTATTATCAGGTACTGTGATAAATACTGGGAATATGAAGAAAGGCAGACAACAGTCCCTGCATTTGAGGAATTTATGTTCTAATAGAGAAGATAGCATTTAAATAACTACATACAAACAAGATATCTACAGAATAAATTGGAGATTCTCAACAGGGAAGGGACTGACAATAAGAGGGAACAAAAAAGCCTTCTTATAAGGGGTGATTTTTTTTTTGTTACCACCTTAAGTTTAATATGTCTTTCTTTAAAATAAATTTTAAAATCTGTGCATGACAGTTCATAGTATAACTTAACTCTTTAAGTCTTCTTTGTCACTTTGAACAGCTTGAGAGAGCAAGTAGAGAACTAGATCTGAAGTCAGGAAGACAGACCTGAGTTCAAATCTAGGCTAAGATGTTCTGTTTGCCTTGGTTTACTCAAATATAAAAAGAGTGGAATATAATAGAATGTAATTCACAGGATTGTTGTGAGCATCAAATGAGATAACATTTGTAAAGCATTTTGCACTGTGCCTGGCACAAAGTAAGTTCTTCTTTTTTTTTAATAGCTTTTTATTTACAAGTTATATGCATGGGTAATTTTATAGCATTGACAATTGCCAAACCTTTTGTTCCAGTTTTTCCCTTCCTTCCCCCCTAAATGGCAGGATGACCAGTAGATGTTAAATATATTAAAGTATAAATTAAATACAAAGTAAGTATACATGATTTTTATTTTATAACAAACTGTTACTTTGCTGTAAAAAAAGAATCGGACTCTGAAAAATTGTACAATTATCCTGTATAGGAAATCCAAACTGCCGGCAGGCAAAAATATAGGGATTGGGAATTCAATGTAATGGTTCTTAGTCATCTCCCAGAGTTCTTTTGCTGGATGTAGCTGGTTCAGTTCATTACTGCTCCATTGGAACTGATTTGGTTGACCTCATTGCTGAAGATGGCTACATCCATCAGAATTGATCATCATATAATATTGTTGTTGAAGTATAGAATGATCTCCTGGTCCTGCTCATTTCACTCAGCATCAGTTCGTGTAAGTCTCTCCAGGCCTTTCTGAAATCATCCTGTTGGTCATTTCTTACCGAGCAATAATATTCCATAATATTCATATACCACAATTTTTTCACCCATTCTCCAATTGATGGGCATCCATTCAGTTTCCAGTTTCTAGCCACTACAAAGAGGGCTGCCACAAACATTTGTGCACATACAGGTCTGAGGGGTGATATTTTAATTGAACTTGATGGAAGTCTAGAATCAGAGATGAGGAAGTAGACCATTCCAGGCATGGACAGGAAGTACAAACCCTGGAGTTGTGAGCAGAGGGTTTGTTTCAGGGAATAGCAAGGAGATCATTGTCAACAGATCACAGAGTTCTTAGAATGTAGAAGTGAATTGGAGAAGTTGAGGAGGGGCAGTTATGACAGTTTCTGGATGTCAGAGAGGTAAGTTGCTTTTTTTAATCCTGGAGGTGATAGGATGCCACCAAAGTTTATTGATTTAGGTTAGGGGTGACAGTCAAACTTGAGCTTCAGGAAGATTAATTTGACAATTGATATAATGGTCTAGAGTAGGGAGAAATGAGGCAGGGAACTCAATGAAAGGGTCATTGTAGTAGTCCAGCTATATGGTGATAAGGTGTTTTACTAAGTTGGTAATCATTTCCTTCTGAAAGGAAGGGGCTTAAATTTTACAAAGTTAAAACTTGTTAGCAACAGACTGATTTTGAAGATGAAAGAGAAGTCAAGGTTAACATTTTGGTTGTGAGTCTGGTTAACTCAAGAGAATTGTGTTGACCTCAACAGGAATAGGGAAATTTGGAATGTGGGAGATTTTGGGAGCAGAGATAATGAATTTAGTTATGACCATGTAAGGTGTCAGATATCCACTGATATCCAGGTCAAAATGTCAAAAACACAGTTGGAAATGAAAGACTGAAGATGTGAAGCCAGGGCTGAACCCCCAAAAAAGTGAGAATCATCAATATAGAAATGGTTCTCCAGAATGGTTGAACTAGTTCCCAATATAAATGAACCAACTGTCTTTGTGTCCCAATTTTTCCACATTCTTCCTGCATCTCTCATTTTCCTTTCTGTCATATTAATAGGTGTGAAATAGTACATCTGAGGTTTTTTAGCCATTTTTCTTAGCGTAATTCCACATTGCTTTTGACAATGATTGGGCCAATTCCCAGGTCCACCAACAGTGTGATAGGGTGCCTATTTTTCAAAATCTCTCCAGTACTATCTTGGCCAATTAAGTGTAAAGTGAAACTTTGGAATTATTTTGTCTTTCTTTTATTAGAGATTTAGTATAATGTTTCTACTTGAGTATTTATATTCATTGACCCCATTCATTTGGGAACACTTCTTGGTCCTGTATATGTATTAGTTCCTTATATATTGTGTATATGAATATATATCAATTATCAACTTAGTTATGTATTTATAGGTTATAATTTTTGAATTATAATTTTTGAATTCTATTTTAGCTTTTAGTTTCAAGATGTACAGTATGTTCTCAGGGATTGAAAATATATAAAAATAAACAAAAAAATTAGGAAGGCAGAACATTTCCACAGATGAAAATTCATATCTTGGTTCCTAAACCAAATAGAACTTTTAATAAACACCTTTCTCCTTTGGAATACCACTACCTTTGTTATTTTCTTTGAATGGAGGCTAGAGAGTTTTGGCTAAAAATGTTAAAAAAAAAAAAAGTAAAACAATTGGGGCATTTCTTTAGCATGCCACAAAATCAGCATGTTCAAATGAAAAAAAGAAACCAGATGGGGTACAAATTAGGGAAGAGAACAAAATTACTTGAAGCCAGTTATGACTTTTGAAAGGCAAGTTTATTAGCAAGAGGAGGCAGAATCCTTTTAGCAGAAATGGCATATAATGCATAGATATGAGAAATGAACAATTTGTGCAGAAGGAATAGCAGAGCATATCTAATTGGTTTTACAGTTTTGGCTATGGGATCTTTTAAAATTTTTTAAAATTTATTTTATTTATTTACATTACTATAGTGTCTTTAGTGTCTCTCCCTATAGAGCATTCCCATATGATGTTATAAAATTATAACTTTTTATTGACATTAACCATACCAGGGTAATTTTTTTACAACATCCCTTGAACTCACTTCTGTTCTGATTTTTCCCCTTTTTTCCCTCCACCACCCCCCCAGATGGCAAGCAGTCTTATATATGTTAAATATGTCAGTATATCCTAGATACAATATATGTGTGCTTTTTTTAAAAAAAAAAAAGCTTTTTTTTAAAGAAGAAAAAGTCATTATAATACATTTTAAAAGTATGAAAATGTATGCAATTTACTACATTTGAGGTGGAATTGTCTTCATATTATTTTTCTTTTGAACCATATTAAGATTTTAATTTTTACTTTTTTTGAGCACATTTAAAATTTTTTTTCTAGTTATGTATAGAAACAATTTTTAATGTCTAAAATGTTTCTAGTTCTCTTCTCCCTTATTGACGTAAATAAGTAAAGTACATGTGCAGTGATGTAAAATATTTTTGTGATGTATAATATTTTTCTTAGTCATATTGTGAAAGAAAACACAAACTCCTCAAAAAACCCTAAGAAAAATAATTTTTTAAAAAGTATGCTTTGATCTGTATTCAGACTTCATTTTCATCAGTCTGCTATTGAGTTCTTATGGTATAATACTGTTAACAGTCATATATCACAACTTGTTCAGCTATTGTCTCACCTGATGATCTTTCCCTTAGTTTTCATTTCTTTGCCACTACAAAAAGACCTGCTATAAATATTTTTGAATATATAGGCCCTTTTCCTTTTCTATCTCTTTTGGATGCAGATCTAGTAGTGGTATTGCTGGTTCAAAGAATATGCAAAATTTTATACTCCTTTTGACATGGTTTCAAATTGCTCTCCAAAATGTTTGGGTCACTTTACAACTCGGTACAACTATTCATTAGTGTTCCAATTTTCTCACATCACCAGTATTTATCATTTTCCTTTTCTCTAATCAATGATGATTTAGAGCATTTTTTCATATAATTAGATAGGTTTGATTTCTTCATCTGAAAACTGCTAGTTCATATTCTTTGATCATTTACCAATTGGGGAATGATTTGTATTCTTATAAATTTGACTTGGTTCTTTATATATTTGAAAAACGAGACCTTTATGAGGGAAAATTGTTATATAACTTCCACCCCAATTTTCTTCTTTCCTTACAATCTTAACTTGCTTTTGTTTGTGCAAACAAACAATTATTTTAATGTAATCAAAATCAATACATTTTGGATTTCATTTCTGTTTCTTGGTCACAAATTCTTCCCTTTAGAGAAAAAAGGTAAACTGTTCCATATTTCCTTATTTATGCTTCATGGTCACCTTTTACGTCTAAATTATGTAATTCATTCCATCTCCTGTTTTATGGGTGAATTTATCCTATTTACATTCAAAGTTTTGATTACTCTTATTACTTCCATCCTACTTTCTCCCTGTTTGTCCTGTTCTCTCTCCTTTTACTCCTTTCCCTTTCTCCTATGAAATAGGCATACCTCTCTCACCTTTTATTTTAATTTTCTTGGGATATCATCCCCGTTATAGTTAATTCACATCTGTGCCCTTTGGCTATGTAGACTCCTAAAACTGCCCTAATGATTTTTTAAGAGTTACAAGTATCATCTTCCCATGTAGAAATACACTTAGTTAACTTTATTGAATCCTTTATGATTTCTCTTTAACTTTTTATGCATCTCTTCAGTTTTGTATAAGTTTTCTGTTCATTTTGAGCTTATCAGGGATACTTGAAACTTCTCTATTTCATTACTGTCTCATCCCCTATCCTTTTCCCTCACTCAGTTTTGCTGGGTAATTGATTCTTAATTGTAATCCTTTGCCATCTGGAGTATTATTCCAAACCCTATTTTGAATGTGACTCTACAGTATTAGAATTGTTTATTTCTGGCTCTTTGCAATATTTTTTTTCTTGACTTGGGAAGATCTGAGATTCAGCTTAAATATTTCTGGGAATTTTCAATTTGGGATCTGTTTCAGGAGTGAGTTGATTGGTGGAGTCTTTCAATGTCTATTTTACCCTCTGGTTTTCGGATATCAGGTCAGTTTCCTTGAAAAGATGTTTAAGCTCTGTTTGATCAGGGATTTCAGGTGTTGCAATAATTTTAATGTACCTCTCTTGAATCTATTATTCAAACCAATTGTTTTTCCAGTGATATTTCACATTGTCTTTATTTTTTTTTCATTCTACTGATTATTTTCTTGATGTCTCATGAATGCAGCTTTAATTTGCCCAAATCTATTTTTAAAGTAATTTTCTTTGGTGAATTTTTGAACATTTTTTCCATTTGGCCAATTTTATTTTTAAATACTTCAGTGGATTTTTGTGTATCTTTTACCATTTGGCCTATTCTTTTTTTAAGGTAATTTTCTTTAATATTTTTTGGTGTCTCCTTTGCTAAGGTGTTGACTTTTCTTAATTTTTTTTGTATCATTCATTTCTTTTCCAAGTTTTTAAAACCATTCTTATTTGAATTTTAAAATCCTTTTTTGAGCTCCTCCAGAAATTCTTTATTGGCCTGAGGCCAATTTACATTTTTCTTTGTGGTTTTGGATGTAACACTTTGACTTTGTTGCCTTTTTCTATGTTTGTGTTTTGATCATAGTAACTTTCTATGTTTAGATTATTTTTGTTGTTGCTCTACAATGGAGACAGCACTATCCCAAGATTCAAGTTTTTTATTCTGCTTTTTTCAGAGCTAGTTCTGGAAGTTTTCAGTTCATATGATCTAAGAGAGGTGTGGTCACTGCTATCTTAGCTTGTGCTTCTTTTTGGCTGCCTGCAATATTTCATTCTTGATTTGATAATTCTGAAGTTTGTTGGAGTTTTCATTGTGGGGCCCCTTTTGAGAAGTTTTAGGTGAATTCTTTCAATGGCTATTTTACTCTCTGGTTCTAGGACATGAAGGCAGTTTAATGATTTCCTGAAAGATGATAGGCTCTTTTTTTCATCATGGTTTTTAGGAAGTCCAACAATCCTTAGATTGTCTCTGTTTCTGCTAAATCTATTTTCCATGTAAGTTTTTTACATTTTCTTCTATTTTTTCATTTTTTGAGGGTTTTGCTTAACTGTTTCTTGAAGTCTATGTCATTCACTTCCATTTGTTCAATTCTAATTTTTTCTTTTTTTTCAGTTATCTTTATTTCATTTTGCATTTGGGCAACTGACCTTTTAAATGTTTTTGTTCACTGAATTTTTTCCCAATTTCACAAATTCTGTTTTTCAATGAATTGGTTTCTTTTTCAAATCTATTTTCTAAGGAGTTATGCACTTTCTTCCATTTCATCAAATGTATTTTATAAAGAGTTATTTGAAGCATTATGTGATTTTTCCATTTCACTAAATCTATTTTTAAATTACCTTCAGATAATTTCTGTGTTTCCTTTTCCAAACTCTCTCGCAAAGTTCTCTTTTCTCCATTTTCCTCCTAACTCTCTTTTAAGATCTTTTTTGAATTCTTCCAAGAGAGCCTTGTGAGATGGGGTCCAAATTATATCACCTTTTGGGGATTCATGATTTGCCTTTAGGATCCTCAGGGTTAGAGGTCTGTACTTTTTTTTCTCCATAAAAGCTAAATATGATCAGATTTCTTTTTGCTTTTTTTCCTGATTTTTTTAAAGGGTGAGGTCTGCTCTTAGGGCAACAGGGAGATTTTACCCAGCTTCCTGTATAGGTGATAGTGGCTTTAGGATAGTCAGTGGTGCTGACTTCCTTTCAGTGTTGGGTGGACATGGTCAGGTCCCATAATCTTCTGGGGTTTAGAGGCACACTATTTACCTTTGTCTTGTATGTGTCTCGGCTGAGATATGAATGGCACACTGCCCTGGGTCCCTACGCTAGGCCTGTGCTCAGTCCACCCCTCCACCCCCATGCCTGATTGAAATAAACCTTTTCTGAATTTTTTCCAAAATAACTTCCGCTAGAAATTTGTTACAGTTCAGAGTTTTGATCTGGTGTTGATGTGAGCTCAGATAAAGACCTGTGTAATCTCTGCCATCTTGGCTCTGCCCCCTGTATTTCTCTAGTTCTGCCTTAGATGTTTTATTTTCAAATTCAGCTTCCATTTCTTGAAGTCAATGCTCCATTTGGTCATATAAGTTTTTCTTCTTTTTGCTCCAGTGTCTAAACCAAACAGAAAAACAAAGGAAAGAGTTAACATAAAATGCCTGCTTCTCACCTGAAAATTATAAGATGCTTGTTATCATATTCTGTTAGTTTTCATTTCAATTTCAGTCACTGATTCAAAGAACTATTCTGAATTCATAAAAATAAGTTCTAACTTTAAAAGAACTCAAAGACAGGCAAATTAAATTTGAACTTAAAAAAAAAGACAACTATTTCTACTGCATGTTAGTTCACTAGTTCTTATCCTAGTGCTAATATTTTTTAGATCATAAAAATTTTGAATAAGAAATAATTTGGAAAGAAAATTACTCCAGAATCCACTAGAATTTTTTTTACAATTAAAAACATTTGGTGAATAAAAAACCACAAGCAACTCACCTTTCAATTTTTAAAATTACAAATTTTAAGTTTCTTTTTTTTAACAAATGATATATGGTTATTTTCACTTATCATTTCAAAGATGATGAGGTAAAATAGACACCAGAATTGGTAAATAAAAATACTTTCAAAATAAGCATTCAGTTCTTGACATGGAAGAACTGCAACAAGATATCCATCGCATTTTACAAAGTTATGCTATGTATTATGTGAATTAACAAGGGGACAGATGTGTTCCCTATTGGAACTCATAAATAATAAGGAAGGAGCCATTAGAGGGAAGATGATATGAAGTGGAAAGTAACTCCATTGTCCTGAAAAGTCCTGAAAAGAATTTAGAAAAAAATCTTTTTCATAAGCACATCTTTTATAGGAGCAACCCTCCCCTGAAAGGGGCTCACACCATGTGAGGGAGGAGGGCAAATAAAAAGGCATAAGACAGTTGGGGAAACTAAGTTCCAGCATGAGCATTTTAACATTTGCTGACAAGGGGAGAGCATAAGTTGGTTTCAGAATTCACATTAAAAGCCTATTTTCTTTTTTAAAAATCATGGTACCAAGCTAATGGAGACAGAGCAGACAAGCTAAAGAAGACAGAGAAAAAAATTCTGGATTTAGAATAGAGAAACCGCCCCCCCCCAAAAAAACCAAAAAACCCTTCATTTACATGGAAATATTTTAAAACCATTAAAGTGATAAAGTAACCTATAAGAATAATAAGATGTTATTTAGTTGTTCCTTAATGTCCAGTTCTCCTTGTGTTTTAGTTCAGGTATTTCTAAATGATACTTAACAATAACTGCTCCTTTAAATTCCTCTTCTCCTCCGTTCCAGGTTGTCATCATCCTTTGGCAGACCTTGGAGAGCAATTGCCTCTTCTTGAAGCTTTCTATATAGTAATTCCAACTTAATATTTTTTGAAAATTCTGCTTCTATTTTTTCTTCAAGGTGTCGAATATGTTGCTAGAAATATCAATTTAGATAATTACACAAGTAAAAGAAAGGTTACAGCTCCAAAATGTTTTTCCTAAATTAATTATTTATATAAATTTAGAAACCTTAAAGAGTGAAAGAAGAAACCATGAAATTACATTACTAGCTTTTATATAAAGTTTGCATTAAACATTATTTCCACCTTTCTCCAGGTTAATTGTGAGTTCTATTGTGGAAACTTTTCCATTGTTAATTGTTAAAAAACCCTTTCTTGGCTAACATTGTATCTCTTGCTCTTGGGAAACCTAGAATGTTAAGAAATCAATTATTTTTGATAAATATTTATGAGAACTACAGGACAACAAATTAATTGATAGTAAAATAAAATATTTCTAAGTAGTCACTTGTCATTATCTTAAAAAATGATGGGTTGAGAGTAACAATTCCTAATATGAAATACAAAATCCAAGGTACATGTGAAAAATTCACAAGGACATTCTTTTTGCCAAAAGGTACCTTTATTTATGAGAAGTTACAACAAAACAAAAAGATAAAATTGGCCCCAGGAGGGGTAAATAGAAATAGAAATAGATTCAGGAGAGCAATAGAGTTAGCAAAGAAAGGTATTTGGAGGACGCCATCAAAAGAATATGCTACAAGTTGTGAGTACAACCTTTGAATGGCAGGCTAAATGCATAGAGAAGTTTAGCAGTCTAAAGAGTTGTATGGGGAGAGAGAGAGTACCTCATAGCTGACTTAGTTCCAGAAAGAACTTTGTCATAAACACAACTTTTATAGGATAAATATAAACTTGGGGTTTCTCAGGGGAGGAGACAAAGAGATAAAGGATGTTTATTGAGATATCCAGGGCTTAACCAAACAGTCTGGAAGTTTTCATCATAGACATTTTAAAAGGGAGCTTAAGTTCCCAAAATGAGCATTTTAGCATTTCCTGATATGGAAGAGTTTTAGAATTCACATGTATAGTACTACTACCAGTACTACATAGCACAAATTTGCAAATATTATCTCAATTGAGTACTTATATTTTTCAAAAGCTCTTTAGGACTTTCCCCTTACTTCTGGTAGATATCAGAATGGAGGAAATGTCTCGATATCATCAAATACTAGAATCTTAAAAAAAAACAACCCAGTAGCTTTAGATGTATTCATTTATTTGTCATTTTTCCAGGAGGAGGAAAATCTTTCCTTCCCTAAAATAGAAAAATAATGTATGCAGAATATTGTACTGTAAGTGTTTTAACCTGCTTACTGGTAGAATGTATTGAAAATCTTCTAAATATGTAAGATCTTCCTTCTCTTAAATTAATTTAAGTCCTGTTTTTATAGAATGAATCTTTTATATCAATTTACATTATGAACTTTCTTAGTGATCACTTTGTAATCAAACTGTTGCTTTATTTATTCTTTTTCATTTTAAAATCTCTTAAAGCAATACTCTTTTCAAATTGTTTCTACCTATTAGTCATCCTTTGGTGTGGTATTTTTCATCTTTAGGATTGTAGCAGAAATCTGTTGTTCTAAGAGGCCCTGCAAATACTATCCCTAAATGTTTCAGCACTTCAAAAAAGTTTTTTAGAAACCACCTATTTCTCTTAGAAAATGTTTTCTTTACATCTTTGCAAACCCAACCTCACTGTATCCAATCAGAAAGTCAAGTTATGACATCAAATCCTCAAGGTTAAATTTCTCCTATAAAACATGCTTGCATGGTGTAGATTTTCTCTAAAATCTTTTAGTCTACCATACTCCAACTCATGGTGTCTTTCCTCCATGCTTCATGGTATCTTTCTCCTTTTTATAGCTGACTATCATAGAGTGCTAAATCCTTTGTCAGGATACTGAATTGCTTCTATTTGAATTGTCTAAAGTTTCTGTAGATCACCTGGAAGGAAAATACCACCATTTTCCTAAACTCTTTTTGGTATCTCTGGACTGAGATTTATGGAAGCCACCAGTAATACTGCTGATTCAGAGGTCAAGCCTGGGCGGGGCTGGGACTGCATGGTGTTTTGCTCTGGTGTGTTGTGCCCCAGGTATCACAGACCTCTTCCGCTGAACTTCTAAGTTGCCTTTGGCTGGAAAATGGTCTACTTCATCTTTTTGACTGTTCTGATCCTAAAATTTGTTGTTATTTAAAGTCATTATTTAAAGGAATTTGGAGCAGTCTGGGGTAGAGATTGGCCAAGTTACTGCCTTTAGTCTTCCATCTTGGATCCATCCTTTGCATGTATTTTGTAAGTAAAAAGCTATTCTTAAATAAAAGAAATTTTTTTGATAAACAAAGCCAATGCAGCCAAGATTAGGAGGCAAGCAGAAAGATGGGAAACAATTTTTCCATCCAGTGCTTCTGATAAAGGCTTCATTTTTAAAATAAATAGAAATTAACTCAAATTTCTAAGAATTCAAATCATTCCCCCATTGAGAAATGATATAAAGATATGAATAGACAATTTTCAGATGAATAAATAAGTCATCATATTAAAAATGCTATAAATCACTCTTGATTGGAGAAATGCAAATTAAGACAATGCTGCTGATGTATCACTTCACACCTCTCAGATTGGTTAAGATGACAGGAAAAGATAATAGTGAAGAGGATATGGGAAAACTGGGACACTGATGCATTGCTTTTCAATAATGATTAAAGACTATTTCAATAGACTTATGAAAGAAAGTGACATATATGTCTAGAAAGAAAACTGTGGACTCCAAATTATGGATCAAAGCATAGTATTTTCAACTTTTTGTTTTGTTTTGTTTTTTTATTTCCCTTACTTTTCTCCCTTTTGATTTGATTTTTCTTACTTGAAGAATATGGAAATATGTTTAGAAAAATTGCACATATTTACCTTATATTGAATTACTTGATGTATTGGGGAGGGGAAGAAGAAAAATTTGGAATGCAAGGTTTTGCAAAAGTGAAAATGTTGAAATCTATTTGCAAAAATAAAATTCTATTTAAAAGAAAAAAAATAATAAGGAACTGGATTTCCCTCAATTTAGAATTGTAGACTGTTGGCACAAAAAGGAAACTTAGTGATGGGTTAGTACATCATTTTATATGTGAGGAAACCAAGGCCGAAAGACAAGTAAAAAATTCAAATTATGACAACTTATTTGATGTCAAAACTTCATCAAAAATCTTCAGAGCAAGACTACTTGAATTATAACCGTTATCAACAGTAGAATTTTCTTTTTAAAATTCTTTATCTAATATGAACTTTTTTGTAACTTCACTATAACTTTTTAATCTGATGTAATGCCAATAATAATTTTACAGAAAAAATTTCATCTCTCCCATAACAAAATGATTAACACCACCAGCATCCCAAATCAATATGAATTGTATTTGAATATCAAATTACATTAACAACTGGATTTTTTACAGTTAAAATTCTTATCATGTTCTACCACTTAAAGAAAAGTGTTTTTAAAATGAGAAAAATTAAATCCCAGAGCTGACTTACAAAATGGGAATCGGTAGTGTCCCAAAGTTCTTCATTTTTGTCAGTTTGCTCTCCTGAATTTTCAGATGTGGAATGTTTTAATCTAAACCAACAAAAAGTAAATATATTGTCAACAATTCAAAGCTTTGAAGAACTTTTTATAGTTAATTTACTTTAATAATTTCTTATAAGGTTCAGGGTCTCACTTGCAAGGCCTGGAAGATAGATTTAAAGAGAAGTAAAAAATGACTCCAAAGAGATTTCATTTAATTAGAATGAAAACGACATGCACAAGTGAATGCAATATATTTGGAGTAAATACAAAGTAACTGAAAAAAGGAATTAAAAAAACAATACAGAAAGTCTTATTTCAGAGTTTTTTTGGGTGAGTTTTGATAAAAACTAGGGATTTGCAAGAGGTGGAGGTAATTTCCACATTGTGGAAGGCGAAGGCATAGAGATCAAAGAGACATGATTTGGAATCTGGGATACAAATATCAGGAAAAATAGCACTTCCTTCTAAGAAACTTTTATTTGTATATCTCTAATCTTCATATACAATGACATATTTAGACAAGAATATGTGTCTATTTTAAGACACTTTCCTAAAACATAATCAGGATCTAAAATCACTGTGGAAGATACTGTCCACCTATTCAAACCTGCAAGCTCAAGTCTTCCTAAGTTTCCTGCCAGCATTGGGAGGATCAGACTGTGACTCAGGCTCACAGAATCAGGCTTTGAACTCTCCCCACTAAACTCAGTTCTCTTCTCATTGTTTCTGGAGATCAAAAAGCCAGTCAATTTTCCTTTTTTTTTTTTTTTTTTTTTTTTTTTTTAAGAAACCTGTATTTTGATAATTCTTCAGAAATACTTTCTAACCTATAAATTATGCTACATCAGCAACTGGCTATGAAAAAATATATAATTCTTGGGGGGGAAATAAGGCACAGTTAAGATGTTTTTTGAAAGGACATTTTCTTTGGAGGGAGGTGTAGTAAGTCATGAACTTTTTATTGGAATAGGGAACTCTTCATGAGGAAACTCCTTCTAGCAGTGTGCATCTGTAACAGCTCTTTAATGTATATTTTTTAGAGAACTTAGTGGGAAACAAAACAACTAACCCAGGATACACAGCAAGTAACAAGTCAGATATATAACATTTCCATGATTTGGTGGTAGGAGATATATATATATATATATAATGTGTATGTGCATACATATACATACATACATATATATGTATATATATATAATGTGTATGTGTATACATATACATACATACATATATATGTATATATATATATATCTATATATATCTTATCCTTTGAAATTCTGCTGATAATTTCCAAAAATGGTCAAAGTGCAGCACTTGAGTAAACTGACAACATGAAAACCAGTATTTTTTGAAACATGCCCTCCAATCTACTTTCCTACAGCTACATTTCTCATCAAAGTAGCTCTCCCTTTATGGGAGGTAAAGCCCATAGACACTTTTGACATTCCCAGTATTGAGTACAATTTATTTATTTATTCATCTCAAAATAAGGTATACTTAAGCAGATTATTCCTCTTTCCCATTGAAAAAAGTAATTAAAAAATAAACAATTGCATGATGTTGTATCTTGCATACATTTATCATTTTGATTTGCTCTACAACTAGTCATAGCACTAAGTTATAAAAATGCTTTAATTCTTACTTTAGTATATAATCTTCTATATCTTTAATATACTGCTTTTCCCGTTTGATCCGTTGTTGATATTCATGCAGCTATAAAAATACCAAACAAAATGTTTCAAACTTTTCAAATTTAAAAATAAAATCACAATCTTATCCTTAACCCTGAATTAGTGATGCCTGTACTTAACTATTAAATTTTAATATAATTTTTACTAATCCATCAAGTAATAGCCCATTGCATAGACAAAACTATTGCATTTTTATATTCCAAATGTTACTATATTCAATTCCTTTTACATGGGCTTATACACCCAACATTACATATGTAAAAATGTATGATTTTAGTAGCACAGGACACTTCATTAGTGTAGATCACAGCCATCTAGAACTAGAAACTAGAAAGAGTTGTCTGTAAATAGCCTTAAGAATGTTTCTTGGGATCTTCCAAACCAATACACTACATTAAACATGTCTTGTGTACAATGATCAAGGTTATGCTTTTTGATTATAAAGCTATATAATTAAACTCTCTCTCTAAGCGCTAAACACATGTTTTGAGGTAAAGTGACGAGCTTCCAGAAAATAACTTTTTGATGTGATTTTGACAAATTATATTTATGCAATTATCAAAAATATATATTATTGAATTTAGCTATTTGTCAGTTGCTCTTTCAATAGAGATGTTAACTCAGATTTTGCAGTGATTATCTTTTTATGTTGGGAAGAAGACTAGATTAAGTACCATCTAATCGCCAACCAAAGTGATCTGTCTCTGACTCCCTTCTCTCTCTCCCTTCCTTCCTTTGTATCTCCGTACCCACCCTTCTCCTTCACTCTTTCTCTCTTAAATAAATGCTTAATCATTCCTTATAGAATAAGTCATTTGGTGCTTGTTTACATGATAACTTGTATTATAAATGAGCTTTTCCTATTTTGCATTGGCTTCAAGTGAGACTGAAAATTCTTCAAGGACAAGAGAGCATGGATTTCTCATGTTCTTGGTAAGCTAGTCAGAACCCATCATAGTATAATTCACAGAACTGACATTCACTATTTGGTGGATTAATTATTGAACAAAGAAACAATAGAATTTTTACCCAATTCTTATATATAGCTTAAAGTTTGGTACCATTTTGCCCTTAATGCCATTTAACTAAGCTAATTCATATGGACAAAGATTTATTGCTTCTTTCCTGTTCCTTATAAGGTTCAGTCCACACCTAGTTCCTAGACTACAGCCTGAAGAAAAAGGCTTTTTTGAAAGTTAATACCTTAATCAATGTGTTCCAAAAGGAATGGGAGGAAAATAAAGAGAATGAGGGATAAGGGAAACAAAGTGATCTGAGAAACAAAATTTATTCCATTCCAATATTGATATCTGAATACCAGAAATATTTCTCAAGCATACCAATATGAAAGAATAAGTTTTGAAAAGACTGAAACTAGTAATAAACCATTTCTTAGTAAATACCATTATACTGAAGTTAAGCAGGTAAAAGAACTGTTCTTCAACATCAGGAGGTGTTTGTCAAAATATGAGACAATGATTACTTTTATAGATAACTGAAAATATTGACTTTTATGTTTCTGGTACAGAGAAACAAATATTCATTAAATGCCTATTATGTACCAGGCATTGTGTTAAAAGCTTTACAATTATTTTCTTATTTGATTCTCACAACAACTCTGGAAGGTAGGTATTATTATCCTCATTTTACAGTTGAAGAAGCTGAGAAAGATTAAGAAAGATTAAGTGACTTGCCTGGGATAACTCCAATACTATCCAGATGCAAAGTTCTATTCCTATTTCCATCAAGCAGCCTATGTGTGTGTGTATATATGTATATATATTTACATATATTAAATAAGATATACAGGATTTATTTTTTATTACTTAGAAAAAACATCTCATTCTTCTGTGACGATAGATATGAATTATGAGTGAAAATAATTATCCCAATATACAAATGATATAAATGGGTACAAATGGTAGGTGTTACAGGTCTTGTTCTGTCAGTTTAAATGACAGGTACAGTTGTCACAAAATATATTATAATATTGGTAAAAACAAAAAAAAACATTTTTCATTAGTCAATGACAAATTACTGAATTTTTATATACATACTTCACTTTCCCTTTGATATTTCTTCCATATTCGCTTCATTTCCATAGAAGTTTGTACAAACATGAAGGTTTCTTTTTGGGATTCTGCGACTTTTTCTTGAAGCTTTTTTATTATTTCCTGATAGAAATATGTACATAGAATTTCTGCTATTGATTTCATATATTAGAATTGGCTTATGTGAAATAAATATACCTTCAAAGTTAACTGATATCAATATTTTTATATATGACTTAATAGCATGAACATTTTTCATGGTTATCATTAATATAGAATTAGGAAAAGCCTTAGGGATCATATAATGCAACCACCTTGTTTTGAAGTGTAGAAAAATAAGACTTTTTAAATAAAATTAAGTCATAAAACTAGTCATCGAGAAAAGCATCAGAACTTATTTCTTAAGACCACAAAGTTCTTTTGACTGTACAACACACTTTTCATTCAAGCATGGACCAATTGCTACCTTCCTCCTTGCTCATAATAAAGCATTACTTTCAGTCTGATTTCCTCATTCTATCCATTCCAAAATACATAGGGGATAAAGCTTTTTATGTGCAATTCACATGGAAGGTGCGGGAATGGTAGAGGGTACATTATATAGGTTCTTATACCTGATAGAAACATTAGGGGATTTTACCTTCTATTATTCAGAAAAAGTTCTTTGCATCTGGCCTTATATGAATAAAGATGCCTATAAGAAAAAAAATGCATTTTTCTCTCATAGTTTCCCCTGAAGAATGATCATATGCACTGTTATACTTGTCAGCCTTGATGCAATTAACTTGAAAGGATTGATCTAATTTCATGAAAGCAAAAAAAAAAAAAAAAAAGGGGGGGGGGTAGATGGGAGTGGAGTGGAGGTGTTGCTAGCTACCATTTATATCTTCAGCTGTCCTTGGCAAGTCTTCAGAGAAGTTCAGTTTTAAGAAAGGACATAAATTATACTCCTGGTTGCAGTCAATGGACAGAAAAATGGGGAAAATTATAGAAAATATGGTACCTCTTCCACTTATTGATATACAGTATAGTGCAAGGTCACTGCTAAAGAGAATTTCATTTTATTCTGTAACCTAGCACGAAGACTAATATACACACATAAATACATACAGAGATGGACATATACACACAAAATACAAACATATATATGTGTGTGTGCATTAATATTCATGTTATTAAAAATCCTGGGCATTTTCACTATAAATTAAAAAAAAATTTTTGCATGGGACTAGTATAAATGAAGCTAAAATGTATGACATTGAAAATTTTCTGTCTCATTAGATAAAAAATTGTAAAAACAAAATTTAAGTAAAGTCTAGTAACCTTTCGAAAGAAAACCAGCTAAAAGAAGGCAGTGTAAAATTGTCTTAAGAAAACCAACAATATTAATCGAATTACTACAAAAAAACTAAATTCCACTGTGAGATGAATAGATTTAACTACATTTTTTTATCTGAAATTGTACAGTACAATAGTTAGTCATGCTCCCACTCACTACTTATGTGAAAAGCATCACAGATAATGAGAACTGCTATTAGATAGTAAAAAGCTATTTATTTTCAATAAATGAAAGGCACTGATCCCAGAAAATGCAATTCTGGATATTATGCAAGAAGTATTAGTAAATATAGTAAAAAATACTGACATAAATAATAATGTAGTAGGGAATCAAAAATACATTTTTAAAAAATGGCTTTATTACCACACACCAAAATTAATTCTTAATGTAATCTGTCTCTTTGAACAGAATTATTGTCCTAATTTTAAACAAAAGTAGTTACTAATCTTTGTAAATTCATTAAAAATATGATCAACTGTTTTCTAAAATGATTTCTAAAACCAGTTTACTGTAATTTGAATTAAAACTAGTCAGACTGATAAATATGTTTCAGTGATTATGAAAAGGGCAATAGCTAATGCCCTACAGTATCTCAATTTGAATTGCTACAGTACTCTTAGCATATTTTTTCAGGATTTATCTTGTTTCAGCATTTCTAATAATTTATTTCATTCGAGCATTAAATTAATCAAATTAATTACCAGGCAAATTATTAGAACTACAAATTTATCAGTATTTATTTACAAGTATTTAATTCCATTTACATTTATTAACCAATACTATATATTTAAAATTTCATGGGCTAATAACTATACCATATTTTTAATCAAAATGAGTCATCTTGTCTAAAAAATGGATATGGGGTTGATTTTTAACATGAATGTGTCTTCATCTTATTTTTATTTATTTATTTATTTTTTTTGGTGAAGGCAGGGTTAAGTGACTTGCTCAGGGTCACACAAGTGTCTGAGGTCAGATTTGAACCCAGGTCCTCCTGACTTCAGGACTACTGCTCTAGTCACTGTGCCACCTAGCTGCCCCCACATCAGAATTTTTACACTGAAAGTTACTAATATCAGAAACTGCTAAAAATCCAAATTCCTAATTTATCTTTATCAAAATAACTTTAAAATTCAATTCAAAATGTTAAATGTTTGTCAGATGATAATATTTAAAGACCTACCTCATCTTCTGCCTGTTCTTTTTTATATATATGTATTTGCTCTTTTCTCTCTTTTGCCACATGATCTTGTTCTTCAATATCAGCATCAACAGTCATGGAGTGATCCCTAAAATGCATCCCGATATTTTGAAATACCTCTTTTATGAAGGCCCCTTTCTTTTGGGCATTTTCAAATGGTTGAGGCAAGGGAATTTCCTTCTGCATTTCGTTTAATTTTTCTTGCAGGAGCTCTTCTTGGAGAAGTGCTCTTTTATATTTTTCCTTTAGTATATGATTTTCGAGTCTATATTTCTTCACTTTGTCCTTGACCTGCTTTATTTGCTTCTGTCTTTTTTCAATAAGTAATGTCTTCACTTTAAGGGCATGAAGTAGTTTACGGAGCTCCTTTTTAGCTTTAGAATACCTTTTTGACAGGGTGTCAATTCTGTTCTTTATAAAGAGATAATCTTGGTTTTTCTTTTTTGATGTCTGATGTTTCTGATGTATGGCACGACTTTTATAGGAAATTATTTTAATTTCTGACTGTGGTTTTTCTCTGTTTTGTTTTTCGCCTTTCAATCTAGAGGAGTTCAGTATTGCATTTGGAAAAAAAAAATTTCAAGTAATCATGTTATATAGTCTTGAAAGATTACTAAAAATAGATAAAATTCTAAAAATAGAGGAGATTTTGCAATAAACTTTGTAAGGGAAATTGAAAATTTAATTTTCAGGATTCCCTTTTTAATTAATATTTTAAAATAAGTTTTTATTCTCAAAATACACACAAAGATAGTGCAACACTTAACCCTTGCAAAACCTTGTTTCTGACATTTTTCTCCCTTCCATCTCCCCACCCTTCCACAAGAGAGCAAGTATGTATGTTAAACATGTGCAATTATTCCATATTTATCATGCTGCACAATAAAAGTCAGATCAAAAAGGAAAAAAATGAGGAAGACAAAAAAGTAAGCAAACAACAAGAAAAAAGATAATATGTTGATAATAATAATGCTGAGACTCACATTCAGTTCCCACAATCCTTTTTTTGGATGCATATGGCTCTCTCCATCACAAGTCTACTGGAATTGACCTGAATCACTTCATATTATTGAAAAGAGTCAAATCCATCAAGATTCTTTTTTACCTTTTAAGATATCCACCGGTATTATTATCCAATACTAGTCTAAGAGTTTGCTTTTACCACTATTCTTAGGATTTGAAGATGCATTCTGTATGCTAGGCCTAAACCACTGAGCACTCAACAATCCTGCCTATACTATTCAAACTGAAGAAGATAATTCTCTGAAGTGGTAATCAGAATTTGAAATGATTTTCAGGAAAAGTTAAGGATACCAATTTTCATTAGAGACATATTATGTTGTTCTTATTTTTGACTTTTATTTCACAAGTCTCCAGGATTGATTTATTGAGACAAAACTTTCATAAATATCAATGATGAATGAGAAAGTAAAATAATTACAATAAACCAATAAGGAATATCACTTTTAAGAAGGTTGGATTATAATTATGTAGAATGATTGTACTATGAAAATATAAAGGACTGATTATATTGTGATGGAGAAATCATTCTCAAATATTCCCATGGGAAAGTTAAGAGAGATGAGAGATTTTTTTGTTTTTCCCTGAGGCACTTGAGATTAAATCACTTGCAGGTCACACAGTCAGGAAGTGTTAAGTGTCTGAGACCACATTTGAACTCAGGTCCTCCTGACTTCAGGGTTGGTGCTCTATCCACTGTGCCATCTAGCTGCTCCCCTATTACTATATAAAATAGAACTCCCAATAAGTCAGCCATTATTATTAAACAAGTGCTTCCAAGTACCAAGTACTGTGCTAAGCCTTGGGGATATAAATAGTCAAAAACATCAATTCCTGCCCTCAAGATGCTTATATTCTAAATGGGTAAAATAACATGTAAATAGAATACATGAAAGTATGAATATCTGGGAGGCAATATCAGAAAAGAAGCCACTTAGTTACTAAGGGCATTGAAAATTGACAAGCAGTTAAATTTCACAAAAACTAGGATAGATTTACTTGAAGTGATATAAAGTTAAGTGAGCAGAATGAGCACAATGTACATTACTATCTTGTGATAATCATTTATCAAGTTCTTTTCAGCACTACAATGATCTAAGATAATTTCAAATGGAGAATGCTATCTACACCCAGAGAAAAGAACTTATGGAGTCTGAATGCACAAAATGTTTAAAAAATCAGTGTTCAAACAAGTCTTTAAATACGATAGGGGAAAAAATACTCTTTCAAAGGAGGAAAAAGAATAGCAGGTAGGCCAGTATAGCTGGATTCAGAGTTAGGGGGAGGGGTAAAGTATAAGAAAACTGGAAAAGCAGGAAGAGTCCAGTTACAAGGGCTTTGAGGGCCAACAAAAGGAATTTATATTTGATCTTAGAGGTGATAGGGAGCCAGTATTACTTAAGGAATAGGAGGAATAACATCATAAAATTTATGCTTAAGGAAAATCACTTTGGCAGCTGAGTGAAGAATGGCTAGGTGTGTGGAAGGCCTTCATACAGAGAAAGAGGAAGGCACGTGCAATAATATAAGCAAGAGGCAGTGATTGCCTGCATTACACTCAACAGAAATGGACTGCTATGGAAGGTGCTACAAAGACAGAAAATTTGTCATTAGATTGAATGTGATGAGTAAAAAGGAGGAGTTAAAGATGAGGAAGATGGTAATCACTGATAATAGGAACAATCAGAAGAGGAGGGCTAAGGAAGAAAAATAATTAAGCTCAAGATGTAGATGGCAATCCCATTTGAGATGTCTAAAACACCCACAATGATGTATAGCAGAAACTCAAGAGAGACTAAGGATGAGTATATAAACCTGAAAATTATTCCCCCATAAGGGTGCTAAGGGATCTCAAGATGAGATCATCAAGAGAAACAGTATCTTTTCCAAGGTTGTAAGCTCCATGACAGCTCAGGCCATGTCATATTCTTATCTCCCTTATTTTTGTGACTTTATTGCATTTATATTTTTATGTGAATGGTGTATTCTTAAATTCAATGCAAACTTCCCATTGGTACTTCATTGCCCACAGCAGTGCTTGTCACATAGAAGGTACTTGATAAATGTGTGCTGATTAAAGACAATTATCTGTCCTTTAAAAAATAACATGATGAAGTGACAGTAGGCATTCACTGGAAATTATTCCAAACAGGAAGATAGATCATAACCCATAGAGTAAAAGGGATTAATAAGGAAGGCTCATTACAATTTTTTCACTTTTGATTTCTTAACCTCAGATTCTCTGTCACAGTGCTTCAATGTAAGAGAAATGTTTTTTAAGTCTTTATTAAACTTATGAATTCCATACCTGCTTCTATAGTGTTCTTTATCACATTCATGCTTTAAGCGGGATTGAGTTTTTCTTCTTTCCTGTGTTTCCCTAACTGTGTATTGTAAACTCTCAAGTACTCTTGTGGTTTTTACCAATTTTGTCTTTTTTTGATGTTTTATTGATAAACTAGTTGTAACAACTATTTTCTCACTTGTCTGGAGGCAAATAGAACCTATATAGACAAAAACACAAGTAAACAAAAAATATTAGGATTTTAAAATCTGCATGACAGTAGCAGTATACTTAGAATTCAGATTCTCTGGGACTGATAAAATAAGTATTATTTTTCCAAGACAAACAAAATATCTAATTTACACACTAAAAAAAGTATTTGAAACCTCAGATTTTCTCACAATATAAGAAAAATACCTGTGAAATGTAAACATCCTGATGTGTACTGTGATTGGGACAAATAAGATTAATAAATATGTATATTACATATATGCTAAAGTAACATTACCCCAACTGTTTCCATTTCAACATTTCTTATTCTTTAGAGACTTATAATGTAAATCAGTATACATCATTCATACAATAACCTCTTTCCTCATTTATTCTTCAGTCTTCTGCTAACTTTAACCCAAATATAGCTAAGACACCAGAAGAAAGTTGTTGGAATCTTTACAAATTGTTAAGCCATTAGAGTTGATAGAGACAAAAAATTATCTAATTTAGCATGGTTCAATATGATTGATTTGATCTTACATCAGAACTTGGGCCAGAACTTGAAACAAGGTACTAAGTACAACTGATAGAAACGATGCTTGTGTTCATTCACACTTTTAGAGAGCTCATAGAAGCAAGAAATATTTAAGTACTCATTGGAGTTCACATGTTTGGGAGATTTCAGGGTTTAGAAAGAGATATCTGAATTCACACCTCCCTCGAAGCTCTTGGGGCCAGAGAGCACGCTGGGAGATATCCCACAATCCCACTCTCGGAGAAGCAGCATAAATACAGCTTCAGTGAGCCACTTGAGAGAGTTATTTGGGAACATTCCCGGGGGTCAGAGAGGAGCACTCTGCGAGGAAGCCCACACACAAGCCCTTTCTCGGAGGTAAGAGAGATTAGGTAAGAGAGATTCATTGCATCTTCCACCTTGGTGCTGGCTGGAGGCTGAAGAAAGCAGAGGCAGAAGCAAAGGACAAAGCTGCAAGAGCTCTTGGAACCAAGCAGAGAGATAGGCCTCTGAGCTAACCGGGCTATAATGAAGGACACAATAAAAGATCTGAACTTTTATCAGATGTCTGCAATTTTGGGTGATTATTTACTTGTAACGGAAACTAAAGCTGCCTCCAGAAAACCTCCCCGAGAAACCCTCTCTCTCAGAGAGAACTCATACTTTAAAGAAGAAAAACCACCAACAGAAAGTGAAAAAAAAATCACTTGCCCTTTCAGGAAAATTCCTGCCACAAAACCTAGGCACATTATTCTTCAGAGATATACATAACTAAATTTAGAACTAACCCAGAATTACAAAATTGAGTTATATCAAGTTAAATATTTAACAGATTTGGTTATCTGATTTTCTTTGGCAACTTTTAATTCATATATTTCAATATTTAACAGAATTGAAGTAGAAAAGATGTGGTGGAGAACAGGACTGTTTATGGGTCCTGATTGTAATGGGTGGAGAAATTGCCAGTAAGGGAAATCTAAGATCCAAGATTCAAAGCAAAAAAAGAAATGGCAAAAGCCTGTTTGCTCACAAGTGCCTCCTTACTCACAATTCCCATGTTTCAAATGTTTATTTCAGTCCCCTAATCTCCCAGGAACCATTGAATTCACATCCATCTTTTAAAACAGAACACAAATGCTTTCAAAAAGTTTTTTTCTTTGATAGCTGATGCTCTTTCATTCTTTATACCTCAAATAGCAGTATGACTGTTCTCTTTTCATACTTTATACCTCAAATAGCAGTATGACTGTTCTCTTTTCATACTTTATACCTCAAATAGCAGTATGACTTCTCTTTATTTGCTTATTATTTATTAAGTATTAATGTATTTTTTCCTATTACATATATCTAGTAGATTGCCTACTCACTGAGGACAAGAACTGTTTCTTATCTCAAATTTGTGTATTTAAGAACCTATTTTCTTAATTCTTTTTGCATTAAAACAAGTGGTAGATCATCCTTGAGAGCTTCTGTGGCTGAAAAATCACCACAAGTTAATGTAACCCTTTTTAGCTTAGCAAGGCCTGTCAGATCCTCCAAGAACCCAAAGTTGCTTGTATTCTACTATGGGTCAGTGGAATAGAACTTCAGAGCTATTGTCTTACATATTTGGTTTCTGTTTAACATTGGTATTCTGTTAGAAAATTTAAAAATATTCTATATTTTGAACATCAAAGTATAGGCACATCATAATCCTCTGTACCTGTGGCATGTGCCTGAGTGAGGTCATCAATAGCATCTTCAACCATCTCTACTTTGTCCTATAAAATATATAAAAGTACTATAAAATAATAAATTTAAGATAAAAGTATTGTAAAATAAACTTTAAAGCAATAACAATGAATAATATTTATGTAGTACTTTAAGATTTTCACAACAGTTATCTCTTATACATTATCTCATTGCATTCTCACAACAATTTTGTGAGAAAAGCACTAATTATTTTACAAATGAGGAAATAGGGTATAAGAGAGATTAGGTGATTTGTCTAGAATCATTCAGTTAGCTAAGACCCCAAGAAAAGTTTCAAATTTAGGTCCTCTTGACTATTCACTAGGCCACATACCCAACTAGAAGCTAGATTATCAACCTTATGAAAATTATCACAAATACTCAAAACATTTCTTACAGATATTAAAGTCTTCATTTTATTTATGGGGGAGAAACGAAAGAAAAGCCAGCAACCTAATTAGTTTTTTGGCATTTACAAAGGATGCATTTCACAAAAAGATTTTCTAAAAATATCCATTTTCTGATAAAATGCTCCTATGCTCCATAATGTAAAAAAGGGGTCTCATCTGTTCATGAAAAATTATATTATTTTCTACATTGATTTACATTTTTAGCAGTTTTTATATTACCTCATTTTTTTTATTTAATATCTTCTTTGCAAGCCTAAAAGACAAACATTTTATTTCAGTGTGTACACAAAAATATGGTAATATATTGTCATTGTAATTATTTGAACAATACATAATTATTTCAAAATTATATGCTTTTTCACACTTCTAGTCAGTAACATAAGAAACAGAATATTACATCTCATAATCATATAATAAATGCTCATCTATGCCTCTTGAAAAGTTTTAAAGAGAAAAAAATTTCTGAATTGACATCTGAAGTTTTTCCCATTAAGGAAAAATACTTTTAAAATAAATGTCAGCCAAAACATCTTATATTGTAACAGCAATTATTTATTTTTTCAACTGTTCATGTCCCAACTACTTGTTAGTAAGATTCTAAAAGAATAAGAATTTGATATATATATATAATTATATATAAATATATATATAATATATATATATATAATTATATATATATATAATATATATATATATAATTATATATAATTTATATATAATATATAATTTGATATATATATATATATATATAAGTGATATATATAAAAAACTATATAGGTAGGATGAGGCACAGAAAAACACATTTGGGATCACTTCATGAAAAAACAAAACAACCAACTTCCATACATTTAAGACAATCCATTCCTTTTAAAATAAACACAAGTGTATGTGTGTGTGTGTGCTAGATAGATAAAGAAAGAGAAATAGAGAAATAGAGAGAGAGAGAGAGAGAGAGAGAGAGAGAGAGAGAGAAAGAGAGAGAGAGAGAGAGACTGCATGCTCGCAAAAACAGTGAGCAATCAATAAACACAAATGCAGGAAGATTGTTCTTTTGATTTACCTCGAATGGACCTCACAAACCTACCTGTTGCTTTGTTCATGTAGCTTTTAGGTACCTTCACTTTCCTACTTTGATAAGGTATCAAAGAAGGAATTTAGTAGAAAAAAGCACATTTTGTAATCATTCTTGATATCAATTTGTTCCAGCATCTATTTTATTCACAGATTTCACAGCATTAAAATAGAATGTTTGCTTGTAACTTACCCTCTTGAGATTCCCTTTTCGTCAAACTTTCCCAAAGAATAGTAATTTCTCTGGTGCTTTAGCATTATTATTCTCTCTCCAGCTGCTAAACATATACCTCAATGGCAAGAAAAGTTTTAAAAACCAAAATATTCACAGCAACAACTTTTTGTAGAAGCAAATAAGCAGGAATAGAGTAGCTGCTCGTCAACTGAAGATTGGCTAAACAAATTGTGGTTTGTTAATGTAATGGAACACCATTGTGTATGTTTAGAAATATTAAATGGGAGGATGAGAATATTTATATGAATTAATGCAAAATGAAATAAAGGTAACCAGGACATCAATATAAATTATTAAGGACAATAAAATAACTGCAACTGAATACTATGAAATTATAATGTCCACGCTTGGTCCAGATATGAGGGTACCACCTCCTATTTTTGCAGGATGGAGGACTACTCAATATGGAACACTGCATATGATATTGATGTAGTGATTAGGGATCTTTCACTAGAAGGGTGAGGAGAGAGATCTTGCAAAAAGAGGCTGATTTGAAAGTAAACGATGACAAATTTTAAAAAAGGAAGCTTTCTCCCAATTGTTCCTGGCTTGTAAATCTATGTAAGGCTTGTGAGGCTATGTAACTTACAAATAAGTGTAATATGGTTACTTCCCACTAACTGAAGTAGCAATATATATGCATGCAACTGAGGTCACAATATGTGAGTACTGGCATTGAAGCAGGAACAGATGCCCTTTTCAGTGTCTCTCAAGTAGTTTATGTATTGTCTTCCTGAATTTATCTAATTTTGAAATTAATTATTTCAGGATAAGTTTTTTAAGGCTGTTAAAATATTTTTTAAGTTAATAAAAATAAATGTGGGCTTGTTTTAAAAAACATTCTCTATTTTCTAAATGTCAATCCATAACACTTCCACATTCTAACTCTTAGGAATTGGAATTTTCGAGGTGGTCTAGTAAGTACAGTCCCAACATGAATTGTGAACCCTCTTTACCATATTCCTGCCTGGCTCATCTACCATCTTATGATTTTTTTAGATGGGGCAGCAAATAGCTGTTTTCTGCTTTTTTGCTCTTCCTCAGCCTGCCCAGAAGCCATATGAGCACTAGAAGGCCTTATAAAACAATGACTATGTGAGCACATCTGTCTACGTTTCTGTCAATTTCCCTTTTTTATTCTGCTATCTGGAAAGGACATCAACCTTTCTTTCCTCAGTTACATTTTACATGGTGGTGGGTTGGTGACTAGATCTTTTCAATGATTTGTAGGTCTGCAATTAAAAAAATTTTAATTAAATTTCTTTAGAATCTAGATTTTTTTTTTTGGGGGGGGGATCCTTAGTGCTTGGCTCATGATAAGCACTTAAATTGATTCACTCTTGAACATTTCGACTGATGGGAAACTTTCTAATGACTAAGAGAACTCATCTAACTTTTGGAGTAGCTGTAAGCCCGTTTTCTTATCTCATTAGCACTTTTGATAAATTTGCAAACTTTTGCAAACGATTTGTTTTGCTCCTTGACACCCATATCTTATATTATATGCTATTTTTTCCCATATGCTACCTATAGACACTGATGTAACTGTTCCAAAATAAAAGATCATACTTACAGCAATAGAATAACATACATTCATGGGACCTTAATTTCTTTCTCAGCAAAAAACAAGTGGATATAGAATGAATCTGAATTTAAATTTTTAGAGTAAACTGAACATACTATAAATTCCATAAAGGTTAATATTGATCATACTCCAGTTAAATATTTTGATAAACTTACCTCGTTAAAATTTGGGTAAAAGCTAAATATTCCTCGGAAAAAGTGATCATTTCTTTCCCAGGAATTTTATTTCCCTCATCTTTACCACGATGGTGTCTCTCCCTTGAAGCACCATCTTGTCTTCTCAATGTTTCCATTTTCTTCTGTTGATGCTTTTGCTTTTTCTCTTCCGCCTAAAAGGAAAGGTTAGTATCATTGTCACTTTACTGATATATGTCTCTCTCTATATAAATGTGTGCATACTACACACACTTTTATACACATATATTGATAATGCTTACTTAGGTACAAATACTAGACACTTGTGATTTAACTAGTACAAGGAGCCCTCTGAAGAGAAAATTCCCTCTACCAATTCTACCAATGTTTAGCACAATGAGATGTTAAATGACTTGCATATATATGTCAGAGGTTGGACTTGAACTAGATCTTCTTGGCTCACTATCAAATATGCCATGCTGCCTTTAATTTGTCTACTTTTATTTTGAAATATACATAATCCTCAATATATATTATCTTCATTTTTTTATTTTGGATATAAAAATGGTCATAGTTTTATAAATTTTGTTTGAAAGCAGAAAACTTGACTGAAATTTCAAAATGATAGCTCAATTATTATCTCATTTTGTTTTTTCATCCTATTTTCATGTTGTTCTCTCATTTCTCTCCTTTAATAAGCAGAGAGGGACAAAGAAATACAACATCTGACTTATTTCTGGGCTTTTCCACCATTTCTTCATACTGACCAAATAAATCAAGCTTATTTCCCACCACATGATGGTTCCCCATCCCATTTCTCATTTCTCATTCCTTACTGTCAAGTTCAAAAAGTAAAACAAAAAACAAAAGCAAAAAAAAAAAAAAAACCAAAAAACCTTTGAAGTTAGTCACTGAAATATTGGATTAACAACACAGGAAATTGAAGTAGAATGAAATTTAGGCACCATGACTGCTATGTTATGGAAAATCAGTGCCATTATTCCCTGTGCAAGTTTACAGAAGCACAATCTTTTTAGGAAAAAAAAGTTAGGAAAAATATCATTTTAATGCTATCTAATGCTATCATTTTGTAGATGAGAAACCTGAAGCACAGGTGCATTAAGTAACGTGGTCAAAATTATATTAATAAACTAGTAACAGAATCCAGCACACTGGGTGAAGGTCCCCACATTTGATTCAGAATGAAGTTGCATTATTTAGTACTTTTTGGTAACATGGCTAATAAGTGTTACGAGCAGCAGTTGAATCTAAGTCTTAACTGAAGGATTTCGGCTCTCATTTTACTATTTTCTCTTATGTCATCAGTTATTGTGAAAGGATAATTAGAAGATAGACAGGTAAAGGTACAGATGAACCAAGGCCATGTAACCTAACTTCCCTGAGGCTAACTTTTCCTCATTCATATGATAAGGGGGTTTGACTTGATTACTTTCAATGCTCCTTCCAACAAAAAAATAAAATTCAATGAACAAACCATCCTAGTTTGATAGTATCTGAAGTCAATTGCTTATGCAAACATTTCACAAGTCAGCATTATGCCATATTTTTCCATCTTTTCTGCCATTTTATATTATTTCTAAGGGCTAAAATGACATATCTATAGCAAATAAAAATGTGTTTTGAAAAAACAACTAAATGCAAGAAGAGGAGCATTGAACTTGAAGTCAGAGGATCTAGGTCTAAGTCTCAATTCTGTAATTTATTATTTGTGGAATAAATACTGCATTAATGCCATTTTGAAAAATGTTAAATGATTAATTAGCAAAATTGTGTTTCATTTTGTTTTGAAAAGCAAAAAAAGTAATGATTTTAGTAAAATCAGTAAAGATGACTTATCAGATCAACATAAAAGTATTAGTTTAATCAGATGCATTTGTTAGAATTTCCCCAAAGTTGGCTTATGTTTTTAGTATTTTAAGTCACAACACCTTACATTTGACTAAGAAAATAAAAATGTCTATAGAAAGCAAAATTCTTTCAAATGTCAAATATTTCAAGGATTTGCATTAAAAGAGAATCTGAGTTCAGATTTGTTTCGATTCTGTGTCCTAATTATCTTTAGGCTTATCCTTGTTCTTTTGGGTACCTAGTCCAATTTGTGTGTCTGATTTAAAAAGTTTCTTGTCAACATGCCAAATACTTTGGAAATTGATGGGAGTAATTTAGATGACCAAAATAAAAACTATAAAAAAGGCTTTCTGGATATTTTCCTTAATGCAACTTTCAGTATACATTGTACAAAGAGCAAGCATTTAAATATAGCATTTTCATCATGTGAAATCACTTCCACAGGATGATTGATTTAGAGGAAAAATAGATATAATATAGAGTGCCAGACTCTACCTCTTTTTGTGGTTGTATTTTTTCTTTCTCCCAAGTCCGGGCCTTTGATTGCAACATTCTTAACTCATTTCTGTATCTTTGTATATCTTGCCCAAGTTCTTCATCCAGGTACATTCTGGAGACTTCGTCCCAATATGAAAGGGAGTCCATCTCATCACTTAGCTCATATGTACAGTTGTAGTCATTGTAATAATTGTTCTCGTCTAAGGGTTCTAGATGTTTAGTTTTCTTTTTACATTTTCTGGGAGAAATAACTTCAGGTTTTTCTTCTTGGATAATTGATTTCATATTATCAGACTGAATAAGCTGACCACCCAAATGGCTTCCTGGACAATTTGATTGAAACAAATTTCCTGAATTTGGTTCCACACTTGAGATGTTTCTGTGCTGACTATATGTCATTTCTGTGCCAAATGGTCTATCTTCCTTAATTCCATTTATGTCTATTTTTGAGTCAACTTTTATTATATTTTTTGCAACATAAGTAACATTCTTTTCATTTACTTTGGAAGTATATTCAGTCTTTGGTTTACTGTCATTCTTAAATTGTGAGGTGCTCTTTTTTGAGCGCATATTATTAGAAAGCTGTCCAGGAATTGATTGAAAATCTTTTACCCTGTAAGGGCTTTTCTTTTTCTTCTTTTTCAGAGGATCACTCATATATGTCAAAGTATCAGATGATGATGTTTCTGATAATTCTTCTTCTTTCTTCTTTTCCAGAGGATTATTCATATATATCAAAGTAGCAGATGATGATGATGTTTCTGATAATTCTTCTTCTGATTTATTTTCAAAATCATCTTTTTGTAGTTTCTCTTTAGGCCGATCAGCAATATTGTCTTTTTCACAAGTTTCCCCATATATGTCAGTTTGATTCATTCTAAATTTACTTTTGACTATTTTTTCTTTTTTAACACATATTTTTTCGCAACTTTCTTTCCAATTTCTTTGTGGACCTAAAGGCACGTCATCACCATGAAATTTTATATTCGATTCTAGTCCTTGAGAAATTCTTTTCTGGTTCAAAAATGGAGCACAACGAGACTTAATTTGATTCTTAGGTATTGTTTGTTCTGTTATACTGGTTGTTTGTAAAGTAACTTTACCCTTGAGTAATGAAATAAGGACAAAGAACAGTTAAAAAATAAACCAACAATAGTTAAATTTAATCTTTTAAATTTAGGGTTTTATCTAGTCCCAAATTATTGTGTTTCAAAGGAATGTTAAGAAATATTTAAATTTTCCCTAAGTGAAAGAAAAAATGAAATTGAAAAATAAATTTTATCCAGGATATTATGTATTAGGTAAATTATTGTGCTTGAGCCATATTATATTTTTAACAAAACAGGAAAATTTCCATTTCATACCTTAGTCTTTTTTTTCCTGCTCTAAAAGCACAATGAATTTAAAAAAAAATAGTCTAAAAAAGAATTTTATTTTTAATTGGTAATTTTATATGGTCAAAATTATAATAGAGATATGTTCTGCTAATCAAATCAAATCAAATATAAAGTTGGGATTGGACAAAAAATTAAACTCACTACTCTTTTAAACTGGTAAGGCTTGTTACTCTATTGCTCACTTTTAAATTTCTCTAAATTAAAGGTCAATTCCAAGTGTAAAAATAGTAACTCATAATAGTAATTATGACAAGTTTGCAGGAAACTAAAATGTGATTTAAAACAATTGTATTTTCAAAAAAATTATGAGTTTGGTTGAATCTAAACAACCTGTTTTACAAATTAGAGGGTAGGAATGAGCAAGAGAAGGCAAATTATTTTTGTATACCATTCAGAACAAGAAATAAATGATTACAACATATAATTAAGCACATTAACAGAATTATTGGGTATCACAGAGTAGGAAGTGATAATTATTAATAAATAAATAATTCAGATAATTAAGGAATTCTTGATTTCCTGACCCAGGACAATCCTTCAAATGTTCAGATGAGTTGGGATTATAGTTTCATAATTACATAGAGAAAACCACAATATTGATGCCTACCTACAAGTATTTTGATTACAGAATCACATTCTGTCATTTACAAATGACCACAATCAACTTTTTTTTCCTTGTTCAGTCATCTCTGACTTTTCATGACTCTATTTGAGGTTTCTTGGCAAAGATAATGGAATGATTTGCCATTTCCTCCTCTTTACTTATAAGAAAACTGGGGCAAAAAGTAAATTGACCAGAGTTATATAAGTAATAATTACGTGAAGCCATATTTGAACTCATGAAGAGGAGTCTTCCTGAAACTCTATCCATTATGCCACTTACTGTTCATACTAAAATGAAGTACTTTAAATTTCCTTGAATATCATTTTCCCCAAACTGGACATTTAAAGTCATGAGATTGGCATTTAAATGAGATGGCAACATTTTATTTGCCTGATTTTCACTATATTCTAAATATATAGCTCTAACAAGAAAATGAATGCATTATCCATGTGGACAGGAATCTTATCTACAATAACCCTAACAAGTTGTTGGTGAGCTTCCAACTATAGACATTCATTGTTCGAGTCCATATTGACTTCTAAAGCAGTCATGTTCTTTATTGCTCTATTCATGATAGAGAGTCTGTTATTTTCTTTAATGAACACAGAGGAAGTAATAGAATCTTTTCATGTAAAAGTAAGGGCTCAATTTAATTCAGTGACTTGATGACTGTGGTACTATTTGGGCAGTATTCAGATTAAAGTTCTATAATCAATTAATGAGGATAAGTTATATGGTATATAATTTTTGATTTTTAAGAAATTACATTGGAATGGTCATTTTAAATCTCGTTTCTAGGGCAGAGATATAACAGTTCAAAGTTCAAAAAATGGAAATGTGTCAGCCAGAAAAGATATAGGATTGAAGACCCCGGCTATGAACTGGAATCTAGTTGTAGAAAGATGCTGTGGGAAGGTGAGGCTATGTGACGTGATTTGTTTTTCAAGCCTCTCTTGCTCCTTGATTGTGTGGGTTGTGCCACACGATAGAAAGAATCTTGAGATCAGATTTTACTTATAGAAAGCATCAGAAACATGGGCTTTAGGACTCTTCTAGTTTCTGTTAAGGAAGATATTACTGGGAGCCTCTAGAGCATGACACATCCTGAGACCATCCCCACTGAGATGATATTATATGATTAACGTTATCACCACAAGCCCCTGAAGCTAATTTGCCCATTAAACTGAAGAATCATTGTCTGAATTTTGAGTAATTACAGTATACTAGGGAGTTGCCACGGGATTAGAAAAAGTGAATGTTATGAAATTCTAGCCTGAGTTATATTTCCTGCAAATCACCCATAAAAGGATCTAATTGGGGGGTAATTAAGAACTGATATGTGTTCTTTAGAACAAATTATACTAGATAACCTCTTAAGTTTCCCTTTTTTTAAAAAAAATATTGTCATCACTCCAGAGAACAGAAGACTAGATTCAAGCAATGTCAAAAACCCAGTGTGCCTGGATTTCAATAAGTATTTGAAAAACTTTCTTAAAAGACCTTTATGGATTAGGAGAAAAATGTGGACATTTTAAAAAATTTGGTAGTTTAGGAGCAGTTTCATTGGGTAAATCTAAAGAACACTGATTCCCCCTGGAGGGCAATTGGTAGCTTTATCCTCAATACTTGTTCTGTGCAACATTTTACAATGATAGACAGGAGTGTAAAGTCAGATGATTTCCATGTCTTCTGATAAAAGAAGTTCAGAAATATGGATTGTATGACAATCAATCTCTTTGGTAACTGTGATGGCTGAGTTAAACGGATTAGCTCTCTGCTTTATGTTGGAAATAATGGCATAAAGTGTGAAGATTAGAAAATGGCAATGAGTATAATAATGTTGATACTTTTATTGATACTTGTATGTCATTATCTGATGTATACTGAAAACTTTGTATGGATATATCTTGTTATTTAATTAATTTGTTTCACAGCCTATTCTGCCAATTCTTGAAATGAAAGGATCTTTCATGAAACAAGAAGTAGAGAAAGGAGTTAAGGAAAAACCAAAATTGGTTTTAAAAACCAAAGTTTTATGATTCCATAATTTAGGAAGAAAAGTCATATCTGTTCAGGACTCTTCCTTCCTCATCTTTCTTTATTTTAAATTTGAAGATCCAAATAGGCTAATAGGTCCATGAGTCAGTTCTCATACGCGGTGTCCAAAACTAACCACAAAATTCAAATTTTGTCTGATGAAAGCAGAGGTCAACCAGACTAACAATTCCCTTCTAATGGACTTTACACATCTTTTAATTAAAGAATAAACTTCACTGTCTTTTATGGAAGCTATAGGGACTGATATTGAGAATATAATTCTTACCAACATTTATATATCTATACTTATTATATTTTGTGGTTTTGCTCATTTTTGTCATTTTGTTCATAAAGATAACATGAGGAAATTTGTCAAGTATTTTGCTGAAATTTATGTATATTTTATAATAAAAGTAATCCCTTTTTCAGTCCTTCTAGTAACCCTGTCAAGATGTGAAGATAGTGCGCTATGATCTATTTTGAATAATTCCCAATGAAATACTGAGAATGGAATGAGAAGCACCAGTGAGATTTTCATAGTGAGGCACAGGATCTGAAGTATGAGAAAAAGTCTAGGTGATTTAGCAGTTAAGATACCATTGGTAATCTGGTTTGTTAAGCCCCAAGCCAGAAAAATTTTTGAGGAGTGACTATAAATGACTCTAGTAATTAGACAGGAAAAAAAGGAGCAGATATTTGACAATTACTTGGAAATGCCATGATTCAACTTTAATCTATAGTCATGTAAGCCTCCCAACCCTTTGCAACTTCCTTATTTCTATTCATAACATCTATATTTTCCTAGGTCCTTAGCTTTAAAAAACTTGAGTTATCTCTTTGCTTGATATAATCAATTAATTGCTACATACTCTTGAATCTTTCTCTAAAATAAAAAAGTCATTGTTTAACATTTCCTATTTCCACAACCACTCTAGTTTATTTTATCACCTTATATTGTATTGAAACATCTTATTTTGCCTATAATTACAATAATCTTTTACAATTAATCTTTTAGACTGATCTCAAAATTCTTTCCTAAAATATGTTTCAAACTGTTATTATACTGCATAACAAACAAGAGTGACTCCTCCCTCTATCTCTTTTGTAGAAAATAATTTGTGTTCCTGTTATATAGACCACCATTACAGCTAAATGTCCAAATTTACCTCCCTTGAAAGCATCCTTAGTTTCTTCTGCCTATCCTCTTCTCTCCTGGAAGGTTTTTCTCCTTCCTTTTTGCCAATCAAAATTCTACCCTATTACTTAGCCCTAATTATTACCTCTTTCATGAATTCTTTTTTGAATAAACACAACAAATTTAGCCATTTTCCTTTGTATTGGATTCAAGAGCAGTGTATTCAACTCATACACACACAGATACACGCAAAATATAGCTGTATGTATTATGTACACAATGAGATAACAGTGTTTTTCCTAGGAGGTCTTCTGAGAAAGACCTACAAATATTTGTTACTGAATCATAATAATAATATGTGGTGGCTTCCAAAAGGGCAAAAGTAGGATACCATTCTTACTGAGATATGACAAGCTTCTATCCTATCTTGGTAAAACCACATCTGTAGTATTATGCTTAGATAGGACAATGGAAATGTGCAATTCAGAAGAGCTCAAAAAAAAACCTTAGAAGTCATCCATGATTCATATCACAAGAAGGACTGCTAAGAAACTGGGGGTGTCTTGTTTATAAGAAAGACCACTCAAGGGATTTCAGGATAATCAACTAAGTAGGAGCTTAGAGTGTAGGAGAAGAGCTTGATTTGTTCAAGTTGACCTATTAAGTCAGAACCATTACCCCCGGATGCCATTGTAGAATGGTAAATCATAGCTTAAGATAGGAAAACATATTCAACAATTGGAACTGTTCAAACATACAGTTGGTTCATTCACTTGGATAGTAATTTTTTAGTTATATAAAGTTTTCAACTGGTTTTGGGGGATACTGCTGATAGGATTCATTATTTGGGTTAAAATAAATTAGTTTAATATTATCATCATTGCTAACATTTTATTATGGCACATTTTAATGCCACACATTAACATTTAATATTCATGGATATTTTTCTAAAATGACATACATCTCCAGATATCGACATTTCTGGTTATTGTATTGCAATGCTAACAATTTTAGCTTTTCTATGAAAAAGAGATCAGGACAAAGATATTCTATTCTTTCATATGAATCTAGATTCATGGTAATTCTGTTATCACAATTATTTTGCCTAATAAGGGGGAAAATAATCAAATAACCAAGTAATTTAAGTGGGTTTCCTTATCATGCTAGAAATGTGTAAAAATGTCAGCAAGGGACTCCTTTTTACTCTCTTTACAAAGCTAGGGTTGAGTTTTGCTGTGAGTCTTGTAGTTCCAAAGATAATTTCAACTCCTTAAATAAAACAAAAATGCATTTGAAAGTACTTTAAGTTTTGAAAAATACTTCCACTAAAATTGGCATGAAAGGTACTTTTTGAAAGGAAATATTAGAAAAAATTTTAGAATTATTTTTTCATACCTGGTCCTGGTTAAAACGTTCTTGGCTTGGGCCCAATGATGTTTTAAATTCCATTTCTCGATTCAGGTCTATAGTGATATTTAAATGAAAATTTTATTTATTTAGAATTAATATTCTTATATGAATGAGATCTCTTCCCAATTGTGAGTTTATATATATATATATATATATATATATAAAATACATTACTAATCTTATTAATTATGCATTTAGTTGGTTCTTTTGTAATGTCCTTCAACTACTACATTTTATATTTCTTATGAGATGCTCATTTCACAAGAGCAAAGCACAGTTATATATATACTCAATCTAGCTGACACTGTTACTTTTGAAAAATAAAGGTAAAGGGGGCAGTTAGTTAGATGATGTAGTAGATAGAGTGGATAGCCCTGAAATAGGAATTCAAAGTGGGCCTCAGACACTTAACACCTACTGATATGGGAAAGCCACTTAAATCCAATTGCCTCAAATAATAAATAAAGTAAATAAAGGTAAACTGAGAGAAATATAACTGTCCTTGTTCAAATTAGTGAGGCTAACAAGTAAGCAATAAATTGAATCAATGTACTGTCTCAATAACCAAAGCATAAGAGATACAGATTACTGACTTTAATATAGTTTTGGGCAATAGAAGAGAAGAAAAGAGTTGGGGAGGTGGGGAAAACAATGAGATAGCTTAGAGAGTGGACAGCATCATGGGGACAACATAATTGATTGATAATTGAGAATGAAGGGTTAGCAACAATAACTTTCTTCTCTTTTCTGACTAAGAAATGTCCATTCACTGTTTGAGTCGATTTGAAAAGTTACAAATAGCTGACTGGAATTCTTTTGATAAAAAGCCAGATCTCCTGCAAGGATAGTTTTGTGGTATGAAGATGCTAGACCACATGCATCCTTCAAGTGTAACAGATTTCCTTACACAAGAAAAGAAATGTAATTAAAAAGAGAACTGGATTTCTAAATTTATGTCCGTATAAGGCAGATGAAATTTTGAAATAAGTTCAGAGACAAAGAATCATGGTAAGTTAGGAAGAGAGGACAAAAACAATTTTTTAAACAACTCAATCTGATTATTTCAAAACACAGAAAAAACCAAAATATAACTCTTAATAGTGAAACCATTGGCTAGGACTGTCTCTAAGACATAGGGAAATATAGTAAATGAGAACTGATTCGTTCAGTAACTATTTTATTCTGATTAAATCAAGAAAACATGTAACCAAGATACATCAACAATACTCTAGCGGTTAATTTGAAATTCACTTTGAAAATTAGTTATCTGAGAGGAAAATATGGAGAGAAATGCAGTGGTGAAATTTTAGTTTGGTTGAAATAAAACCTTCATAAACATTTAAACCAGAACATGATTTAGTTATGGAATTCATGAATTATCAAATGATAGGATTAAAAAAAAAAACATTGGTTAATAGGGTAATTCCATCTCATTCAAATCAATGTCATGGAAACAATTACTGGGAAGCAACACCTAACCAGGTAATTTAATACATGGGGAAAGTTAAATTGATTCTATTTAGCTTTTGTGGAAGTGAGTGTATAAATAACTGAAAATAACAAAAAGGAAAATCCTTCATATATGGATTTTCTATGTGAATATAAAGCTCAAAGGTTTTAAGATTTGAAACTCTAAAAACAAAGAAGAAGAAATAGGAAATTACAGTTAATTACACACAGAAGACAATGTTAGAGGAGGAAATTGAAAGACACCTGTTCAAAAGACACTTCCTAGATTGTAGGCTGCTGAGAGAATTAACCAAAGGCATTGAATTTTATTACCACATGACTTTACCATTTACTTTGCTTATCTCTACCAATAAAATGTGGAATGGAACAATTTGAGCAAATAACCTAGTTAGAGAAAATGCAGAATATTAAATGACTCTACTTTTCTTACCTTCTTCCTGTTTTTCTTTTCTTATTGGTGGTTTACAGTGCTCCTGGGGCACTGGTTTTTCTACTCGAACTTTAGAGCTAGTGTCAGACCCACTTCCAGAAGCAGCTACTTCAGCCTTTTTAGATAGAAACTCTGTGCATGCTAACTGATTTTTACTCTGTGAGAGTGATTTGCAAGCATGAGTTCTCTGCAACTTCAAATGCATGGAACTTTTGTGCCTGTCATTTATCTCATAAGTATCTGTAGAATCCCATGTCGAAGTATCTGAAAGGAAAATATTAATATATTAAATATCAAATAGTACATCAGTTTTATCCATCTGATATCTTATTTAAATTTTTCCTAGGATGTCACTCAAATCACCACCTATACCTTTGATTTCATTTTGGTTACGTTTCATATTTTATCTTTCATGACAAAAAACATGACAAAAAACTCCCAAAAAACTCTTTGCCTTCAGTATTCAGCCTATCCACTTTTTCTTGGATCATCAGCTCTAACTCTGTTACCTAATTCTATCTCCATGTGAGGTTCCAAGGAAGGTATTAGCTTAATAGGGAAAGTTTTTTTGGAAAACACCTATTAAACTTAAAATATATATTTGAAATTCAAATTATTCAGGATACTGAAATAGAATCTCAACCTATGATTTTTTAACCTGTGACTTATTTACAGAGAACTCTCAGTTGAGGAAAACATTGGCTAGTACCTTCTTTGCAATTTACATTTTTTGAGTTGCCTAGGTAGGGCTTTTTTTTTGCTTTGAAGCCAGCTTCCCATCTACTGTGTTGAAATATTTTCTACAGAATATGATTATAATGAGCACTTTTTCAGTGAATATTTTTTGAAAAAAAAAAGTGCCATTTTTTTGAAGCATGAGGGCAACATTTTTTTTTCACATATGAACTTACCTTAAGTATACCTTTTTTTTTAAAGAATAATCTAATTTCTTGAAGATTAGGTTTTAAACTTTCAGTCTGCATCACAAATTTAGCAAACAAATGACAATTCATAAGTATTCCCTTTTAAAATACGACAAGACTACATATATGCTAGTTTAAAAATGCAAGTAAAGGACAATGATGTTTGAAAGGGATAATATACAAGAATATGCAATAAATATTTAATGTTAATTAAATTGAATTAATTGATTAATTAATTGAATAATGGCATTTCCAAGTAATTGTCAAATGTCTGTTCCTTTTTTCCCTGTCTAATTACTGGAGTCATTTATAGTCACTCCTCAAACCCTTTTTTCTGGCTTTGGGCCTAATACTCTATGAAAATTTCTTATTCCAAGATTATCAATGGTATCTTAACTGCCAAATCACCTAGACTTTTTTTTCAATCTTCATCTTTCTTGACCCTCAGACCCTGCCTCACTATGAAAATCTCATTGGTGCTTATCTTAACTTATCCTATCCTCAGGATTTCAATTGTTCAGAATAGGGCATTTTGCACTATTTTGACAGGGTTACTAGACTGATTATTATTGTTATTATAGTATATCTAAATTTCAAATTTCCTCATGTCATCTTTGTGAACAAAATGACAAACACAAGCACAAACACAAAATAGAATAAGTATGGATGTCAGAATTTGTTGCATTTTTTTGAATTATATTCTCCATATCAGTCCATAGAGCTGCCACAAAAAGTAGTGCACTTTAATATTTCATTAAAAGAGATGTAAAGTCCAGTGGAAGTTGGATGTTGACCTCGGCATTTTGGACTCCACATTTTAGAACTTTCATGTGGACTTCATTTAAAATGATGTCTGAATTCATCATTTCCTTTGTTCCCTTGTTTTAACCTCTGAGTTATCAGTACTTTCATATTCCTATTCTTTGTTAAAATTAGGCACTTCATAATATTAAGCATTCCCAAATCTACCTTCCCACTTTGGAGTTTTGCAGCAAACTACCTTGTGGTCTTCTTATCTCTGATTCCTACCTTCTTTTGTCTATTCTACACAAAGCTGTCAATTCTTAAGGCACTTAGGGAGGCTATTCTCTTGCCTTCTGTAATATTGTACTTCTTTAGTTCAGGAGAAATCACACCTATGAAATCTCCCTTCCACAACCATTAATTAACCTTTTACACTCTCCCCTCAATTTTTCAGAGCATTTTTATCCCTTTCTCTTGCCTTCTTTACTTCTGATATTGTAACATAAAATCTTTTTATGTTGTATCCCTTCACAGACAGTAAATTCCTCAAGGCTATCTTTGCCTCCTAGAGTCAAACAGGAGATACTAGATATGCACGTGAAATATATTAGTTGGTTCATATAATACCTTGAATTGAGAGGACTCATGCAGTACAGGATTCATATGCCTTCATTCAATAAAGAGTCAGGATGTATAAAAATGAAACTTGAAGTAAGTGTTCAAAATACTAAATTTAAAAAATCTAAAGATTACCAGAGATGCATGCTCTATTAGGTGTGATTTTTTTGAAATATTCACCTATTCTCATACTTAAGGTAAAAAAGGAAAAATACCATCTGCACCATGTAAATCAGATTCTTCCATGAAAGGTACAATAAAAAGAGGAGGAAGGAAAGAAAAGATGACTGAAGAGATCTTAACATATATTTCTTTTCTTTTTAAATTATGAAATTATAAAGCTTACCTAATTCTGGTTTTTCTTTCCTTCTTTTTACTACTTCTTGGCTTGTTTGAAGAGTGGATTGAATAGGCTATTAAAGAAGATAATTAAGTAAGAAGATAGTTACCTAAAAGTTTTCAGTACACATCTGATAATAACTTAAAAGTTATCAGCGCTGTTACCTTTTCATTAGAATTGCTGCTCAGGTGATCTGAAAAAAAGAACAAAATATTTATTATTATCAACCATAGTTAAACAGCATAATTCATTCACAAATTCATGCAAAATGAATAAGTTTGTTAGTTCTCATTGCAGGATTTAAAGAATGAATGTTTAACATGGTGTAATTGTTATCATGGCATTTGCCTGACTGGTTAGAATCAATTATTAGTACTTGAAATAAAAAATAAAAAAAAAATACACTATTAGCCCAACATGCAGTTTACATTTCAAATAGATCAGCTACCAGGGAACTCATACTTATGTGCCCATATAGAAACATGCACATCAGTGACACATTAGGTAGTCATTTTAAGGCTGGAAGTCAAATTCACGGGGTTAAAGCAGCAGTATATCTTCCAAATAATGAGCATGATAAATTCAACAAATGCTCATAGGGTGGATGATTCTTTAATTAATTATATAACTGGCAACTTCAGGCAATATGTTAACAGTAAAAACAAAACAGAATTAAAAACGGTCTATAACCAGATTGTTATCAGAACAAAAGGGCTAGAAACAAATATTCTGAATACACCCTCTTGAAGGTACCCATGCAGAATGAATAGTTAATGATATAATTTTCATTTCTCTCTAGATCCACATTATCTATTGACACACTGATACTTTTGGTATCTGTCACTTTATCCATTTTAAAGTTTCTTGATTTATTCATTCCAGAAAGAAGGGTCTGTAAAGGACATCTAAGAAATGACATACAAAACCTTTCCATTTTGTAATTAATTAAAAAAATTACTTACTGTTGTAAGTACTACTTACAACTACTGTTGTAAATCTCTACATATTAATTCAATGCTATTAACATATAAAATTCTCTTCAACATAATTTAACATTTATTAAAAACCAAACTATTTGCAGAGATATTGATAAATCTCAGAATATTTAAAATTTTGAACATTATTTGATACTATAAAATTAGCTTATCATACATCAGTCCCAAAAGGTGTCGATAAATTTTATACTACAATAAATTATAAAGTTAGATGTAGTATATGTCAGTCTACACAAGCACCAAGAAATTGAAGGAAGAGAGGCAGGTAGGTGGCTCAGTGAAGCCCTGAAGTAGGGAGGACCCAAGTTCAAAATTAACACTTTCTAGCTGTGTGACCTTGGGCAAGTCAATTACTCCAATTGCAAGAAAAAAAAATTGAAGATTAGCACTTTGAAAGTGAAAACAAGTATTTTCCTAACAGTATGAGACAATTACACATTACTAATATAGGCATTTTAAGTAACTTTCTTATTAATATTTTTACTCACTTAACTAGGCTAGATAGAGGATAGACATTTAAATTGCCTACTATGTTTCTGAGTTTTTCTCCTTCATTCATGTGTGCAGCATTTTTTGACTGGGGAAGAAATGCTTATGGAAGGTGGAACACATGTGACTGTTTTAGATAGCCTATGCTGCTAGAAGGGAACGATATTTGTTTTTATGTATATATTCTGTCTGGGCATCAATGAAAGTCTGACAGTAAAGTAATGATTTTATTTTTTGATACTTCAGAAATTAATGAAGTAGACTGTATTTACCTGGATATAGACAAGTTGGGTAGGGAAAGTCACCCTTTGTCTATCAATTTTCAGAACATCTAGACCAATGAACTCATGGGACCCGAGTATAAGTAAATATTTACATATAATTCTTTTTATTATTTTACATTTGATCTGTATTTCCCTTTATGAAAAGTTCAGAAAAACAAATCGGCATTGTGTCAAAGTTGAGTAAACCTTGGGATGGATTACAGAGTCATGTATGTTAATAGTAAGTGCTATGTAACATTAGTTGATCATAATAATAATGAATATATTTTTTTAAAAAATCAATAAATTGATATATTGGGAAATTATTGTCAGGAAGACTAGTAAACTCCAGAAAAGCTTTATGGAGTTTACACATGAGAAAGTTTCTGAAGAAACTTCTGAGAGATTTCAACAGATGGCCTGATAGGATACAGAGCAGGACAATTCATAGAAAAATGACCAAAATAGTTTGGCTGAAAAAGAGAAAAAAAGATAAGCAGTATGAAACTAAGGCTGAAAAGGTGAGTTAAGAGTCCTATCCAGGTCTTAGGAATCAGCATTTCTGCATCTGCTAAATGATTACTGGCAAGTGATTCCCTTCCCCAGTTAATGGGGAAAACATTTGTTTTCACTTTGTATTTCATCCTCTGGTCACCTCATTTTAACATTCTGAAACTGTCACTGGTTTCTAAGGGTCAGCAAAGTGGGCCAACAAAGAACTCCCAGTACATCCGGAGCTCCTCATTTTCTGTGTTTAAGGAAGGGAGTCTTTGGTTTCCTTCTCTTCCTGATTCGACCATCTATGTTTCTCACTTTCTGCTGCCTACTCTTTTCTCACATTTTGTCACTTTTGTCACCATTTACTGGCATCAGCTACAAGTACAGGGATCTGAACAGAAACAGAATAATCTAGTCTTTAATCAGCAGCTTTTTAAAGTTTTTAAAAATGAAGTTTTATAACACATTTTATTCAGGTTACATTTTATCTAATAAGACACAGGACATAACTGAACCATAGATCTCAGAGTCTGGGGATGAGAGAGATTCCAGGCAGACCTGGAATGAGGAAAGTCCCAGCCTGAGTCTCACCTCTGAATAACATTGGTTGTGTGATTGGACAAAGCACTTAAACTCTCAGCGCTCTAGACAATTGTCTGAGATTTTTTCAATGAAATTAAAAGTTTAATTAAAAAGAATTATGTGACATGGCCTCACATCATAGAAGAATTCACTTGTATCACTAACCAATGCATATTAACAGAGATAATTCCTCGAGCCAGTCAGTCACTACATCATACATATTTATTTCTGTTTTCTCTCTTTGTCCATTGAACTCTTCTTTCCTGCTCAGGCAAGCCTTCAGTAATACTGTTTATAGGTCCTGAGAGAAGCACTAGTTTTTCATGCAATTTCTTATCTTCTATAAATTTGATGGTCTCTATTCCAACCCCTATGTTGCAGCCCCTATTTCTCCACCTCCCAGATACCATTTTGTTTTTTCATTTTTAATAGAAACTCCACTATCTATATAATATAATATTACCTTTATGTTGTCCCAAGGAACTATTGTCTTTTAAATGTCTTTCAGATTTTTCCAGGAGACTTTCAGGGAAACACTGATTAAATGAAAACATCGACAAAATAGTTAGCAAGCCCACTGATAAAAGAGCTCCTAAATGTTTTCTGCTGATAAATTGTGAAGAATTTCCATTTAAGAGAGAAATGAGGATTCCACAGAAAATTAAATGTTTTTATAAAATTTTCTTCAAAAGGACAACCTCATGCCTACACTTTACTCTTTGATCTTTTTTCTTTAGAAGAGATAACTGGTAAACAGAGCTACAAGCTGGAATATACTTTTTCACACAGAAATGGCTAACTTGTAGATAATGATAAAATTTGACCTTAGGATAATATCATTGTGATTGTCAGTATTATATTACATACTATATAAAAATACTATTTTCACATGCTAACAATATGGGATAAGAAAATATTTGTTTATAATGCCCCTTAGGATTATTTGATAATGGCCTGAATCAGAAAGATTCATCTTCATGAATTAAATTCTAGTCTCAGACATTAGCTAAATGATCCTGAGCAATTCATTAAATACTGTTTGTGTCAATTTCTTACTAAGAAGCAAATGTCAAATCACTTCTATTCTTTTGATAAGAAAACACTAAATGTGCTCTTGAAGAGTCAGACATGATGAAAATGACTGAACAAGGACAAAGCCTTGCCCAGTGCAATTTGATCTGGGTTTAATCTATCGATCCACCTATTTATCTATATTTATATATGTGTGAAATGTGCATATGTACATAAAACATACATACACAAATGTATAAACAAAATATATACATATATGTATAATATATGTGTACAAATATATACATCCATACACAAAAATACATACAAATGAAAACAAAACACAAAAAAAAGAGGTTAAAAAAAAGGAAAAAAGTTTAAGTGAGAGGGAACGTTTTATATAAACTCGCTGGTGGCATTTCTCCAGTCATCATAAAAACAGAAAATTTTAACTTAATCTAATCATCCACTTCTATTGTACTTTCTAATTCATTGTAGTTGAGTATTCAATACAATGAACACCTTGTCTACATCTCTCTCATGCTGTTTTTTTTTCTTTAATTTCTTGTTCTCATATTTGATATCTTTAATGAACTTGATGGCCTTCAAACCCCTTTTTCATCATTTTTAAAAATCTGTCATGTGGTACCAGGTAAAAACTGTCTCCTTCCTCCCATTTTACATACATTAATAAGCATAAGCATAAGCATACTAATTGCCCTTGTTTTCATATTTTATGCCTCTGCTTTTGGTTATTTCCAACTGGACTTCAACTGGACTTATCACAGTTGCAAAAGAGATTGTGCTGTGGCCCAGATTTTTGGCCCTCTTTTGCCAGAAGATATGGAAACCATCTGACTTTACTCTCAAGTTCCTAGTTTCCTGATAACATATTAAAATGCCACCTTATTCTGTAATCCTTTAAGTCCCCCAAATCTTTGCAACTTTTTAAGGGTATGCACAATTTGATAATTTTTTGGGTAATTCCAGATTGCTCTCCAGAATAGTTGGATTTGTTCACAACTCCACCAACAATGCATCAGTGTCCAAGTTTTCCCGCATCCCCTCCAACGTTCATCATTATCTTTTCCTGTCATCTTAGCCAATCTGACAGGTGTGTAGTGGCATCTCAGAGTTGTCTCCACTTAATAGTGGAAGTCATATCACATTAAACTTAAGGCACAATAAATACTTATAGGTCTTTCTCACAAGAATTCTCATGAAAAACAGTTTTGCCCCAGTGTGTACATATTGGGTACAGCTATTTTTTTTTTTTTTGTTCAAATTGTAGGCGTTATTGCTGAGGTCAATACAAAGGGAAATGGCAAAATTAGTTGTGCTTATTCAGGAAAGTCTTCTCAAAAGAGAAGGGCTTAATAATAGCATCAAATTTTAATTTGCAGAAAGGAAGAAGGAAAACCTTCTAGGAGAGAGGACAGGCAGAAGAAATAAAAGATTTTTCAGGGAAGGTAAACTTGGACATTTAATTGTTATAGAGGACCTGTAATAGCAACAAATTATTTTCTACAAAAGAGATGATGTGAGGACTCACTGTCATTTGTCACCACAGTATAATAATATTTTGAAACTTTTTAAGAAAACATTTTGAAATCAATCTAGAAGATTACCTACAATAGATGTGCATTATAAGCAAAAAGTTATTTTTAATAGGGTGTAAGGTAACAAATTAAACTGGAGTGGTTGTGGAAGTAGGAAACAATAGCTTGTTTATTTTAGGTAAAGATTCAACAGTATGTAGCAATTACTGGGTTGCAAAAAGCAAAGGAGAGGTTTTTTTAAGACATCTAGAAAATATAAAGATATCATGAATAAAATTGGAACACAAGATTTTATAAGGCTTAATGTTTTAAAGTCATCCATGCATATGTTTTGATAATAAAAAAAGAAATATGATATGACTTCTAAAAGAGCAAAAAGTTGGACAGCATACTTACACCATAGGTCTTGCTAAAAATACATCTGTTTTATTATTCTTAGATAGGACAATAGAAATGTGCAGTTCCGAACAAATAAAAGAGACCTTTAGAAGTCATCTATGATTCATATCAAAGGGAGGACGACTTCTAAGCAAGTTTATAAGAAAGGCTCTTCAAAGGAATCTAGGATAAGAGTCATGAACTAATTAGGTGCTTAGAATGTAGGAGAAGAGCTTGATTTGTTCAATTTGAGTCATTAAGTCAGAACCATTACCCCAGGTTGGAAATTACAGAAAAATAAATTATAGCTCAACACAAGAAAACATCCACAACAAATGGAGCCATTCAAATATAAAGTTTACCTGGGTAGTAATTTTTCAGTCAGGAAAGGTTTTAATTAGTTTTAGGGGATACTGCAGAGAAGATTCATTATTCAGGATAAAGAAAAATTAGATGAATGTTGTCCATAAATACTAAGATTTTATTATTATGGCATGTTTTAATGCCACACTAACATTTATATACATTGATATTTTTCTAAAATTGTATAGATTTCTAGATATTGACATTCCCGCTTATCTTGCTATTGGTAAATAAATTTTAGCCTGTCTGTAAGAAAGAAATCAGGAGTCTTTCACATGAATCCAGATCTATGGTAATTCTTTTAACACATTATTTTGCCTACTAAGGGGAAAATAATCATGTAATCAAATAGTTTAAGTTAGCATGTTATAAATGTATAAAAAGGCCAGCATCAACACTATCAAGGGACTCCTCTCTACTTTTATCACCTAACAAAGGTTGAAGTTTTGCTGTTAGTCCTGCTACCTTCAAAGAAAATTTCAGCTCCATAAATAAGACAAAAATTCATTTGAAAGTACAGCAAGTTCCTAAAACCACTTACACTAAAAGTAGCATAAAAGGTACATTTACTAAAATGAAATATGAGAAATTTCAATATCATACTTCCATACCTGTCCCTGGTTTCTTTTATCAAAACTTCCTTGGTTTCTGTATGATGATCCTTTAAATTCTGGTTTTTGCATCAAGTCTAAATTGATATTTGAATAAAAATTTAATTTATTTAGAATAACTTTTCTTATATGAATAAGATCCCTCCCCATTATGAGTGAAGATATATCTAATGTAAGAAATTTTTAACTTACTAATTACACATTTAACTGATTCTTTTGTAATTTCAATCGACTGCTACATTTTATGTTGTTTTTTTTTTTTTTTTTGTAAGATGTTTATTTCATAGGGGCAAAGCACAGGAAGACAAGAACTAATTTATATACTCAATATAGCTGAAACTGTTAGATTTGAAAAGTACAGGTAAACTGAGAGAAGCAAATATATGTCTGATTTATTAGGCTAGCAAGTAAGCAATAAATTGGGTGAATGGACTTCCTCAATAATCAAAGACCAAGAGTTAGTAATTACTGACCTTAATATAGTTTTGGGAAGAGAAAAAAAGAAAGGAGGTGGGAAAATGGGAAAAACAATGAGATAGCTTAGAGAAAGAATGGCTGATGGGAAGAGCACGATAGATGGGTAGTTGAGAAGCAGGGGTTAGCAAGAACCCCTTCCTTCTGTTTTGTGACTAAGAAATGTTCCTTTTTGAGTCCATCTATAAGATCAGAGATATTGGACTAAATATCCTTGATTAATAGATTTGTGGATGAAGATCCTAGACCATATGCATCCAAGAAAATTAGCTCTAAATAATCCAAAATGACAGGGGAAAAAAAATCATTCATATATGGATTTTTTTTAAAATTAAAAAATTTTCCCAATTTTTTTTTCTTTTTATTTTTTTAAGGTTTTAAAAAGGAAAAGAAAAAAAAAATTAAAATTTAAAAATTTATTTCTTTTTAATAAAGAAAAACCAATTTAAAAATCCTTAATTTTTTTAAAAAAAAAAAAATTTTAAAAAAAATTTTAAAAAAAAAATTAAATTTTTCCCAATTTAAATATAAAATTTAAAAAGATTACCTTCATATTTTCTAGATTAAAAGTTCAAATAAACTTATTAATCAGAAAAAGAAATACAAAAAAAAATAATAGTTTTTTTGCAAATAAAGAAATAATATAATTAAAATTAATTACTAATTATTCTGTAAATTCTAATTAGATTGAAATAGAAAAAATAATTAAATGGAATAAAAAATACTGTTCCAAAAGAAGGAAAGACAAATGGTAAGATTAAACAAATTAAAATAAAATAACTAATGAATAATCGAAAATTTATTTATTAAAAATTAAATAATTACTTCAATTTGTTTAACACTTTATAATTTGAAAGAATTATTGGAAAATTAGAATATAGAACATAAAATAAATAAATTATATTTTCAAAAGTTATTTGATTTAAAGTAAAAATCAATATTTTGTATTAAACAAATTTATAAATAAAATTTAATTACAATTATAATTTTAATTTATTTAAAATATTGAAAAATTATTCATAATTATTAATTAAAAGAAAATTATATAGCAAAGAAAAAATAAAAAATGATCAAAATTTAATTCATTTTCCAAATATGTATTAAAAAAATTATATAATTAAAGATTTATTCATTATGAAAAATTTACCTAAGTAAATATTAATTTAAAAAAATTTCTAGTTTTGAGGATAAAAATTACATAAATTTCTTAATTAAAGTAAAAAAAATTAACAAATGTGATAAATATATGAAATTAATAATATTAAATATTCTTTTTAATTGAATATAATAAATCATTTTATAATTTCTATTTGGAACATTGATTAAAAAATTTAAATGAAAAAAAAAAGATACAAAAGTTTAAGAATTATCATTTTCCAAATTGAAGACGGAAATAAATTGAAATTTTTGTCAATCAAAAAAAATTTAATTATGTTAATTAAAATAAAATTATTATTAATTGATTGGTTACTATTAATATTAAAACTTATGAATTTAGTAAACTTAAATAGATTTTGGAATAGAAAGAAATTTGGCAAAGGAAATAAATGACAAAGGTTCTTACATTAATTTCAAATGTGGTAGGAAAATTTATAAATTAATTAAAAAATTAATTTATTGATTAATTGTTTGTTGACTTAAAAACAGTTAATTATTAAAATATAGAATTAATTCTTTTTCAATTAAATCAAATTTTACCAAAAAGAAGAATTTGGAAAAGGAAAGGAAAAAATTACATAAAAAAATTATTTTTTCAATTCAAAAATTTTTATTTAATTAAACCTAAATTATATTCTATTAAGTTTTTGGAAGAATTACTTCATAAACACTGTAATATGATAAAGTAGAAATAAATCATTACTGGATAAATAATTTTCAAATTAGGATACATGCATGGAAAGATGCAAAAGATTGCAATACATCAATTACACAAAATTCATATAAAAAATGGAAATTAGGTAATAATTACCAATTCGAATTATTATATTCTATATTCTTGCTTCTATATAGACTTGCTATTAATAATGATCTGAAACAAATTTTTCACATGACAAGTATAATATAAGAAGTAGACAAGAATGAAATAAAATCAATGAATAATTGTCATATGAGTTTCATATAAATATAAGTTATACTAGTGATCTTTACATTTCATGATAATTCTCAAGATTTAAAATAGCGAAGATATTCATTGAATATTCATCGTATGAAACTTACTATTAAATTATAATAAAAATGTTGATAATAGTTATTTCTGCAATTGAATTATACTTCTAAAAGTAAGTAAATACCATGAATTATTTCAGAATTCATTTAATAGATGGACAGAGTATCTAAATATTTAAAAACTTAAATTAAAAATATAATGAATGTTGTATTTGTGAAATTTCATTATCTATGATTGAAAGATATTACATTTAAATAATTACTCTTAAGCAGTATCATCAATGTAGATAACATAAAATTAAATAAACTATCAAATGAAGAAGTATATTAACTAAATTGTTGTCAATATTACTATTAGATTTTTGATAAGAATTACAAATTTCATTACTATTAAACACAAATTAATTAACATTAGAAAAGGATTTGATTACAAAATTGAAAAGATAATTTAAATAAAATTATTAGAGATTTTCTGCACTAGAAAATAATGAAATTAAGCTTATGAATAATGAACATATTTTCATATTAAAATATAATAATCAAATTACATAAATTTAAACTCCAAATTATAAATTTCTAACTAATAGGTTTGAATATTAAATATTATGAAAAGTTAAATAAATTCTTTAATTGAGTTATTCTTAACTAAATTCGATTTGCAAGGATCATATAATTTTGAAATATCTTAAATTCAAGCATTGACATTCTAGAAAAAGAATACAAGATTAAAATGATAATATTAACAATAAAATTAAATTCAAATATAAATAGATTTCTAAATTGTAGATATATTTATTAATATTAACTTATTCAATTTAAATAAATAATATAAATTATATCATTGTTGACAATAAATTAATACACTAAATTCTTAATAAATATATTAGAAATGTATGAAATGATTCATTTAACATATTAATAAATATGTAAATTATCAATCAGGATTCAACTTTATCTAAATCTTTATTGGCTAGTGATACTATCTTCAAGCATTAATAGCATTTGATATGAGTATCTATGTTAAGTTAATTCTTAGCAATATACAAAATAAATCTCAATTAATTAAAATTATTAACAATTAATAACTTAAGTAAATAATTTCTAATATCAAATTGAATCAATATTTTAGAATAAATTAAATTTCAGTTTATACCAATTAAGAAGTATTAAGCAGAAAATTTTCTACAAAGACATTGAAATTTGTCATTCAAATTGAGTTATATTTACCATTCATGATTTCATATTCTAATTTATCATAAAGATATTTTCTACTCTGCATTTAATATAGACTTTAGATATATAAACGTATGTTAAGAAATGCAATTATTATTATTTACGATTTAATTAAATTTTATGATAATTTAAATAATGAACTCCTAGAGTAATAGAAACTGCAATTTAGTTGTAAAGTGAATAACTTCAATGTAAGTAAATAATTTTACTATGTTTTGAAATTTTAATTTGTCATTAATTATCAATTAGTACATTTATCAATTTCAAGTTGAAATCCATAGATATTATCAGATTAGTGGATGTACAATTTATCATGTAAGAAATAAGAATAGCAAAGTAATGATATGAATTGGAAACTAGAATTGATAGATATATAGATATTGCTTCATAAAATATTCAAAGAGCAATTATAGAATATACAGAAACTGCTTACAGATCTTTAATCATACTTTGAAGACTACAAATGAAATGTACATGATCAATAATTTCAATATTTAGTTAAAATGTTATTTTCTTGAATAATTTCCTTAAATCCATCCATTATCATCATTTAATTAATTGATATAGTATCAGTATAATACTATCATAATGATAAAATGGCAAGACTTAAATACATACTAGATATCAGACAATATTAATAAATAAATTGTTGCTTAACATATACTAATTCACATATTCGAATTCTAGATTTTCAAGCAACTTGTATATATTCCTAGTAATTTTTAATATCATATTTCAAAAATTTTAGATATTCAAGTAGATACAGTAAAATTGGTAACTTAAACTAATGGACTTGAAAGATAAGTAGTTAGTAACAATGTTATTCCAGTATTTCTTCATTTATAATAGCCAAAATTCAAATTAAATATTAGATAAAATAGTTGAACCTAGATGACAGAATAAACTTAGACATTCTAGTTAGTTGTTAAGAGCATATTCATCTAAAACCCTCTGTTAATGATTGATAATTACTAGTCAAATTTGTACTAAATGTACAGTCAAGTTTCTAATCTTAGCCTTTAATTATTTAAAACTTTATCATTTCAATGCTTAAGACTAATACTAAGGTTAATGAAAATCAATCTTAAAACTTGCAAATAATTTTTATATTCCTATGCATTTATCTTCCTTTTTCCTAATGATGATCTATTTTATCATCAGAATAAGTTAGTAACTCATAAGTTTGTTAAGGTATTCTAAATGAAGATTATGCATTTATTTTAGTTTTTGTTGTAGTCTATCATTTATAGTAGGGAAATTTTAATGCATTTTCAAAAACTTTAAACTTATGAATATGTACTGAAATTGTATACTATATGAGTTTAAATTTTAGATCATAAAGTGAGTTCATAATGATTTTTTAAACTGTGATTACATAAGACTGTGTTAGAAATGGGTAGCATTATCACTTACAGAATTAGTTCCCTAGTTACCACGAGAATTCACTAATTTCGGCTGGCTTCCTATACCCAATACATGGATCATGATCACACATTGACTTAATTCCTTCTTAATCCAGAACTGGCCTAGTCTTGATTGGCTATATCTTTACCTTTTTCATGAACCCTCTTAATATCTTAATCATATCTTTCTAAATGCTTTAAGAGAGGACACTTTGAGGTTAAGTCACTTGCCCAGCATCACATAACTAATAGGAATCATAGATAAAACAAAAATCCATGTCGAGTTGTCTATCCTTTATTTTGAAATATTTTCCCTCAGAAAATGCTTACAATTGGCATCCTTTCAGTGAATATATATATTTTAAAAAATGAAGTAGCCTTTCTTCTATGCATGGTTTCATTATTTTTTTCTAACATGAACTACTTTCATCTGACTATAAGTTTTTCATTTCAGAATAATCTTATTTCTTGAAGATTAGACCTGAACTTGGAATATACAGTACTAATTTAGGAAAAAAAAACAAAATAAAACAAAAAAAAAAACCCAAAGTTAAATATTTTGGGGGCCTGATTTTTCTATTCCAACTCCAACCTTTATGTGTTTAAATATTTCCTTTTAAAAGTTGACACGACTACATTTATACAAAAAATATAAATAAATAATTATGGATGAAAGGGATAATCATGCCAGAATATTTAATAAACAGTTAATTTTGGGGGTCTCTAAAGTTTATCTTTTATTTAATTATGACATCTCCATGTTATTGTCCAATAACTCTGCCCTTTTTTGTTTGTCTAATTAATACATTTATTTATAGTTATTTCAGAAACCTTTTTTTCTGGCAATCACACCTATGTAATCTCCCTTTCCTAACCATTAATTAAACTTTGGTGCTCTCCCTTTACTTTTCTCAGAGCATTTTTATCTCTCTCCCTTGCCTGCTTTAATTCCAGATCTTGTAAGATACTTATCTTTTTTTTTTTCTCACAGAAAGTAAATCTCTTGTCACTAACAGTTGTTTTTATCTTTGCATCTTAGAGTCAAACAGGAGACATTTGATATGATATTGGTTCATATATGATAACTTGAATTGGCAAATACATGCAATATTGGATTTATGTAAACTTCATGAAGAAAAGAGCCAAGAAGTACAAAAATGCAGTTTGAAATTAGGTGTTCAAAACACAAAATAAAAAAGAAAAAGCTGAAGACTACAAGATACATCTTCTATTACGTGTGATTTTGTGAAAAATTCACTTATCCTCATAGTTGTAAATATAGAAATAAGAAATTACCATCAGTGTTTTCTTGCAGGTAAATCAACTTTTCCATAAAAGCTGGAATAGAAATATGAGGAGAAAGTGGGAAAGTTAATATGAATAATAAGTCCCTAAGTATATTTTTTTCTTCCTAAACTGTGGAATTACCAACTTTACCTAATTTTCGTTTTGTCTTGACTACTTTCTCTGATTCTTGGCTTGTGGAAGGATCTTTCATTGGAAGACCACATTGACTAGGCTATGAAACAAGATAATTTAATAAAAAAAAGTTGCATAGAGAGTTTTCAGTACATATCAGAAAATAAATGAAAAGTATCAAGGTTATTACCTTCACATTACGATTTTTCACTGGATGATCTAAGAAAAGGACAAAAGTTTTATCATCAATGATAATTAAACAACAAAATTCAATTACAATATCATGCAAAATAAATAGGTTTAATTTAGTTGCCAATATAGGACTTGTAGAATCCTATTCAATATTATATAACTCTTACCATGGCATTTTGCCTGACTGACTAATTAAAATTAACTGTTAACACTGGACATAAAAGAAGAAAATAATATTGGCCCAACATGGAATTCACATTTCCAATAAATCAGGTTTCAAGGAACTCATATACATATTTGTACATATATCTAACATATAAAAATGCTCATCAATGACACACATAAAAGTCAGTCCTTTTAAAAATTGCATAGTCAAGTTCACAAGTGGTTAAGTATAAAGTTGCTGCTGGATTCAGCAGCATTTCTTCTAAGTGATGAGAATGATTAATGCAACAGGTTCTCATGGGTGAATGGTTCCTTAATTATATCATTGTCCAAAGCAGGTAATGTAGAAATAGTAAAGTTTACATAGTAAACAGTAAAGTACATAGAATTAAAAACTATAAATCACACAGTTACCATAAAATTAAAAGGCTAGAAACAAATGTTCCGAAAACATCGACTTTGATGTATATTTGTAGAATGAATAGCTAATATATTTTCATTTCTCTCCATCACTATATTATCTACTGACCAACCTATACTTCTTGTATGTGTATGTTAATCCACCTTAAAGTCCCTTGATCCATTCCAGAAAGAATATCTACAAATGACATCTAAAGAATGATGTAAAAAAAGCTTTCCATTTTTAAAGTTATCTTAAAGGAGCAAAACTGTTTTAAATCTCTCAATGAGTAATTTAATATTATGAACTTTCTTCAACACATGTAATATCATATTAATGGAATATTATGTTATTTACCAAGATATTGTAAATAAATATTAGAAAATAAAATTTTAAAATTTGCACATTTAATTTGCAATACTAAATCTTTTTATATTACTACAAACATGTCTTTATAAGTTGTGTGTTATACTAAAATATGAAGTTAGAGAGAATGGCATCATGAGGATGGGAACAACACGACAGACTGGTAGTTGAGAATGAGGGGTTAGCAACAACCCCTTCCTTCTGTTTTGTGACTAAGAAATGTTCCTTTTTGAGTCCATCTCCATGGTCTGAGATATTGGACTAAACTTCTTTGGATTACAAATCAAATATCCTTGACAAATAGATTTGTGGATGAAGATCCTATACCATATGCATCCAAGAATAACAGATTTCCTCACACAAGAATAGAAATATCACAAGAGAACTGGATTTCTAAAGTTGATTCGTGACGGAACAGACTAATGTTTGAACTAAGTTCAGAGACAAAAATCATGGCAGTCAGAAAGAGGATAAAATCAATTTTTAAAAGACAGAATCAAACCGATATAATTTAAAAACACAGAGAAAACAATATAAATTGTAATTGTGAAACCACTGACCAGGATTGTCTCAAACAAATGGGGAAATAAAATAAATGAAATCTGATTTCTTCAGTTAACTACTCTGATTAAAGTAACTAAGATGCATGGATAATATTCCAGGAGTTAATTTCAAATTCATTTTAAAAATTAATTATCTGAGAGCTAGATAGAATATGATTTGATGGGAGTCGTAATTCAGTGGTGAAAAGAACTTTTAGAAAATCGTATGTGTCAAGGAAGTTAGCTCTAAATAATCCAAAATGAGAGGAAAAAAAAAAAGAAAAAATCTTTCATCTATGGATTTTATTTGGGGATATTCAAACCTAACGATTTTAGGATTTTGAAAAAGAAGTAGGAATTTACAATTGAGTACACAGAAGACAATTAGAGCACAATTAGGACAGAAGTTTAAGCTAGCAGCTTTTGGTATTTGTGGAAGATGTTACAGGAATTTGAGGAGAAAATCAGACACTTGTTAGAAAGCTACCTCCTAGATCCTGGTCTAGGATCTAGAGGGAATTAACCACTTAGGGCAGTGAATTTCATTATCACATGACTTTACCATTTATTTAGCTTACCTCTACTAATAATAAAGTTTGTAATGTAACAATACAAATAAATTCAGAGTATTAACCCTATATCTTTCTTACGTTTTTGGGCTTCTTTTTCTAGAGGAGGTTCACATTGCTTCTGGGGGCCTGGATTTTCTACTTCGGGCCCACTTCCAGCTGCAACTCTTGTGGAACCTAACTTATTTAGAGTCCTGAGCAAGGATTTGCCAACATCACTCCTTTGTAAGTTTAAAATCTTGGAACTTCTGTGACTCTTATGTATCTCAGAAGTACTTGTAGAATCCCAGTTTGAACCATCTAAAAAGTAAATATTCAAGTTAAATAATATATTAGTTTTATCTACCTGACATGTTAATTTTTTTCATAGAATGTCACAAAATTTCCACCTTTTTTGTTTTTTTTTCCTTGTTTTTATTTGTGATAGTTTATCTTTCAGGTAACATGACAAAAATTCACCAACAACTGTTTTCCTAAGGAGCCTATTCTCTTTTTCGTGGATTATCAGCTCTCTTATTAAAGTCTTTCTGTGTTGTCACAAGGAGTACATTAGTGAGATTCTTGGGGAAAGGTTTTCCTTTTGCAAAAACCTTTTAAACTTATGAATATGTAGTTGAAATATGTATCTTATTTGAGTTTTCAAATTTTTTAGGATCATAAAGTAGTCTGAAACTATGATTTTTTTTAAACCTGTGATTTATTTACAGAAAAGTCTTAGTTAAGGGAAATGGAGGCTAGTACCTTCATTGCAACTTACAGACTTAGTTACCTAGTTACCACCGCAGAATTCACCTAATCGGCTGGGCTGTCCTAGCACTCATACCCAAGAACATCGGAGTGTCATCGATCACACATTGCTTATTCTTTTCCTTCTCACAATCCTAGAACTGGCCGTAGCTATGATTGAGGCCTATATCTTTACCCTATTCGTAAAGCCTGTGCTTACATGATAATTCTTAATCATATAAGCTTCCTCTAAATGCTTTAAGAGAGGACACTTTGAGGTTAAGTCACTTGCCCAGCATCACATAACTAATAGGAATCATAGATAAAACAAAAATCCATGTCGAGTTGTCTATCCTTTATTTTGAAATATTTTCCCTCAGAAAATGCTTACAATTGGCATCCTTTCAGTGAATATATATATTTTAAAAAATGAAGTAGCCTTTCTTCTATGCATGGTTTCATCATTTTTTTCTAACATGAACTACTTTCATCTGACTATAAGTTTTTCATTTCAGAATAATCTTATTTCTTGAAGATTAGACCTGAACTTGGAATATACAGTACTACTTTAGTAAAAAAAAACAAAAAAAAACAAACAAACCCAAAGTTTAAATATTTTGGGGGCCTGATTTTTCTACTCGAACTCCAACCTTTATGTGTTTAAATATTTCCTTTTAAAAGTTGACACGACTACATTTATACAAAAAATATAAATAAATAATTATGGATGAAAGGGATAATCATGCCAGAATATTTAATAAACAGTTAATTTTGGGGGTCTCTAAAGTTTATCTTTTATTTAATTATGACATCTCCATGTTATTGTCCAATAACTCTGCCACTTTTGTTTGTCTAAGTTAATACATTTATTTAGTTATTTCAGAAACCTTTTTTTCTGGCAATCACACCTATGTAATCTCCCTTTCCTACCCATTAATTAAACTTTGGTGCTCTCCCTTTACTTTTCTCAGAGCATTTTTATCTCTCTCCCTTGCCTGCTTTAATTCCAGATCTTGTAAGATACTTATCTTTTTTTGTTCTCACAGAAAGTAAATCTCTTGTCACTAACAGTTGTTTTTATCTTTGCATCTTAGAGTCAAACAGGAGACATTTGATATGATATTGGTTCATATATGATAACTTGAATTGGCAAATACATGCAATATTGGATTTATGTAAACTTTATGAAGAAAAGAGCCAAGAAGTACAAAAATGCAGTTTGAAATTAGGTGTTCAAAACACAAAATTAAAAAAAATAAACCTGAAGGCTACAAGATACGTCTTCTACTATGTGTGATTTTGTGAAAAATTCACTTATCCTCATAGTTGTAAATATAGAGAATAAAAAAGAAAATTACCATCAGTGTTTTCTGCAGCAGGTAAATCAACTTTTTCCATAAAAGCTGGAATAGAAATGAGGAGAAAGTGGGAAAAGTTAATATGAATACCGAAAAGTCCCTAAGTATATATTTTTTTCTTCCTAAATTGTGGAATTACCAACTTTACCTAATTTTCGTTTTGTCTTGACTACTTTCTCTGATTCTTGGCTTGTGGAAGGATCTTTCATTGGAAGACCACATTGACTAGGCTATGAAACAAGATAATTTAATAAAAAAAAGTTGCATAGAGAGTTTTCAGTACATATCAGAAAATAAATGAAAAGTATCAAGGTTATTACCTTCACATTACGATTTTTCCCTGGATGATCTAAGAAAAGGACAAAAGTTTTATCATCAATGATAATTAAACAACAAAATTCAATTACAATATCATGCAAAATAAATAGGTTTATTAGTTGCCAATATAGGACTTGTAGAATCCTATTCAATATTATATAACTCTTACCATGGCATTTTGCCTGACTGACTAATTAAAATTAACTGTTAACACTGGACATAAAAGAAGAAAATAATATTGGCAAATTGGAATTCACATTTCAATAAATCAGGTTTCAAGGAACTCATATACCATATTTGTACATATATCTACTCATATAAAATGCTCATCAATGACACACATAAAAGTCAGTCCTTTTAAAAATGCATAGTCAAGTTCACAAGTGGTTAAGTATCAAGTTGCTGCTGGATTCAGCAGCATTTCTTCTAAGTGATGAGAATGATTAATGCAACAGGTTTTCATGGGTGAATGGTTCCTTAATTATATCATTGTCAAAAGCAGGTAATGTAGAAACAGTAAAGTTTACATCTAAACAGTAAAGTACATAGAATTAAAATCTATAAATCACACAGTTATTACAGAATTAAAGGGCTAGAAACAAATGTTCTGAAAACATTGACTTTGATGTATATTTGTAGAATGAATAGCTAATATATTTTCATTTCTCTCCATAACTATATTATCTACTGACCAACCTATACTTCTTGTATGTGTATGTTAATCCACCTTAAAGTCCCTTGATCCATTCCAGAAAGAATGTCTATAAATGACATCTAAAGAATGATGTAAAAAAAGCTTTCCATTTGTAAAGTTATCTTAAAGGAGCAAAATTGTTTTAAATCTCTCAATGAGTAATTTAATATTATGAACTTTCTTCCACACATGTAATGTCATATTAATGGAATATTATGTTATTTACCAAGATATTGGAAATAAGTATTAGAAAATAAAATTTAAAAATTTGAACATTTATTTTGCAATATTAAATCTGTTTACATCACTCCAAAAATGTCTTTATAAGTTGTGTGTTATACTAAAATATGAAGTTAGAGAGAATGGCATCATGAAGATGGGAACAACACGACAGACTGGTAGTTGAGAATCAGGGTTAGCAACAACCCCTTCCTTCTGTTTTGTGACTAAGAAATGTTCCTTTTTGAGTCTATCTCCATGATCAGAGATATTGGACTAGTCTACTTGGGACTACAAATCAAATATCCTTGAAGAATAGATGTGTGGATGAAGATCCTAGACCATATGCATCCAAGAATAACAGATTTCCTCACACAAGAATAGAAATATCACAAGAGAACTGGATTTCTAAAGTTGATTCGTGACGGAACAGACTAATGTTTGAACTAAGTTCAGAGACAAAAATCATGGCAGTCAGAAAGAGGATAAAATCAATTTTTAAAAGACAGAATCAAACCGATATAATTTAAAAACACAGAGAAAACAATATAAATTGTAACTGTGAATCACTGACCAGGATTGTCTCAAACAAATGGGGAAATAAAATAAATGAAATCTGATTTCTTCAGTTAACTACTCTGATTAAAGTAACTAAGATGCATGGATAATATTCCAGGAGTTAATTTCAAATTCATTTTAAAAATTAGTCATCTGAGAGCTAGATAGAATATGACATAATGGAGTAGTAATTTAGTGGTGAAAAGATTAATAGAACTCTTAGAAAATCGTATGTGTCAAGGAAGTTAGCTCTAAATAATCCAAAATGACAGGGGAAAAAAAATCATTCATATATGGATTTTATTTGGGGATATTCAAACCTAAAGATTTTAGGATTTTGAAAAAAAAGTAGGAATTTACAATTAAATACACAGAAGACAGAGCACAATTAGGACACAAGTTTAAACTAGGCCCTTTCAGTATTTGTGGAAGATATTACAGGAATTAGAGGAGAAAATCAGAACACTTGTTAGAAAGCTACCTCCTAGATCCTGGTCTAGGATCTAGAGGGAATTAACCACAGGGCAGTGAATTTCATTATCACATGATTTTACCATTTATTTAGCTTACCTCTACTAATAATAAAGATTCTAATGTAACAAATTGGGCAAATAAATTCAGAGTATTAACCCTATATCTTTCTTACGTGTTTGGGCTTCTTTTTCTAGAAGAGGTTCACATTGCTTCTGGGGGCCTGGATTTTCTACTTCAGGCCCACTTCCAGCTGCAGCTCTTGTGGAACCTAACTTATTTAGAGTCCTGAGCAAGGATTTGCCAACATCACTCCTTTGTAAGTTTAAATTCTTGGAACTTCTGTGAGTCTTATGTGTCTCAGAAGTACTTGTAGAATCCCAGTTTGAACCATCTAAAAAGTAAATATTCAAGTTAAATAATATATTAGTTTTATCTACCTGACATGTTAATATTTTTCATAGAATGTCACAAAATTTCCACCTATATATTTTTTGGGTTTGTTTTTATTTGTGATAGTTTATCTTTCAGGGAACATGACAAAAATTCACCAAAAACTGTTTTCCTACTGAGCCTATTCTCTTTTTCTTGGATTATCAGCTCGCTTATCAAAATCTTTCTCTATGTGTTGTCATAAGGAGTACATTAGTAAGATCCTGGGGAAAAGTTTTTCCTTTTGCAAAAACCTTTTAAATTTAAGATACATATTTCAAATATGTATTCATATTTGTGTTTTCAAATTTTTAGGATTATAAAATAATCTGAAACACTGATTTTTTTAAAACCTGTGATTTATTTACAAAAATGTCTTAGTTAAGAAAATGGAGGGTAGTACCTTCATTGCAAATTACAGACTTAGGACACTTTGAGATTAAATCACTTGCCCAGCACCACATAGATAAAACAAAAAACCATTTGTTTAAGCTTATAGTTCAGCTGTCTGTCCATTATTTTGAAATATTTTTCCACAGAAAATGCTTACAATTGGCATTGTTTCAGTGAATATATATTTTAAAAAATGAAGTAGCCTTTCTTCTATGCATGCTTTCATCATTTTTATCTAACATGAACTATTTTCATCTGAGTATATGTTTTTCTTTTCAGAATAATCTTATTTCTTGAAGATTAGACCTGAACTTGGAATATACAGTACTAATTTAGTTAAAACAAAATACAAAAAACCCAGAGTTTATATGTTTTGGGGGCCTGATTTTTCTACTTGAATTCCAAACTTTATTAGTTTAAATATTCCCTTTTAAAAGGTGACAAGATTAAATTTAGACAAAAAGCATCAATAAATAATTGTGGATGAAAGGGATAATCATGCCACAATATTTAATAAACAGTTAATTTTGGGGTCTCTAAAGTTTCTTTATCTTTTATTTAATTATGATATTTCCATGTTATTGTCCAATAACTCTGGTCCTTTTTGTTTGTCTAATTAATAAACTTATTTATATTTACTTCAGAAACTTTTTTTTCCTGCCAAGCACACCTATGTAATCTCCCTTTCCTAACCATAAATTAAACTTTGGTGCTCTCCCTTTACTTTTCTCAGAGCATTTTTATCTCTCTCCCTTGCCTGCTTTATTCCAGATCTTGTAAGATACTTATCTTTTTTTTTTTTTTCACAGAAACTAAATCTCTTGTCACTAACAACTGTTTTTTTGTTTGCATCTTAGAGTCAAACAGGAGACACTTGATATGATATTCGTTCATGTATGATAACGAATTGGGGAACACATGCAATATTGGATTCATGTTACTTCATGAAGCAAAGAGCCAAGAAATACAAAAATGCAGTTTGAAATTGGGTGTTCAAAACACAAAATTAAAAAAATAAACCTGAAGACTACAAGATATATCTTCTATTATGTGTGATTTTGTGAAAAATTCACTTATCCTCATAGTTGTACATATAGAGAATAAAAAAGAAAATTACCATCAGTGTTTTCTGCAGCACTTAAATCAACTTTTCCCATAACTTCTGTAAGGGAAATGGGGAGAAAGTGGGAAAAGTTAATATGAATACCGAAAACTCCCTAAGTATATATTTTTTTCCTTCCTAAATTGTGGAATTATCAACTTTACCTAATTTTTGTTTTGACTTGACTACTTTCTCTGATTCTTGGCTTGTGGAAGGATCTTTCATGGGAAGACCACATTGACTAGGCTATGAAACAAGATAATTTAATAAAAAAAAGTTGCATAGAGAGTTTTCAGTACATATCAGAAAATAAATGAAAAGTTACCTTCACATTACGATTTTTCCCTGGATGATCTAAGAAAAGGACAAAAGTTTTATCATCAATGATAATTAAACAACAAAATTCAATTACAATATCATGCAAAATAAATAGGTTTATTAGTTGCCAATATAGGACTTGTAGAATCCTATTCAATATTATATGTCTTAGATGGCATTTTTCCTGACTGACTAATTAAAATTAACTGTTAACACTGGACTTAAAAGAAGAAAATAATATTGGCCCAACATGGAATTCATATTGGATTCATGTGACTTCATGAAGAAAAGAAAGGAGCCAAGGAGTACAAAAATGCAGTTTGAAATTTGGTGTTCAAAACACAAAATTAAAAAATAAACCTGAAGACTAAAAGATACGTCTTCTATTATGTGTGATTTTGTGAAAAATTCACTTATCCTCATAGTTGTAAATATAGAGAATAAAAAAGAAAATTACCATCAGTGTCTTCTGTAGCACTTAAATCAACTTTTTCCATAAAAGCTTTAATGGAAATTGGCAGAAAGTGAGAAAAGGAAATATGAATACTGAAAAGTCCCTAAGTATATTTCTTTTCCTTCTAAATTATGGAATTATCAACTTTACCTAATTTTAGTTTTGGCTTGACTACTTTTTCTGATTCTTGGCTTGTGGAAGGATCTTTCATTGGAAGACCGCATTGACTAGGCTATGAAAAAAGATAATTCAATAACAAAAAGTTGCATAGAAAGTTTTCAGTACATAGCAGAAAATAAATGAAAAGTACCAAGGTTATTACCTTCACATTAGGATTTTTCTCTGGATGATCTAAGAAAAGGACAAAAGTTTTATCATCAATGATAATTAAACAACAAAATTCAATTACAATATCATGCAAAATAAATAGGTTTATTAGTTGCCAATATAGGACTTGTAGAATCCTATTCAATATTATATAATTCTTAGATGGCATTTTGCCCGACTGACTATTAATATTAACTGTTAACACTGGACATAAAAGAAGAAAATAATATTGGCCCAACATGGAATTCACATTGGATTCATGTGACTTCATGAAGAAAAGAGCCAAGGAGTACAAAAATGCAGTTTAAAATTATGTGTTCAAAACACAAAATTAAAAAAATAACCCTGAAGACTACAAGATATGTCTTCTAATTATGTGTGATTTTGTGAAAAATTCACTTATCCTCATAGTTGTAAATATAGAGAATAAAAAAGAACATCACCATCAGTGTCTTCTGCAGCACTTAAATCAACGTTTTCCATAAAAGCTGTAATGGAAATGGGAAGAAAGTGAGAAAAGGAAATATGAATACTGAAATGTCCCTAATTATATATATTTCTTTTCTTCCTAAATTATGGAATTATCAACTTTACCTAATTTTCGTTTTGACTTGACATTTTTCTCTAATTCTTGCCTTGTGGAAAAATCTTTCATTGGAAGACCACATTGATTAGGCTAGGAAACAAGATAATTTAATAAAAAAAAAAGTTGCATAGAAAGTTTTCAGTACATAATCAGAAAATAAATGAAATGTATCAAAGTTATTACCTTCACATTACGATTTTTCCCTGGATGATCTAAGAAAAGGACAAAAGTTTTATCATCAATGATAATTAAACAACAAAATTTAATTACAATATCATGCAAAATAAATAGGTTTATTAGTTGCCAATATAGGACTTGTAGAATCCTATTCAATATTATATAATTCTTAGATGGCATTTTTCCTGAGTGACTAATTAATATTAACTGTTAACACTGGACATAAAAGAAGAAAGTAATATTGGCCCAACATGGAATTCACATTGATTTCATGTGACTTCATGAAGAAAAGAGCCAAGGAGTACAAAAATGTAGTTTGAAATTATGTGTTCAAAACACAAAATTAAAAAAATAAACCTGAAGACTACAAGATACATCTTCTATTAGGTGTGATTTTGTGAAAAATTCACTTATCCTCATAGTTGTAAATATAGAGAATAAAAAAAAAAACATCACCATCAGTGTCTTCTGCAGCACTTAAATCAACTTTTTCCATAAAAGCTGTAACGGAAATGGGGAGAAAGTGGGAAAAGGAAATATGAATGCTGAAAAGTCCCTAAATATATTTCTTTTCTTCCTAAATTGTGGAATTATCAATTTTACCTAATTTTCGTTTTGGCTTGACTACTTTCTCTGATTCTTGGCTTGTGGAAGGATCTTTCATTGGAAGACCACATTGACTAGGCTATGAAACAAGATAATTCAATAAAAAAAAGTTGCATAGAAAGTTTTCAGTACATAGCAGAAAATAAATGAAAAGTATCAAGGTTATTACCTTCACATTAGGATTTTTCCCTGGATGATCTAAGAAAAGGACAAAAGTTTTATCATCAATGATAATTAAACAACAAAATTCAATTACAATATCATGCAAAATAAATAGGTTTATTAGTTGCCAATATAGGACTTGTAGAATCCTATTCAATATTATATAATTCTTAGATGGCATTTTTCCTGACTGACTATTAAAATTAAAACACTGGACCTAAAAGAAGACAATAATATTGGCCCAACATGGACATTGGATTCATGTGACTTCATGAAGAAAAGAAAGGAGCCAAGGAGTACAAAAATGCAATTTGAAATTAAGTGTTCAAAACACAAAATTAAAAAAATAAACCTGAAGAGTAAACTATATGTCTTCTATTATGTATGATTTTGTGAAAAATTCACTCATTCTCATAGTTGTAAATATAGAGAATAAAAAAGAAAATTACCATCAGTGTTTTCTGCAGCACTTAAATCAACTTTTTCCATAAAAGCTGTAATGGAAATGGGGAGAAAGTGGGAAAAGGAAATATGAATACTGAAAAGTCCCTAAGTATATTTCTTTTCTTCCTAAATTGTGGAATTATCAACTTTACCTAATTTTCGTTTTGGCTTGACTACTTTCTCTGATTCTTGGCTTGTGGAAGGATCTTTCATTGGAAGACCGCATTGACTAGGCTATGAAACAAAATAATTCAATAAAAAAAAGTTGCATAGAAAGTTTTCTTTCAATACATATCAGAAAATAAATGAAAAGTATCAAGGTTACTACCTTCACATTAGGATTTTTCTCTGGATGACCTAAGAAAAGGACAAAAGTTTTATCATCAATGATAATTAAACAACAAAATTCAATTACAATATCATGCAAAATAGGTAGGTTTATTAGTTGCCAATATAGGACTTCTAGAATCCTATTCAATATTATATAATTCTTAGATGGCATTTTTCCTGACTGAGTATTAAAATTAACTGTTAACACTGGACCTAAAAGAAGAAAGTAATATTGGCCCAACGTGGAATTCACATTGGATTCATGTGACTTCATGAAGAAAAGATAGGAGCCAAGGAGTACAAAAATGCAATTTGAAATTAAGTGTTCAAAACACAAAATTAAAAAAATAAACCTGAAGACTACAAGATACATCTTCTATTATGTGTGATTTTGTGAAAAATTCACTTATCCTCATAGTTGTAAATATAGAGAATAAAAAAGAAAATTACCATCAGTGTTTTCTGCAGCACTTAATTCAACTTTTTCCATAAAAGCTGTAATGGAAATGGGGAGAAAGTGGGAAAAGGAAATATGAATACTGAAAAGTCCCTAAATATATTTCTTTTCTTCCTAAATTGTGGAATTATCAACTTTACCTAATTTTCGTTTTGGCTTGACTACTTTCTCTGATTCTTGGCTTGTGGAAGGATCTTTCATTGGAAGACCGCATTGACTAGGCTATGAAACAAGATAATTCAATAAAAAAAAGTTGCATAGAAAGTTTTCAGTACATATCAGAAAATAAATGAAAAGTATCAAGGTTATTACCTTCACATTAGGATTTTTCCCTGAGAGATCTAAGAAAAGGACAAAAGTTTTATCATCAATGATAATTAAACAACAAAATTCAATTACAATATCATGCAAAATAAATAGGTTTATTAGTTGCCAATATAGGATTTGTAGAATCCTATTCAATATTACATAATTCTTACCATGATATTTTGCCTGACTGACTAATTAAAATCAATTGTTAATACTTAAGATAAAAGAAGAAAATAATATTGGCCCAACATGGACTTCACTTTTCAACTAAATAATATTTCAAAGAACTCATATACATATGTGTACATATACTTAACATATAAAAATGCTCGTCAATGACACACATAAAGGTTAGTCCTTTTAAAAAGTGTGTAGTCAAGTTCACAAGTGGTTAAGTATAAAGTTGCTGCTGTATTCAGCAGCATTTCTTCTAAGCGATGAGAATGATTAATGCAACAGGTTGTCATGGATGAATGATTCCTTAATTGTATCATTGTCCAAATTTGGCAGGCAATGTAGAAACAATTAAGTTTACATAGTAACCAGTAAAGTACATAGAATTAAAAACTGTAAATCACACAATTAACATAAAATTAAAAGGCTAGAAACAAATGTTCTGAATACATCTGCTTTGATGTATATTTGTAGAATAAATCGTTAATCTATTTTCATTTCTCTCCATAACTATATTATCTACTGACCAACCTATGCTTCTTGTATCTGTACGTTAATCCACCTCAAAGCCTCTTGATCCATTCCAGAAAGAATGTCTATAAATGACATCTAAGGAATGATGTAAAAAAACTTTCAATTTTTAAAATTATCTTAAAGGAAAAAAATTGTTTTAAATCTCTCAATTAGTAATTTAATACTATGAACTTCCTTCAACATATGTAATATCACGTTAATGGAATATTATGTTATTTACCAAGATATTGGAAATAAATATTAGAAAATAAAATTTAAAAATTTGAAAATTTTTTATTCACTCAACTAGGTATAGAAGACATTATCCTCCCTTCTAGATAGGGGATTGTCAAATTGTTTGATACTTTTCTAATCTGAAGTTCTTTTTTTCTTCATTCATGATGACAATCTTTTCTCATTGGGGCATACATTACTCCAATGATATGGATAGTTGGAATACATGTGCTAGTTTAATTTCCAGGAGAGAGAGATAGTCTATGCTGCTGGACATGAGCAATATTTGTCCTAATGTATGTATCTAGTTGGGGAATCTCTGAATATCTAGCAATAAAATGATGATTTTCTTGCATCTCAAAAATTATCAAAGTAGACTGTATAGAACTCAGAGAAACTGTGTAGGAAAAGCTGCTTAATCTATCAGTTTCTAGAGCATCTAGACAAATGAACTCATGCGACCTGGGGGTAATAAATATTTACACATAATTATTTTTGTTATTATTTTACATTTGTTCTGTTTTCCTTTAAGAAAATTTCAGGAAAAAAAAACAATCGCCCTTTTGTCTAAGTTGAACAAGTCTTGGGATGGATTAGCATCATGTACGTAATAGTAGATGCTCTGTTACAATAGTTGACAATGTTTATAATAAGTACTACTTTAAAATAAATCAACAAATTGATATGTTGGGAAATAATTTTCAGGAAGACTAGTAAAATATATCAAAGGTTATTAGCGTTTACATATGAGAAAATTTCCAAAAGAAGAGAGAAATTTTAACAGATAATCTGAATGGAAACAGGGCAGGACAAAATTTAGAAAAACAATCAAAATAATTTGGCTGAAAAAGAGAGTAAAGATAAGAAGTATGAAGTAAGATTCAAAAGGTACTTTTGAGTCCTACTGTCAAAGGCCTCAGAAGCCAACATTTCTTCATCTGTTAAATGTTTGTTGGCAAGTGATTCCTGCATCTGCCAGTCCCATCCTATATCTCTCTATCCACCACTTCCAGTTATTGTATTTTATCCTATGATCACCTCATTTTAATATCCTTAATCTATATAATGGATTCTAATATGCAGCAAAGTGGGCCAACAAAGACATATCAAAGTATATCCTGAGGATCTCAAAGCCTATTGAAAGAAAAGAGGTCTTTGCTTGCTTTCTCTTCCTAGTTCCAATATTCTAGCACTTGTCTTCTCCCATCTCTGTTTCTCACTTCCTGTTGCCTATTATTTTTTCAGTTTTAAAAAATCACTTTTGTCACCATTTACTGACTTCAGTCTATAGAATATCACGTTATAAAGGTAGGAACAGAAACAAAATAATGCCTTTAGTAAGCAGATTTTTAAGGTTTTGAAAAATGAAGTTTATGACAGTTTTTTCATTTTTCATTTTATCTGATAGCCATGAAATAAATAAACCAAAAGGTTCAGAATAAGGGGATAAGAGAGACCAGTGAAGTTTGAGAGGCAGCCCTAGAATGAAAAGAATGAAAACCACTTTGGTTGTATGACTATGAAGAAGGTAGTTTCTATGCTCTAAGACCCTGTTTTCAATGAAATTACAGGTCAGAATTGTGTGACATGGGCACTTTCATAACGAGAAGTCATTTGTATAACCAGCTAATTAAACTGAAAAGTAGCTCATTCAATTTGCTCAAACTAAATACCATGCAAGAGCTAGATGCGTATTAACAAAGACGATTCTTAGAATCAATCCGTCACTCCACTCCATACATATCTATTTCTGTTCTCTCTCTTTGTGCAATGAACTCTTCCTCTCTCCTTCCAATACCACTTCTCTTCCTTATTTTTTCCTGCTCAGGAAAGCTTTCAGTGATACTGCTTATAGGTTCTGTGTGTAAGACTAGGACTTCATGCAATTTCTTATCATCTGTATTTTTGATGGTACCCTCATTTCCCTAGCTCTTAGGTACCATTTTTCCCTATTTTTTTTTTTAAAGAAACCTTCTATCTATATAATATAATCTTACCTTCAGGTCCCAACGAAATACTTTTGTTTATGTTTTGATTTGTGGATGCAAGATGTCTTGAAGATCCTTCCAGGAGATTTTCTACGGAACGCTGATCAGATTGAAAAAATCAACCAAAATAGTTAGTAAGCCCACTCATGAAAACACTTCTGAACCTTTGCTGCTGATAAACTGTGAAGAATTTACAGAGAGAAATGAGAATTCTACAGAATAAAATGTTTTGTAACTTTTTTTTCAAAAGAACAGTTGTTCATGCTTATATTTATAAGTTTACTCTTCTGTCTTTTTGCTTTAAATGAGATAACTTTGGCAAATATAATGCTGCATGTAGGAGTATACCTTTTCATATAGAAATGGCTAATTTGGAAATAATGATAAAATTATAACTCTGGATATTATCATTACGATAGTTATGTAAAGACATATAGTACATACAATACATGTAAAATACTATTTTGCACAAATTAACAATATGGGAGAAGAAAATATGATTTCAATTGAAAGTACAGTACATAATCCCCTTAGAAGAGGTGGTATATTTGATAGGGCCCTGGACTTAGAATCATCTAAGTTCATCTTCATGAACTCAAATCTTGCCTCAGACACTAGCTGTTGTGAACCTGGTCAAGTCATTAAATCCTCTGCCTCATTTCCTTACTCATAAGAAAATGGGAAATTACTTCAATCCCTTTGCAAAAAAAAAAAAAAAAAAACTCCAATTGGGTCTTATGTCTTCAGACACGACTGAAACTACTGATCAAGAAGTCCTTGCACAATGCAGATTGATCTAGATTTATCCTATCAATCTATCAACCTATCTATCTTTATATATATTTGTAAATTTGTATATGTTCATATATATAGTATATATATTTTATATATAGTAAGATGTATATACAACATATAATATATATACAAATACAGACAAATACACACATACATAAAAACACACACATGGAAATGAGGGTCAAAAAGCCAAAAAATTTTTTAGGTTAACCATATATATATTGTACTAAAAAATTCATTGTTGCTAATCCAATATTCAATACAATTTTCATTTTCTCTAGAGGTCTCCCACATGTAAATTGTTTTTTTCTTTTTCTTGTACTCATGCTTGATATCTTTAATATACCTGATCACTTCTAAACCTCTTTTGGATCATAATTTATTATTTATATGGTAATATATCTGGTAAGAACAGACTCCAATCTCCATTTTACCTAAACTAATAAGCATAAGCATATTCATGCCCTTTTCTTGTTTTTACATTTTTTGCCTCTGCCTTTAGTTATTTCCAATAAAAAGCTAAGAGCTAATCCCTTCAACTCACCCGATCACAGTTATAAAAGTGATTGTGGTGTGACCCAGATTTCTGATCTTCTGATCCAGAAGACATGGCAATCTCTGAGATAACTCCATTGAAATGTTTCCTGACAACTAACGCACTAAAAAGTTACCTTACTCTGTAAACATGTGAGCCCTCCAACCCTTTCCAACTTTCTCATTTCTCTTCATGATATCCTCATTTTTCCAGGTCCTTAGGCTTAAAAAAACTCAGTTATCTCCTTTGCTCTTTGCAACCAATTAATAGCTACATACTGCTAAATTTTTCTTTAAAATAACCTTTACTATTTTCACACCCTACTCCAGTTTTTCACCTTACACTCTACTGGAACAACCTCTTTTTGCCTATAATATACTTCTGTTGTAGTTAATTTTTGATAATGATCACAAAAAACTTTTTCTAAAATATGTTTCAATACATTATTATATTGCCTAAGAAACGATTGGCTCCTTGATTCAAATCAAATCTGCTTACACTCTTTTTTATGAAAAATAATCTGTGCCTTTTATTAGTGGCCCTCTGAAACAGCTAAATCTTTTTTTAAGATTTGCATTGCTTGCATTACCATCCTCTCTCTCTCTCTCTGCATGTTTTCCTCCTTCCTCTCTGCCAATCCAAATATGACCCTATCAGTATGCCTTATTTATTACCTCTTTCATTAAGTCTTTCCTGATTAAACACAACCAACTCTGCCATTGACCTTTGTACTGGCCTCCGCAGTTGTGTACAGAAGTAACACAGAAATTTGCTAAGAGACAGCCATAACATCAACTTATATAGATGACTTTGTCCTATCCCCTAACTCATAAGTAAGCTGATCATATAGTAGTAGGGAAGGAGGCTTCTATTTGTCCAACGTCTCTTCCTTTACTGGAATATATCTTAATAGCCAGAAGAGCACAAGGTGCTATGATACTTGTTCACTGAATGACTGAGTGAAAGGTACTTTGAAACTGATAAGGTGTTAAGGAGTAGAGTGGAAAGCATGAGGTCCTGAAAGTTAGGACCATTGGATTCTCTTCTTGGCTGTTTACTAAACTAGTTGTGAGACCATAGGCAAGTTAGCTGACTTCTCTGAGGTGCGCCTTCTCCATATCTTAAAAGAATAGTACTAAATTATCTCTGAAATCCCTTCCAGCTCTAAAATTCTCATTCTAATTCGACCTATGCAGTTGAAGTGATTAGAAAATTAGTAAATCTAAACTGTAATTTTAAAAGTAACAGTCAAGACTGAAGTTTCAAAATAACTTAATAGAAAAATACCTCTGAATCCCAAGATGACTTTGCCTCCTCTTTTGATCTTTTCGATGTTGATTTTGTGGCTATAAAATATATGTAAATAACCACATCAATAATTGTAATATATGCTAGTGGGAATATTAAAATTGTTTAAATACGTCTACTCATAATTGCTTCAGGAAAAATTAAATGAAAATGACAGGAGACAAAAAATTCTAGGAGACAAAATTAAGAGAGCAACATTTGAATTTAGGGCTTATGGACAAAGTAGGGCTTTTCAAAAATAGAAGTTAGGAGCTAAGTGGTAATTTTATGTGAGAATATAGAGCATTTTTTTCCAAAAAAATTAACATTTAATAATTTATAATGGCATTTTATCAAAAGAAATTTTTGTAAGAATATTCTACAAATTGAGGCATAGCACATTATAATAGATATATGGCCAGTTTGGAATTAGGCAGCCCTGGGTTTAATTTCCATTGCTGATATTTTGGTTGTGTGACCATGGGCAAGACATTGAACTTCTTAGCCACCAGGCTACTCTGGGTGATTATGCTATAGAACAGTAGCCAATGTGCATCACTAGAAATTTATTTCTTGTGGATTCCTAAATTGATGAAATCAGGTGCTCTGTCAAAACAATAACTTACCTTTTCTCTCAGCACATTTCTCTGATGTATTGTGAGCTTGTAGCTGACTGGGAATATTTGGAAATATTTGATTATCAGTATCATTCTTAACGAAAACATCATTTTCCTTTGCTTCTTCTGAGTCTCTTGGATATTCCTATAATTAATGAGAATGAGATGTACACTGTCTCCCAAATTTTTCATAAATACATGGCTAGCACAAATTAAGTAAACCTATCTACCATACTGCACTTGCCAGAAGGTGATGGACCTAGCAATGAAATCATGCAAAGAATTAGATGTTTTCAATCACCTATTTTAGACATTTAGTTTACAGAATCTCTTCTCTTTAAGTATGAATTTAGCACAGCACATATACTGATGAATGTTTTTATTATTACTTCAACAAATTCAAATTGTAAGAATGGATAAAAATAATAGGACACACAGTTCTTGTTTTCGAGCTATAGTATTCTAGAAGGGAAGATAAGATACCCTACGACTGGAGGGAAGAGCTATAACATCCTGACCATCTTGATTGAATCTTTCTCTTTCCTCTTCTGCCACTTTATCTTCATAATTTTCGAATTGTCCTTAATCTTGCCTGCTTTCTAATTATTTTTTCTAGGAGTTCACACATAAATTGTCTGGATCCGTCAATGTTTTAACTTTGTGTAAATTTCCCTGAATTTTCTTGTGATGTGACTTTTGAGGATTTCCATTTCTAGAATCCTTCCCATTTCCATAAAATGGTTATGAGCATAAGAGAAAAGGACAGAGGATGAACACATATGGGAAGAAACCACAGCAAGTATAATTACCTTAAGAATATCCAGAAGAGTAGACTTATTAAGGGAAGACTGTGAAAAATTAGCAGGTGAGGCATGCACAACAGCATGAGTTGAGCAATGGGCTTGGGATGAAGACTTAGCGAAGGAATCTGTTAAATCTTTTTCATTGTCTGACTGATTGTCTTTAAGAACAGTTGCAACTTTTGTACTGACAGAGCTACTCGTTTCTCCACCTATATTAAAAACGAATAAAAAAATACATGAACAAATCTATCATTTCAGGGCAAGCAATAATGATTTAAGTGGAAATTCTTCAAATAACTTACTGATTTTAGCCTTCATAAGGTTCAATTTCGGGCGTTCCTGCCAAAAAAGTGATAAGAATAATGAATATCAGCACTAACTTTTAATGTAATTTAATTTTAACTTAAAAGTTCACATTTGCTATTGTGATGTATTTAATCTGATCATGATATAGAAAACTCTTCTGGACTATTTTGTTCACCAAAAACTTATACAATAACATTGTGTATATGACAGTTGAAAAATATATTTTAGAAATTTATTTTTTTAATGTAAATCATTTTAAGAATTTAAGAATCTTTAAGAATTTTCTTAGTCATTATTTTTAGATTCTTTAGATGTTTTGGAATAGTAAAAATTAGTCTGAGTTACTTTTTTTTTTTTTAAAGGGAGGGAGACACATCTGGGTAAAAGTCTTGATACTGGGGAAACTAGGGAAATATTGATGTCAGAGTCCCTTTTTCTAGGTCTGGTTGTTGGGTTCATTCAATCTATTCTTTCACCAAGAAGAAATCAAAGCCTTTTAATTGCAAGAGGCTACTAAACTGAAACTACAGGTTGAACTTCAGTCATATAAGATGCTGAAATGACTTCATCACATAAACATCTAACTGTTATATTGTTTGAATTTTTTGTGTTTTATATATGCATTTTGAAGGACTGGGCATTATTCTGTAAAAAATTATCTGGGTCTAGGAAAAGCAGCAGCCTAATGATGGATATTATATTATTTACTGCTCATTGTTTTTAAGTCAATGCCAAATATCAAGCATTATGGACATCTGATGAAAAAATACATTTAAAACAGAAGTCTTTGTGTGTGTGTGTGTGTGTGTGTGTGTGTGTGGTGTGTTATAGGTCTCTTGCAGTTTTGTAAAACTTATGGAACACTATTCAAAGAAATATTTTAAGTGCATAAAATAAGAAATGTAAGTTTAAATAGGAAATGGATTAAAAATTAGAAAATTATTCACCTATTGCAAATGCTATCACTACAAATTTATGATATATAACCTCAACCAAATCCTCACTGCTTCCAGGCCTACCATGCCTCCTTTATCAATTGACTATCCTACTCTTCAAAGCAGCCCTTCCATACCTTTTCATCGTGTCTCAAACCTTCCATGTTTTCCTTTTCCAATACTTTCTATTGAGAAATTTGCTATATTTTACTAAAAAAAATTTGAGGCCATTTGGCATGAGCTCCCTCATCTCTTCTCTTCTACATCTCCTATCTCTCAGATGCCTTCTGCCAATATCACCTTGCATGATGAACAGGGTTTACTCTTTACCAAGCTTCAGCTTTCTACTTATTGAGGTGATCCTGTGCCATCCCATCTCCTTCAATAGATTTGCTCCCTCTCATACCAACTCTTATCATTTCTTTTTAATTTCTGCAATCTACTCATTCCCTATCTCTTGCAGACATGTCCATATTGCCCACATGCTGAAACTCTTCCCTAGATTCTTCAATCCCTGCTATCATCCCTTCTGTTCTTTATAATACCTCAAGTCACTGCCACCACAATATCACAGAATGAAAGTAGACTTTTCAAGAATACCTTAAGACAAGGGACCATGAAATTGGAACCCAATATATACAAAAGAAAGAAATATGGGTCACAAACCCCAAAATACCTACCAAAAAGAAAAGGAAGGAAATGGATATTTGGAAAAAAATAATGATTAGAGCACTAAGGCTGCAGTCACAAAAATCTGAGTTCAATTTCTGTTTCAGAGACTTATAAGCTATGTGACCCTGTACTCATCTCAATTAACAGCTGTTTGCTTCAGTTTCCTCATCTGTAAAATGGTAAAGGTAACACAGTACCTCTGAGGCCTGTTGTGTGAATCAAATATAATGTGCTTAATATAGTGTTTAGCATGGTGCTATATAAAAATAAATATAAATAGTGCTATATAAATATTTATTATTTATTAATTTTATATAGAGCATTAGTAATCCAACAAATTCACTATGAAGAAAAATGATTATCAACTCATATTTTTGTGTGTAAGTTACTCTACTAGATTCAATGGGAGATAAAAAAAGATGTTCTTTTCCCAAGGAGCTATAAAAATATTTATGCCAATAACTATAGCATAAAACAGTGTGGAAAATATGGTATTAATAGACCTCAAAAGAAAGAGAGCTTACTTTCATAGAAGAGAGAAAGAAATGGGATAAAGAAAGATTAGTCTATAATTTACAGGGTCAATAGGTAAATGATAGAAAAAGACATTTTAGGAAGAAGAAACTCTTGGAGAAAAAGAAAGTCTTGGAGGTTCGAAAATACCAGGCATTTTAAGACAAAATTTCTATGGTGCTTAGGATTTCTTTAGGCAAACGGTGAAAGGTAAGGTCTATAAGTAAAATTTATACCTCATACTCTACACTATAATAAACTCTACTAATAGTAATAGGCAATTGGGTTTAAGTGACTTGCCCAGGTTCACACAGCTATTATGTGGTAAGAGTCTGGGAACTCAGGTCCTCCTTATTCCAGGACCACTCCTTTAACCACACGCCCATCTAGCTGCCTGTATGAATTTAAATATTCTATTAAATCTTGTAATAAATAGAATAAGATTTTTGATCCACTATGCAAGATACACTTCATCAAAAAGTACTGGAGACAAAATCAATAGGTTTGACTATACAGAGATCTGTATAATAAATATGCAATATATACATTCATCCCTCAACATTCATGTGCTTTAATTTTTAAAACTTCAAGCATTTATGTGATGTAGTTTGTAACCTCACGTTCACTTTCATAATGGCAACTTGTATGCACAGTAGAGAAAAAATGCTGCACATTTGTGCACACAATGCTGCCAATTTGTGGAACAGCTGATACCTACTAGGCCCTTCAATGAACTCTGTATTCCATTGCCTATACAAATTTATTATTTATTTTATTTTAACTTAAAAGTCAAGGTTCCTATTACAATTATGTTCCCAAAATCTAGTGCAAATCCTCTGAATAAGAACATTATATAAATATATCCCATTATAAAAAGAATATTTAAGAACATAGATTAGGACACATTGAATGAGATTTTTTTTCTTTTAAAGACAAATTTTAAACATAAACCTTACAAATCATACAACAATAAAAGTATAATCAGTCCTAGGATAAGAAGATTACATAGCTTAGAAAAAATACTTATTAAGCAGTTTTATGTATTTTATATATATATATATATATATATATGTATACACACACACGTGTGTGTGTGTGTGTGTGTGTGTGTGTATGTGCGGGTGTAATATAAAATATATGTAATTCACAACATAAAGTGTCAGGAATACCAATACAAGCAAAAGGAATGGCAGTGTGCCCCCAGGAAGCTTAAATTCTAATGAGAAAAAGGAAGCTGGAAGAGGGTCAAAGACAAGGGATTCATCTGAGAGCATGTCAGAAATTACTTCAAACTGTAGGCTGCTAAGTTTGGTTTGAAATAGTATGATCAGTCATCTCTAGTTAAAAGATTATGAACTTTGATGATCATAGCAACCTAATGCCCTCTTTCCCATATATTCAATGTCTAGTTTGATTTTCAAATCATTTTCTAACAATGTTACTTCCATGGCAGCTGAAGATTGACTGTATCTGATACATATCTCTAAATCTCCAAATCTAGCAAAATACCTCAAAATGAAGAAATGACTGAATTAACTTCATGAAAAAATGTTCCAAATTTTCCAACACTCAAGAGAAATTTAAAAATCAACACAAGTTTATTATATCATCCAGAACGTCAAAAATTACAAAGAGGGAGAATTCTGGGAAGATGGAAGAGCAAGTTGGTAAATTTCAAGCTCTCCAGATTTTCCCCACAAATAGAACAATTTTTTGCCTCAGATCGAACAGACTGGTGAAAGATCAAGATGATTTGGGGAAGAAAAGGGTTCTGATATAACCCAAGAAGATCTGGAAAGATCCAAGCCTGAAGAGTAAAACTGTCTGAAGTGCAAAGAACTCCAGGCTAGTTCCACAGAAACATCAAGTGGGGACCCATTGACTACCTGAGTATAGTGGAGTATTAGCAGGAACCATAGAGACTTTCACCTTACCATACTTTTTGTCAAGTTGAAATTTTAATCCAGAAAACAGAATGAATCTCACCTGATTGGGAATGCCAGGCCCTATTGTGCTGCTGAAATAAGGCCCTGGGTGAGAGATATTGGGAAAAAACTAAAAATAAAATCCATCCAAGAAAAACAAGAAGATGATGGGAAAAAGTTAATCAACTAGAAAAGGAGGTACAGAATCTCAAAGATGAAAATAATTGAAAATTAGAATTAGGCAAAAGGAAGCCAGTGAAGCTATGAGAGACCAAGAAACAACAAAACAAATTATAAAGAATGAGAAAATAATGAACAGAATGTGAAACATCATATATGAAAAATGAACAAATCAAGAAAAGAAAATATAGGAGTAATTGAACTGCAGAAAGTTGTGACCAAAAAAGGACTTGACAAAATAATGCAGGAAATAATCCAAGAATATTATCCTGGAGTGATAGAACCTGAGGGGAAAGTAAAAATAGAAAAAAAATCCACTGATCACCACCTTTATAGATCCTTTAGAGAAAACATTTCTGCCAAATATTGACATCTCCAAATCAAAATGAAAATGTTTCAAGAAGCAAGAAAATACGCTGGAGTTATAATTAAAATTGTATAAGACCTAGTAGCAGGTAAAATAAAAGACTGTACATTCTGGAATCAATCTATTCATAATAAAAAAAAAACTAGGCCTATAATTTTGAATGAGAAAAATGGATATTAAATGAACTTGCAAATTTTCAGGACTTTCTATCAATCAAACCTGAATTTAACAGAAAATTTAACATATAAGAGCCGATATCAAAGATCACTGTTAAGGAACTCAACAGAGATAAATTGTTGAAACATCAAAAAATTGTTTTTACATGGGAAATGTATACTATATGTTTAAGATTCACATCAACAATTAATTAATTAATCATTCACATCAGGGTAACTCAAAAGAAAGATTGGCAGAGTTAAAAGTGAAAGGTAAGGTAAATCATGTTATTCAAATGAGGTGTAGAATAAAAATAAAAACAGTCATTAGACCAAAGGGAGGAGGGCTCATAGTTCTGAAAACCTACTCACATTGGGAATGGGTTCAATAGGAAACACTACATACACATCATGAAGAGTATAGCACCTTCCAAAATTTATAAAGAAATAAGGGCAGAAAGATGAGCAGATGAAGAAACAAAGGGTGAGGAAATAAGACCAGGGAGGGATCTTTGGATGGGGAGGGAGAGGTTAAGCAGAATATTAAAGTCAACAGGGATAGGAAAGTTTTGTGTGTGTGTGTGTGTGTGTGTGTGTGTATGTGTGTGTGTGTGTATGTGTGTCTGTAATTTGCTTTAGGATGGGGGGGAATTAAAGGAGAAAAACAAGTAAAATAAATAAGTTATACATCAGACAACCAAAGAACAATATATAAAGAAGTAAAAATAATGGACATTCATGAATATAATTTCTTCTACTAATATATATATATATATATATATATATGTATATACTTCTTGATCTGGTAATTTGTGGTTATATATTTTGAATTCTCGGGGGTTTTGCAAGGCGCATGATAATCTCTTTTGTTTTGCTTTATTTTGTTTTGTATTCCTTTTCTGTTTTTTCTTACTCTATTTTTTCAAATAAAATAAATTTAAAAAATAAATAAAATGCCATAGAAAAACAAATAGTGCAAAGAGTGGGAAATCCTAAATACCACTAGGAAAACTGCACATTGATGCAGGTGTTTTAGAAAACAACATACAACAATCATAACACTGATCCCATTACTGAGAATTCATCCTAAAAAAAAGCATAGGAAGAAAAAATAGGATCTATGTGGACAAAAATATTCATAGCTGCTCTACTTGTAAAAAAAAATTGGAAGCAACCTGTACAACCAAAATTAAGGGAACATTATGGAATAAATCACAGATTTGGATCTAGAAGGAACCTTAAATATCATCTAGGATTTTAAATTTTAAAATGCCATTTATTTTAGAGTGGCAGTCATAAGATATGAAGCCTGGGCCTCCATTCCAAATCTAATACTCTTTTCAGTGCACAGATAAATACAAAGGTACAAGGAAATATGGAGAGAGACATAGAAATATTGGCATTAGGTAAATTGTATAAAAGTTGATTTCACTTAGTTTTTCAGAAAAAAATGAAAAAACCCAAAAACACACAACAAAATTAAGCTAGAAGTGGGGAACTTGAAAGAAAACTTGAAACAGAATAAAAGATTATAGGCTTTAAAATCATTTGGGTTCATTTAACTCCATTTGGATCTTTAGTGTTAAATACTAAAGAAATTGTATATTATTGTTTGCACTTTTTTTTAAAAAACAGAGCAAACCATCCTCCAAACCGAAATATAATAGTAAAAACAATTTAATAAAGAAACTTTACCTTTCTATCAAAATCCAGTTCATCATTTGTGTTTTTCCGGGACTTAACAGATCTTGAACTGTCAGAGCATCTTTCAAAAAAAACCACAACAACCCAAAATTAGTACTTTTATTTCCAGAAGTCAGTCATTAACAAGAAAACTTTTTAGTTGTTGCAAGGTGCTTTACCACCAAATGAAACGTTACAAAGGATGATTGAATAGAGCAGGATATATTCAACTATTCCTATTCCAAGATTCACTTTGGCAGAGAAGAAAATATTAGTGTAGAAGCTACCAGTCTATTCTCCAGAATAATCTCACTTAAAATTTTCACACTTTTCTAAAGTTGATAAACGAACACAATGGGATAGTGTAAATCACAGAATCATCAAAACCATGGAATCTATTTGTAGCATGTCACTGTTCTCTGTGCCTTCCCTATTAGGTTCTGACAAACACTTTTTTTTTCTTAAAGTTACCCTCCCCCCCACAGGTTTCAGCTCTAGATATGAGTTGTATTTGTTGTTGTTCAATCATTTCAGTAGTATCTGACTCTTTGTGATCCCATTTGGCTTTTCTTGGCAAAGGTGCCAAAGTGGTTTGCCATTTCTTTTCCCAGTTCATTTCACAAATGGGGAAACTGAGGCAAACAGGATTAAGTGAGGCTTGCCTGGAGTCACAAGCTAATAAGTAATTCCCAGTTTCCTGGGATTGTCTGGTTAGCATATCTAATCAAGGCATCCTACAACATAGATACAATTTACATGAGAGTTTGTTCTTACCCAGGCCCTTTCCTACCCAGCTCCCTAACTCCTTCCTAATGGCCTCTTTTCTCTAGATCAAGGCCTTATTTCCTTCTCCCTCTTCCCTCATTTTAAAAAGTCATGTTATTTGAAGCATCTTGCTTAATCATATATGATTTATTCCCTAAACTGTTTCACATTAGTAAACGCCATCCTTTGTGGCTGTGATAAATATTTCAGGCAAATTTGTCACATTAGGAACCGCTCTCCCAGCCTGGTACCTTGGTGCTTTATATATCTGGTACTTCTTCATTCTTTGGATAAAAATAGGAAGAAAGGTTCGAAATGTTCTTGGTATCACAGGATTCTTCCCACCAACCTCCTGACACAATCACTCCCTGTTTTGCCTTTTAGGTTCTCTATTTTTTTCAAAAAAAATTTTTTTATCTTTTCTAGTAATACTTCATTTTATTTGATCATCTAGAAAGTGGCTTTAAAGGCTTTTCCCCAGACTTTTCGCCCTTTTTTGGTATTAAGACTAACTCTTAATCACTGATAGCAATAAAAAGCACAGAATCTGGAGGTCACTGAAAAATAAACATTCTGTGCAGTGGGAAAATGAGCTCACTAGAAGTGAGATACTTAGTCTTTAGTCATTATTACTAATGGCTTTTATAGTTAGTGCTTTGCTACATTTGTTTGCCTTTCTAGGAGCTCCAGAGAAATGGGTTTTTAAAAAGGTTTACCACTTCTTATGCTACAATGCCCGTTTGCCAACATGTATCTTAACTGGGGAAAAAAATTCCTCAAAGTGAAAAGTAGCTTTCTACCATAGTTGTCTATAAGAGTTCCAAGCAGAAACCACTCACCAGAGACTTCCCTCTTCTTTTCTATTGCTTCTCTACTTGCTGAGAATTTTCAATACCATTTCTTGTCTTAATTTCTTTATCTGAGCACTTAGATAAATTTCCACAAGTATAAGATGATACATATTTACATTGCCCATGTGCTTTAAAAGGCTTTATTCCAGGTGGCTAATATGTGCTGTGGCCATATGGAACATAGCTGGTTTATTCTTCATTCATCCAGTAACTAGTAATTGTTAATAGTTATATTAGGACATTGTGGATAGGAAGTAGGAAGGGGGTAAAGATACAGTGGATTCAATTTCTTCCTTTGTCACATAATGATTTTGTGAACCCAAACAAGTCACTTAATCCTTCAGCATCCTCAGGCAACACAACACAGAACAGTTGCCAATCTTATAAATAAGCATACATGCTCACACATATAGTGTGCATAAATACACATGTGTATGTTTATGTATTGACATATTATTTGTATATTATGCATATATACACAAACATATATACATATAATAATGTACCTATATACATAAATGCATATACACATGTACCAATTAGATATTAAGTAAACCTAATATTTTGAAAGATAAACATAGATTAATGTGATAGTGGAAATTGGTGAAATTAAAGATATAGCTTTTGGAGGGATGAAAGTCTGCTTTGCTCTGAATTGAAAAAGTCTGAATTTGCTCTCATTGAACACTAGATCAAGAGGATTAATTAAAAGAAATATAAAACTGCTCTGAACCATACCTGCTTATAGAATCTTCTACAATATTTTCTTGTGCTATTATAGAAAAAATTAAAATGCAATTAAAATTTGATACATAAATAGAATTAATATGAAAAGCATAATTTTAAAGAACTTCTATAAAGTGTAATATGAAAAGCATAATTTTAAAGCCATTCTATAGTGTTGCTTTTTGAGCAATGACAATATGATTTAAATGGAATTGTGTTAAATAAGATAAATCTCTTTAAGTAGAAAGAGGTGGTCTTAAAGTATGAGATATCTATCAGTGATCTGGTTACATTAATTGCTTCACACTGACAGAACACGTTATCTCTACAGAAGAAAAATTAGCATTAATGGTGAATTTTCCCAAATGATGGACTTATATTGGATTACCTGTAATTTCCAATTCTGAGTTTTTAAGTCTGTCTTCTAATCTTTTTTTTAAAGGGAAAATGTTACTTTAAAAAATAAAGTTTCTAGACATTTCCCCTAAAGGATAAATTTCAAGGATTATAAGCAAGGGCAAAAGTAATGTGAAGAAAACAATTTGAAAACATTAAAACACTATTTTAATGGAGTTATTCCTGTTACTAATCAGAGAGGATAAAATACAGAAGAATTAAGAATTAAACAACTAAAATAGTTACATTTGATTCATTTCAAAAAATTTCAAATTATTTGAATCATGTTGTGCAAAAAGCAAATTGAATATCCATTAAATCTTATGGATAAATTGTAGTTTTTCCACTATAACCCTGAATTAAAATATCAAAGTCACCAATAAAAAAAATTAGTGAGTGCTTAATTGCAGAATATAATAATTTGTGAAAGTATCAGAAAACTCGTAAATTAGGGATTTTTAACAAAATTGGGGTTACTCACAATTAAGATCTACCAAAAAAAATCCAAAAATTAATTGCAAGAAAACAAGATGTTGGTTTCAGGAATGTTAAAAAGGACTTCTAGGGGCCAGAACCAGGGCTCTAGCACACTTATTCTTCATGATAATGAGTCTGGTTCATTTTGAAAATGTAATTTATAGGAAAACTTATATGCAAAGGGCTCTCCTGAATAAGACTCAAGGGGAAAAAGGTCCTCAACTAATTATTGCTCTAAGCTTTGCCCCCCAAATAATGAAGATTTGAAGTTTATGATAATAGATCAGTTACTCTTCAAGTTCAAAAGAATGTAATGTGTAATTAAACAATGCTATTATATTACTATACAAACCTATTAAATAATGAATTTTATCAATTTTTTGATGAACAGAAAATAAAGTGGACCAAATAAATGTCTTATGGTGGAAGATGAGCATTTGGGATAAAGCAAATATATTTTATAATAGCAATCATATAATTAACTTATTTATACTCCTAATTCTTTTAGCCATTTAAAACTAACATTAGTACATTTATCCATAAACTAAAATTTGACCTTGCATAGGAAGTGTTATTGGTTACTGTATATTCACAGAATTGACATCTATATTCTGATAACCTTCCTTGAATATATTTATGTACAGTTCTATCACTAGTAAGCCATACTCTTTAATTGTACTTATATTTAATTCTGTTACAGACTATAACTTTTTCTTTGATTTCGTCACAGATACCCCATTGTCAATGAGATCATTAACGTAATCATTTTTATTAAAATTGAATTAGGAATTAATTAATTAATTAATTAACATGATACAATATAATAGATTTTTGATGAATAGAACTTCACTTTTCCCCCTTAAATGTCAGAACAATTTTATAAAAGTACCCAGAGAGCTACCATTTTACAAATTAATAAATAAGGAAAAGTGATGATTAATTTTCTACTCACAAAAAATAGAATTTAAAATATTTTATTGGAAAAGAACATTTTTTAGGCAGTAGTAAAATGTACTTAAAATTAAACACTGCTTTTTCTGCCATTGCAGTTTCTCTGTTCTTCCATAAGCTTTACATAACTCATCTCCTCCTGATAGTGTAATGCCCAGTTGTTAAAAATATTTTCCTCTATGCTTTCCTGTAAGGAAGTCATCTAAGCTTCCTGCTTTCATCAGCATTCAAGTAGGAATTACCAGAATATCCATATTATCTTTCTCATGTGGTAATGTTTAAATTGATTTAAAAAATAATCATATAAATGTAAGATGAATTTATTATTGCAAACTTAGGCCATTAAGTTTTCAAATGGGTCAGCTAGAAGGATGAAGTGTTAGAAGCTCAACCAGAAAATGCTCTCTCTATCTCTATCATTTAACTATTTGAATCAGAAAGTTGTAAAGTTATCTGAGGGTCAATTTGGAGTTACATGTATGAAAATATCTGCAGAAAATGTAGATCATATGTATTACTTTTCAAATCTGCTTCTCTATTTGCTGGTCCCCTAATTCTTTTGATTTTTCATTTTCTTTAGTTTGTATTAAGGGAAAGCTTTATGAACATTAAAATGAATATATATATATATATATATTGAATATAATGAATATAAATGAAAACATTTAAAATGTGTTTCCACTTGAATAAGTGAGTTACTGAGTTCCAAAAAAGAAGACTCTGCTCTTCTGCTGTTTGATCTTTCTTTCTATATTCCATCATAAATAATATGCCTTATTTATTTTCCCCACATTTAAGAATAAAAACATCATATTGCCAAATATAATATTTAATATTTTTAAGTGTTAAAGAGTTTTCATATAATTTGGTTAAACATATTTAAAATAATTTAGAAATCAGAAAATTAACAGTGTAGCCTGATTTTTTTTTTTCCTAATAAAGCAGATAACACAAACACGGTTTTTGCAGCTTCAGATAGTAGACCTACAAGGGTAATTAAATCATTAACCAGAGATAAACCAGTTCCTATTATTTCAAAATATAAAATGAAAATAGAAAAAAAAGAGAACATATGAATTTTAAGATTGCTCTTCATTTTTTAAAAATTAACTATTATTTGGGTTAGTCAGTTCTACCTTTTTTATCCAGGGATGGTGCAGAAGTTCTGATTTGGGATGTACAGGGCTCCTGTTCTTCAATCTGTTCCTTTGGTTTTTCAATTTGTATCATCTGTTTTTCAATTTGTTTGTGATAAACATATCTAAAATAAAAAGTAGCACATAATAAGGGTACATCAATCAAGATAAAAATTATATGCAAGAAGTCTTTGTGTATCTCAAATATTAATTAGATTTTTTATTATTTTAATAAAAAATAAAGTCTTTTTTTTTTTAACTTTTTTTTTTTTTTTTTATTTAATAGCCTTTAATTTACAGGATATATACATGGGTAACTTTACAGCATTAACAATTGCCAAACCTCTTGTTCCAATAAAAATAAAGTCTATAGAAAAAACTAATCAATCTAGATGTAATACACTTGTTTTCACAGTCACAATATTATAGAATTGTAGGCTTAGAACTGATAAAGCTTATTTGGTACATTAGCAATAATCTATTTTATCAATTAAGTAACTAAATCCCAGAAAGGTTACAGTTGTCTAAGGTCACACACAATATGAGGGTCATGATCACTTCACAGCACTCCAAGGTGAGCATCCTTATCCCTGCAAACTGCCTCTCTGTGAATTCTAATATTGACTATTAACATTTGTAATTTTTTTTTTTTGGTTAGCACTCATGTGAAGGCATCCAAGACATAATGTCATTTTCCTTAAAACTAACTTTAGGTCTCTTACAAATGAGAGGGGTCAGCAAGAGATTAAAATAGAAACAAAAAAATAAAAAAATCTACTGTCTCTATAAATGTGCATTATTATTATTATTATTGAATTATATAATTTTGTGATGATGAAATACTAAAATTGATATCAAACATTGCACAATCTTAAGAAAACTACAAAAATGGCAGCTATTTTCATTATCACTTCTGAAAATTCTAATCTCAGATTATGTGACTCTACCTTGTATCCTTTCTCTTGCTCACTTCCTACTGAACTTTGATCACCTAAGTTTGCCATTTGATCAATTTCTTCTTAGTATCCTTAAGTATGAAACAGGTAGCAGTCTGTCTGCTAGAGGTTGCCCATTTTCCTGGGGCTATGCTGAAGCATGTGGCAGTTCTCAAGAGCTGGGGTTCACCAGGGTGTTTTCCAGACAATTATTATAATATGCAACTATGAAAGCCAGATTCACTCTCAATTTTATGGAGGAAAAAATCTTTTAGATGCACTTATATTAAGATAAATTAGGATTATGTTAGCACTTACAGAGGAAAATCATGGATCTTAGCATACTCCTCAGCTGTCCATCCATCTGTATCTTGGAGAGTATGATCAGCATTATTTTGAAGAAGAAGAGTGACCAAGCCTAAAGCTTCCACACTGACAGCAAGCATAAGGGCCGTTCTAGAATAGCAAAGAAGCAATTTGTTTTTAAAATTTTTAACTAGTCACATTTAATTATATTTTTCTGGGCATTCTTCAATACGAGGATATCTCATATTCTTTACCCTTAATACATATATATGTGCAATATGAACACATGTTGTGTGTGGTGATGGAGAGGAGTACTTTGATACTTTGATAGGGGTACAGAAATCTAACTCAGAAAACAGGAGGGAAACAGTATATGGGAAGGGGAGATGGTGATAAAATTAAGAGGGCATATTGAGGGAGGAGATGGTCAGAAGCAAAACACTTTTGTGGAGGGTCAGGGTGAAAGGAGAGAGGGAATAGAATCTGAGGGAGAAAATATGGTTAGCAACAGTAATTATAAATAGATTTTGAAGCAAGTTTCACCTGATAACACTATTCTCAAACAGAAAAAAACTGAGTCAAATTTATTAAAAATAAAAGTTATGCTCCAAATGCTAAATGATCAGAAGATAAAATCTATATACAAAGAGCAATAAATTAATGCATATCATTTGACTTAATATCACTGCTAATTATTACCTATATATGCACAAAAATATTGGTAGGAACTCTCTTTTCAGGGCAAGATATTGGAAATCAAGATGACCATCAATTCGGAGATGGCTATATAAATTGTGGTATGTGCATTATTTTGCTATTCTCAGTAGTACAATGATCAATGTCTATTCTGAAGGACTTATAAGAAACTAATTTGATTGTATCTGAGTACACAATGAAATATTCTCTTCTCTCTCACTTTCCTCTCTGCTCCTCTCTTTTTCCTTTCCTCCAACCCTACTTCTCTTTTGAAAGATTGCTGCTGTTTTTTTAAATGATGAGAGATCTATATTTTGTTTCTCGACAAGTCTTTTATGGAAACATTTTGCATAATTTCACATGTGGTTTCTTAATGGGAGTTGTGAATAGGAATTCAAAACTTTTTGTTTTTAATTTATTTTTAAAACATATGCATAAACAGTTTTAACATTCCCTTTGCAAAACCTTGTGTTCTAAATTTTTTCTCCCATCTCCTCACCCCCTCCCTAGACATCAAGTAATCCAATATATATTAAACATATGCAATTCTTCTATACATATTTCCACAATTATCATGCTGTACAAGAAAATCAGATCAAAAAGTAAAAAAAAAATGAGAAAGAAGGCAAAAAGCAAGCAAACAACAACAACAGCAAAAAGGAAAATACTATGTTGTGATCTATACCCAGTTCCCATAGTCCTCTCACTAGGTGTATATAATTCTCTCCATCACAAGACCATTGGAACTGGCCTGAATCACCTTACTGTTGAAAACAGTCACATCTGTCAGAACTGATTGGACTAGATTCTGTGTAGTTTAATGAGTCACTCCATCTAGTTCATTTATCTGTATCTTTTTAGATATATTTGTATGTATAGACACACATGCAAACACCGAAAGCCTGCATAGCCATTGAAGAACAATAATGCAGTGGTCTCAAAATTGTTGGGGAAAAGAGAGCTAATTGGATTGCATTTGAAAAATTACACAGTACTTCTAATGATCATGCTGTCTCAAAAACTCATTTTATAAACATCAATATTCTCCCAGGAATGATTTTTGGCCCCAGTGAATGTTTCAAAATCCCAAACCCAAATAAATGATCTCAGAAGAATCAAAATTGTAGATAATCCCAAAGAGCCATGGACATATGTATGATGAATATAAGTAGGTGCAGGCAATAATGACTTTGATGTAGTAAGTAATGTCAAAGACATGCATGAACAGAAAAAAAGGTGGGCTAATATTGTATTGGAAATAAAAGTTTGCACTGGTCCTCAAATATTAAAAGAACCAAAGGAACGAGTTAGTGTGTTTCCTGGATTCTTTATGAAGAATGACAAAAATCCTGTAGGAGGAGATTGGATGGAAGGATCAAAATAAGAAACAGTGTCATGAGTTTTGACAATAAGATCAAGGGTCCATCAAAGTATTTCACCATATCATGCTTTTATTTATTTATATTTATGAACGTGAATATTCTTAAGAGAAATTGAAAGAAGAAGGAGCAGAAAATACATGCCACAATCCTCAGGGGTGACATTAAGATTATTTCATCAAGAGAATCAACTGAATCGTGAGAGTTCAAAATTTCTATGAAATAATCTTCAATAATTTAAATCAATAAAGAAAACTGCAAATAGTAATCACCAATAAACAATGGTTAGTATGCCCACATGAAGTGTTTTCTCTCTTGCAGAATCGTGAATGAGAGTTTTTATTTTTATAGCTGGTGTTTGTTGACATTTTTCACCCCTTTGCAATGATATTCAATTTCAATTACTGTTGCTCATTAAGTGTAACATAATGTAAATTCCATGATTTAAGCTTATTCCTCTAGAAAAGTTGCATTTTAAAAAATTTAAGCTTTAATTGCTGTACCTTTTAGAGCCATCCATGGCATTTGCATTTGCTCCATTGTTTAAGAGAATAGTTGCCATGTCATTGTTTTTTGCTTTAATTGCCAGCATAAGTGGTGTAAGACCTTCCTGCAAAGTCAAAATAAAGATACCATTATGTTAAGCAAGAATTCTATATTTACTTTAATGCAGCTTATGACATTTTGTGAACATCTTGTAAATTTGCTAATGATATGGAAAGGAAGTGTGGCACAATGGAACACTGGAGTTAGAAGACCAGAGCATTAATCCTGTGTCTATTAATTAATTTCTATGTGATCATTAAGCAAATTATTTCATTTCTCTGGGTCCTAAGTTTCCTTACATGAAAAATGATATAATGAAACTAGATGTCTCTAGGATTCCTTCTAGTTAGTAATTATGTAATCAGAAGATAGAAATCCAGAATTTGTAAGAGACTATTTTGTATTATTCCATGGATGTCTTCCTTTCTTGCCATTTTCATTTCATAATTATTGTCCAAATGTAGCCAAACCTTTTCCCCTCAGAACTCTACTTAGAATAAAGCTATATCCTGGCTGAGTTTAAAATTGACTAGTTATCTTTACCCATTCTTCTGGAGTGTACAAACTAACTCAAAACAACCACAATCTCCACAACAACAACCAAAACAAATTTAAAAAAAAATCTTGTCTTGAGAGGGTTATATCAGCAAGAAAGTCATTCATCTAGCATTTTCCCTTTCTTACCAACCTTCCTAATATGTTCTTTGTTTTTTTCTCTCTCAAGTGGCAATGATTACAAATTAAGCCTTTATTCCAAAAAAATCAAGAGTCATTCAGTAATTCTAGAGAGAAAATTATTTTAAACATGTAATCATTAGGATAAACATGTACTTAAAATTTTGTTCCTGTGAAAATTCTGTCCCTATGTAATTTTATACCTAGTAGGAATAAATTTCAAAAATTTTTCCTAAAAAGTTATATCATTTCTTCATGTGAAATTCATATTGTAAAAATTTAAATGTGCAATGTCTGGTGGAACTATTGCATTCTGGAGAGCAGACCTAATATATCATGCAAAGAAGATTCTGGAGAGACAGATGTGATTAAATAGCTAACTAGCTAGATTCAAAGTCAATTAGACCTAGATTCAGGCCCTGCTGCTGACACACATATACTGACTGGGTAACCCTGCAGTACTGTAGGACTCTTCCTAACACAAGGTTTCTTAACTTTTTTGTGTCATGGACCCCTTTCCAGGATAATGCTTTTAAATGCCAAAATATGTAAAAAACTAAAACAAAAACAATTACATTGAAATAACTATAAACTAATTATAGTCCTTTTAAAATTAATGAACATTATTTGATTTTTTAGGTGATAGATCTACTTTAAGAGGCTAGCTTATACCTTGTTTTTTGCTTCAATATCAATTTTGTATTTCATCAGTTTTTCTGCCATGAATTTGGTCTCACTAGAGGCAATATAGTGAAGTATAGTGTTGCTGTTTCTATCCCTAAGATTAGGGTCTGCACCATGTTCCAGCAGGATTGTTGCACATGCCTCCCTTTGACATTCTATTGCCTGTTAGTATAATATGTATAAAGAAATAATAATAATGTAATATAAAATTTAATATATTCAAGCATCATTAGTGACATTTAATTAAGTTAGTAAAGCCTATTAACTTATTTACTATTAATTTTTTTAATCAAAGAAAGAAATAAAAATGCATTTCATTGAAAAGCATGGTTAACTAATGCATACCTTCATTAAAGGTGTTTTATTCTCGTCATCTAACAAGTTGAGTTCACATTTTCTCTCTATTAAGAGAGACACAACATCTGCATGTCCATTAGCACTAGCCAGGTGAAGAGGTGTTCTACAGAAATGAGAGAGTAGTGTGATTGTTTATTAATGTACTACAACAATCAAAATTGTGCCATCTTAGGATAATTTTTAATATAACATGCATTATTATTCTTATGCCTAAACTGTAAATATTTCCAAAATAAATGACCACTGTTGTCACCTAAATACAAAATATGAATTAACTCTCATTGTTGATATGATAAGACAAAATAGCTGGAAGGTGGGAGGAGAATATATCCAGTAGGTAGATTTAGATTTCATCGCAGATTAGCATGGGAACTTTGCTCAGTGTCTGTCCTCAGCTGCTTCACCTCTCCTGAGGCAATTTGCTGATCCCTTGTACCTTGGAATTAACCATACTAATGCCAAATAGAGCAAATTTCCTACTGCATGGCCCAGAACTCATGAGTTCAAGAAATCTGCCAGCCTCAGCCTCCCTGTAACTGGGATTACAGATGGGCTTCACCCTGCCTGGTTGTCAAATCTAATAACTTTTCCCAATAAGAATATCCATCCACAATTACAAATTTTTTAGTAAAGCAGCTGCCTCAGAAAAAACCCTTAAACATTGGCATATTGTATCTTTGTACAATCACATGGGCACATATGTGTGCATTCTCTACTAATGCTTACTGAAATGCAGCAGTGTACAGTTGAAGTGGCTCTGTATTGGTACAGGCTATTCCAGCAGAGTAAAAGTTTTGGTAGTTCTACCATGCTAGAAAGGTTTGCAGTGAGCACTTGGTATGTCTGCTGTCCAGGGACCAACCTAACTAATGTCATAAAGACATCACCAATTTGGTCAAAGAAGGATGAATTTTTTTATTGATAGTGTATTTCAAAGTCCATCTTAGTGGTTTAGTTATTTCAGTCCTGTTTGACTGTCACCTCATGTTGGGTTTTCTTGATAAAGAATTGGAGCAGTTTGCCATTTCCTTCTCTAGCTCATCTGACAGATGAGGAAACTGAGAATCAAAATTCAGTGACTTGCAAAGAGCCTCACAGCTAGTATCTGAGGCTAGACTTAAATTCACAAAGATGAGTCTTCTCGATTTCAAACCCAGCATTCTATCCAATGAAAACCTTGCTGCCCATAGCTGACCATCTATCAAATTGTAAAAAGGTTAGGTTATATATTGGTAGAGGAAATATTCACAACAAAATCATTTCAGAAGTAACGAATGTGTTTATAAGTATTCACACATATATATTTTAATTTTTCTTGTTTTTCAGGACTTTCCTTTTGTCGAAGATAGGTAGAGGGAAAGAGATTTTTTCCTCCCCTGTTCTCTCAACTGCAATGCAACGTTGACATGCTTAGATATAGTTTGATAAGGAGGAAAACTAGCATCTATTATGTCCTAGACACTGTGCTCAGCACTTTACAAATATTACCTCATTTGGTCTTTGTAATAACCCTGGGAAGTGGACCTAATTATTATTCTCATTTCATACTTGAGGAAACCGAGAAACAAATTTGCTGAGGGTCACACAATTAGAAAGTATATGAGATTGAATATGAATTCAGGTCTTTTTGAGTATTTGGTTCTAATGCTAGTTAAATTAGTAATTAAACAGAAAAACAATGCAATAAGACTTTTGCATCTCTTAAAAATTAACTATGAATTTTAAGGTTTAATTAGAAAAGGGGGAGATGAAATGAAGCCTTTTATTAACATGAAGGTAACCTTAAAATATTGAGATTGGTTAATTCAATTTACACTACTAATTTTATCTCTCAATCCAGGTGTCCCCTTTGCTTATCAGATGTAAAGGTGCACTTTTTGTTCAGAAAAGGGATAAGCAAAATTAAAGGAAGAGAGGGTAAAAAGATGATAGTCCTGGGAAAGATTTGGCAGAAATCTTTAAGATTAAAGAATTTTAAAAAGATGTTTATGTTTGTCAAATTGCAGGAAATTGAATTATGACTAGTTAAAAGGAAAATAAAATGAATAAAATGATACAATGCTCATATTAGAGGAAAAGAGGGTGTAAAAGAAAATTGCATGATAAGCCGTCATGCTGACTGAGTAGCACCAAGTTCCTAGGACAACTTGTTTGCCTATGCATTTTAGGGGAGAATATAAGTCTAAAAGGGGAATTGAAAAGAATCTGAGTTTTCAACGACTTCACAAGTAGCTGATACCTACAAATTCAATTTTTATCATTTTGAGTATGTCTATATATTAAATATAAACTTAAAATTGGTGGATAATTAGTGATACTCTATTTAGATTCAATTGGCAGGGGTTCTCTGATCACTATTGAACACGTTTAAAAGTATCTCAGTCTTAAAAAGGGATTAACAATTTCTTTTAATTGTCATACTGAATGGCCATAGGATTTTCATTTTTCTTTAGTTTTAGAAAACATTTAGATTTTAAACCAATGGTTACCTAAACTCATTTCCATTGTCATTACTATATTAAAATAAATGAGCATACTAATACTCCCACACACACACACACACAAATTTATTTTTATATTCTCTGAGCCTAATTAAACTACAGCTCAGCCTGTCTACCAGAGAAAGGTCAGTAAGGATAGTCAGTCAACTATGAAGGTCTTTGGCGTCAGTCATTTTAATGAGCCAATACTTCAATTGCTTTAACCTATGGGGTTGTTCTTACTTTGGCTTTGTAAATATTAAGGCAGATGCACATATGTATGACTATGTGAACAAGTACCATGCTGATGCCTTTATTTCTTGGCATAAGGAATGTTTTTGGCAATAAGGAAATGGTAATAAGGAAAATTTTTAAGCTTGCTGTTTTAAATTTTGAAATCTAATGAATGACATGTTGGAAATGACTTGAGAAAGTAAGTTTACATCAGGACAGGATTTTATTGTTTCTAAGAACACATTTGCCAGAGAGGATTCTGGGAAGATAGGTAAAGTAGAATTTCAAGCTCTCCTGATTTCCCCTGCAAATAGAATAAATTTGTGTCTTGGGGAAAACACAGACTGGTGAAAAACCAGACTTGGGGTAGAACAGGGGTCCTCCAGATACTAGGTAGATATTAGATCTGAAGAAAGACCCCATACTGAAATGCAAATATTTCTGGGCTAGCTCCCTTGGGCTACCTGGTGGTAGCTGGATCCTCATCACAGAGACTTTACCCTCCTAGTCTGGACAGTTTCTTGAGTGGGAGTTTTAGTCCAGGAATTCAGAGTGAACCTCTGCTGATTGGGAATACAAGCCAATGGTGCTACTGAGAGGCATTTTGGGTGAAAAGGAACCAGCACCTGGTGACTGCAGAAGCAGCTGGGCAGGGACACTGCTGGATGTGGACATTTGCAGAAGGGTGGAGATCTTGGTTTGGGGTTCTTTGTCAGAGTGGAGAGTCACAAGTCCCACCTCATCACTTCTCCACTCTGAGGGTATATTTTAATCACTCCGTCATGGAGGCTCCTAGAAAGCATTGTACATTTTGTCATCCCAACTTGGGGATTCTAGAAAGCAGGACACAACACAAGATTAGAAGTGCTTACAATAAAAGGCACACTAATAGGTTTTATTTAAAAAAAATGAACTGGCAAAGAAATAAGAACTCCATAATTGAAACATATTATGAAAACAGAGAAGACCAGGATTCATCTACAGAGCAAGACACTTTAGTTAAAAAAAAAAAAAAAAAAGATTTTACCCTAAAGAGTAATGTAAAATGGATCCCTGCCCAGAGAATATTTATAGAAAAGCTCAAAAAAGAATTCCAAAATCAAATGAGAGACATTGAGGAAAAACTAAAGAAAAAAATTAAAACCATCCAAGAAAAACAAGATTATGGAGAAAAAATTTAACCAAATAGAAAAGGAGGTACAGAATCTCAATGATGAAATTAACTCTTTGAAAATTAGAATCTGACAAGGGGATGCTAGTGAAGCTATGAAAGACCAAGAAATAATAAAACAGATTTGAAAGAAAAAAGAAATTAGAACAGAATATGAAACAACTCATAAGAAAAACAACAGATCTGGAGAGCAGATCAAGAGGAGAAAATACAAGAATTGGACTGCCAGAAAGTTATGACCAAAAAGTCATCTTTGACAAATTAATGCAGAAAATAATTCTAGAAAATTGTCCTGGAGTGACACGAGGAGAAAGTAGAAATAGAAAAAATACACCAATCACCATCTCAAAAAAATCCTTTGTGGAAAACACATAGGAATATTATTGCCAAATTTCAAAACTCCCTGATCAAATAGAAATTTTTGCAAGAAACAAAAAAAAATTCAAATATGCTGCAGGAACAATTAGAATTGTACAAGACTTAGCAACAGCTATAAGAAAAGATTGCAGGTCTTGGAATCATATCTACAGACAAGCAAAAGAACTTGGCCTGTGGCCAAAAACATCATATAGAGAAAAATTATAATTTTGAATGAGAAAAAATGGACATTGAAGGAGCTTGCAGATTTTCAGGACTTTCCAAACCTGAACTTAACAAAAAATTTTATATATATATGCCAATATCAAAGAACAAATTTAAGAGACTAAACAAGGACAAACTGTTAAAACATGAACAAATTGTTTTTTTCTACATGGGAAATATCTATTTTATGTTTAAATCAACAATAGGGTAGCTCAAACTGAAGATTGGCAGAATAAAGTTAAAATATAATCGTGCTATACAAATGAGGTGTAGAGGAAGAATAAACACAGAGGCATTAGAGGGGAGGAAGGCTCATAGTTCTGAAAACCTACTCACATTGGGAATGGTTTCAATAGGCAACATTTCATACATACCATGTGGAGTATAGAACCCTCCAAAAATCTATAAATAACTGGGGAGGCATGGGAAAATAGGAAAGCAAAGGGTGAGAGAAGAAGATAAGGGAGAAATGTAATAGTAAGCCAAGTTATGGTATGGAATTTAATGAAAGAATAAGCAGGGATAGAAAAGCCATGTATCTGAGGTATGTTTATATGTTTTCTTAACTGTAGTTTGCTTGGGGGCGTTGGGGAATGAAAGGGAGATGTGTATGTATCTATGTGTGAGTGTATGTATGTGTATGTATATTAAAAAAAACACATTTAATTGCTTACATATTTTCACAAATTAAGGAACTATACAAAATTCAAGTTGGAGAAGTGAATAATGTACTTGGAACAATCAACTTTCCAGCCAGGATTCCACAGAAATTTTGAATATTTAACAAAAATGTCCTTTGAAAAATATATTTAGAATTTAGTTTCCCTATGTGTAATTTTTGTGACTCATGCTTAAAGATGCTCCTGTATTTATTGTTTATTAAAAGCAAGACAGGCAGCACTGCATAGTGGAGCAAAATCTGGCCTGGGCCATTTGCAAGACCTATTAAATTCAAGTTCTATCTCTTATACACACTGGCTATGTATGACCCTGGGCAAGTCAGTTAAACTTTCATGGACCAAAGCAATTTTCTAAAATTTGATGTTGCAGAGAAGATACTGACCTGCAGTGGTCAAGGGAATTTTCTCTTATCAATACAACCACATATCCAGTCTATATCCCATGAGAAACTAACATACACTTTTCATTAGACACTTATATGAGGTATGCTTAAAGAGTAATGAAGGTGGTTCTATAAAGTATACATGAAAACCATAATATTTTACACTTATATTACACTTATAACTTCATATCTGTTTGTTCACCTGTCTTCATATGGAAATCATATTCTAAATCTTTAACTTGAAAATATAAAAACATTTTCAAGAAATTAGGGTTATTGGATTACAGGAGAATTCTTATTGGAATTATTTAAAGAAAAATAAATTGAAGAGATGGTAAGCCTTTGAATATATGTCACAAATATAAAAGATTTTGAGGGGGGGCAGAGCCAAGATGGTGGAGAGGAGACATGTCTTTTTCTGAGCTCTCCTCATGACCCTCAAACTAGTTTTGAGTGACAGAACCCACGAATATTGGGAGTATAACAAACCACCAGCAGAAGATAATTTCAAAGATTTCCAGGAAAGGTCTGTTTCAGTCGGGCACAGAGGGAGGCAGATTGAGCACAGGTGGGCCTGAGTGCAGGTAGGCTGAGTGCAATCAGCTGAGCACAGATGCCAAGTGCAGACAGTGCACAGTCCCAGGGTGGTATGGGCTTCTCAGGTTGGAAAATTTCCCAGGAGGAATCTATAGCTGTGTTGGCTACTCTGTCCTGGTTGCAAGGCAGTTATGAGTAGACTAGTAGAGACTAGTAGGCTAATCTCTACTAGTTATGAGACTAGTCTACTAGTTATGAGGCATTCAACACAAATATAAAAGACAAATAGTGGGTCCATAAACACCAGAATTTCATGGGACCTGGCCTTACCCACCCAGCACCAGAAGTTAGTCAGCACTGACTCAGCATAGCCACTGCTATCTATAGAGGAAGCTTGGTCAATCTCTCCTTTGCCCTAAAAGCAGACCTTTTATTTAAAAAAAGAACAAAATGGCAAATGGAAAAAGGAAATAACTCCTTAAAAAACAAAATTTGTGAAATGGAAAAAATCATCCAGGAAGCCATACGATGGGAGGAGGAGATTACACAATCAACCAGCCAGAAAGCAACCTGATGGAAGAAAGGGATTACAATTGGGGAGAAGAGAGTTATATGCAGCTGGGGCAACTGAGATACCCCACCCCTGGAGAGGTGAAATCTGTTCCTCTCCAGCCTATGGATCCCTTGCCTCCAGGCACAGTAGGCTTGACCATTTCACCTCCTGAGAGTATGTACAAAACAGTGTCCATCCACACAGTGATGTGGGAAACTGGGGAATGTGTAGATAATATCCCAGTCACTAATACAGGTAGACAATGTGTGACTTATCAACCAGGAGAAGTAGTAGCATCAGGATTACTGATACAGACTCCTAATAAGCAATCTGGTGATAGTCACCCAGACTCTGACTCCAGGCAACAAAATCCAGGAATATACTGGATAGCAGCTGTAACAGCTGACCAACCTATGCTCAGCTCCTATATAAATGGCATACAATTAGAAGGCTTGCACACAGGTGCAGATTGTACAGTCATTAGAGGTGCCAACTGGCCCAATCACTGGCCAAAGATTAAGGCAGATACCTACATGTCTGGCATAAGGGAATCAATAGCAGCTGAAGTTACTGCTACTCCTTTGAGATGGATATTTGAAGTTGAAACAGGAGTTTCACCCATCTATCTGTGGCGAAGAGAATTTTACAATTAGGATTAAAAATGAGTACCTCGGTTTTTTAGGCAGGGCTGCTGTTGAAGGCCTGCCAACACTTTCAACTGTTCCTATCCAACGGAAAATTGATACACCAGTGAGTATAGAACAGTAGCCCTTAGGTAGCAATAAAATTCGGGCCTTATTAGATATGGTACAGGAGCAACTTTCACCAAGGACACTTATAACCTTCTCTAAGTCTCTCTAAGTCTTTAGAATTCCCCAGTATTTGTTGTAAGAAAGAAATCTGGAAAATGGAGGATGTTGACGCATTTAAGAAAGGTAAATGAACAGATGGGAAACTATGGGAATTCTTCAGCCTGGACTTCCATCTCCTACTCAATCGCCTAGAGAATGGCCTCTGGGTAATAGACATTAAAGATTTTTTCTCTTCTATCCCTCTAGATAAGGAGGATATGAAAAGATTTGCCTTTTCAGTGCCCAGCATTAACTTAGCTGAGCCTGATAACTTAGCTGAGCCTTATAAAAGATATGGACAGTTTTGCCACAGAATGAAAAACATCCCTACTATGTGTCAAATGTATGTTACTGTTGCTCTTATTCCAGTAAGAAAAGCATTTCCAAAAGTAATGTTATTACATGGATGATAGATATGTTGGGATGTGCATCTGAGGAACAAATGTTAGAAGCATGTCTAAAAAGACCATGGAAACACTAAGGAACTACAAATTGCATATAGCTCCAGAAAAAATTCAAAGATATGCTCCTTTTCAATATTTAGGATATGAAGTATACCCTAAGGTGCTTATAGTACAAAAACTTTCCTTAAGAACAGAGAAGCTAAACACTTTAAATGACTTTCAGAAATTGATGGGAGATATCCAATGGATGTGTCCAGTGTTAGGCTTGACTACCTATCAATTACAACCGTTATATGACATTTTAAGGGGAGACAGTGCTTTAAACTCACCACATCAGCTTACAAGTGAAGCTCAAGAGGCTTTGAGAGAAGTTGAACTAGCTTTATCCATGTGGTTGAGTCACTCAAAAAACCCTTGAAATACCAGTTTTTGCTACACAAGAGGCACCCACAGTAGTCCATCAAGGAGACAGTGTGATAAGAGTGGGTGAACCTCCCAGCACAACCATTTTAAATATCAAGCTGTTCCAGCTTTACATTTGCAATTTGGAATAACAAGAGAGGAAGCTAGGAGCATAGTAAAAGCCTGTACAGCTTGCCTTCTTTTCCTCGCTCCTACACTGGCTCCAGGGAAAAACCCTCATTGTATGAGACCCAATGAAATTTGGCAAATGGATGTGACCCATTACAAATCTTTTGATCATCTGTCTTTTATCCATGTTGTGGTAGACACTTTTTCAGGATTCACTTTTGCAATACCAGCAGCAAAAGAGACAAAGGAGTGGTCACTGAATTCCTTATACAAGCATTTGCAATTATGGGTGTGCCACAAGCCATAAAAGCAGACAATGGACCTGCATATACTTCTAAACATTTTGCACTCTTTTTTGCACAGTATAAGATTTTACACACCACTGGCATACTCTTTAATCCCCAAAGACAGGCAATAGTAGAGAGGAGAAATAGATATTAAGATGCTTCTCCAAAAACAAAAAGGGGAGCCACAGATAACCCTAGAGAACTTCTGAATCTAGCTATACTATTAATTTCTTGATATTTTGACAAAGATGCACTGGTTCTGGCAGACAGGTTTTATAACCCCCTGGAAGGGCAGTGTCTAGTGCAAGCAGCTCCACTATCTTTAGATAATCACCAGGTGATGTGGAGAGACCCAGAAAGTGGTGAATGGAAGGGACTGGATAGGTTAACTGCTTGGGGGAGAGGGTTTGCTTGTATCTCTACAGGTGGAGAAGGAATCAGATGGGTGCCAACAAGCCAAATTTGCCTTGTCCATTGGAGAGAGACGGAGTAGACACTTGAAATGAAGGAGAAGACCCAAGACACATCGGGTGGTTCCACTGCTGACTGTGCCCACTACTGAATGAGCATGGCAGTTATGGTGTCTGACTCATGGACATCAAAAATTGTAGGGATTCAAAACCTTCAGGAATCATTGGATTCTCTGAGCATAAGATTGTTGTAGGACCTCAAAACCCTCAGGGATCATTGGATTCTGAGAAATGATAAGACTATTGTAGGACTTCAAAATCTGCTGGAATCATTGGATTTCCTAACACATAAAAAGACTGTTGCAGGACTTCAAAAACTTGCGGGGATCATTTGATTCCCGGACACGTGAAGCAATGGTCAGTAAACTGGTTTTGGACTATTTCTTGGCTGCTGAAGATGTGTGACTGTTGTTTACATACCCTTCTTCTAGGACTTCTGGAAATCTCTTATGATACCATATTGATTTATATTGTTTGTTATATCATTACTTGCATGTACAATTCATGTTTGTTGCACCACATTGAGCCTGCACTGGTTGTGGGGAGAGTCATCACTAATAGCCTGTGCGTTATTGCTATGTGCTTGTGTAATACCTCCCATGCTGATGGGTTTGTGCATACCTGTTTCTAATAAGACCTTCAGCCCAGAAACCTGCTAGCAATCCCCACTTCCCTTTGATGCTTTTCATCTCCCTTCCTGAGAAGTCAGGGGGGGCTTGATCATCTCCTTTTTGGTGTTTTCACCTCCTTTCCTGAGAAGTCAGGGAGGGCGTGATCACCTCCTTTTGGGGGCTCTCACCTCCCTGAGAAGTCAGGGATGGCGTGACTACCTGTGTTCTAAAACAAAAGAAAGCAAGAGATGTAGAGGGCTGAAACTCTTTGAGTCTATGCCCTGAGGTGTTGCAATCTTTACAAAGTGTTAAGCCATTAGAGTTGATAGAGACAATAATTATCTAATTTAGCATGGTTCAATATGATTGATTTGATCTTAGGAGATATTTTGGGCCAGAACTTGAAACAAGGTACTAAGTACAACTGATGGAAACGATGCTTGTGTTCACACCTTTAGAGAGCTCATAGAAGCAAGAAATATTTAAGTACCCATTGGAGTTCACATGTTTGGGAGACTTCAGGGCTTAGAAAGAGATATCTGAATTCACACCTCCCATTGAAGCTCTTAAGAGTCAGAGAGCATGGTGGGAGATATCCTACAATCCCACTCTCAGAGAAGTAGCATAAATACAGCTCCAGTGAGCCACTCAAAAGAATTACTTTGGAACATTCCCAGGGGTCGGAGAGGAGTACTCTGGGAGGAAGCCTACGAGCCCTATCTCTCAAGGCAAGAGAGATTCTTTGCATCTTCCATCTTGGTGCTGGCTGGAGTTGGAAGGACAAACCTTTGGATTTCGAGACATTTGGGTGGAGCTCTTAGAACCAAGCAGCCTCTGAGCTAACCAGGCTATATTGAGGGACACAATAAAAGATCTGAACTTTTATCCCCTGGCTGTGTTTTGGAAAAAGAACACCAACACTGAGGTCAGAACAGCCATGAGCACTTGAGGCTAATTATTGATTGGACAATACTCTATGGGCATATGCTTGGAAAATGGCCCTTCCCACTATCCTGTGCTGGCTCAGTGATTGGTGTATACAGAGAATTGTGGGAGGGACTAGGAGGTGGAGTAAAACTAGCCAGGGTCACTCTTTGTGGTAGATGAGGAAGAAGGTGGTTGTGGAGATTCTCTTCCATTACCTTCACTTCTATCCTTAAAGACCAAGAATAAAGGCTAAGGACTTTTGCTTATCCTGACCCTGGCTGATTCTGAGGTATCCAGGGTGGAAATTGTAGGTTGAATTGTATTTTCTATGATTACTAGAGTTTTTTCCTACTCTGTACTGTTTACAATTGATTTGGCCTGTTGTCTCCAATAGTTTGGTTGAGAGAACAAGCATGAAGTAGATACTTTTTGTCCCTCTTAGTACAAGACACTTTTACCTCCTGACTCCAGGCATTTTCCTGGATGTCCCCCTACACATGGAATTCTCTCCTCTCTCCTCTCCATCGCTTGTCTTACTTGGCATGTCCGATTCCCAGCTTGAACCTTCTTCAAACATTTTCTTTTACTTTCTACAAAAAGTTAACCCCCTTAATACTGAAGTCTTCCTCTGTTGTTTATTCCTAGTTTATCTTTTATGGAGTATCATGTTTATACTTGTCTGTTTTCATATTGTCTCTCCATTGAAATGTAAGTGCTCTAACAGCAGGGAACTCTCTTTTACCATTCTCTATTCTCAGCTCTTAGCAGAGTGTCAGTTGCATAACAGACAATAAATATTGGTTGACTAACAGTTCCTCACACATAGCACTCATCTTCTGACACTAAGCAACTTTATTGCCTTCATACCTGGAATGTTCCTCACTTCCACCTCCTGGCTTCCTTCAAGTCTCAGCAAAAATCTTGCATTTTACAAGAAGCCTTTTCTGTCCTTTTCTAGTACTGTCCCTCTGAGACTACTCCCAATTCAGCTCATATGTATTTTGTTTACACATAGATATTTGCACCCATGCCTCATCTTACCTCCTTGGTGAGTTATTTAGTATGGTTTTTCAAGTCAACATTGCCTTCCATTGAGTCCACTTATATTGCCAATAATGTCCTTCTAAGCCTCAGGCTTTCTATGCACATTCTGCCCAATAAGGCTGAAGAAAATCATGCAATTGTGCTTATTAGGACTACAATTTATGTTACATGGCCTCAATTGGGCTCCCACTGATCCTAGACAACTCTTTTATATTGTACATTACTAAATAATTCACTGTACCATTTACCATAGCAGCTCTTTCATACCTATTCATCCCTTCTCAAACCTCCCATGGTACACTCTCTGCATCTTTTCAGCTAAAAATGTTAGCTCCCTGAGACCATTTCCTGAGATCTATCTCTTTCACCCTCCTTCTCATCTAATTCATCTAAATTCCTTCTGCCACTATTTTTCCTTCAGCTATCTCACATGAAGAGATAGCCCTTTTACTTGCCAATGAAAATTCTTCTACATATACAAGTACATCATTCTATCTTACCTATCATTGCTCTTGTCATTCACCTTCAATCTTTCATTGCATCCTGGCTATTTCCTTGCTTGCCTATGAACATCCCCATGTCGTCTCCCCCATTCTCCAAAGAAACTTCACTTGATCAATCCATGCCCACCATCATCCCACATGTCTCCTGTCTTTTGTAGTTAAATATCATGAGAGAGCTGTTAACAAGAGGTGACTGCACTTCCTCTCCTGTCATTTTCTTTTAATACTCTGTTCTTTTTTCTGAACTCTTCACAGCTACTATCAATAGATCTTTTAATTGCCAAATCTAATAATCTTTTCTCAGTTTTCATCCTTTTTTTTTAAACCTCTCTGAAGCCTTTGAAACTGCAACCATCTTCTCCTTGATATTTCCTTCTCTCTCTTTCCTACTCTCTCCTGGTACTGCTTCTCAGTGCTCCCTTGATTTTTAAGTTCCTTCCTTGACTGACTTCCTCTAGTAGGGTCAATTCTTTTGTGTGTGTTGCTGTTAACCCAGTGCCTGACATATATAGTAGGTCTTAATAGCAGCAATTAATTTTCTGCCTTGAAACTTTTACTCTTCACATATCGTGTCCATAATACAACAGCTGGGACAGTTAAGTGGTACAAAGGGTGCCTGAGTTCAAATCTGATATCACATACTTACCATTGTGTGATCCTGGTCAGGTTACTTAACCTTGTTTGCCTCAATTTCTGTCAAAATGAGCTGAAGAAGGAAATGGCAAACCATTCCACTAACTTTCCCAAGAAAATCCCCCAAACATCCTCACGGATAGTCTGACACAGTCATTTTTGACGTGTCAGCAATTCAGCAAGAGGTAACAGGGAATAGTATTTGCACCCACATAGCTGTTGATTAAGAATTAATTAGTTGGACCAGTGGCTAAAAGTAAAACGAAGGAGTTTCCAAGTCATTAAAAATGGACAGGCAGGAGGGAGATGTGAAACCAAGTTTTGGGACTCCCAATCCAATCTCTATAAGGCAGAGACTGACCCTGACCCTGTCCCAGGTACGGAGGAGGTTTGATTTCTCGAGGGTTAATGGTGGAGGGAGACACGAACTCAAGTGGAGGGATGGGGGGAATGTCTTAGCCTCCTCTGGTGGTGACTTTCCTTTCTCTCCCCCTCTGCCCCCTCCATCCTTTGCTCTTACCTCCTCCTTTTATCCAGTTCATTTACGGTGCCCTTTTCGAGCAGCAGCAGCTGCTCCACCTTCTCTACCTTCCTGAGCAAGGCAGCTTTATGGATCTTTCCGAGGTCCTTGCTTCGGGCCTGGTATCTATGGCGGTTTGGCGGTAAGATGATTGGACGCTAAAGTAACTCGGCAGCTTGAAGGAACTAGATGAAGATTGCCCCTTCTTGCCGAAATTGAAAATCTTCTTCATTGTGGAGGCAGGCTCCAGGGCAGGGAGGGAGAACTCTCGGGGGAGATCTCTCTCAAGGCCCTTCAGCCAACTCGCAGTGGGAATTAAAGGGAAAATTAAAGGGAGAACTAAAGGGGGAAATTAAAGGGAGAATTAAAAGGGGAAAATAAAGGGAAAATTAAAGGGAGAACTAAAGGGGGAAATTAAAGGGAGAATTAAAGGGGAAATTAAAGGGAGAACTAAAGGGCGAAATTAAAGGGAGAATTAAAAGGGGAAATTAAAGGGAAAATTAAAGGGAGAACTAAAGGGGGAAATTATTTTTTTTTTCTTTCCTTTTTTTTTTTTTTATTTAATAGCCTTTTATTTACAGGATATATACATGGGTAACTTTATAGCATTAAAATTGCCAAACCCTTTGTTCCAATTTTTCACCCCCCCCCCCCCTCCCCTAAAATAGGATGACCAGTAGATGTTAAATTATTAAAATAACTTAGATACACAATAAGTACATGACCAAAACATTATTTTGCTGTACAAAAGAATCAGACTTGAATTTTGTACAATTAGTTTGTGAAGGAAATCAAAGAGCAGGTGTGCATAAATATAGGGATTGGGAATTAATGTAATGGTTTTTATTCTGGTTTTTTTGGGTATAGTGTTTTATTCTGTTTAGAAATGATTTGGTTGGATTTTGCGAGGATGGTGATCGAACTGGCTTTAGTTTGTTAAGTATAAATTCTTGGTCCTGTCTTTACTTTAGATGTTGTGTGTTTTTGGTTTTTTGAAATTCCTGTTGGTCTTTTTCAGAAAGTAATATTTATTTTATATACCCTTTTTAAGTTCTAAAGTGGAATATTGTTTCTTTTTGTAAAAAAGGGGCCAAAAAATTGTGAATAATTTTCCCTTTTTTTATTTTTTGGGAATTAATGGCATTGGGATAAAGGGTATAAGTTTATAATTTTTGGATAGTTTTAAATATTAAAAGGTTGGATTGTTCCAATCCCCAAAATGAATAATGTCCCAGTTTTCCCCCTTTCAAAATTTTTTTTCCCGGTTTTGCCTGAAGGTGTGTGTGGATTTAGAGTTGTTTTAATTTGATTTTTGATTAATAAGATTGGAGATTTTTTATGATGTGTTTTTAATTTTTCACGAGAATTGTTGTTTTATTTTGAATTTTTTAAAAAGGGATTTTTTAAAATTAGAGTTAATTTTATTTTGGAAATGAGGTTTATGAACCTTTTGACTGTAAAAATATTTTCCCAGTTTTTGTTTTCTAATTTGTTGCATTAGTTTTTTTTTACAAAATTTTAGTTTGGTATAATGAAATTTTTTTTTTTGATTTAATATTTGTTTGTTTGGTAAAAAACCTTCCCTTCACAGGTTGAGAGGTAAATATCCTATGTTTCTAATTTATTAAATTTATTTTTTGCCTGGTCATGAAATTTTGATTATTTGGTGTTTGGGGTTGTATGGACATCGTTTCGATATTAGTTTCCTTTTCCCAGAATTTTTATAAAAGTGTTTTATCCCAAAAGGGATTTTGGGTTTGTAAGGATAGGTTGTTATTTGTTGATTTTTTATTTTGAATAATTTTACTGATAATAATTTTTTTTAGCCAATAAAAAGTTTTTGGTAATTGCTTATAGTATAGAATTGGTATAAAACCATATTTGTTTTTTTTCCCCTTGAAATTTTGACCTTTTGTTTTTCCATATGAATTTTTGTTTTTTTCTAGGTTTAAAATAGTTTTTGGGGTTTTTGGTATGGCCCAAATAAAAGATTAGTTTAGGTTTTTATTTTTTATTTTGCTGTTTCTTAAAATTTTATTTTTCAATTGTTTTGATTTAATTTTGGAAAATGGTTGATTTTCTATAAAGCGGATTTTTTGGCGATAATTTTAAAAATATTTTTATATTTCAAGTTTTTTAAATGGATTTTTTGTAATTGTTTGGGATTTTTAGTGATATATGTGTTTTGTTATTGGTTTTTTTAAAAATTTTAAATTGTATTTTTCAATTTTTACAGAATTTGGGGTTTTACATCATGTTTATGGAAAGAATTTAATTTGCTTTTTTTTTTTTTTTTAATTTTTCAGGGAATTAGTTTTAATAAAATTTTTTTTTGTTTTCAGTTTTGGTTTTTGGTTCAAATAATGTTTGTGGTTTTTAGAGGTTGAAAGGATCCATTTATTTTCCCTTAATTTTTTAATTAAAAAATAAATTTTTTTATATTAAGCATTGGGAATTTGTTTTAAAGGCCAAAATTGTTTTTTAAAAACCACCCCATTTGTTAAATCCCATCTGGTTTTCTGGGGATTTTTTTTCTTAGGGATTGGTTTAATTTTTTTTTGCCCCTGGTTTTTTGCCTTTTTTGGAAAATTTGGGACTTCTTCCCAACAAAATTTAACTTTTTCTTTTTTTCCCTGTTAGGTCCTGGGAAAGGTTTTCCTGTTTATTTTTTTTGGGTTTAAGTTTTCTTCCTTTTCCTTTTAGGTTATCCAAATTTAAATTTATTCATAAATTGAGCAAATAACTCCTTATTTTTCTAATTTCTCTTCATTGGTGGAAAGTTCTCCCTTTTCATTTTAAGACTACCAATTTATTTTTCCTCCTCCTTTTCTAATCAGATTTTAAAAGGTTTATTTTTTTTTGGCTTTTTCATAGAAAACTCTTGTTTTATTAATTAGTTCAATAGTTTTTTTTACTTTAATATTTTAATTTCTCCTTTTAATTTTAAATTTCCAATTTAGTATTTGATTGGGGTTTTAATTTGGTCTTTTTAGTTTTTTTAGTTGCAAGCCCAATTCATTAATCTTTTTCTTTCTTTTTATTCGTGTTTCTAAGGATATAAAATTCTCTTATTACCGCTTTTGATCCCAAAATTTTTGGTATGATGTCTCATCATTGTCATTATTTGGGTTATTAATTGTATTATAATTTGCTGCTTCCCCAATCATTCTTTAAGATAGTTGTTTGTTTCCAATTACTTTTTTCCCTTTCCTAACTTTTTGTTGAATTAGTTTTTATTGATCATGATTAAAAGAAAATTTTATATTTCTGCTTTTTGATTTAATTTTGAGGTCTTTTTCCTAATATATGGTCAATTTTTGAATAGGTTCATGAACTGCTAGAAGAAAATATATTCCCTTCATTCATTCAATTTTTCCAAAGATCCAAATACCTAATTTTTCTAATATTCTTTTATTTAACTTTTTATTTGTTTTGTGGTTTGATTTGTCTAATTCTGGAGTGCAAGGTTAGACTCCTTACTATTAAGTTTTGTTTTCTATTTCTTCTTCCTCTTAACTTCTCCTTTTAGGAAGTTGGTCATACCACTTGGTGATATAGTTTAATATTGATATTGCTTCGTTGTTTATGACCCTTTTAGCAGGATGGTTCTTTTATTCCAATTAGATCAATTTTACTTTTTGCTTGATCTGAGATAAGGATGGCTACCCCTCTTTTGACTTCACCTGAAGATAATAGATTTTGTCCGTTTTTACTTTTACTCTATATCATCCCCTGCTTTAAATGTGTTTTTGTAAACAAATATTGTAGGGTTCTGACTTTTTGATCCAGTCTGCTTCTGCCTCCACTTTTATGGGGGAGTTCATCCCATTTACATTTAGGGAAAAAACAAATCTGTTTTCCTCCATCCAAACCCCAATTGTGCTTACTTATTCTTGCCTCCCCAACCCTTCTTTCCCCTTTTAAACTTATGTCCCTCTTGTATCACGATATGTCCCTTTTATAATCCCTCCTCCCCAGCTTTCCCCTTCCTTCCCTTTTATTCTTTTTTTTCTTTTCCCCTTTTCCTCTCCCCCCGTTTTTAATGAGGCGAGAGAATTTTCTAAAACAAATGTCAATTATTTTTTTTGAGCCAACCTTGATGGAGTAAGATTCCAAATGTTTCCCTCTTAAATTCCCCCCAGAATGATAAGTTTTCTTAGCCTCTTTGTGGGATGTGGTTTCCCTCTTTTATCCCTCCTTCCCACCTTATTCTGCCATCATCCCTTTTCCATATCTACTTCCTGAAGGGGGAAATTAAAGGGAGAATTAAAGGGGAAATTAAAGGGGAACTTAAAGGGAGAATTAAAAGGGTAAATTAAAGGGAAAATTAAAAGGGTAAATTAAAGGGAAAATTCAAAGGGTAAATTAAAGGGAAAATTCAAGGGGGAAATATCAATAATCCGAGGCCAGAGGTTTAGAAACCTGTAGCAGTAATAATCGATTCAGCTTTAGAAGCAACTTCAATCCTGTCAACGGCAGGAGAGAAAGTGAGGAGGGAAAGGGAACTGTGCGGGCTTTTATCAGGTTCCCTGATGACGCGGATGCGATAAACGGTCGCGTCACGCAGTGGTGAGTGCACGGGGGCCGGGTCCGTTAACTCTTAGCTCGAGGAGTGCAAAGCTCCAAATGACGAGGGTGGGTGAGCTCCAGGACTCACGCTCGAATCTCGGGACCTGCTCTGTTGTTTATTTTCGTAATGATAGGCTTCTTCTCCGAGATTCGTTTCTTCTGTAAAATGAAGAGATTCTACGCGATAATTTCAAAAGTCTCTTGCAGCCCTTTAGCAGTGCTGTGAAGCTGAGGTTGGTGCTCAGCCTGTAAAGGACCCTAGAGGCCCGGATGGACAAATGCAGTTTAAATGCCTCTTCTGATTCTTCCTTTCTCGTTACTTTCCCGTCTTCAAATGTGTCGAGGAAGGATTTGTAAGGGACAGCCAGCCGGACAGCTGGTCTCAACCTGGTAGCCCTGGGTTCAAGCCCATTCTCTACAGAATTATAATTACTTTATTGATGCTGTTATTAATGGAGGGGGCAGGAGGAGGGATTCCAGCAGTTTATTGACAAAATATATAACACTTTTAGTTGAAAGTTTGTGTTTTTAAGTATGTTACATTCTAGGAATGATGAATCCATTCAAGAAGGAACAAGAGATACGAGTAAGATAGAGAAGACTAAGGGAAGATAATTATTTTCAAATATCTGACACAGATACTTTATATTAGTTTATATCATACTGTTGCAAGCTTACATTAGAAGAGAATATCAAAGCCTGCTTTGTTTTTAAGTCACATATAGTGTAGAGTAGAAGCTAGCAATATTTTGTTTTACTGATTGAGATTCAACCCCCAAACTGTAAGGAAATTTCTTCAAAGAGAAAATGCAGGTTATTAAATAACTAGTCTTGGCCTTTTCCCCTGCCTCTCTACACTCTATTCACTATGTGAAATATATCTTCTGCACCACCACTCACATTGATTTGTTCTTTCAGGTCCAGGATCACTGAATCTAAGAAGACAGAAATTATGCATACCCAGCCTAATGACCTCTCCCCACTCTGCCCCCTGCTGCACCTGATGATTATTCTCCTTTTGTTTCTTGTTTTCCCCTTTAGTTCCTCCACCACTCACATTGATTTGTTCTTTCAGGTCCAGGATGACTGAATCTAAGAAGAGGGAAATTATGCATACCCAGCCTAATGACCTCTTCCCACTCTGTCCCACTGCTCCTGATGATTGTTCTCCTTTTGTTTCTTGTTTTCCCCTTTAGTTCCTCCTCATCTCCATTCCCTTGTCCCCTTGTCCCTTGTCCCTCCCTTTTCTTTTTCCCTTTTCCTTTTTCCTCTCCCCTTTCCCTTCTCCTCTTCTTCTTTCTTCTCCTTTTCCTTCTCCCAGTGCCCCTTTCCCTCTCCCTTGTTCCTCTTTCCTTCCCCTCCCTTTTCCCCCTCTCCTTTCCAATAAACCAAAATATTAGTTCATCCTGTAGATCTTTTGTTCTCAGTGGGGATTATTTGTGAAACATTTTGTAAATTCAGTGGCCAACTTGTTGATTTTACTTGTGAAATGGCTGGTCAATATCTGTTTAAGGAATAGACTTTCTCTAGTGTTTGTGCCTACCTGATGACTTCCTGTAGAACTTCAATACTCACTCTAAATTGCACATGATGTTCTATAACATTTTCTAACATTTAGCACCATGATATATTTTGAATACATTTGGACAATGGCTTGGATAGTTGGAAGCCCCATTGAACAAGTAACAGACTCCATTATGGTAAATATGTATTGTACTGTGTATATGTTGTGGACAGAAAATTGGTCATGAATTATATAATTATTTGAAAATACTTATGCTACTTATTGGGGAGAAGGCCAATATATATGAAGAATAAACATGTAAATCTAGTTTGTTAAAACTCAAATATAGAGGCAAATAATTAAAATTTAATGACTTACAGATATTTGGCATAAAACTAGTATGAAATTTGTGGAATTTGAAAATCATTTTCATGAACTTTTAATGAATACAGATGAAAATAGATTAGATGAAAATGGACAAATAATCCCTCTTACAGTTATCATTGATAGTAATAGCTCCCAGATGGTTTATACAGCACTTTATATGCTTTATCTCTATTTTTACTGCAAATTTACAACAAATAGGCACTTTAAGTGCTAGGAATGCAGTTGATAAATGAAAGAGGCTATATTTAAACCCAGGTCTTTGGATGGCAAATTTAATAAAGCCATTCTTTTGAAGTTTTTTCCTTGGTTTTCCTACTTATAGAATACATGAATATCATGTGCCCTTTTTTCCAGCTGTTTTTGAGTATAGAGTATGTCTATCTGATTAAGTCTATATATGACTGCTTCTTGAGGCAAAACTTAATTTGGCTTCAATTAATGAAAATGTGAATTGGTCAACATACATCAGTTGGATTTGCACTACATGGTTTAATTGGGCTAGAACCAATGACCATATTTTACATAAGTATAACTTTAAATTTTGTGAATATGTGGGCCAACTTCAGAGAAGTCATTATTTGTACTAATTAAGAATTATTTGTATACCCACAGTACTGGCTAAAGAACCAATGGGGAGATTCAAATCCCTGTCCCCCTCCTGAAATGTTCTTTTTCCTTTATGGTTTCTTATCATAAGAAATCTTTATAAAGATTCATGGGAAAGTAGAGTAAGGGAATTGTGGAAGATTTATCTTTTCCAAAGTCACTAGATGACTGAGTCAAAACCTCAAAATGGATGAGCCCAGGTGACCTTATAAATTTCAGAAGATCATGAGGCCCTGGAAGGCCACTAAAGCTGCGGCTATGGTGTTTACTGAAGTGATCAGGTGTGGTGATAGCAGCAGGCTCAAACAAAAGAAAGAGTTGACATTTGAGAAAAAGGAACCACTGGAAAAGATCTGATTTGTATACACACACACACACACACACAAACACACACACACACTGTGTTTGAAGTTTGATCATGAAAAATGTGAAATCATTAATTTGAACAATTGTCAAACTGAATTATGTCTGAATGTATGTATGCTTGAAGCCTTCTGGAAGATAACTCCAATTTTCAACTTGGTTATAAGTTGAATTTACAAGTCCTATTTAAATTGTTCTTTTAATGCACAGTCTGATTCCCTTATGCTCATCATTGTTTCTATGTGGGAAGAAAATAAACTGACCTATTATCTAAGGTATGGGAGACCATTTTTAGTTTCTTTCCATTGAGGAAAGCTTAGATTCCCAAAAGCAACACTTTGGTAAATAGCCATTTTCCCTTTGAAGCAGAGTGGGAGTAAGTAGAAAGAAGGAGAAGGATGTTCTAACAGCTTGCAAATTCATTGCTTTCTTCTGCTATTTGAGTATTAAGCTCCTCCCAAAATTGAACCTTGGGAAAAGGCTGAAGTTAGATGAAGGGCAAAAATTAGTGAGGTTAAGGTTCTTTGTGGCTTCTGCCAAGGGTCAGGTAGCCACCCATTGTACTTGATGTGGGGACTTTAGCATAATTTTGAAGCCCTTTGCATTTGTAGGGCTCAGTGGATTGAATGTAAGACAGGGAGAAAGACCATAATTCAAGTCTGGCCTCAGATGCTTACTAGGTATATGAACAAAATACTTATCTTCTGTTTGCTTCAGTTTCTTCATCTGTAAAATGGGGAGAATAATAGCAACTCCTCTCCCAGCATTGTTATGAAGAGCTAATGAAGTATTATTCACAAAGTGCTTAGCATAGGACCTGGAATGTAGTAAGCACTATGTAAATATTAGTCATGATGATAATTGTTATGAGCCAGAACTTGAAACAAGGTGATAACTCAAGGGAGATGTTAGAATCCTAGTATTAACTCAATGGATTTGATATAGTGCTTATTGGTTCACACCTTAGAGCGAATCCTTACAAAGTGATAAGTCAGTTGCCTAATTTAACATGGTACTTAGCAAATCCTCTAGCTCACTAATGTCTTTAAGTACTCAATGGAGTTCACACGTTTGGGAGATTTCAGGGTTTAGCATGAGATATCCAAATTCACACTTCCCTTAATCCCTCCCTCAGAAGAGGAGTCAACTTTTGTATTCATACCTTTAAGAGATTATATATATATATATATATATATATATATATATATATATATATATAAAGCTCGAGCTTCAGTGAGTTAGTTAGTTCAGAACATTGCCAGGAATTGGAGAGGAGCACTCTGAGAGGAAGCCCACAAGCCCATTCTCAGAGGTGGAGTGTGGTGTTTTTCTTCTTTATAATAATAATGGTTCTCTCTGGGAGCAGGTTTCTCAGGGAGGTTTTCTTCAGGCAGCCTTAGTTTCAGTTCAGAGTAATAATCACTTAAAATACAGCTAGCAGATAAAATCCAAACGTTTATTTCTTATCTCTTTCCAAGCCTGGTTAGTTTTCTTAGAGGCCTCTCTCTCTCCTCAGTTCTAAGAGCTCTTGCAGCTTTGTCCTTTGCTTCTGTCTCTGCTTTCTTTAGCCTCCAGCCAGCACAAAGGTGGAAGATGGAATGGATCTGACTCCTCTAGCTCAACTCTGAATGTCTCCAGCCAGCACCAAGATGAAAGTTGAAATGAATCTCTCTTGCCTCAGAAAGAGGGCTTCTGGCTTTCCCAGAGTGCTCTGTGTCTAGCCCAGAGTGCTCCGCCTCTGGCCCTAAGAGCTTCTTGCTTAAATGAGCAAGGTCTGAAAAAAAAGTCTGAACACAAGAATTGTTTCTCAGTTCCACGTAGTACCTTGTTTCTTCTAGCCCATAACATCTCCTCGTAGGATCAGATCAATCATATTGAACTATGCTAAATTAGATAATTATTGTCTCTATCAATTCTAATGACTTAACAATTTGTAAAGATTCCATCAGTGGAGTCAGATTCATTCCATCTTCCACCTTTGTGCTGGCTGAAGGCTGAAGAAAGCAAAGACAGAAGCAAAGGACAAAGCTGCAAGAGCTCTTAGAACCGAGGAGAGAGAGAGGCCTCTAAGAAAACTAACCAGGCTTGGAAAGAGATAAGAAATAAACGTTTGGATTTTATCTGCTAGCTGTATTTTAAGTGATTATTACTCTGAACTGAAACTAAGGCTGCCTGAAGAAAACCTCCCTGAGAAACCTGCTCCCAGAGAGAACCATTATATTTTAAAGAAGAGAATACCACAGATAATGATGGTGATAATTACTGTAAGGATGCGCCATACAGGATTCTTGTGAAGTTGACAGGCGGCTATATAGAGATATAGAGATGAGCACGGGCTCCGCTAACTAGATTTCTAGTTGATCTATTTCTTTCCTCTAGCACTGACCTCGAGAATATTGTTAAGGTGCTTGAGGTAATGGTTGTTGTCCTTCATTTTTGAAGAGGACCAAAATGATATTACTATTTTGGTGTCAAGTTACCATGTACAATTGTGGCTGATCAGACCAATATGATCTTGGAATCTTGTGGCAGAGGTCAGACTGAAATAATCCTTAATGAACATTTGGGGTGGTTTCTCTAACTTTGTGCATCTTCAACTTCTTTTAAACTAATTAAATTCTGTTTTGCTCATAGGGTCTCTGATGAGAGCATACCATGTTGTGTGGTCCTGTGCCAGTGTCTCCCAAGTCATGCAATCAATTCTAAAGTTTTAAGAGAGATTTTGAAAGTTGTCACTGTATTGCTTTTTCTGACCACCCTTTCAATGCTTGGCCTGTGCAAGTGTTCCATAAAATAGCCTTTTTTTGCAAGCATCTATAAGGCATTCAGAACAATGTTGTCAGCTGAACAGAATTGTGCTCTCTGTAATAGTTTGGAGAGATTTAACATTGAAAGAGGCACCTCTGCTCTTGTCTGTCTCTTCCTGAGAATCTGCTGCTTCTCCAGGGGGCAGAAATTAAAATCAGTATTCTGAGAAGGAGAAAAAAGGGTGGGAGTCTCAGGATTTGGTTCAGGTGAGAGAGATAGAGTTAAAGAGACATTACTGGACATAAGGTTCTGTTCTGGAAGGGATTCGGAAGCCTTCTGATAAGGACTGCATAGGGATACAGAGGAGGGTTTCTATATCCCTAGCGAAGTCGGAAGGAGGGAGTTTGATTTGACTGCCAAATCTAATGGCCTTTTTCCCCCAGTTCTCACCTCTCTGCAATCTTCCTTGTTGAATAACTCCCCTATCTAATTTTGAGCTTGGAGTCAGGAAGATTCATCTTCCTGATTTCAAATATGTCGTCAGATCCTCACAATTGAGGGACAGCTCCAAGGCAAAGAGTTTTAAAGCACCTGCCTGGAATCAGGAGGTTTTAAGTTCAAATCTGACTTCAAATACTTAACACCTCCTTGCTGTGTGATCCTAGGGAAGTCACTTAACCCCAATTGCCTGCAAAATTAAAAAAAAAGAAATCAAAAACAGATACTTACAGTTGTGTGAGCCTGGCCAGGTCACTTAACCTCGTATGACTCAATTCCCCATTCCTCAAAATGCAGTTATAGAGGAAATTGTAAGCCATTCTAGCAATTTTGCCAAGAAAATCCCCCCGGTCTTTTTAGATGTGATCAACATTTCAGCAGAAGAGAATTTGCCCCCACACCAACATGATTAAGAATAAGTTAGTTGGACCTCGGCTAAAAGTAAGGAGTTTTCCATTGATGAAAAATGGATGGGTAGGAGGGAGGAGGTGACTCCAGCTTTTGGGACTTGCTATCCACTCTCCAGGAGGCAAAGCCTGACCCTCATCCTGTCCCTGGTGCTGAGGGGAATGATTTTTGAGGGTTAGTGAAGGCGTAGGGGGCAAGTGTGGAAAGATGGGAATGGGGGGGATCTTAGGCTGCTCTGGTGGAGGCCTTTCCTTCACTCCCGCTTCCTACAATTCCTCCTTTTACCTTTTCACTTCATCCAGATCACTCACGTCATACTTCCCCAGCAACAGCAGATTCTGCACCTTCGCCACATCCCCTATCTAGGCAGCTTTGGAGAGCTTCCTGAAGTCTTTCTGTCTTGCATCAGATATCCTTGGTAGGGATAGGATTCCGAAACTTCAAAGTAATTCTGCAGGGTGGCGAAGGAGCAAGATGGAGGTTACCTTTTCTTATTGTCTATGCTGAAATCTTCATTGTGGGGACAAGCTTCAGGAAGGGTTGGGAGAAATAGGGACAGTCTTGTCTTGGGCCCTTCAGTCTGCTCGGAGGCCTAGTTTCCATTCCAGAATTAAAGGGGCAAATTTCAATAATTGGAGGCCAGAGGTTTAGAAACCTGGGGTTATACCTCATTCAGCTCTAGAGCCGGCTACAACCCTGGCAACTACAGGAGGGGAACTGACCTTTGTGAGAACTCATCAGGTTTGCGGCTGCAAGAAGGGCTAAAATCAGTACACAGGTGCCAGGTCCCTTAGATCTCAACGTGAGGAATCCAAAGCCCAGAACCCAAGATCCAGGACTTGGATTTGAATCTCGGGGACCCGCTCTGTTACTTATCTTTGTAATGATGGGCCAAAGTACTTCCTCTCCAAGATTTGGTTTCTTCTGTAAAATGAAGACATTCTATTAGATAATCTCCCAAGTCTCTTGCAGCCCTTAATAATTCTGTGTAGCTAAAGGCGCCCAGTCTGAAAACAAGGACCCGGGGGTCCAATGGACAAATGCAGTTTAGGTTCCTCTTCTTTCCTCTTTACTTCCTTTCTTCAGGAAACAGAGACATTAAGATGCTCCTTTAAAAACAAAAGAAAGGGGGAGCCATGGGTAACCCTAGAGAATTTCTAAATTTAGTTCTCTATATCATTAAATTTTAAATTTTTGATAGATGCACTGGCTCCAGAAGACAGGTTTCATAACCCACTGGAAGGGCAGTATACAGTGGTAGCAGCTCCATTATCTTTAGATAATCGCCAGGTGATGTGGAGAGATCCAGAAAGTGTTGAATGGAAGGGACCAGATAGGTTAACTGCTTGGGGAAGAGGGTTTGCTTGTATTTTTACAGAAAGAGAAGAAATAGATGAAGGAGGAAATAGATGGGTGGCAATGAGCACCTGGAGAGAGACAGAAAGGAGAATAACCTCAAAACAAAAGAGAAGTTGTAAGAAACATCTGATACTGGAAAAGCATGACTGATAATGAGACTGTTGCAGGACTTGAAAACCAGCAGGAATCATTAGATTCCCTAACACAAGATGAGACTATTTCAGGACTTGAAAACCAGCAGGAATCACTGGCTTCCCTAACACAAGATGAGACTATTGCAGGACTTCAAAACTTGCAGGAATTATTGGATTCCTGGAACATGAACTAATGGACAATAGATTTCTTTTGGACTATTTCTAGGACATGTATAAATTCTCATGTTGATTCATCTGTTACATCACTACTAGCCTATGTTATGTTACTATGTGCTTATGTAATTTATGTAATTATGTGTAATACCTCCCATATTGATGTATATCTATTTTAAGAGTGAGCCCCTTTCAGAAACCCACTAATCTGATTTGATTTACCATTTCCTTTGATGTTTTAACCCCCCTCCTGAGAAGTCAGGGAGGGTGTGACCACCTCCTTTTTATCGTGTTTTCATTCCCTTTTGAGCAGTCAGGGAAGGCATGATCATCTTCTTTTTAGGGGTTCTCACCTCCTTGAGAAGTCAGGGAGGTCATGACCACCTATGTTCTAAAATCAAAAGAAATGGGGAGATGTTAGGATTCTTACAAGGTGCTAATTCTGTTGTCTAATTTAGCATGGTATTTAACAGTTCTCTAGCTCACTAATGTATTTAGTACTCATTGGAGTTCTACAAGATTCACAAGTCAGAGAGGAGTCCAGGAGATTCACAAGTCAGAAGCCCACAATCCCACTCTCAGAGGAGGAGTCAACCTTTGAGTTCACACCTCTAAAAGAACATATAAAAGGACAAGCCTACTGGGAGCACTCTGGGAGAAGTCAGGATTCAGGTGGGCAGAATGAAGGAAGACAGAAAAGAGGTGGCAGGCTGTTCTGTGGAGAACACTGAAGCCAAGATCCGGAAGACTTCCAGAAAACTAGTTGAGCCCCAGGAAGGAGATTCAGAAGCCAGAGATAATAAAGGATCTGGACTTTAACAGCTGACTGCATTTGAGAGAAGAGAACATTACAGTGATAGGAGATAAGGTAGTGGGTGGGGTGGGTAAAAAATACAACTAAGGACAGGGTGGAAAGAGAGAACAAAAGTATTTACAGGGGAGAAAATAGGATTCAGGTAAATACAGAGCTGGTCATTATAACTGTAAATGTGAATGGGATGAACTCGCCCATAAAATGGAAGCAAATAGTAGAGTGGATTAAAAACAGAATCCTACAATATGTTGTTTACAAGCAACACACTTGACACAGAGACACACATACAGAATAAAAATAAAAGGCTAGAACAAAATTTATTATGCTTCAATTGAAATAAAAAAGCAGAAGTAGCAATTCTGATCTCAGATAAAGCAAAAGCAAAAGTAAAAATAGATCTTATTAAAAGAAACAGGGAGAGAAAGTACATCTTTATAAATTATTGAAAATAATGATGTAACAATATTAAATGTGTATGTACCAAGTGGTAGAGCAAGCAAATTCCTAGATAAAATTTCAGACTAGTTACAGGAAAAAATAGACAGCAAAACTATTCCAGTGGGGAATCTCAACCTTCCCCTCTCAGAATCAGACAAATCCAGCTACAAAACAAACAAGAAAGAAAATAGGGCATTAATAGGATTCTAGAAAATATTAGATATGATAGACTTCTGGAGAAAATTTAATAGGGAAGAAAGGAATACATTTTTTCCTCAATATATAGCAACCTACACAAAAATTGATCGTATTTTAGAGCATAAGAACCTCACAATCAAATGCAAAAAGGCAGATATAGTAAATGCTTCCTTTTCAGACCACAATGAAATAAAAATTATTTTCAATAAAGGGCCAAGGAAAAGTAGAGTAAAAATAAGTTGGAAATTAAATAATCTAATTCTAAAGAATGAGTGGGTCAAACAATAAATCACTGAAACAATCCCTAATTTCATCAAGAAAATGGTGATAATGAGACAATACCAAAATCTATGGAATGCAGCCAAAGCAATTCTTAAGAGAAATTTTCTATCTCTAGTTAAATAAATAAAATAGAAAAAGAGATTGATGAATTTGGCATGCAACTAAAAAGCTTGTAACACATTAAAAACTCCCAAATACCAATTGAGAAATTTTGAAACTCAAAGGAGAGATTAATAAAATAGAAACTTTCAAAAAAACTATTGAACTAATAAACAAAACTAAGAATTAGTTTTATGAAAAAAACCCAAGAAAATAGATAAACCTTTGGCTAATTATATCAGAAAAAAGAAAGGAAAAAAAAAAAAATCACCAGCATCAAAAATGAAAGGGGGTAATTCACTACAAATAAAAAAGGAATTAAATAATTAGTAAAAATTTTGCCCAACTCTATGGCATCTAGTCTAACAATCTAACTAAAATGGATGAATATTTATACAAACATATAAACTGCCCAGGTTAACAGAAGAGCAATAAAATACTTAAATAGTCCAATTTTAGAAAAAAAGAAATTGAACAAGTCATCAATGAACTCCCTAAGAAAAAAGTCTCCAGGGCCAGATGGATTCACAAGTGAATTCTACCAACCATTTAAAGAATATTTAATTCCAATACTATGTAAATTATTGGAAATATAAAGAAGTAGTACTGCCAAATTCCTTCTATGACTCAAAAATGACACTGATAGGTAAACCAAGAAGTACCAAACCAGAAAACGAAAATTACAGACCAATCTCCCTAATGAATAGTGATGCCAAAATTTTAAATAAAATATTAGCAAAGAGATTACAGCAGTTTATTAGCAAGACTGTGACCAAGTGGGATTTATACCAGGATTGCAGGGCGGGTTCACTATGAGGAAAACTATTACCATAATCGACCATATCAATAACAAAATCAACAGAAATCATACAATAATCTCAACAGATGTAGAAAAAACTTTTGACAAAATACAGCACCCATTCCTACTGAAAACATTAGAGAGCATAGGGATAAAGGGAGCTTTCCTTAAAATAATAAGCAGTATCTATCTAAAACCTATAGCAAGCATATTTGTAATGGAGAGAAGCTGGCCGCATTCCCAGTAAGTTCAGCAGTGAAACCAGGGTGCCCATTATCACCACTATCATTCAACATTGTACTAGAAATGTTGGCTTTAGCAATAAGAAAAAAAAATAAATAAAATAGGCAATGAGGAAATAAAACTATCACTCTTTGCAGATGATATGATAATATACTTAGAGAATCCTAGAAAATCATCCAAAAATCTACTGGGAACAATTTACAGTTTTAGCAAAGTTGCAGGATATAAAAAAAACTCTCACACAAATCATTAGCATTTATATATATTACTGACAAAGCCAATCAGCAAAAGATAGGAGAAATTCCATTTAAAATTATTGTAGACAAAATAAAATATTTGTGGGTCTAACTGTCAAAACAAATCCAAGAACTATATGAAAACAATTACAAAATACTAATCACAGAAATAGAATATCTAAACAATTGGAAAAATATCAATTGTTCATGGCTAGGTCGAGCTAATATAATAAAAATGACAGTTCTGCCTAAATTGGTCTACCTGTTCAGTGCCAAAACAAGTCAGTGCTACAAAAATATTTTGTAGAATTAGAAAAAAAAAAAACAAAAAACAAAAATCATGTGGAAGAACAAAAGGTCAAGAATAGTGGCTCAGCAGTACCAAATCTAAAACTATATTATAAAGCAGTAGTCATCAAAACCATTTGATACTGGCAAAGAAATAAGAATGGTGGATCAGTGGAATAAATTAGATACACGATACAATAAGCAGTGCCCTATAGCAATCTAATATTTGACAAACCCCTAAACTCCAGCTTCTGAAATAAGAACTCACTATTTGACAAAAATTATTGGGAAAACTGGAAAATGATATGCCAGCAACTAGTCAGACCTACATCTCACCAAAATAAGGCCAAAATGGATATATGATTTGGGCATATTGTTTGTAGAGTGAACTGGATGATCTTAATGCTTTTTTTTTAACTTCTGCCTACATTTGCTTTGCTATAAATTTTGAAAACTAGAGTTTATATACATAAAGTTAATTTTCCTGGAGAAAAATCCAGATAGGTAATAGAGAAGTATCAAAGCATCAAAGGAGAATAGTTAAAGGCCAGGCAAGCAGTTAAGACAAAGAAAATTCAAATAGCAGAGCAAGGCAATGAAGTAAGGACCTAAGATAAATAACTTCATTAGTAGACAAAAGATATAAGTTGCAAAATGATTCTAAATCTGGGGAAATCTCTTTCAGCTGGCATGCTTCTTTATTTCCTGCTAATGCCAAGTGCTGAACTGATGTAACTGAGAGACTATCTCCAGGGCTATTTAAAATCCAAAGGGACACCAATTTTTATTCTGGCCAATGGTATTGCATCTTGACATTCTATTAAGAGAAAGCTGTTCACACTTTGTAATGGAATAACCAGGTGCTAAAACTTCATTAACACATTTGCAATTTATAAATTTACAACTTCACCTGAGCTGCTGTGAGTAGATATTTGTGAGGGGAAAGGGAAAGGATCAGTTTAAAACCTAAAACTGACTCTTTACAAAAGAAACAATTTGGCCAATCCAGGGCTTTTGGTTATATTGATTTTGCTTTCAGAATAGGAGATTCAGGATCTCTTCCAAGATGCTAAAAGTAGGCTTCCTTTTAATATAAAACATTTTCTATTTTCCTTTTGCTTTAACTCATTAAACTGACCACTGAAAAATAATTTTAATATTTGGATTCAGTAAAAAATGTGTATGTGTATTACTTGTGTTTTACTAAAATAATGGATTTCTAACACTGAAACTCAAATTAAAGCTGTAGAATTACTATCCTTCATAAAACTTCACTCATATAACAAAATTCTATTTAGTTTAAAAATCTTAAAAGATTATAAACTTTGATATAAATTCATAGTTTAATAGAAATGGGATTTATAATATAAAGCATATTTATAATATCCAGCATTTTCTCTGATTTGATTCTCTTTTCATCAAGCAGTTGATTTCCTTTATTGATTTGGATTTCTCTTCAATTGCTCCCTCCTCCAATGAAAGTCAGCCCCCTTTTTTTTATCACTTTAACATTCACAAAGAACCCCTTAGGACAGAGACACATTTAAGTGACTAGCCTAAGATATATATATGACAGAAATAGGATTTGAAGCAGTTTGTCGTTTGCTTTATATACCAGTTCCTAAGTATTGTTTGATGGGGACCAGTTCTGAAATACCTGATCACTCCCAAGTAGATTGAGAAAATAAGTTTATGAAACTAAGTCTGAACAAAGAAAAGATGCGCCACCTCAAAGGACTACCGGGTTCAGATATTACTTCAATATATAGCCAATGAGGTTGGTTCACTGAGCAAATCTTCATGGCCTAATGTGTTGAAATTTTTCCTTTCAGATACACTATAAACCTTATTGAAAGTAATGTGACAAATTAGGAAAATAATTCTTTAATAGGTCAGTATCAAAATGTGTCTTCCAAACAAGTTACCATCTAAGTCATTCCACAACCTATATATGGAAAGGATTAGTCACAGGACTCTGACATCTTATTTGATAATCATGTTTTCCATAAGATCATGGAGCTTTTTGAAGGCATCATAGAGATATGCTGTCTTCCAAAATATGCCTGCTAACCTGGCTAAAGTTCTGTAAACTATAGAGTAGGAGATATTTTATTTACATTTATGGAATACAAATTCTACAGCTCTAGCTTTGGGAATGTTTTCACTCTTATGACATTTTTCTTTCACTAGTTTCTGAGACTCTTAGTAACCACTTTTCTCTGCCTTATCAGGATTTTCTTTTCATATTCCATTTTTGTTTTGTCTTTTGTCCTGCATATGAAACCTTCTCTTGTAGAGAGCTGGAACTCTGGAAAAATGTACTTGAACCAAGGTGTTAACTCAGTGGAACTGATGGTTCTCTAGTTCATACATTCAGTATAGTGTAATGATGTAATTATACTGGGGTATTTAAACTGGGGACAAAGACTCAGGGGAGGGAGACTGGTTGAGACTGGCAAGACTGTCAGACTGCTGGAGGAGACTAGGTCAGACTGGATCAGAATATGATGGACACAGACTGTGAAAGAAATAATAAAGACTTTGGACTCTATCGTCCATTCTCATGGTGTCTATCCTGCTGAGACAAAGGACCTTCTGGAAGACCTCCAGAAACCTAGCCTGGACATTACATTCTCTAATAAATCAAAATGTAGATAGTGTTCCTTTTCTCCCTTTAATACCTGCTGAGTTGAAGAATCCACCTGTATTTTTAGCCTGTATTTATGCAACTGATGAGCAAATATCCTATAGGGGAGAACTGTTCTTTTGATTATATCTCCTTGGTAGGAAAGTGAGCCAGTTTCTCCTACAGTTCAGCCATGTACTAATTCCTTAAAACTGCCTTTAATCCAGTTTAGCTGCATTCTCTCCTTCCTTGCTCACCTCTATTAATGGATTAAGACGGTAGCAAACAGTAGCAAGTACCCATAGGTGTTAGCCCACTCTTCTCTAAAAAACACAAGACTAAAGTGGAAAATCTTAAAGTAAGCTCATCTTTTAAAGCAATTCCAATTGGTTTAGCAGTTGGATATGAATAATTATTAAGCCTATCCAATTCTGGCCAATGAGAACATACTCTTGAAACAACTAGATGGGTCTGAAGTCTAATAGATTTAAATTTAAATTCAACTTAAGGTACTTATTATGTGACTCTGATTAAGTGACATATGCCTTAATCCACTACAGAGGGAAATGGCAAACCACTCAGATGACTTTCCTTAGAAAAATATAGCAGTAAGGTCATTAGTTGGGTGAAGTAAATACCCACAGAAGATGGACAAGCTTCTCCGTGGACAGGAGGAAATGGTACAAGCTATCACAAGTGAGATGACCTAAGTAGTCATATGGACACCTGCTCCTACTGGACAAATCAATGGTCTGGAGATACAATATTTTGGGAGACCTTCCAGGTAATTAACATCTCTGCCATGCTGAGCTTAGTCACCATGACAAAGGAAAATAAGGGAGGACGACCTCAAACTTCCCTATAAATAAACAAATGAATCTTCAGGTCATAGCTCTTGTGCCATATATACAGAAATTTGATATATTTAATACAAATTGGAATAACACAGGTGTCCAAATGAATTATTTCTCACATTCTCCCACTTATATCCACAGAAAGATGTTAGGCTTTCTTTGGATCTTTTAATCTAAATACAGGGAAGGCTGTTCTCCAAAACAAGTGCAAACTCAGAAGAGAGCATTCCCCTTCTGAAGCACAAAGATATTTTAGAGAAGAGGAATACATGGGAACCACCTGACTGTGGCTACTGGAGATCCAACCCAGAATGGATCTCTTCTTGTGAGAGGATGAGACAGAGGCAGTTGCTGCTCTCTGACCTCTAACCTCCCAAGTGAACACCAGCTCTGCAAGAGACCCATGTATTCACTATCAAGCTCCTTACGTCTCTTGGCTATCCATCCATTTGGTTCAGCTACCCTAGGATAAAGAGAGTGACTTCCTGCTGCAGTGGGTTTAAAAAGTGTCTGTGAAGTCATACATACCACCAATCAGAGAGGAAACTGTTTCCCATTATGAAGCTATCTCAATATGACCAGGATCCTGCTCATGGAGCAGTCTCTAGCCACAGAAACTACTTCCGGGCTGCTCAAGTTCAACCTCCTATTTGCACTGTGCTGACTTATTGTAAAAAGACCCTTACAAAAATGGGCACAACTTGTGGAACCTATGGAACAACAGTATGTGGAAGTATGAGTATGTGTCATCTGCTTAAAGATTTACTCTTATTATCCTAAATATACAATGAATATCTGAGATGACTAACCATGAATCACAAGGGAAAGAAAGGTACCTCCTAGTAAATCATGCCCTTAAGATTTGAAAGTTGGGAGAACCAGAAGACAAGATTAAGCCCAGCACTGCAAACATTATCTGCCCTACATATAAATTTTGGAAATCTGAGTTTATGAAAAGTTCAAACAATTTTGCCGGCTGCTCCATTATGGTGAAGTAATACTCTTGTTCTCTTTTCTCCTCATAGGAAAACTGGAATGAGTGGAATGACAAAAGCTTCTGGTGCATTGTTTCTCCAGTTCAATTCCTTTCCAGAGATTCTCTGATGCAATAGATCTAAAAGTTTGCTGTTACTAAGTAATTCCTAAGTAGAACAGATAGTGAGAGCTAGCTCAAACATCAGTAGCAATAAACACCACTAAACCAGATGATTTACATTGTAGGCTGAATTATTCAAACGACAACTGAAAATTAAAAAATTCTCAACCCCAATTTTACATTTGGCATGTGCAACTACCTAATTTTATTTACCTAACTTTTTACTAAAACCAAATGGAAAATCCCTCTGTTTTCCTTTCTAGGTATTTTCATTTAAATGTTGATCCTTCCTCTAGAAAAATGAGATTTTGCTAGAAATTAATAGAACATTTTAAAAAATGACCCAAATAAATTAATTTTAAAATTGCCAAAATAATTGCAATTGTAAGAAAAAACTTCTGGGATGGGATGGATAAACACACTGAATAGTCAATTTAAAATCCATGTACAGAGAATGAGTTATTTAAAATAAAATGTCTGCCCTTCAAAACATGTGAAACATTCAGGTTAGGTAACACAATTTACTTAACCAAAATCCTTCTGCTAAATAGAACATCTATGTGATCCATAAGCTGTCCATCAAGACTCAGTTATCCTCACATTAATTTTAGAAATGACTTAAGATTTAGGTTAAAAAGCTCAAATTTTCTGCCTGTATTTTAGAAGAATCTCAGATATGTTCTAGTATTCACCTCTGAAATAAAAATTTAATATTGGGGGTGGAGCCAGGATGGAGAATAGACTGGTCTTTGCTTGAGTTCTTTCTGGTTTTCCTCAGAATCAACACCAGATCAAGTCTCTGAATAAGTTTTAGTGTGATAGAAACCACAAACATTTGGAGTGTAACAAATTTCCAGCAGAAGATATTTTGGGAGAACTTCAGGAAAGGTCTTTCATGCATTAACTTTCAAGGCCTGGAATAAGATATGGAGGGCAAAGGAGCTTGGACTATGGCTAATAATCAACTAGCCAACAAAACAAAGCTAAGCATTCTCTTTCAGGGGATAAGATAGACATTCAGTGATATGGGGGATTCTTAATTATTTTTGATGAAATGACCAGAGCTAAACAGAAAATATTTGCATCACTACATGGGAGGATATGTGTAACTTTTTATTTTTTTAAAGAAACATATGCATGAATTATTTTCAACATTTACCCTTGCAAAACTTAGTATTCTAATTTTTTCCCCTCCCTTCCCTCTCCCCCCTCCCTTAGATGGCAAATAATCCAATATACTTAAACATGTGACCTTATCTTGGGATTGGGTCTAAGGTGTGAGTCAATGTCTAGGGTCTGCCATAATGATAATTATTGTGAATGGTTCTACTTTTTTCCCATTACATATGACTCTTACTGACGGTTTTAAACAGATGCTAGTGCTCATTATAAGGAAAACTCCATTTATTCCTATGTACTCTAGTTTAATTGGAATTGTTCTATACATTTTCCCACAATTACTGTGCTGCAAAAGAAAATTCAGATAAAACAATAAGAAAAATGCAATCAAAAGACACAAAAGATCCACATTCGGTTTCCATAGTCCTTTCTCTCTGGGTACAGATGGCTCTCTTCATCCCAAGACCATTGGAACTGGCCTGAATCATCTCATTCTTGAAAAAAGTCATTTCCATCAGAATTGTCATTAATATTCTTGCTGTGTACAATGCCCTCTTTGTTCTACTCACTTCATTTAACATCAGTTCATGTAGATCACTCAGGCCACTCTGAAATTATTCTGCTTATTGTTTTACAGAACAATAATACTCCCTAACATGCATATACCATAACTTATTCAGCCTTAATGGTTTTAAATAGATGCTAGTGATCATTTTAAGGAAAACTCCATTTATGTACTCTAGTTTGATAGGAATTTGTGTTGTATTGTTATCAAATGCTCTTTCTGCATCTATTGAGATAATTATATGATTTTAATTAATAGTTAATTAATAGGTTGCTCAACTTCTTTTTTCTAACATGGGACTATTTAAGTAATTTATTTCTTCCTCTTTTAATCTGAGCACTCATATATTATAAGTATTCCTCAATTTCAATTAGATTATCAGATTTATTGACATAGTTGGGCAACATAACTCCTAAATGTTTCTCTAATCTCCTCATTGGTGGAAACATCTCCCTTTTCATTTTTGATACTACTAGTTTGATTTTTTTCTTTCCTTTTTCTAATCAAATTAACTAAAGGTTAATTTATTGTGTCCTGTTTTTCATAAAAGCAATTAATGTTATTTCAATAGTTTTCTTTCAGAATTTAATATTTGGTATTATTTGGGGGTTTTAAAATTGTTCTTTTACTAGGTTTTTAAATTATATGTTGAATTCATTGATCTTTTTATTATATTATCTCATTATTGATAGTCAATTATGCTAATAGTTTTCTTAATATTAAACTAGCCTTGCGTTTCTGTTATTAAAGCCTACTTGGTCATGGTTATTATTCTGGGGGTAACTTGCTGTAATCTTTTTGCTAATATTTTATTGAAGATTTTTGCATCAATATCATTAGAGAAATTTGTCTATAATTTTCTCTGTTTTGACCCTATCTGGTTAGTTATCTGTGCATTAAAAGTTATTTGGTAGGAATCCTCCTTTCTCTATTTTTCTAATTAGTTTGTCTTATATTGAAATTAATAGTTCTTCAAATGTTTAGAATTCACATGTAAAGCCATTTTGCCCTGGAGATTTTTTTCTTAGGATAAAAGTTATTTGGTAGGAATCTTCCTTTCTCTATTTTTCTAATTAGTTTGTCTTATATTGAAATTAATAGTTCTTCAAATGTTTAGAATTCACATGTAAAGCCATTTTGCCCTGGAGATTTTTTTCTTAGGGAGTTAATTAATAGCTTGCTCAACTTCTTTTTTCTAACATGGGACTATTTAAGTAATTTATTTCTTCCTTTTTTAATCTGAGCACTCATATATTATAAGTATTCCTCAATTTCAATTAGATTATCAGATTTATTGACATAGTTGGGCAACATAACTCCTAAATATTTCTCTAATCTCCTCATTGGTGGAAACTTCTTTTTCATTTTTGATACTACCAGTTTGATTTTCTTCTTTCCTTTTTCTAATCAAATTAACTAAAGATTAATTTATTGTGTCCTGTTTTTCATAAAACCAATTAATGTTATTTCAATAGTTTTCTTTCAGAATTTAATATTATTTGGTATTATTTGGGGTTTTTTTAATTGTTCTTTTTCTAGGTTTTTAAATTATATGTCGAATTCATTGATCTTTTTATTATATTATATTATATTATATGCAAGGAAGCATCTAAAGAATCAAATTTTCCCTAAGAACTGCTTTGGCTGTATCCCATAAATTTTGGCATGTTTTCTCATTATTGTCATTTTCTTGGGTGAAATTATCAATTGTGTCTATAATATGCTGTTTCACTCACTCATTTTTTAAGATTAGATTATTTAGTTTCCAATTAATTTATGGTTTATTTTCCCCTGGTCTTTTATTGTATCATGATCTGATAAAGATGCACTTAGTATTTCTGCCTTTCTGCATTTGATTTTGTCATTTTTGTGCCCTAATACATGCTCAGTTTTTGTATAGATTCCATGTGCTGCTGAGTATTTTCCTTTCTGTCTCCATTCAGTTTTCTCCAAAGTTCTATCATACCTAAGTTTTCTTTAATTCTATTTACCTCCTTAATTTCTTTTAAAATTTATTTTATGGTTCTATTTAATTCTGAGAGAACAAATTTGAGATCCCCCACTAGTAAAGTTTTGTTGTCTAATTCTTTTTGCAACTCTCTTAACTTCTCTAGGAATATAGATGGCACACCACTTGTTGGATATATGTTTAGTATTAATATGACTTTATTATCTAATGGTACCCTTTAGCAAGATGTAATTTTTTTCTATTTTCTCTTTTAATTAGATCTATTTTTATTTTTATTTGATCTGAGATCAGGATCACTACCCCTACCTTTTTTTTTTTTTTTACTTCAGCAGAAGCATAATAAATTCTGCTCCAGCCTTTTATCTTTTCTCTGAATGTATCACTCTGCTTTGTTTCTTGTGAACAATGTATTGTAGGATTCTGGCTTTTAATCCAGTCTGCTATGCATTTCTATTTTATGGAAGAGTTTATCCTATTCACATTCACAAATTACTAACACTATTTCCTGCCATCTTGTTTTTTCCCAGTTATACTTCTTTTTCTTTTCCCCCTTTCCCTTCTTCCCAGTATTTTGCTACTCATTCCCTCCCTCAAACAGCCTTCCCTTTTTACAGGCCCTCCCCCTTTCTTATACCTTTTCCCTTCTACTTCTGGTTCTCCCTTCTATTAGCCTCCCCCTTTCTTTTTTTCCCTTTCTCCTCCTACTTCCCTATAGGGTGAGAAGTTTCTCTATGTTTCTTTGACCCGAATCTGAAGAGAGTAAGATTCACACAATGCTCATCCCTCTCCCTTTTTTTGCCTCAATTGTAATAGGTCTTTTTTGCCTCTTCATGAGATGTAATTTATCCGATTTTAACTCCACTTTCTTCTTCTTCCATGACAATCCCCTTTCTAACTCAGTTTCTTTTTTATATCATCACAATAAATTCACATTATATCCACATCCCCTAATTATACTTAGAACAGAAATACAGATCTTAAGAGTCATCATCTTCCCATATAGGGATATAAGCTTTTTAACTTTTAAATTTAATTTTTTTATTTAATACCTTTTATTTCAGGATTACATGGGTAACTTTACAAGTTATACTGTTCCAAACCTCTTGTTTCATTAATGAATCCAATCCCACCTTTCTCCTAAATGGCAGGATTCTCATTCTGTTAAAATATATTAATATCTTAGATACACAATTAATATACATTGACCAAAACCTTTTTTTGTGTACAAAAGAATAGATCTAATTAATTGTAATTAGCTCTGGAGAAATAATGGTCCGTGTGATAAATATAGGGTTAGAATTCAATGTATGGTTTTTTCATCTTTCCAGAGTTCTTTTTTGGGTATAGCTATTCAGTTCAGTTTGCTCCATTAGAATTATTTGGTTGAATCTGAATTGCTGAGGATGGCCTATCCATCAGAACTGGTAACCATCTAGTATTTTTGATGAGTATTAATATTTCAGAGTCCATCAAAATTTTACTCAGTATCAGTTGTTTCAAATAGTTGTTTCCAATAAGGTATTATCATCCTTTGGTCATTTCTTTACAGACAGTATCTTCCATAATTTTAATTTACCAGATTATTCAGCCATTTTCAATTGATGATCATTCAGTTTTCAGTTTCTATCCACTACAAGGCTGCCATGCCAATTCGATTTATGAAGAAAAGTTCTTTCACTTCTTTATTAATCTCTTTGGGTATATAATCCCAGTATAACATGCTTGGATCAATTAAAAAGAAAAATGATAACTTTTTGGCTAGATTCAAACTACTCTCAAAATGGTTGGATTCGTTCACAACTCCACCAACAATGAATCAATGTCCCAGTTTTCCCACATCCCCTCCAACAATCATCATTATTTTTTCCTGTCATCTTAGCCAATCGACCGAGGTGTGTGAGTAGTATCTTAGAGTTGTCTTAATTTGCATTTCTCTGATTAATAATGACTTGGAGCATCTTTTCATATGACTAGAAATAGTTTCAATTTCTTCATCTGAGGAATTGTCTGTTCATATCACTTTGACCATTTTCAATTGGAGAATGAAGCTTGATTTTTATAAATTAGAGTTAATTCTCTATATATTTTGGAAATGAGGCCTTTATCAGAACCTTTGACTGTAAAAATATTTTCCCAGTTTATTGCTTCCCTTCTAATCTTGTCTGCATTAGTTTTGTTTGTACAAAACTTTTCAGTTTGGTATAATCAAGAATTTTCTATTTTGTGATCAGTAATGATCTCTAGTTCTGCTTTGGTCATAAGACCTTCCCCTTCCACAGATCTGAGGAGGTAAACTATCCTATGTTCCTCTAATTTATTAATAATTTCATTCTTTATACCTAGGTCATGAACCCATTTGACCTTATCTTGGTGTACGGTGTTAAGTATGGATCAATGCCTAGTTTCTGCCATATTAGTTTCCAATTTTCCCAGCAATTTTTATCAAACAGTAAGTTCTTATCCCAAAAAGCTGGGAACTTTAGGGTTTATCAAAGACTAGGTTACTATATTTGTTGACTGTTTTATCCCATTGAACCTAATCTATTCCACTGATCAACTAATCTATTCCTTAGCTCAATCAAATAGTTTTGGTAACTGCTGCTCTATAATATAATTTTAGATCTGGTACAGCTAAACCACCTTCATTTGATTTTTTTCATTAATTCCTTGAAATTCTTGACCTTTTGTTTTCCATATGAACTTTATTATTATTTTTTCTAGGTCATTAAAATAGTTTTTGGGACTCTGATTGGTATAGCGCTAAATAAATAGATTAGTTTAGGTAATATTGTCATCTTTATTATATTTGCTCGCCCTATCCAAGAGCATTTAATATTTTTCCAATTGGTTAGATCAGACTTAATTTGTGTGAAAAGTGGTCTGTAATTTTGCTCATAAAGTTTCTGATTTTCCCTTGGCAGATAGATTACTAAATATTTTATATTATCAGTAGTTACTTTAAATGGAATTTCTCTTTGTAACTCTGACTGTTGGATTTTGTTAGTGATATATAAGAATGCTGATGACTTATGTGGGTTTATTTTATAACCAGCAACTTTGCCAAAGTTGTGGATTATTTCTAATAACTTTTTAGCAGAATCTCTGGGGTTCTCTAAGGTATACCATCATGTCATCGCAAAGGTGATAATTTGGCTTCCTCATTGCCTATTCTTATTCCTTTAATCTCTTTCTCAGCTCTTATTGCTATAGCTAGCGTTTTCTAATACAATATTAAATAGTAACGGTGATAGTGGGCAACCTTGTTTCCTCTCAGATCTTATTGGGAATGGTTGCAGTTTGTCTCCATTACATATGATGCTTACTGATGGTTTTAAATAGATGCTGCTGATTATTTTAAGGAAAAGTCCATTTATTCCTATACTCTCAAGTGTTTTTTAATAGGAATGGATGTTGGATTTTATCAAATGCTTTTCTGCATCTATTGAGATGATCATATGGTTTTTTAATTTTGGTTATTAACATGGCCAATTATATTGATAGTTTTCCTAATATTAGACCAGCCCTGCATTCCTGGTATAAATCCTACTTGATCATAGTGTATTATCTTGGAGATGATTTTCTGTAGTCTTTTTGCTAATATCTTATTTAAGATTTTAGCATCAATATTCATTAGGGAGATTGGTCTATAATTTTCTTTCTCTGTTTTCCAGCCTACCTGGTTTAGGTATCAGTACCATGTCTGTGTCATAGAAGGAATTTGGTAGGACTCCTTCATTCCCTATTTTATCAAATAATTTATATAGCATTGGGGCCAATTGTTCTTCAAATGTTTGGTAAAATTCACATATAAATCCATCTGGTCCTGGGGATTTTTTCTTAGGGAGTTGTTTAATTGCCTGTTCTATTTCTTTTTCTGAAATGGGACTATTCAAACAATTTACTTCTTCCTCTATTAGTCTGGGAAGTCTGTATTTTTGGAGGTAGTCATCCATTTCACTTAGGTTATCAAATTTATTGGCGTAAAGTTGAGCAAAATAATTCCTTATTATTTCTCTAATTTCCTCTTCATTGGTGGAAAGTTCTCCCTTTTCATTTTTAAGACTACTAATTTCATTTTCCTCCCTCCTTTTCTAATCAGATTTACCAAAGGCTTATCTATTTTATTGGCTTTTTCATAGAACCAACTCTTAGTTTTATTAATTAGTTCAATAGTTTTTACTTTCAATATTTTTAATTTCTCCTTTTAATTTTAAATTTCCAATTTAGTATTTGATTAGGGGTTTTAATTTGGTCTTTTTAGTTTTTTTTAGTTTGCAAGCCAATTCATTAATCTTTTCTTTCTCTGTTTTATTCAAGTAAGCCTCTAAGGATATAAAATTCCCTCTTATTACCGCTTTGGCTGCATCCACAAATTTTGGTATGATGTCTCATCATTGTCATTATCTTAGTGAAATTATTAATTGTATCTATAATTTGCTACTTCACCCAATCATTTTTAAGATGAGATTGTTTAGTTTCAATTACTTTTGGTCTATTTCCCCTAACTTTTTGTTGAATGTAGTTTTATTGCATCATGATCTGAAAGAAAGCATTTACTATTTCTGCTTTCTTGCATTTAATTTAGGTCTTTATGTCCTAATATATGGTCAATTTTGAATAGGTTCCATGAACTGCTGAGGAAGAAAGTATATTCCTTCTATCTCCATTCAATTTTCTCCAAAGATCCAATATACCTAAATTTTCTAATATTCTATTTACTTCTTTAATTTCTTTCTTATTTGTTTTGTGGTTTGATTTGTCTAATTCTGAGGTGCAAGGTTGAGGTCTCCTACTATTACAGTTTTGTTGTCTATTTCTTCTTGCAACTCTCTTAACTTCTCCTTTAGGAAGTTGAGTGCCATACCACTTGGTGCATATATGTTTTAATATTGATATTGCTTCGTTGTTTATGCTACCTTTAGCAGGATGTAGTTACCTTCCTTATCTCTTTTAATTAGATCAATTTTACTTTTGCTTGATCTGAGATAAGGATGGCTACCTACTTTTTGACTTCACCTGAAGCATAATAGATTTTGCTCAGCCTTTTACTTTTTACTCTATATGCATCCCCCTGCTTTAGATGTGTTTCTTGTAAACAACATATTGTAGGGTTCTGACTTTTGATCCAGTCTGCTATCTGCCTCCTCTTTATGGGAGTTCATCCCATTTACATTTACAGGTTAGAATTACTAAATCTGTATTTCCTGCCATCCTAATAACCCCCAGATTGTGCTTTACTTATTCTTGCCTCCCCAACCCTCTTTCCCCTTTTAAACTTATGTACCCCTCTTGTATCACGATACTTATCCTCTTTATAATCCCTCCCTCCCCCTTTGAGTCTTTCCCCTTCCTTCCCTTATTACTCTTTTTCTTTTCCCTTTTCCTCTCCCCGTTTTTAATGAGGGCGAGAGAGAATTTTCTCTAAAACAAATGTCAATTATTTTTCTTTGAGCCAACTCTGATGAGAGTAAGATTCACACAATGTTCCTCCCCTCTCTAAATTCCCTCAGATATGATAAGTTTCCTTGAGCCTCTTTGTGGGATGTGGTTTCCTCTTTTTATCCCTCCTTCCCACCTTGATTCTGCCATCATCCCTTTTCCATATCTACTTCCCTTTTTATGTTATATCAGTACAATCAAATTATACATGTATTCTTTTTGTATATCCACAACATAAATACAATTCTCAAGAGTTATTTTTACCTTTTCTGCATCTCTTGAGTTCTATTCTTGGAGATCAAATTTTTGTTTTAGTTCTGGTTTTCTTCAGAAACAAATGGAATTCATTTGTTTCATTAAACGTCCATCTTTTCCCTGGAAGAAAATGCTCAGCTTAGCTGGGTAGTTTATTCTTGGCTGCATCTCAAGTTCTTGTGCCTTTCAGATATCATATTCAGGCCCTTCTTTCCTTTAATGTAGAGGCAGCCAGATCTTGGGTGATCCTTATTGTGGCACCTCAGTATTTAAATGGTTTTGGCTGCTTGTAAAATTTTTTCCTTAATCTTATAGTTCTGAAATTTTGCCACAATATTCCTTGCGTTTTTATTTTAGGGTTTCTTTCAGAAGGTGTTCGATGAGATTCTTTCAATGCCTATTTTACCTTCTGATTCTATTCACATCTGGGCAGTTCTCTTTGATGATTTCTTGTAAAATAGTATCTAGGCTCTTTTTTTCATCATAGTTTTTCAGAAAGTCCAATAATCCTCAGATTATCTCTCCTAGATCTATTTTCCAAGTCTGTCGTTTTTGTGAGTAGATAATTCGTGGTTTTTCAGTTTGTCATTTTTTTGTTTTGCTTGACTGATTCTTGCTGTCTCAATGAATCATTAGTTTCAATTTGTTCAGTTCTAATTTTTAAAGAATTATTTTCTTCAATAGCTTTTTTACTTCTTTCTGTATATGTCAATTAGGTTTTGAATGTATTGTTTTGGTCTGTGGAATTTTTTTCCATTTCACTAATTTTTTTAGTGAGATTATTTTCTTTTCAATTCACAGATCCTACTTTCTTGCGTGTTCTTTGTCTTTTCAATTCACGGATCCTACTTTCTTGCAGGTTCTTTGTCTTTTCCAATTCACAAATCCTACTTTCTAGTGAATTCTTTATTTTTCAATTCACAATTCTTACTTTCTTGAGATTTTTTTACTTTTCAATTCAGTATTTCAGGAAGTTGTTGCTCTCTTGTAAGGCTTCTCTTTCCTTTCCCCATTTATCTTCTAACTCTCTTTTGAGGACTTTTAATGGTCTCTTCTATGAGGAAGCATTATGTAAGGAGGACAGTCTGATGCATTTTTGCTGTTTGAGGTCTCTTCAGGTTTGCTGACCTGCTCTTTTTCTGCATAGAAGCTGTCGATTGTTCTTTTCATCTTTTTATTCATGTTTGAAAGCCTTTAGGGTAGGTCTCCTAGACAAGGGGGTTACCAGCTTCCTCTGCAGAGCAGGGAAAGATGTAAACGATTTCTGGCTCCAAGTATGGGAAGTGCTCTGGGTGAGAGTTTTCCCTTCCCCCAACAGGAAGTGGATTCAGCACTGGCCGAGCTATCAAACTGTTAGTAGGGCTGGTGGATTATCAATTGCCCTGGGCTAGAGACTAAGTGGTGAAAGTGTCACCGCCCCAGGCCGGAGCCTCTTTTGGGACTGTGAGTATTAGCAGCTGACTGCAGAACGCAGACCACCACAAACTCTGCCTAGCGTCTCTGCCTGATGCAAATCGGCCCTGGAAAAGCTCTATGGCCTAAGCCGAGCTCCCCACTGCGCAGATTGGAGGCTAACCCGGGCTGCGTCCTCCTGCTGTGCAGGATCACAACTGCCCCAAGGAGAAGCCCCATACTGCGGGTTGGGGCTGCGTGCTTGTGCTGAGATCTGTGCCTTCACCCTCGGTTTGAGACTCTCCTCGGAACCTAATTTCTCTCCCCGTCTGCGCCGATCTCCCCCCTGGCCCCGGAACCAACCTTTTTGGTGAGACTGCAGATTTTCTTCGGCCGGTGAGTTGTTCTGCTTCTTATCTTTACAATTGTAGCAATCAAGACTATTTTTGAGGCTCGATATAATATTGATAAAGAGGGTAAGAGAAGAGCTTAGAAAGTCGCGTGTGACTTCTCCGCCATCTTGGCTCCGCCCCCGATGACCAATTCTGAGCTTTTTAACTTTAAAAAAGTTATTTTTTCCTTCATTTTTACCTTTTTATGCTTCCTGAGTTCAGTATTTGAAGATCAAGTTTTCTGTTCAGCTCTAGTCTTTTCATTAGAAATGAATGAAATTCACCTGTTTCATTGAATTTCCTTCTCTTTCCCTGAAAAATAATGTTTCATTTTGCTGGGTAATTGATTCTTGGCTTCAATCCAAGTTTCTTTGCTTTTTGGAATATCAGATTCCAGGCCTTTAGATACTTTAAATTGGAAGGTGCTAGGTCCTGGGTAATACTGATTGTGGCTCCTTGATATTTGAATTGTGTCTTTATGACTGCTTGCAGTATTTTTTCCCCTTTATTTGATAATTCTGAAATTTAGCTATGATATTCTTTAAAGTTTTCATTTTGGGTCTCTTTCATAAGAAGTAATTCGTGAATTCATTCAATGGCTATGTGGTTCTAGAACACCAGGGCAGTTTTCTTTGATGATATCTATCATAGTTTTCAAGAAGTCCAATAAAATTAGATTGCTTCTCCTAGATCGATTTTTCAAATCAGTTGTTTTCCCAATAAGGTATTTTACATTTTCTTCTATTTTTTTTTCATTTTTTTTGGTTCTTACTGATTCTTGAATTCTCACTGAGTCATGTACTTCCATTTATTTAATTCTAATTTTTAGTGAATTATTTTCTTCAGTTAGCTCTATCATCTCCTTTTGCATTTGGCCAATTGAACTTTTAAATGAAGAAAAGTTTTGTTCATTGGATTTTTTTCTCTGCCTTCTTTACTATAAGCCTCCATAAGCTTGGTATCATCATTAAAAAGAAAAAAAAGAATAAGCTTTTGTTGTGAATTCTAGAAATCAACTTATGCTCTTCCCTTGTTGGGAAATGTTTAAGTGCTCAGTATATTCCTTTTGTATTTGTGTTGTATGTCTCCCAGCTAATTTGCTGATGTATTGGCTTGTTATACAGACAGAATGTCCAATGCTGCTCTATTTTGGCTAAGAGTTTTCCAGTGCATTCCCTGGCTTATATCCATATAATCTCCTGGATTCTGCACTGTACCTATACTCAGCCATTTTCCTTCATGCTTGATTGAAACAGATCTTTCCAAAAGTTTTTCTGAAACATCTTCTGCTTGAAATTTGTTTTACTACAAATATTGGTGAGTTCTATAACTCCATAGTTCAAAGTCTTGATCTGGTCTTACTCCGAGACATGACAGGAAGAAATTAGAGAAAGATCTGTATATTCCACTATCTTGCCTCTGCTCTCTGTAGCTCTCTAGTGTTGCCTTAGCCTTTATATGTGATAATGCCATTTTGGAGATTTCATCTTTCAGTTCTTGAAATTGCTGCTCCATTTGCTCATAAAAGTTATCTTTTTCTTCTCTGGGTGTCTAAACCAAATGGAAAACAAAGAAGCGTTAACCAAAACTACCTTGATTGTAATCTGCAAATTGTAAGATGTTTGTTACCATATTCTGTTTGATTTTATTTTAATTTCAGTCAGTGAGTCAAAAAATTATTCCAAATTCCTAAAATAGGTTTAATTTTGAAAAAAAAAATCATGATCAAGGTAAGGTGAATTAAACTTGAATTTAAAAATAGACAACTGTATTTCTATTAGATGTTAGTTCACTAGTTCCTATCCTAGTGCTATTATTTTAGATTATAAAAACGATAGGGCCCATTAGGTGGCGCATTGGATAGAGCATCAGCCCTCTCTAGTGTTCAGAATGATTTGAGTTCAAATCTGATCTCAGACACTTAACACTTACCAGCTGTGTGGCCCTAATTGTCTCAGAGATAAACAAAAACACAATAGGTATAATTTTGAAAAAAAAATTACTCCAGAAACTTCTGGAGTATATTTTTACAATTAAAATATTTGGTAAATAAAATAACAAAACAAATCACCTTTCAATTTTAAAAATTGAGCATTTTAATAATAAAAAAAACTTGACACTATGCATGGTTATTTTCACTTATGATTTAAAACATGATAAAGTAAAATAAGACATTAGAAATGGTAATTAGAAATACATCCAGGAAAGCAAAAATTTCTAAAATGAATTTTATATGAAAATTTCAAAATAAGAATTCTGTTCTTGACATGGAAGAACCATGACAAGATATCCATCACAGTTTACAAAGTTATGCTATGTATTACATCAATTAACAAGGGGAAAGATAAGATCCATGTTGGAACTCACAAATAACCAGGAGGAAGGAGCTATTGAAGGGAAAATGCTGTGAGGTGGAGAGTAACTCATAGTCCTGAAAATTTTTTCATCTTTTATAGAAGTAACACTCCCCGCCCAGTAAAGGGGTTCATACCATGTCAGGGAGGAGGGCAAATAAGATGGCATAAGGCATCCTGGGAAATGTTCCAGAATGAAAATTTAAACATTTTTCTGACAAGGGAAGAGCATAAGTTGGTTTCTAAAATTCACATTAAAAGCTTATTCTTTTTTTTTTTTCTTTTTAATAATGATACCAAGCTTATGGAGACTTATAGTAAAGAAGGCAGAGAAAAAAATTCTTTTTGAATTTAGATTTAGAATAGAGAAAAAAAAAACCTTCATTTACATGGATATATTTTTAAAACACAAAAGTGATAAATAAAGTAACCTGTAAGAATTGCTTAAAGTCCAGTTCATCTTGTTCTCCTAGACTGTGTTCTACTTCAGGCAATTCTAAATTAAACTTAATATTAACTGCTCCTTCATATTGCCTTGTCTTCATTCTGAACTTGCTATGTTTCTTTTGCAGCATTTTTTTAGAAAATAACTCTTCATGAAGACTTCTATTCTTTAATTCCAAATATATATATTTTGAAGATTCTGCTTCTATTTGTCTTTTAACGTCTTGAATCTGTTTAATAAAATATTTGTTTAGTTAATTACATGAGTTAAAAAAGATCTTTCAACTTATATACTAATTTAAAATTACTAAGATTAAATTAATTCCGTTGTAGTGGGATGTATAATTATCCTTATCTTACATCTCCAAAATATTTTTCCTAAAATGATTAGATAAGTTTACAAACCCAAAACAAAGGTAAGATTTGAAAGAAGAAACCATGAAATTACATTACTAGCTTTTATATAAAGTCTGCATAATAAATATTATTTCCACCTTTCTCCAACGTTAATTGTGAGTTCTACTGTGAAAACTTGTCTTTTCCATTGTTAATTGTTAAAAACCTCTTTCCTTGCTAACGTTGTATCTCTTGCTCTCAGAAACCTATAAATGTTAAGAAGTCATTTTTTGGATAAATATTGATGAGAACTGTGGGACAGCAAATTAATGACAGTAAAATAAACTGCTTCTAAGTAATTACTTGTCATTATTTAAAAAAATATGAAAAACAAAATCCAAGGTACAAGTGAAAAATTTACAAGGACATTCTCTTTGCCAAAAGAGAATTTATTTATGGGAAGAATTTACAGACAAAATGAAGAAGTAAAATAGGCACCAGAAGGGGTAAACAGAAATAGATTTAGGAGAGCAATAGTTACTAAAGAAAGGTATTTGGAAGAAGCCATTAAAGGAATATGTCACAAGCTGTGAGTACACCATTGAACGGCAGGCTATATCCATAGAGGAATTTAGCAGTCTAACCAGAGCTAACTCTAGTCAGGAGAAAGACATCATTAAAAGGAAGATGTTACAGGGAGAAAGATAACTAGCTGGCTTAGTTCTAAAAAGGACTTAGCAAAAATCTTAATCATAAGCATACCTTTTTTTTAGGATAAATACAAACTTAGGGTTTTTCAGGGAAGGAGGGAAATACCAAAGAAGAGTTAAAGAATGTGTATTGAGATACTGAGAATGTCTTAAAGATATTCTGGGGAAACTTGGTTCCCATCAGGGTTTTACCAAACTGTCTGGGAAGTTTCCATCATGGATATCTTAAAGATACCAAGGCAGTGTGGGCCCATCAAGGTTGGCTTAACTGTAATAAGGCAGTCTGGAAGTCTGGGAGTTTGCAAGATGAGCATTTTAGCATTTCTTGACAAGGAGAGAGTTTCAGAATTCACATGTATAATACTACTACCACTTGACACTTACATAGCACAAATTTGCAAATGTTAGCTCATTTAAGCACTTATATTTTTCAAAAGCTCTTTAAGTCTTTCCCCTAACTTCTGGTGGTGTAAGATATCAGAATTGAGGAAATGTCTCAATATCATCAAATACTAGAATCTTAAAAAAAGCAGTAGCTTTAGATATATTCGCTTATTTGTTATTCTTTCAGGAGGAGGAAAATCTTTCCTTCCCTAAAATAGAAAAATAATGTGTGGAGAAGTATATATATATATATATATATATATACTTCTCCACACATTATTTTTCTATTTCTATATATTTCTCTCTATATATATATCTTCCATTTAGTCATTAGTCATCCTTTTGGGAGATATTTTTCATTTTTAGGATTATAGAAGCAGTGTTGGAAGGAGATCTGTGGTTCCAAGAATCCTTGCAAATACTGCCCCAAATGTTTCAGCACTTCCAAAAAGGTTTTTGGAAACCACCTTTTCCCCTTTTGGATTCCTCTTTTAGAAACACTTCCCTTTACATCAAAACTAAATTTGTGTGTTTACAATTTCCATTCATGAGCAAAACAAGTCTAATATTTCTCCCACTTGACAATGATTTCAAATACTTGAGAAGCTCTTTTAACACATTATAATTACACACATACATATACCCAAAGATTCTTTTTATATGAATTTTATTATGTAAAAAGAAGAACATTTTCTAATACACAAATCTAAATAGGAACTATTTGGAGACCATAATTTTCTGGGAGATGTAAAGTCCCCAAGTGATGAAGTCCTGGGGAGCTATTTGCAGTAACAGAGAAGACTGAAGATAAGATTGTAATATTCCTTGAGGCAAGCAAGGAAGGTCATTGGTGGAGGTCTTTGCAAACCCAACCTCACTGTATCCAATCAGAAAGCAAAGTTATGATATCAAACCCTCAAGGTTAAATTTCCCCTATTAAAGCATGCCCTCATAGTATATATTTTCCCCAAAATCTTTCTTTTAGTCTGTAATACTACACACCTCAAGGGATCTTTCCTCCCTCATGCTTCATGGTATCTTTCTCCTCCTTATATTTAACTGTTTTAGGCTGTTAAACCCTTTGTCAGGACACTGAATTGCTTCCATTTGAATTGTCTCAAGAAGATTCTGGGGATTACCAGGAAGGATAAGAATGCCATATTTCTAAATTCTCTTTGGTATCCCTGGGCTGAGGCATCTGGAAGCCATCGGTACTGCTGCTGATTCAGAGGTCAGGCCTGGGCTGGGCTGAGATTGGATTCAGGGTTGCATATGTGTCCTGCCCTGGTGTGTTCTGTCCTAGGACTCCCACTCTGGTGTCACAGACCTTTTAGGCTGAGCTTCCAAGTTGCCTTCAGCTGGAAAACGTTCTACTCCATCTTTTGGGTGCAGTGATCCTCTAAAATTTGTTTAGAGTCATTATTTAAAGGAATTTGGAGCAGTCTCCGGGAGAGGGTGGGCAAGTTCCTGCCTTTAATCTGCCATTCTTGACTCCACCCCTAGCAAGTTTTGTAAATAAAAAGCTGTTATTTAAAAAAATGTTTTTGCACAAAGAAAGCCAATGCAAACAAGGTTAGGAGGCAAGAAGAAAGCTGGGAAACAAATTTTTTTCCATCCAGTTTTTCTGATAAAGGGTTCCTTTCTAAAATATGTAGAAACAAACTCAAATTTATAAGAATACAACCCATTCCCCAGCTGATAAGTGATCAAAGGATATGTACAGTCGGTTTTCAGATGAATAAATAAAAGCTATTTCTAATTATATTAAAAATTCTGTACATCATTATTGATTGGGGAAATGAAAATTAAGACAATAGTGATGTATCTATACACCTCTCAGACTGGTTAAGATGACAGGAACAGATGATAAATGATGAAGAACATGTGGGAAAACTGGGACACTAATGCATTTCTCATGAGATTGTGAAATGATCTGATTATTCTTGACAGCAATTTGGAACTATACCCCCCCCAAAAAAAAAAATTATCAAATTCTGCATTCTCTTTTACCCAGCAGTGTCTCTATTGGGTCTGTTTCCCAAAGAGAGAACAAAAGAGAAAAAAGCACCTATTTGTGCAAAATAGTTTGTAGCTGCCCTTTTGTAGTGGAAAGAAACTAGAAATTGAGAAGAGGCCCATCAGTTGGGGAATGGGTGAATAAGTTATGGTATATGAATGTAATGGAATATCATTCTATAAATAATGAACAGGTTGATTTTAGAAAAGCCTGGAAAGATTTATATAAACAGATGCTAAGTGAAACAAGCATAATCAAGAGGAAATTGTACACAATGAGAAGATTATGTGATGATCAACTGTAATGGGCTTGGCTCTTTTCAACAATGAGGTGTTTCAAGATGATTCCAATATACTTGTGATGGAAAGTAACATACACATTCAGAAACAAAACTGGACTCTGAATATGGATTCAATGCATAGTATTTTCAACATTTTTGGTTGTTTAAAAATTTCTCATATTATTCCCCTTTTGATATTTTCTTTCTTACCATGAAGAATATAGAAATACATTTAGAAGAATTGCACATATTTAACATATATTGGATTGCTTAATGTCTTTAAGCAATGGGGAGGGGAGGGAGAAAAATTTGCAATGCAAGGTTTTGCAAAGGTGAAAATGCTGAAATCTATCTTTGCATGTATATAGAAAAATTAAATACTATTTAGTAGGAAAAAATAATAATAAAGAACTGGATTTCCCACAACTTAGAATTGTAGACTGTTGGCACAAAAAGGGAATCTAGTGATGGGTTAGTACATCATTTTATATGTGAAGAAATTGAGGCCTGAAGACAAAAAAAATTTGTCAAAAGTCATATTGCCAGAAAGGAATTGAGCCAAGACTCAAATTTCTAATATTGGGTAATAGTAGCATAGGATTTTGAAATTAAGTTTCAGGCTTTTGGGAATTAGATGTATGAAAAAATCACTAAATATCATTTGTTCCATGAATATGGAAAATGATCTAGTACTTCATAACTAGAAAGGGCTTTTATGTAAGTAAAAGAAGCCTGATGATAATAGTTCGTGAGTCATCGACAAATGATTACATTTTCTAGATTTTCTATGTAAGCTTAAACAGAAAAGATGGGAAAAAACAAACGCAAATGCAAAAAATATATACATATGTATATATATATATATGTATGTATGTATATATATAATGTATATATATATATTTATATAGTCTAATGAACCCTCACATGTGGCTATTAAGACTTGCCATTTTTGAACATCTGTAATGTTTTGGCACACTGTTCTAATTAATTCAAATAAAACACTCAATTAAAAAAGGTAACCCCATTTATTAATATTTTATTCTTAATTTGGTAAGAAATTCAAATTATGACAACTAATTTGATGTCAAAACTTCACCAAAAGATAGTTAAATTCTTTACATAACATGAGCTTTTTTTGTAATTTCACTATAATTTTTTAATCGGATGTGATGCCAATATTAATAATTTTATAAAAGAAAAAAGTTCATCTCTTCCCTAACATAATGATTAATACCACCACCATTCTTAATCAATAGGAATTGAATTTGAATATCAAATTACATTAATAATTGGATTTTACAATTAAAATTAAGTTTTTAAAATGAAGAAAACTAAATCCTAGAGCTGACTTACTAAAGGAGAATGCAAAGTGTTTTTCTGAATTTTTTCAAGTTTGCCTAGTTGCTCTTTTATTGAATCTTCAAGTGCGGCATGCTCCATTTTAAGCCTATAAAAATAAAGATATGGTCAACAATTGAAAGTTTTGAAGAACTTTTTATAGTTAATTTAATTTAACAATTTCTTATAACATTTAGGTCTTCACTTGCAAGGCCTAGAATACAGATTTAAAGAGATAAAAATTGGCTTCAAAGAGATTTCATTTGATTAGAATAAAAACAATATGCACAGGTAAATAAATGAATGCAGTATATTTGAAATAAATACAAAGTAACTGAAGAAAGGAGTTAAAGACCTTAAGTAGAAAGTCTTATGTAAAAGGCGGTGATTTTTTGGGTGAGCTTTGATTGGAACTAGAGATTACAAGAGGTGGAGGTAAATTCCATATTATGGAATATGCAAAAACGGATCAAAGATGGAATTTGGAATCTGGGATACAAATATCAGGAAAAACAGCACTTCCATCTAAGAAACTTATATGTGCACATAACCACGCCTATCTTCATATATATTGACATATTTAGATAAGTATATGTATCTATTCTCATACATATATGATCAAGATCTAAAATCACAATGATTTTGAGTTGTGATTTCCTTGGTGTAGGAATATACTATCCATCTATTCAAACTTGCAAGCTCAAGTTTTCCAAAGTTTCCTTCCAGCACTGAGAGATTCAGACTCTGACTCAGGGACACAGTCAGTACATGTCAGAGTCAGGATTTGAACTCTACCCACTAAACTCAGTTCTCTTCTGGTTATTTCTGGAAATCAAACAGACAGTCAATTTTTTTTTCTTTCTTTCTTTTTTTTTTTAGAGACCTGTATTTTGATAATTCATTAGAATTATTTTCTTAACTTGTAATTATATGCTACACTAGCAATTGGATGTAAAAACAAATATAATTCTTGGGGAAAAATCCTGATAAGGTACAGTTATTAGTCAAGATGTTTTTTAAAGGGACATTTTCTTGGAGAGGAGGTATAGTAAGACATGAACTTTTTATTGGAATAGGGAACTCTTCATGAAGGAACTCCTAGCAGTGTGTATCTTTGGCAGCTCTTTAATGTTTACTTTTAGAGAACTTTGTGGGAAATAAAGTGACTGGCCCAGGATACATAGGAAGTAAATCAAATATACAAACTGAACACAAATTTCCATGATCTAGAGGCAGATTATCTATATATTGGGTAGTACTGCTTCTAGCCTAGTTCTTGAGGAGAAAAATAATCTAGGTGTAATTTATATGGCTTATTGTTGAAATCTTTACAAATTGTTAAGTCATTAGAGTTGATAGAGACAATAATTATCTAATTTAGCATCTAATCCTATGAGGAGATGTTATGGGCCAGAACTTGAAACAAGGTATGAAGTAAAACTGATAGACAATAATGCTTGTGTTCACACCTTTAAAGAGCTCTTATAAGCAAGAAGTATTTAAGTACTCATTGGAGTTCACATGTTTGGGAGATTTTTCCACTGGATTCAGGATCAAAGGCTTTTCCACTGAAATCCACTGAGGGGCCTGTCAGTCCCTGTTCGGGCGCCGAAATGTGGGTGTTCTTGTTCTTTAAAATAATAATTTTATTATTTATACCCTCTGGGGAGAGGGTTTCTCGGAGAGGTTTTCTGGAGCCAGCTTTAGTTTCAGTTACAAGTAAATAATCACCCAAAATCGCAGCCAGCTGATAAAAGTTCAGATCTTTTATTGTGTCCTTCAATATAGCCCAGTTAGCTCAGATGCCTATCTCTCTGCTTGATTCTAAGAGCTCTTGCAGCTTTGTCCTTGGCTTCTGCCTCTGCTTTCTTCAGTCTCCAGGCAACACCAAGGTGGAAGATGCAATGAATCTATCTTGCCTCCAAGAGAGAGCTTCTGGCTCTCAATCTCCCAGAGTGCTGAATCTCCGACCCTGGGAATGTTCCTAAGTTAAAAATTCTCTCGAGTGGCTCACTGGAGCTCTATTTACGCTGCTTCTCCGAGAGTGGGATTGGGGGCTATCTCCCAGTGTGCTCTCTGGCCCTAAGAAGTGTGAATTCAGATATCTCATACTAAACCCTGAAATCTCCCAATATCAGCTTAATATCAAACAAATGACTTAACAATTTGTAAAGATTCCAACAGCTTATGCTTTGAAATTCTGCTGATGATTTCCATTACGGTCAAAGTGCAGCACTTGAGTAAACATGAAAACCAGTATTTTTTGGAACATGTCATCCAATCTACTTCCCTACAACTACATCTCATTCCTCACACTCTCAAGTTCAAAGTGCCCCTCCCTTTATGGGAGGTAAATTCTGCTTGAAGCCCAAATTACTTTTGACACTTACATTTCTATTGTTGAGTAAAATTTATCTATTCATTCATCTCAAAATAAGTTATACTTAAGCAGATTATTCCTCTTACCCATTGGAAAGAAATTAGTTAAAATAAACAATTGCATTATATTATATTCTGAATACATTTTGGTAGTTTTTCATTTTGATTTGCTCTACAACTAATTATAGTACTAAATTGGAACAATGCTTTAACTTTTAATTTTATATATAATCTTTTAACTCATTAATACACTGCTGTAACTGTTTGTTCTGTTCTTGATATTCCTGCAGCTATAAAAATTCCAAACAAAATGTTTCAAAATTTAAACTTTAAAACCTAAATCACAATAGTATTTTTAACTCTGAATTATACATAAGTATATACATAAGTATTAAGTATTAAAATATAACAAAAATTTTACTAGTCCATCAAGCCCACTGAATAGACAAAGCTATAACTTTTTATATTTCAAATGCCACTATGGTCAATCCACTTTCATTTTACATGGACATATACACTCAACATTACATATGTAAAAAATGTATGATTTAAGTAACACCATATAGATCACAGCCATCTGTAACTAGAAACCCTAAAGAGTTGTTATTGAGGTAAATAGCCTTAAGAAAATTTCTTGGAGTCTTCAGTAGTAAATTACAGAGAATGAGTTGAATTTAATTCTATTCATATTTCCACCAAGCAGCCTACATGTGCATGTGTGTGTATATATGTATATACATCATATATATTTACATATATAAATATGATATAAACAATATATTTATTATTATTTAGAAAAAACATCTCATTCTTTCTGTGAGATAAACAAAATTATGAGTGAAAATAATTATCTCAATATGCAAATAGTATATTGTACTTATTATATTTATTAAATATAATAAATATTATTATAATTATAAATGATATTTATATTATGTTATATATATATATATTTATGTATATTATATAACAATAATTATTATTAATGTATTTATACTATTTGTATATATGGGTACAGATGGTAGATGATATAGGTCTTGTTCTGTCAGTTTAAATGACAGGTAGAATTTTCAGAAAATATAATACTGTTAAAAAAACATGTTATAGTACAAAACACTTTCAAATCAAAGATAAATTACTGTATTTTTGCATACATACTTTTTTTTTGGCTTGATCTATTTCCTTCTGTAGTTGTTTGTTCTTCCATTCCAAAATCTTTTGATAAGGTGACAAAATATTTAGTGAAGTCTTGGGGTTTTTTTTGGGGGGATCTGTGAGGTCTTCTTTAAGCTCTCTCATTGTATCCTGATAGAAATATGTACATAGAATTTCAACTACTGATTTCATAAATTACTATTAGCTTACATGAAATAAATATACCTTTAAAGTTAACTGATATATTTTCATATACAACTTAATTACATGAACATATTTATGATTATCATAGATTTAAAAGTAGGAAAAGGCTTAGGGACTATTTAATGCAACTACCTCATTTTGCAGTTGAGGAAAGTGCTAAAGAGATTAAATCGTTATAAAAGTTATCATAAAAGTAGTCATCAAGAAAAGGATCAGGACTTAATTCTTTTTTTTTTAAATTTTAATAGCCTTTTATTTACAGGTTATATGTATGGGTAACTTTACAGCATTGACAATTGCCAAACCTCTTGTTCCAATTTTTCCCCTCCTTCTCCCTTCCCCCTCCCCCAGATGGCAGGATGAGGACTTAATTCTTAAGACCACAAAATTCTTTTGACTATACCACACATCCTCTATTCAAGTATGGACCAAACACTATCTTCCTCCTTGCTCATGATAAAGCATTACTTTCAGTCTGATTTCCCCATTCCAACTTCTTGAGAATTATAACACCTCCAAAGCTATATAGAGGATAAAGCTTTTTATGTGTAATTCCATGGAAGACAAGGAATGGTGGAGGGTAGACTATGTAGCTTCTTATACTTGATAGAAACATCAGGGGTTTTTACCTCCTATTTTTCAGAAATAGTTCTTTGCATCTGCCCTTATATGATGACACCTAAAGAAAAAGATGCATTTTCCTTCCTCTCATAATTTCTCCCTTGAGAATGATTATATGCACTGTTATGCTTGAGAGGCCTGATAAAATTACTTGAAGGGATTGATATTTGATGAAAGCAAAAAAAAAAAAAAAAAGAGGGAAGGGAGTGGAGGGGCTGCTAGCTACTATTCACATCTTCAACTGTCCTTGCCAAGTCTTCATATGCAAGGAGATAGATTGTATTTATGGTTGTAGTCAATGGACAGAAAATGGGGGAAAGTATAGAAAATATGATAGCTCTTCCACTTATGGATATATAGTATGGTGAAAAATCACTATAAAGGGAAAGAATTTTATTCCATTCTCTAATCTAGCATGAAGACCAACACACACACACACACACACATATATATACATAAACATATAAAATACAAACAAATATATTTATGTGTATGTGTGTGGTTATTAATATTCAAGTGTTATCAAAAATCCTGTGCATTTTCACTATAAATTAAATTATTGCTTATGTAACATAGTAAATGAAGCTAAAATGAAAAAAATTTAAATTTTTCTATCTAATTAGATAAGAGTAATTATCTTTTAAAAATATTCAACTAAAGTCTAGTAACCTTTCAAAAGTAACAAGGTAAAAAAAACAAAACAATGTAAAATTGTCTAAATTAGCAAAATTGAATTATTGCCAAAAAAACTAAATTCCATTGTGAAATTAATAGATTCAACCACATGATTATAAAAAAAATAAAATTTTTTATCTGAAATTATTACATAGTACATTAGTTGGTAGTTCTTCCACTCACTGAATACATGAAAAGCATCACAGATAATGAGAGCTGCTATTAGACAGTAAAAAGCTCTCTATTTTCAATAAATGAAAGGCACTGACCTCAGAAACTGCAATTCTAGACATTATGCAAGAAGTTAGTAAAAATGCTGAAACAATACTGACGTAATAAATATGTAGTAAGGAATAAAAAACACATTTAAAAAATGGCTTTATTACCATAACACAAAATTAATTTTTAATGCACAATCAATCTTTTTGAACAAAATTATTGTTCTAAATTTTTAACAAAAATAGTTAATTTTTTCAATTTCATTAAAAATATGATCAGCTGTTCAATATTTCTAAAATCAGTTCACAATAGTTTGAATTAAAACTAGTCAGATTGATAAACATGTTTCAATGGTTATGAAAAGGGTAATTACTATAATACTCTACTGTATCTCGATATGGATGACTAATTTGAGTTGTGACATTACTCTTAGTAATATTTTTTCAGTATTTATCTTGTTTCAACATTTCTAATAATTTATTCCATTGCAACATTAAATGGAATACCAAGCAAATTATTAGAACTACAAATTTATCAGTATTTACTTATTCCATTTATATTCATTAACCAATACTATGCATTAAAATTTCATGTGCTAGCTATGCCATATTTTTAATCAAAATGAGTCATCTTATCTTAAAAATGGTTATGGGATTGATTTTTATCATGACTTTCCTCATTTTCCTTACTTGCATGTCAGAATTTTCACATTTAAATTTACTGATATCAGAAACCTGATGAAAATTCAAATTTCTAATTTATTTTGATCAAACTAACTTTGAAGTTCAATTCAAAAGATTAAATGTTTGTCAGATCATATTTAAAGACATACCTCTTCTTCTGCCTTTTCATTTTTAAATATACATATTCGCTCTCTTATATGGATACATTCATCAACCAATTCTTTATTTTTCTCTTCTACCACATGATCTTGTTTTTTAGTGTCAGCATCAACAGTCATGGAGCAATCCCTAAACTGCACCTGGATACCATCTGATATCACTGTTTCAAAGGTCCCTATTTTTTTGGCATCTTCAAGTAATTTTTTAAGAAACTGAATTTCCCTCTCTATTCGGGTTATTCGTTCTTTCATGGACTCTTCTTTAAGAAATGATCTGTTTGAGTTTTCCTTTTGTAGATATTGTTCAAGTTCCTTTAATTTATCCTTTGTCTGCTTTAATTCTCTCTGTGTTTCTTCTAATATTAATGTTCTCTTTCTAAGGGAATCACGTAACTGGTAGATCTCATCTTCAGCTTTAGAAAGCTGAATTGACAGGATGTCAATCTTATTTCTTAGTTGGTCCCTTAAAAGGAACAACTTTTCTCGTTCTTGCTGAAGATTTAGTTTTAATGTCTGATGTTCCTGATTACATATAGCACAACTTATACAGGAAGGGTAATCAATTTCTGTCTGTAGTTTTTCTCTCTTTTCTTTTTCATCTTCCAATCTAGAGTTTTGCATTGCATTTGGGAGAAAAAAAAATTGCAAATGGTTATGTTATATATAATGGATAGATTGGATAGAATTTTAAAACAGTCAAGAGCAAATTTTGCAGTAAACTTTGGGAGCAAAACTTTAATTTTAATTTTCAGGATTCTTTTTAATTTAATAGTTTTCTTATTGTATTGTATTTTTGAATTTTCATTCTCAAAATGCACACAAAGATAGTGTAACACTTACCATTGCAAAATATTATTTCTGAAATTTTTTCTCCCTTATGTCCCCCCACTCCTTCCCCTAGACATGTGCAATTATTCTGGATATATTTCCATATTTATCATGCTGCACAAGAAAAATCAGATAAAAAAATGAGAAAGCCAAAAAAGTAAGCAACAATAACAAAAAGGTAATGCTTTGTTGAGATCCACAGTCAGTCCCCACCATCCTTTTTGTGGCTCTCTTCATTACAAGTCTACTGGAATTAACCTGAAGCACTTCATATTGTTGAAAAAAGCCCAAATCATCAAGATTCTTTTTTACTTTTTAAGATATCCACCGGTATTATTATCCAATATTAATCTAAGAATGTGGTTACATTCTGCTTTTACCACTATTCTTAGGATTTGAAGGTGCAGAATGCATGGTAAATGTAAGTGCATGAACCACTGAGGAGTCAAGAATCCTGCCTATACTATTCATACTGAAGAAGACAATTCTCTGGAGTGGTAATCAGAATTTGAAATAATTTTCAGGAAAAACTAAGGAGACCAAATTTCATTAGAGATATGTTATGTTGTTCCTATTTTTGACTTATTATTTTCAGTATTTCACAACCCTCCATGATTGAGGTATTGAGACAATGTTTTCATAAATTTCAATGATGAATGAGAAAATAAAATAATTATAATTAACAAATAAGGAGTATAACCTTTAATAATGTTGGATTAGAACTATATGGAATGATTGTCCTATTGAAAATATAAAGGATAGGCTCTATTTTGACAGAGAAATCATTCTCTGTCAAATACTCCCATAGGAAAGTCATGAGAGATTTTGTATGCTATTTATAAGCTATATTTATATATAATAAAACTCTAAGTCAGCCATTATTAATAAACAAGCATTCATTAAGTATTTCCTATGTACCAAGTACTGTGCTAAGCATTGGAGATATAAACAAAGTCAAAAACATCAATCCCTGCCCTCATGATGCTATTGTTCTAAATGGGTAAAAACATATAAATAAAATACATGAAAACATGTTACATATAGAATATCTGGTGGGTAATATCAGAAAAGAAGACAGTTACTGAGGGGACTGAAAATTGACAAGCAGTCAAATTTCAGAAAAACCAGGATAGAGTTACATGAAGTGATATAAAGTTAAGTGAACAAAATGAGGATATTGAACATCAATATTGGGTGATGTCATCTATCAGTAATTTATCTCTTTTCAGCACTACAATGATCTAAGATAATCTCAAAGGACTCATGATGAAAAATGTTATCCACATCCAGAGAAAGAACTGATGAAGCCTGAATGCAGGCCAAGGTATACGATTTTCACTTTAGATTTTTTCATGTTTTTTTTTCCCATTTAAATTGTTTCTTCTCTCACACCATGACTAATATGGAAATGTTTTACATGATTACACCTATATAATCGATATCAACTTGCTAGAGGAGGAGGAAGAGAGAAAATTTGGAACTCAAAATGTTTAAAAAATAAATATTCTAACAAGTCTTTATGTACCATAGGGGAAAATACTCTTAAAATAAAGAAAAAGAAGAGCAGGTAGGCCAGTCTAGCTTTTGAGTGCCAACAAAAGGAGTTTATATTTGTTCTTGGAGGTGATAAAGAGCCAATACTACTCAAGGAGGAGAAGGAATAATGTGGTAAGATTTATGCTTTAGGAAAATCATTTTGGCAGCTGAGTGAAGAATGGATTGGTGTGTGGAAAATCATTTGGAGAAAGAAAGAGGAAGGTAAGTGTAAACAAGAGGCAATGAATGCCTACATTATGACAATTGTTAGAGGACAGAAATGGATCATTATGAGAGATGCTAAAAAGGCAGAAAATTCTAGAGTGAATGTGAGGCATAAAAAGGAGGAGTTAAGGATGTTATTAAGGTTGCAGTCCAATCCTGGGTGAATTAGAGGAACCTGCTATCACTGATAATAGAGACATTCAGAAATAGGGTGGACTTAGGAAGAAAGTGCCTTCTATGTGACAAGCACTGTTATGGACACTGAGACTCAAAGACAATAATGAAGTGCCAAAGGATATATAACAATGAAGTCACAGGCATTTGGAGCAGAGAGCAGGGCATAACTTTCAAGGGAGAGTATTATCAGCAACTTCATGTAGAAGAAAGTACCTAAGCAGTGTTTAAAAGATAATTCTGTTAAGGTCAAGATGCATATGACATTTGGGATGTCCAAAAAAAAAAATTAGTGATGTATGTTGATTAAAGACCATTATTGGTCCTTCAAAAATAACATGATGAAGTGACAGTGGGCATTCACTGGAATTTATTCCAAATAGGAAGATGCATCATAGCCTATAGAGCAAAAGGGATTAGGGAAGGCTCATTATAGTATTCTTTTAAAGATTTTTTCATTTTTGACTTCCTAACCCCAAATTCTCTGTTATAATGCTTCAATGTAAGAGAAATGCTTTCAAATCTTTATTTAAACATATGATGAGACCCATACCTGCTTCTATAGAGTTCTCTATCACGTTCTGCTTTTTGATGCTCTAGTTGGGATTCAGTTTTGCTTTTTTTTGAGAACTTTTCCTGTAGTTTTCCTGGGTGTTTTGTCCATTGAGGTTTTTTTATTTTTACTGATAAGTCACTTGCAAGAACTGTGTGATCTTCCTGAAGGCAAGGAGAACCTGTAGAGAGAAAAACACAAATAAAAATATTAGGATTTTAAAATCTGCATGACAGTGGCAGTATAATTAGAATTCAGACTTTCTGGCACTGATAAAACAGTCTCCACATAATAATCCTAAGATTATATCAAAATATCATTTTGTCAATAGATTTTAAATTGAATTTAAAATAACCTTCCTCCCTTTGGGTATTGTAGACAGTTAAACAGAATCTCTAAGTTATACAGTAATTTTTTAAAAAGTTATTTGAAACCTCAGAATTCCTCAAAATCTAAGAACAATATATGTGAAAAGTAAACATGCTGATATGTACTGTGCATGGGGACAAATTAGCTTAATAAAATTGATTGTCTATACATTACCAATATGGTAAATTACTTTAAAAGTAACATAAATGGGTTTTCTCCCAAATAGTTCCATGTAAACACTTATTATTTATAATGTAAATCAGTATACAGCATTCATACAATAAACTTCTACTCATTTATTGGTTGGTCAAACTTCTGGTACCTTTAACCAAAATATAGCTAAGATACCAGAAGAAAGTGGAAAAAATCACTTGTGCTTCGAGGAAAATAACTGCCACAAACCTGTGGCATTTTATTCTTTAAAGAGATACACAACTAAAGTTAGCACTACTCCAGAAACAGAAAAATTACTTTTATCAAGTTACAGATTTAACAGACTTGGTTATTGGGTTTTCCTTGGCAACTTTTTATTCTTCATATATTTCAGTGTTTAACAGAATTGATGCAGCAAAGATGTGGGGGAGAACAGAATTTTTATGAATATTGACAGTAATGGGTGGTGAAGTTGATAGTGAGGGAAATCTAAGATGCAAGATGTTAAAGCAAAAGAAGAAACAGGCAGAGAGGAGGACTTGTTGAGATTCACACTTAGTAAACAGATAAGGCAGAAATTTGTAACTAGGTATTCATGACATTCATGACAATAGGTACACTACTGTCATGCTGACAGAAGAATGATTAAAAACTAGGCAGAAAATTTGCAAGGTTCTTCCTATTTTTAGTCATTTAGAGAAAAATTCTTTATTTTGTCTATACTTTCCATGAAAGAGATCACTTTATTCATCTAGTAATGTCAATCTCTTTAATGCTTTCCTATTATCAAGTGAAATTCATACACCTTATTCTAGTATTCAATACATATTAACTCACATTTAGTAATATAGCACATAGAGGCATAAAAATAACATTCCCAAATTATCCTGTGAAGTAAGGCATTTTAGAAATAAAATAAAATGAAACTCCAAGATTAAATGATTTGCCTATAGACACAAGGCTACTTCCTCTGCAATTTTATTTTTTTTTATTTTTAAAATTTATTTTATTATAGCTTTTTGTTTACAAAACATATGCATGGGTAATTTTTCAACACTGACCCTTTCAAAACCTTTTGTTTCAAAATTTCCCCTCCTTTCCTCCACCTTCTCTCCTAGATGGCAGGTAATCCAATAGATGATAAATGCTAAAATATATGCTAAATCCAATATCTGTATACATATTTATACAGTTAGCTTGCTGCACAAGAAAAATTGGATCTAGAAAAAAAAACCTGAGAAGGAAAACAAAAATGCAAGCAAACCACAGAAAGAGTAAAAATGCTATGATGTGGTCTACCTTCAGTTGCTATAGTCCTCTCACTGGGTTTAGATGGCTCTCCATTACTGAACAATTGGAACTGGTTTGAATCATCTTATTGTTGAAGAGAGCCACAACTATCAGAATTGATCATCATATAGTCTTCTTGTTGCTGTGTATAATGATCTCCTGGTTCTGCTCATTTCACTTAGCATCAGCTCATGTAGCTCTCTCTAAGCCTTTCTGAAATCATCTTCTTGGTCATTTCTTACAGAACAATAATATTCCATAACATTCATATACCATAATTTATTCAGCCATTCTCCAATTGACGGGCATCCACTCTGTTTCCAGTTTCTAGCCACTACAAAAAGGGCTGTCACTTTAAGATCTCCTTTAAGATCTCTTTGGGATATTAAGCCCAGTAGTAACACTGTTGAGTCCGAGGATATACAGTGTTTGTTAACTTTTTGAGCATAATTCCAAATTTCTTTCCAGAATGGTTGGATTCTTTGACAGTTCCACGAACAACATATCAGTGTCCCAGTTTTCCCACATCCCCTCCAACATTCATCATCTTTTCCTGTCATCTTGATCAATCTGAGAGGTGTATAGTGGTATCTCAGAGTTGTCTTAATTTGCATTTCTGTGATCTATAGTTTTTTGGAGCACCTTTTGATATGACTAGATATAGTTTTAATTTCTTCATTTGAAAATTGTTCATATCCTTTGACCATTTATCAATTGAAGAATCATTTGGATTCTTAAAAATTTCAGTTAATTCTGTATATATTTTAGAAATTTGGAATGTAAAAATGTTTTCCCAGTTTATTGCTTCCCTTCTGATCTTGTCTGCATTAGTTTTGTTTGTACAAAAATCAAAAATATTTTGTGATCAATAATGGTCTCTAGTTCTTCTTTGGTCACAAATTCCTTCTTCCACAGGTCTGAGAGGTAAATGTTCTTCTAATTTATTTATAATATCATGAATCCATTTCAACCTTATCTTGGTATATATGGTGTTAGGTGTGGGTCAATGCCTAGTTTCTGCCATACTAGTTTCCAATTTTGCAGCAGTTTTTGTCAAATAGTGAATTCTTATCTCAAAAGCTGGGCTTTTTGGGTTTGTCAAATACAACATTGCTATAGTTATTGAATATTTTGTCCTGTGAATCTAATCTATTCCATTGATCAACTAGTCTATTTCTTAGCCAGTACCAAATGGTTTTGATGACTGCTGCTTTGTCATATAGTTTTAGGTCTGGCCACTTTCATTTGATTTTTTTTTCATTAATTCCCTTGAAATTCTTGACCTTTTGTTCTTCCAGATGAATTTTGTTATTTTTTCTAAGTCAGTGAAATAGTTCCTTGAGAGTTTGATATGTATAGCACTAAATAGATTAGTTTAGGTAATATTGTCATCTTTATTATATTTGTTCAACCTATCCTTGAGCACTTGATATTTTTCCAATTGTTTAGATCTGATTTTGTGTGGAAAGTGTCTTGTAATTTTGCTCATATAGTTCTAGAGTTTCCCTTGGCAGATAGATCCCCAAATATTTTATACTATCAACAGTTAGTTTAAATGGAATTTCTCGTATCTCTTGTTGTTGGATTTTGTTAGTGATATATAAAAATGCTGAAGATTTGGATTTTGTATTCTGCAACTTTGCTAAAGTTGTAGATTATTTCTAATAGCTTTTTAGTAGAATCACTGGGGTTCTCTAAGTATACCATCACATCATCTTCAAAGTGTGACAAATTGGTTTCCTCATTACCTACTCTAATTCCTTTAATCTCCTTTTCTCCTCTTATTGCAAAACCTAGCATTTCTAATACAATCTTGAATAGTGATGGTGATAGTGGGCAAACTTGTTTCACTCCTGATCTTACTGGGAATGGTTACAGTTTATCCCCATTACAGATGATGCTAATTGATGGTTTTAAATAGATGCTACTGAGTATAAAGTCCATTTATTCCCATACTCTCTAGTGATTTCATTAAGTGCTGAGATAATCATATGGTTTTTGTTAATTTGGTTATTGACATAGTCAATTATGCTAATAGTTTCCCTGATATTGAACTAGCCCTGCATTCCTGGTATAAATGCTACTTGGTTATGTTGTAGTACCCTGGGCATGATTTTCTGTAATCTCTTTGCTAATATTTTACTTAAGATTTTTATATCAATATTCATTAGGGAGAATGGTCTATAATTTTCTTTGTTTTTACCCTATCTGGTTTAGGCATCAGTACCATGTCTGTATCAAAAAAGGGACTTGGTAGGACTCCTTCATTCCTTATTTTTTCAAATATTTTATATAGTATTGGAGTTAATTGTTTTTTAAATGTTTGGTAGAATTCACATGAAAATCCATCTGGTCTTAGGGAGCTGATTAATGGCTTGTTCATTTTTTCCCCCTAAAATTGCACTATTGAAGTAATTTATTTCCTCCTCTGTTAATCTGGGCAATCTATTTTTGTAGGTATTCCTGCATTTCACTTAGGTTATCCAATTTATTGGCATAAAGTTGGGCAAAGTAACTATTGCTCTAATTTCTTCTTTATTGTTGGAAAGTTCTCTTTTAATTTTTAAGAATGACAATTTGATTTTCCTTTCTAATCAACTTTACTAAAGATTTATCTATTTTGTTGTTTTTTTTTCATAAGATCAATGCTTAGTTTTATTTATTAATTCAATAAATTTTGTTATTTTCAATTTTATTAATCTTTCCTTTTATTTTTAGAATTTCAAGTTTGGTATTTGATTGGGGGTTTTTAATTTGCTCTTTTTCTAGCTTTTTTAGTTGCAAGCTCGATTCATTTATCTTTTCTTATTTTATGCAAGTAATCATCTAGAGATATAAAAATTTTCCCTCATTACCACTTTGGCTGCATCTTAAAATTCTGATATGCTCTCTCATTATTGTTATTCTCTTGATGAAATTATTGTGTCTATGATTTTCTGTTTCACCCATTCATTCTTTAGAATGAGATCATTTAGTTTCCAATGACTTTTTGGTCTATTTCCCCCTGACTTTTTATTGAATGTAATTTTTATTGCATTGTGATCTTTAAAAAATGCATTTATTATTTCTCCCTTTCTGGATTTGATTTTGAAGTCTTTATGTCCTAATATATGGTCAATTTTTGTATAGGTTCCATGAACTGCGGAGAAGAACGTGTACTCCTTTTTATTACCATTCAATTTTCTCCAAAGAACTATCATATCTAGCTTTCTAATATTCTAGTTACCTCTTTAACTTCTTATTTATTTTGTGGTTGAATTTATCTAGTTCTGAGAGAACAAGGTTGAGATCTTCCATTATTATATATAGTCTTGCTTTCTATTTCTTCTTGCAGTTCTCTTAACTTCTCCTTTAGGACTTTCTAGGTTATATCATTAGGTGCATTAGATGCATATAAATATTTAGTATTGATATTGTTTTATTATCTATGGTACCCTTTAACAAGATATAGTTTCCTTCCTTATCTCTTATAATCAGATCAATTTTTGCTTTTGCTTGATCTGGGATCAGGATGGCTACCCCTGATTTTTTTTTACTTTACCTGAAGCACAATATAATCTGTTCCAGCCTTTTACCTTTACTCTTCTATGTATTACTCTGCTTTAAATGTGTTTCTTGTAAACAACATATTGTAGGATTCTGGCTTTTAATCCAGTCTACTATCTGCTTCTGCTTTGTGGAGAATTCACCCCATTCATATTTACTGTTAAAACCACTAATTCTGTATTTCCTGCCACCTTATTATTCCCAGATTATACTCTTTCCTTTCCCCCTTTCTCTTCTCCCCAGTATTTCACTTATGAGCATCACTTACTTCAAGCAGTCCTCCCTCTTTATAGCCCCTCACCCTTTTTATACCATTCCCCTACTATTTCTGTTTTCCCTTCTATTAGCCTCCCCCTTTATTTTCTCTTTTTCCCACCAACTTCCCTATAAGATGAGAAAGGTTTCTCTGTGAAACCAATGATGAGAGTAAGATTTACACAATGTTCACCCCCCTCTCTTTTCCTCAAATATAAGAGGTTTCCTTTGCCTCTTTGTGAGATGTAATTTCTCTCATTTTATCTCCACTTTTCCCTTTTTCTGGTACAATCCCCTTTCCACCTCTAGTTCCTTTTTCATATTACAGTGGCAAAATCTAATTATACATGCACTCTCTATGTACCCATAATAAAAATACAGTTCTCTTTTTACCTTTTTATACTTCTCTTGAGTCCTATATTTCGAGGTCAAAAAATTTTTTTTAGTTTTGATCTTTTCATCAAAAATAAATTGAACTCACCAGTTTCATTGAATACCCATCTTCTTCCCTGGAAGAAAATGTTCAGTTTAGTGGGGTAGTTTATTCTTGGCTGCATTCCAACTTCTTTTGCCTTTTGATTCTAGGCCCTTTGATCCTTTAAGTGGAAGCTGCTAGGTCCTGGGTAATCCTTATTGTGATTCCTCGGTATTTGAATTTTTTTTTCCTGGCTGCTTGTAATATTTTTTCCCTTGGTCTGATAGTTCTGAAATTTAGCCATGATATTCCTTGGAGTTTTAATTTTGTGGTCTCTTTCAGGTGTTGTTCAAAGAATTCTTTCAATGGCTATTTTAACTTTTGATTTTATGATATCAGGGCAGTTGTCTTTGATGATTTCCTGAAAAATAGTGTCTAGGCTCTTTTTTATTAAATCATGGTTTTCAGAGAGTCCAATAATCTTTAGATTGTCTCTCCTAGATTTTCCAGGTCAGTTGTTTTCCATTTTTTCCCCATTTTTTCTTTTTTTTTTCTTTTTGGTTTTGCTAGACTGATTCTTGATGTCTCATTGAGTCATTCATTTCCATTTGTTCAGTTCTGATTTTTAGTGAATTATTTTCTCCATTTACTTTTTTTTTTTTTTTAACTATTTTTTGTATCTGTCCAAAATGAGTTGTTCTGTTCTATGGAATTTTTATCCATTTGACAAATTCTGTTTTTCGGGGAGTTTTTTTTTTCCATTTTGTCAAGTCTATCTTTTAATGAGTTATATGCTTTTTCCAAACCCTCTTGCAAAGTTTTCATTTTTCCCCCATTTTCTTCTCTCTTTTAAAATATTTTTAAATTTCTTCTAGTAGAGCTTTGTGTGGGGATCAATTTATATCACCCTTTGAGGCTTCATCTGGAGACAATCTGCTTTTTAGTCTCTTCAGGGTTTGAATTCTGTTCTTTCACTATAAAAACTATCTATGGTCAAAGAGTTTTCTTTGCCTTTTTACTCATTAAAAAAAAAAAAAATTGAGATCTGGATTTAGGGCAGGGGAGGTTTTCCAAGCTTCCTGTACAAGTGGCAGCATCTGTGCTGAGTCCATGCCGATTTACTTCCAATGCTGGGTGGGCGTGGCCATGTCCCATAAGACTCTAGCACTTTGGGGTTCACTATTTACTTTTTGTGTTTGTGTTGGATGCTTTATACCTTCTCTGCTGATCTACTGGCTTGCAGCTGGCAAGTTCTACTGGCAGAGTAGCCAACACTGTCTTCTCCAACATGCAAAGTCTGCACTGCTCTGAGGAGTTCGAACCCTGTCCTGTGTCTGCACAGTGTATGCTGGTATCTGTGCTTGACCTGCTTGTGCCTGGCCACGTCCCTCTGTGCCCAACCAAAACAGACCTTTTTGAAATTATCTTCTGCTGGTAATTTGTTGCACTCCCAGTATTTGTGGATTCTGCCAGTGCAGAACTAATTCAGAGGCTGGATTTGCTAATTAGCTGAGGGTCATGGGAGAAGATCAGAAAGAAACATGTTTCCTCTCCACCATCTTGGCTCCACCCTCTCTGTAATTTTAATATTTTATCTTTTGGTATTTACTTCTATTGGTTATATACCATCCAGTGAAACTAGATTTTTACTATCATGTTATAGCTTCCTTGCTCACAATTTCCATGTTTCAAACTTGAATTCCAGTCCCCCCTCCCTGCCCCCCCATCATGACTTACCGAATTCATATCCATCCTCTAAAAATGCATCACAAATGCTGCCTTCAAAAAGTTTTTTTTATTCTTGATAGCTGATGTTCTTTCATACTTAAAACCTCAAGTAGCACTTTTGCTTATTATATTACTTATTTTTAAAATATTTATGTATTTTTTCTATTACAGTTAGCTATATAAGCTGCCTAGTAGGACTGCATACTCAATGAGGACAAGAACTGTCTTATCTAAAATTTGTGTATTTGACACACACTAAGTTCTTAATTCTTTCTGCACTGAAACAAGTAGTAGATCATCCTTGAGGCTTTCTGTGGCCGAAAAATCACCACTCTGAAGTTAACGTAATGCTTTTTAGCTTGGCAAGCTCTGGCAGAGATTAGAACCCAAGGTCACTTCTATTCTACTATGGGTCAATGAAATAGGACTTCAGTGGTATTGTCTTGGCTATAAAAAAACATATTTGATTTCTGTTTAACATTGGTATTGTTAGAAAATTTAAAAATATTCTTAACCTGAACATAATTTGAGGGAGGCAAGTCATAATCCTCTGTACCTGTATTGTGTGTCTGAGTGAGGTCATCAAGAGAGCATCTGTAGCCATTTCTACTTTGTCCTATAAATTAAAATTATATTTTAAAAATTATATTAAAATATAAAATACAAAAATACATGTAAAGCAATAAACTTAATGTAAAATTATTGTAAAATAAACTTTTAAGCAATAACAATGACAATAACATTTATTTAGCACTTTAAAATTTTACAACAGTTGTCTCTTATACATTTTCTCATAGCATCCTCACAACAATTTTGTGAGAAATGCACTACTCATAATTATTTTACAAATGAGAAAATAGTGTATAAGAGAGACTAGGTGATTTGTACAGAATGATACATCTTAGGCTAAGTCCAGAATCTTAGGCTAAGAGCCTAAGAATATATTCAAACTTAGATTTTTCTTGATGATTCACTATGCCACATACCTAGCTAAAAGCTGATTTAGCAATCTTATGAAAATTATCACAAATTCTCACATCTCTTACAGATAGTAAATAATCTTCATTTTATTTGTGGGGAGAAAATGAAAGAAAAGCTAGCATCCTAATTACTTTTCTGGTATTCACAATGGAAGCATTTCACAAGAAAACTTTCTAAAAGTATCCATTTTCTGATTAAAAACTTCTATGCTTCATATTGTAGAAGAAGGGTCATATCTGTTCATGTTAAATTGTGTTATTTTCTACATTAATGTACAGGTTTAGCAGTTTTTACATTACCTTATTTTTTTCATTTAGTACATTTTTTGCAAGCCTAAAAGACAAAAAAATTATTTCAGTGTTAACATAAATAAAAATATGGAAGTATATTAGCAATGTAATTATTTCATTAATACACATTTATTCAAAATCATATGCTTTTTCATGATTCTCGTCAATAACATAAGACAATATTACAGTATTTAATTTCAGTCACATACTAAAATGCTTATCTTTGCCACTTGAAAAGTTAAAATAAAAAAAATTCTGAATTAACATCTGAATTTTTCCCATTAAGGAATAACTTAAGAGATCATGTTCAAAATAAATGTCAATGAAAACATAACTTGTGATACCAATTATTTATTTTTTCAACTGTTCAAACTGCTTGTTATTAAGATTCTAAAAGAATAAGAATTTGAGAATAATACTATTACGACTGTTAGAATAAAGGTCTAATAAGCTCCAACAGGTCAGGTACTATCTTACTCACTTTTTAATTTTTTCCTAAAGCCTAGCATAAGACTTTTCACATTGCATGTGACTAATGCATTTTAAGCAAGTTTATCAGAACATTAGATGGATTCCTTGTGAAAGAAAGCATGTGGAAATAACTGACAGAATGACACAGCCATGTTATCCCCCTCTAGAGAAAGTACTCCGGCTGATAAGAGGAGTACATATCCTCTGAAGTAGTGAAGTATGAAACTTCAATGTTATTAAACAGAATAACAAATTTCAGAGACAGAAATCCATGAAACAATACTCTTTCTAGGTATTTAAAAAAAGAACAAACTATGTCCTACAAATGAACAGGGAGAAAAAGGAGTTTGAAATAAGAAAAGTATGGTGAAGTATAAGTAAAAAAAATGGGTTCTCTCTCACTTCTCAGGGGCTTAGTCAACAATTTTATTAATAGCAATGGCAAGTTAAATGGAGTATGTTGTTACCCAGCCATATCCCCCATTTTTTTCTCCATATCTACTGTCAAATGGTTCCAGAAGTCTAGAAGTATGATCTATTTCAGTAAAGACTACTGTAATGAAGGCAATCCTTAGCAGAATACACTGATGCATGCTGCATAATATATTTATTGAGTTTAAAGTGATATTTCATGTTTCTATAGCAATTTACAAAGAACTTTCTTTACAACAGTCAGCTGCTAATTACCCAAGTATCATCACCCCCCATTTTACAAATGTAAAATGTCTTAGGTATCATTGCTGATATTGGCCTTGGGATGCAGTGCAAAGTGGGCTGAATCTGGATTTCATAACTTGCTTCTTCCTCTTTTCACTGGTTTGACTGTGAATAAACTGCTTATCTCCTCATCTTTAAAATCAGGAGGCTGGACTACATGACACCTACAGTGCCTTTCAGTTCTCAATCCATGCTGGAGCAGGAAGAAACTAGAAACTTAATCTTCTGACTACAAGACTGGGATTATTACTAATGCTTAGGTATGTATGGTGAAAACTACTTTTCTTAGACCAATGTCAATCCTGCTGTATCCTGTCACCACAAAGAATAAACTGGAGTGTATTATCACCGGGACTGGTTTGTTATGCCTGAGAAAAGGAGAATTTCAACTATCAAACAGTGACAAGAAATGTGGTATGCATATAAAAGGGGAGTCTGGGTTCCCTAGCATTACCAATAATAGCTAGCTCTCCTGGCACTCTTGCAATGCATACGTCTCATACTACCAGATTACTTCAAAGAACACTCAACTGACAGAACAAAGAAAATCAGGAAAATAGTCTTCTAAATGAGAAAAAACACACATTGCTCATGTTTTTCTGTGATCTAGTCCAGTATTAGATTACCTTAATTCATCAGAATCTGTCTCATTTAAGGTGCTGTCATCACAACTATCGAGTAGGCTGCTAGAAGAATTCACTTTTTCACAAGTTGTACTACTAGAATCCTCGGAAATCCATTTCTCATCTTCAGGCTTTTTAAAATTTTCCCTATGCATGGCAACATCATTGCAAGAAAAAAAATCCATGAGGGGATTTAAAAATTATTTTTTATTGACAACTTTAAAGAAAATATGGGGGAAATGTATTTTTCTTTCTCTTTTAATATACATTTTACTTCCAGACCATGCTTCCTTAACTAAGATGAAGATCATATTATTCCCCAGATCATAAACTTTTAATGATCCCCATCTATTGTTAGTGCATTAAACTGCACTGTCTGCCGGTGAAGCTTTTTCATATTCAGGCTTATCCAACAAAGGTTCTCACACTCCTTAGAATACAAGATCCTTTCCATTCAGATCTGTGATTTCTCTAGTCTAGGAAGAGATTCTGCTTTTTTCTTACCCAACCTTTTCTTCACCTACAATGGTTCCCATTTCCTGCCTATATTTGGGCTAAAAAACATCATCCATATAAAAGCAGGTTGTTGTGATTAAATAATTTGTGTGGAAAATATCAGGGAGTTATCAAGGCAGGCTTGATATGTAACAATAATACCAAAAGAGAGGTTTAATTAAGATGATTAATTAATATGATGGAATTCTAAGAATTCATAGAATCTAGGAGGGAGGTAGGTAATAGTTTCCTTATACTATGCCCTGATTAGAACATGTTTGAAGAACATGTTTATTCCTGGGAGATATATTTTAGGAAAGACATTTAGCACTCAGAATAATTCCAGAGGAGAGAAATCAGGAAGGCGAAGTATAAAGACCTTGTGAAATAAGGAAGTCCTTGTCAAATAAGGAGCAACTGATGAGGTCTACTGCAGGTGTTTACCATAAAGAGGAGAAGATAAAAAATTGGGATGATAGGAAGTGATATATGTGTTCAAATAGATAATAGACTATGATGTTTAATTTACCCTCCAAAGGATAGGAATAGCCACAGTAAAACACATTTGGGATCAATGTATGAAAAACAGAAAAGGAAAAATAACCAACTTCCAAACAATTAAAGGCATGGATTGTGGTAGGAATTAACATAGTATGTGAGTGTGTGTGTGTGTGTGTGTGTGTGAGGAGGAGTGGGAGAAAAAGACAAAAATTGTGCATGATTATTAAAATAGCGAGCAATTAACAACCACAAATGCAGGAAGATTGTTCTTTGATTTAGCTTGAATGGACCTCAGAAACCTACTTGTTGCTTTGTTCATGTAACTTTAAGATAATTTCCCCTTCCCACTGAGAAGTTATCAAAGAAGGAATTTAGTGGGAAGAAATAAATTTTGAAATCATTCTTGTTATCAATTTATCCCATCTCATAATTTTACTCACAGATTTCACAAAATTAATATTAATATTAATAGAATATTCTATGGCAACTTACCCTATTTTGATTTCCTTTTCTTCAAACTTTTCCAAAGAATAGGAATTTCTCCGGTGCTTTTGCATTAATTTCTCTCTCCAATTGCTAAAAATATACCCCAAAGAGTTATTTTTACCCAATGGCAAGAAAAGTTTTTAAAAACCAAAATATTCACAGCAAAGATCTTTTGTAGTAGCAAATAACTGTGAATTGAATAGGTGCTCATTGACTAATGAATGGCTAAACAAATTGTAGTTTGTGGATGTAATGGAACACCATTGTGTATGTTTAGAAATATTAAATAGGAGGATGAGAATATTTATACAAATTAATGCAAAATGAAATCAGTGTAACCAGGACAACAATATAAATTCTAACTGCAATAATGTAATTTATTGAGAATGAAATAACTGTAACTGAATACTATGAAATTATAATGTCTAAGAGAGGGTATATTTATGCAGAGTGGAAGACTATTAATATGGAACACTGCATGTAATATTGATGTGTGATTAGGAATGTTTCACTAGAAGGGTGGGCAGAGATATCTTGGGAAATGAGGCTGATAAAAAAGTATAAGATGACAAGAAGCTTTCAGTTATCCATGGCTTTACTATCACAAATAAATCTAATATGGTTACTCCCCACTACTCAAAGGAACAGTAGATAGTTTTCTGTCTGTTTGCCACTGAGGTCACAATGTATGAGTTCTGGCATTGAGGCAGGAAAAGATGCCTTTTTCAGTGTCTCTCAAATAGGTTATATATGGTTGAAATTATTTTAGGATAAGTTTTTTCAGGCTGTTAAATTATTTTAATAAAAGTAAATCCAGGCTTGCGCTTTTTTTTTTTTTTTTTTTAAAAACATCCTCTACTTTCTCAATGTTAAGCCAGAACACTTCCACATTACAACTCTCATGAGTTGGAACTTTAGAGGTCTTTCTAGTAAGTACAGTCATAATGTGAATCGGGAACCCTCTTTACCATATTCCTGTGTCTCATCTTTCACCTTATGGTCCTCTTAAGACATTTTTAGGTGGGGCAGCAGGTAGCAGTTATATGCTTTTTGTTCTTCTTCAGCCTGTCCAGTAGCCACATGAGCACTAGAAGGTCTTATAAAACAAGAGCTGCATGAACACTTCTCTCTACATTTCTTTCAATTCCCCTTTTTTTCTGCCATCCTGAAAGGACATTATTAGCCTTTTGCTCCTCAGGCCCATCTTATATAGCAATAGGTTGGCAATTATCCTTTTAATGATTTGCATGTCTCCAATTATAAGTGTGAGTTTCTCAAGAATCTAGATTGTCTGACTTTCCTCAGTGCTTGGCCATGATAAGCACTTAAATTGATTCATTCTTGAATATTTCTACTGATGGGAAGCTTTCTAATGACTAAGAAAACTCATTTAACTTTTGGAATAGCTGTAAGCCTATTTTCATATCTCAGCACTTATTATTTATACATTTGCAAACTTTTGCAAACTATCTTGCTTTGCTCCTTGCCATCCATATCTTATATTATATGCTAATCTTTTGGATCTCATTAAAGGCTACCTACCTTCTTTCAATAAACACTAATGTTTCTTCCAAAATAAAACTGTTACAAAATAAAAGAATATACTTACAGGAATAGAATAATATACATTCATGGGACTTTATAATTTCTTTCTTGGCAAAAAACAAGTGGATGCAGAGTGAATCTGGATCTATATTTTTTAGAGTAAACTGAACATACCATGAATGTTAAGTTTTGATAATAATACTCCAGTTAATTATTTTGACAAACTTACCCATTTAAAATATGGTGCATAGGTGATAATTTTTCCTCGGAAGAAATACTCATTAATGGTATTTCTTCCCCAGGAATTTTATTTTCCTCATCTTTACCATGCTCCACTGAAAATTGCTCATTAGCTTTGACAGCTCTTCTGTTTTCAGTTTTCTCACCATCTTGTCTCTCCAGTGTTTCCGTTTTATTCTGTTGATGCTTTTGCCTTTTCTCTTCCAACTAAAAGGAAAACTTAATATTATTGTCTATTTCTGCGTTCATCTGTGTGTAAATGTATGTGAGTATATATGTGTATGTCTGCATGTCTGCATTATATATTGTATATTTGTGTGTATATATACATAATACGTACATATACACTTTTATACATATATATTTATGTTTACTTAGGTACAAGTACTAGACTTGTGCTTTAACTAGTACAAAGAGCTACCTGAAGAAAAAATTCCCTCTACCAATGTCTAGAATACTAGGATGTTAAATGACTTGCCTATATATACTAGAGGTAGGACCTGAACTGCTGTCAAATATGATATGCTGCCTTTCATTTTTCTACTTTTATTTTGAAACACACATTCTAAATACATATTGTCCTCATTTTTAAAATTTTGGATACAAAAATGGTCACAGTTTTATAAATTTTGTTTGAAAGCAAGAACAACTGACTAAAATTTCAAAATGATAGCTCAGTTGCTATCTCATTTTGTTTTCTCATTCTATTTTCATGCTCTCTCATTTCTTGCCTTGAACGTGAAGACAATATCTGACTTATTTTTGGCCTTTTCCACCAGTGATCAGATAGACCAAGACCAACGCCATTATATAATAGCTGTTTCCCATCCCATTTCTCATTTCTTATTCCTTACTGTCAAGTTCAAAAAAAAAAAAAAAGAAAAAAGAAAAAAAAAACTTGAAGGGAGTCACTGAAATGACTAACAACATGGGAAATGAGTAGTATGAGATTCAGGTACTATGCCTGCTACATTATAGAAAATCAGTGCACGTTCACAGAAGCACTATCTTTTTGGCAAAAAATTAGGAAACAATAACTTAGTCTAATGCTATCCTTCTGTAGGTGAGGAAGCTGAAGCACAGATACATTAAGTAACTTGGTCAAAATTATACTAATAAGCTTGTAGCAGAATCCAGCACACTGGGTGGAAGTCTCCACATTTGATTCAGAAAGAAGTTGCATTATTTAGTAATTGTGTGTATTTACTAAATAATACACACACATATACATATGAATATGGGTTATACCACTTTATATCAATAGTAATGAAGAGAAAATGAGATAAATTTGTAATTTGAGAGTTATACAAATATTACTCTCATTATTTTTGGACAGGACCTGTTAAGTTCATCAGTGTGAGTAACTCCAAGTGAGTTTCCATAAAATCAGAGCAGTTCCTGCTTCTAGTATCAGTTGCTAGGTAAGATCGACTTGCACAAGGTAATAATATAGCTTCCCTGAGCTTAATGCATAAAGGAGTTTGACTCAATGACTATCGAAGCTCCTTCCAAAAAATAAAATTCAGTTAATGAACTGTACTAGTTTGATAGTATCTAAAGCCAGTCAGTTGTGTAAACATATCACACATCAGTGTTTTGCTACTGTTTTTCCAATTTTTCTCCCATTTTACAATATTTCTAAATGCTAAAATGAGAGATATCTATAGCAAAGGGAAAAGCATATTTTGAAAAAAAAAAAACTAAATGCAAGAAGAGCAGCACTGAACTTGAAGTTAAAAGATCTAGGTTTAAGGACCAAGTTGGTAATATCTTACTTGTGGAATAGAGAAATGCTATATGAATTAGCCCTTTTGAAAACTGATATTAAGTGATTAATTTGAAAAACTTTCATTTTCTTTTGAAATGCAAAACAAATGATTTTAGTAAATAAAATCAGTATAGATGAGCTAGCAGATCACCTTAAGAATGAGTTTAATCAGATAAATTTGTAACAAATGCAGTTAAGCTACTTATGTTTTTAATATTTTAAGCTACAACACCTTACATTTGGCTAAGAAAATGAAAATGTCCATAGAAAGCAAAATTCTTTCAAATGTCAAATATAAGAATTTGCATGAAAGATAAATTGAGTTCATTACATTTCTTTTAGGTCCGTGTAATGATTATCTTTAGGCTTATCCTTGTTCTTTTGGCTACCTAGTCTAATATCCCAATGTGCATGTCTAATTTAGAAAATTTCTTGTTTATATACCAAATAATTTGGAAATTGATGGAGTAATTTAGATCATCAAAATAAAAACTGATGAAAAAGGCTTTCTGGATATTTCCCTTAATTTAACTTTCAATATATATTGTACAAATAGCAAGCATTTGAAAATAGAACATAGCATTTTCATAATATGAAAAATCAATTGCATTGGAGGATTGATGAAGAGGAAAAATAAATAGAATGTAAAAGTGCCAGGAGGTGAATCTACCTTTTCTTGTGGTTGGATTTTTTCTTTCTCCAAAGTCAGGGACTCTGCTTGCAACATTCCTAACTCATTTGTCAGTCTTTGTTCATCTTGCTCTAATTCTTTATGCAGGTGCATTTTTGAGATTTTGTCCCCATGTGGAAGGGGATGGCTCCCATGTCTTACCTCATTTGGTGAGTTAGTAGCATTGTGATGACTGTTCTGGAATGAGGTTTCTATATGCTTTGTTTTCTCCTTATGTTTTCTCGAAGTAATTAGTTCAGGCATTTTTTCTTGGTTGTTTGATGCGACACCAAAATAACTTCCTGGATCACTTGATTGGAGCAAATCTGAATCCGATTCTAAACTTGTGATATTTTTGTGCTGACTAAATGTCATTTCAATACCAAATGAGCTATCTTCGTTTCTTTCATTTATGCCTGATTTTGAGTTATTTTTTTTTATATTTTTTGCAACATAAGCAATTTTCTCTTCATTTATACTGCAAGTATGTTCAGTTTTTGGCTTATTCTTAGACTGTGGGGTGCTCTTTTTTGAGCACATATGGGAAGAGAATTGTAAAACATTTTTTGGGAAGTTGATCTTTAAATTCTGTAAAAAGATATTTTCCAGACTATCTTCCCTTTTTCCAGGAAATGACTTAAGATCTCCTACATTGAGAAAATTATCTTTTTCTTTTTCCACAGAATCACTTAAGTGACTTGCCAAAGAAGATGATGCTTCTGGTAATTCTGATGGTCCTCTCAATTTCAATTCTTGTTTCAAGTCTAAAGTAATATTTAAATGAAAATTTATTTTATTTAGAATTACTTTTCTTCTATGAATGAAATCCTCCCCCCTTCCTCCCCATTAACAGTAATGGTAGTTGTAACATATATCATTTTCTCTATTGTAATCTATTTTGAGATAAGACATAAAATGTAAAAAAAAAAAATCTATCTTACTAATTATGTTTTTAGCTGATTATTTTGCAATTTCAAACTATTGCTAAATTTTAAGTTTCTTATGAGATACTCATATCCCAAGAGCAAAGTAGAGGAAGTTGTAAAGATTGATTTATATACTTGATCTAGCTGAAACTGTTACCACTGAACTATTTAGTATAGGATGTCCATGATCAATTTCTTAGTTAGCCTACCAGGAAGCAACAAATTGGGTCAATAACCAAAGACCATGAGGCAGGGATTACTATTCTTAATACAGTTTTGGGAAGTAAAAGAGAAAAAAATGAAGTTGGAGAGGTGAGAAAAACAATGCGATAGCTTAGAGAATGGATAGCATCATGGGGGATGAGGACAATATGGCCGCCTGGAAATTGGGAATGAGGAATTAAAGCTCCTTTCTTCCCTTTTGTGACTAAGAAAAGTTAATTGTTTGAGTTCATCTCCAAGTTTAGAGAGTCTACCAGACTTCTTTGGATAAAAAGCTAGATATCCTTGAAGGATGGATTGGTGGTATGAAGATCCAAGACCACACATACATCCTTCAAGAGTAACAGATTTCTTTACACAAGAATAGACATGTAATTAACAAAATAAATTTAAGTCATTATAAAACAGATGAATTTTTGAAATAAGTTGAGGGACAAAAAATCATGAGTTATGAATAGATAGGAAATAGATTTTAAATCAATTTTAAAGAAGACAGAATCAATCTGATTATTTCAAAACAAAGAGAGAACAAAATATAAAATCTTAATAGTGAAATCACTGGCCAGGACTGTCTCAAAGAAATAGGGAAATAAGATAAATGAGATCTGATTCCCTCAGTAATTCTATAAGCTACTCTGATTAAATCAGGGAAACATGTAACCAAGATACATGGATAATACTCCACAAGTTAATTTACAATTCACTTTAAAAATTAGTTATCTGAGAGTTAGATAGAATAGGAAAACATAGAGAGAAATTCAGTGGTGAAATGATTAAAAGAACTTCTAAAGAATTGCAAACAAAACCTACATAAACATTTAAACTTGAACATGATGCAATTATTGAATTATGAATTTTCTAATGATAGAAAAAAATAACATTCCTTGGTATGGTAATTGCATCCCATTCAAATCAATGTCATGGAAACAAATTAACTGGGAAGCGTCATCTAAGCAGGTAATTTAATACATGGGAAAAGTTAAATTGATTCCATTTAGCTTTGTGGAGGTTAGCTTATAAATAATTGAAATTAACAGAAAGAAAGAAAAATCATTCATATATGGATTTTATAGGTGAATATTAAAACCTAAAGGATTTAGGATTTGAAACACTAAAAACAAAGAGAAGTAAGAAATTACATTTAATTATACTGAAGATAATGTTACACAAATTAGAGGAAGAAATCAAAACATCTGTTAAAAAGACATCTCCCAGTTTCTAGGCTGCAGAAAGCATTAACCACAGGGCAGCGAATTTCATTATCACATGATTTTACCATTTATTTTGTTTACCCCTCCTATTAAGGTTTGAAATGTAACATTTAAATAACATTTAGAGAAAATTCATAATATTAATCCTACCTTTCTTTACTTCTTTCTGTTTCTCTTTGTCTAGAAATGGTTCACACTGCTTCTGGGAGATTGGTTTTTCTAAATGATCTCCCTCCTTAGAGTCAATGACAGGCTCACTTCCAGCTGCAGCTACTTCATCTTCTTGGGATGGCATATTTCCAGATTTTGGAGATGGTGACTGATTTTGACTCAGTGGCAGTGATTTGCCAGGAGAATCACTTTGCAAATTCATATCCTTGGAACACTCCTTCTGGGGGACAGGTTTTTCTAATTGAACTCCAATCTTATAGTCAATGATAGGCTCAATTCCAACTACAGCTTCACCACCTTTGGATGGAATCTTTCCAAATCTTGTGGATGCTAATTGATTTTGACTCACTGATTTGCCAGGATAATCATTTTGCAACTTCATATCCTTGGAATACATCTTCTGGGGGACTGGTTTTATTAACTGAACTCCGACTTTATAGTCAATGACAGACCCGATTCCAACTACAGGTTCACCTATTAGGGTTGGAATCTTTTCAGATTTTTTGGATGGTAATTGATTTTGACTCCGTGGCAGTGATTTGCCAGGAAAATCATTTTGCAACTTCATATCCTTGGAACACTCCTTCTGGGGATTGGTTTTCTAATTGAATTCCAACTTTATAGTCAATGACAGGCCCAATTCCAACTACAGGTTCACCTGTTATGGCTGGAATCTTTTCAGATTTTTTGGATGGTAATTGATTTTGACTCCGTGGCAGTGATTTGCCAGGAAAATCATTTTGCAACTTCATATCCTTGGAACACTCGTTCTGGGGGATTGGTTTTTCTAATTGAATTCCAACTTTATAGTCAATGACAGGCCCAATTCCAACTACAGGTTCACCTGTTATGGCTGGAATCTTTTCAGATTTTTTGGATGGTAATTGATTTTGACTCCGTGGCAGTGATTTGCCAGGAAAATCATTTTGCAACTTCATATCATATCCTTGGAACACTCTTTGGGGATTGGTTTTCTAATTGAATTCCAACTTTATAGTCAATGACAGGCCCATTCAACTACTAGGTTCACCTATTATGGTGGAATCTTTTCAGATTTTTGGATGGTAATTGATTTTGACTCCGTGGCAGTGATTTGCCAGGAAAATCATTTGCAACTTCATATCCTTGGAACACTCTTCTGGGGATTGGTTTTCTAATTGAATCCGACTTTATAGTCAATGACAGGCCCGATTCCAACTACAGGTTCACCTATTAGGTTGCAATCTTTTCAGATTTTTTGGATGGTAATTGATTTTGACTCCGTGGCAGTGATTTGCCAGGAAAATCATTTGCAACTTCATATCCTTGGAACACTCGTTCTGGGGATTGGTTTTCTAATTGAATTCCAACTTTATAGTCAATGACAGGCCCAATTCCAACTACAGGTTCACCTGTTATGGCTGGAATCTTTTCAGATTTTTTGGATGGTAATTGATTTTGACTCAGTGGCAGTGATTTGCCAGGAAAATCATTTTGCAACTTCATATCCTTGGATCACTCCTTCTGGGGGACTGGTTTTTCTAATTGAACTCCAACTTTATAGTCAATGACAGACCCCATTCCAACTACAGGTTCACCTGTTATGGTTGGAATCTTTTCAAATTTTTTGGATGGTAATTGATTTTGACTCCGTGGCAGTGATTTGCCAGGAAAATCACTTTGCAACTTCATATCGATGGAACTTTTGTGACTTTCCTTTATCTGAAAAGTACTTGTAGAATCCCATTTCAAAGTATCTGAAAAGTAAATATTTGAGTTAAATAGTACATCAGATTTATCCACCTGACATATTACTTATTTCTTTCCTAAATTGACATTCAAATCACTACCTGTACTTGTGATTTTATTTTGGTTATTGTATTTTATCTTTCAGGTAACATGATGAAAAACCCATGAACAACTCTTTGCCTTCAGTATTCAGCCTATCTTCTTTTTTCTTGGATCATAAGCTCTAACTTTCTTACCAAATTCTATCTCCATGTGTGCTTCCAAGGAGGGCATTAATAAAATAGGGAAAGATTTTTTGAAAACACCTATTAAACTTAAAATAGATATATATTTGACTCTTCAAATTATTAATTAATAGAATATCACGCTATGATTTTTTAACCTGTGATTTATTTACAGCAAACTCTCAGTGGAGGAAAACATTGGCTAGTATCTTCTTTGCAACTAACATTCTTCAAGTTCTCTAAAGTCAGTAAACCTTTGAGGTTTAGTGACTTGCCCAAGATCACACAGTTAGTATGAATCAGAGATGAGATATGAAATCATGTCTTTTTTGATTTGAGGCCAGCTATCTATTATGTTGAAATATGTTCTACAGAAAATGATTACAATTAGCATCCCTTTAGTGAATATATTTTTTAAAGAACTGCCATTTTTTCTAAGCATGGAACATTATTTTTTCAAGTATACTTTGAGTATAACTTTTTTTCTCAGAATAATCTAACTTCTTGAAGATTAATTCTTAAACTTTTAGTCTGCATCAGAAATTTAGCAAAAAATAATACATAAGTTTAAGTATTCTCTTTTAAAATATGGTATGAATACATATATACCAGTTTTAAAAATGTGAGAAAAAGACAATGATGTATGAAAGCAATAAACATACCAGAATATGCAGTAAACATTTAATGTTAAAGGTTCTTCCATATTTTTTTTTAATCATGGCATTCCCAGTTATTATCAAATATTTCATCCCTTTTCCCCTAATTATGCGAGTCATTTAGTCACTCTGAAAACCCTTTTTTCTGGCTTTGGGCTTAATATTCTACTTTTTACTACAATTACTACAAGTAATTTTACTACAAGGTTATCAATGGTATTTAATTGCTAAATAACCTAGATTTTTGCCTCAGTCTTCATCTTTCTCGATCTTATACAGCCTCAGATCTTAGCTCGCTATGAAAATCTTTTCGATAGTCTTTGTTGCTAATCTCACCCTATTCTCAGGATTTCATGGGAATTATTCAGAATAGATCATACCTTACTATCTTCACATTTTGACAGGGTAACTATCCTGATTGAACAAGGGATTATTGTTATTAAAGTATACCTAAATCTCAGCAAAGTACTTGACAATTCTCTCATGTTATCTTTGTGGACAAAATGTGGACAGAAGCACAAACACAAAATAATGAATAGGTATGGATATATAAATAAATGTCAGAATTTGTTATATTTCTTTTGCAAGAATATTTTAAATATCAGTCCATATAACTGCCACAAAAAGTAGTGCAGGTTTAATATTTCATTAAAAGTACAGGGGAAACTGGATGTTGAACTCTGCTTTTATCAAACAATATGTGAATTTTGTGGTTAGGTTTGAACACCACATTTTAGAACTGGCATCTGGACCTTTTCATTTAAAATGATGTCAGAATTCATCGTTCTTTTTGTTCCCCTTGTCTATCTTTTGAGTGATCAGTCCTTTCATATTCCTATTCTTTGTTAAAAACAGGCACTCCACAATATTTGGTATTCCCAAATATACCTTTCTGTTTTCATGACCTCATGAACTTTTAACTGGAATTTTGCAATAAACTACTATGTGGAGTTCTTATCTCTGATTCTACCTTCTTTGGTCTATTTTATACAAAGCTGTCAAGTAATCTTCTTAAGGAGGCTGTTCTCTTGCCTTCTGTGGTATTGTATTTCTTTAATTCAGGAGGAATCACATCTGAAATCTCCCCTCCACAACCATTAATTAACCTCTTAAGCTCTCCCCTGAATTTCTCAGAGCACTGTTATCACTTTTTCTTGCCTTCTTTGCTGCTGATCTTGTAACATACTTATCTGTTTTTATGTTGTATCCCTTCACAAACAGCAAATTCCTTGAGGCTAAAAACTGCTTTATTTTTTGCCTCCTAGAGTTAAAAAGGAGATACTTGATATGTATATGAAATATACATATTGGTTCATGTATAATACCTTGAATTGAGAGGACACATGCAGAACTGGATTCATATGCCTTCATGCAATAAAGAAAAGAACCTGAATGTATAAAAATGCAACTTGAAATAAGGTGTTCAAAATGCTAAATTAAAGAAAAATAGAGGATAGCGATGTATTCTCTATTAGGTATAGTGTTTGAAAAATTCAATTATTGTCATACTTGTCAGGAAGGGTAAAAAAAGAAAAAATACCATCTGCATCATGTAAATCAAATTCTTCCCTGAAAGGTGCAATAAAAATGGGGAAGAGGGAAGAAAAGAAGATAAAGACTGAAGAGACCTTAACATATATTTATTTTCTTCCTTAATTATGAAATTATAAAACTTAGCAAATTCTAGTTTTTCCTTACCTCCTTTTCCTACTTCTTGGTTTGTGAAAGAATCTTTCATTTGAAGAGTAGGTTGGATAGGCTATGAAAGAAGATAATTAAATAAGACGATTATTACATAGAAAGCTTTCAGTACATATCTAATAATAATTAAAATTATCAATGTTGTTACCTTTCCATTAGCATTTCTCCTCAAATGACCTGAAAAAAGAACAAAAGGTTTATTATTATTAATCATAGTCAAACAGCATAATTCAATCACAACTTCATGCAAAATGAATAGATTTGTTAGTTCTCATTATAGGATTTAAGGAATAAATGCTTTAACAGGTGTAATTGTTATAATGGCATTTGCCTGACCAAAATTAGAAACAGTTATTAGTACTTGAAATAAAACAAGAATACACTATTGGCCCAACATGCAGTTTACGTAATAGATCAGATTCCAGAGAACTCATACTTATGTGTCCATATGACAATATAGAAACATGCTCAACAGTGACACACATAAAAGTTAGTCATTTTAAGCAAAGTATAGTCAAGTTCACAGGGAGTTAATTACAAAGTTAATTCTCTAATGCAGCAGCATATCTTCCAAATAATGAGTGTGATAAATTCAACAAATGCTCATAGGGTGGATGATTCCTTAATTAATTATATACCTGGCAAATTCAGGCAACATATTAACAGTAAAGACAAAGTAAGAGTTAAAAAACCATCCATAATCCACATGGTTATCACAGAACTAAGGGGCTAGAAACAAATGTTCTGAATACATCCACTGAGAGGTAACATGCAGAATGAATAGCTAATGATATATTTTCATTTCTCTCCATACCCACATTATCTACTGACACACTGATATATCTGGTATCTGTCACTTTATCCATTTTAAAGTTTCTTGATCCATTCATTCCAGAAAGAAGGTCTATAAAGGACATCTAAGGAATGATGTACAAAACCTTTCAATTTAAGTAATTTTTAAAAGCATCACTGTTCTAAATCTCCAAATATTAATTCAATATTATTAAAACATAAAATTCCCTTCAATATATATAATTTAACATTTATGAAAAACCAAGCTATTTACAGAGATATTGATGATAAATCTCAGAAAATAAAATAAAAAATTTTGAACATTTATTTTATGATATAAATTAATTTATCATATAACCATCCAAGAAAGTCTTAAAAATTTTGTACTACAATAAACTATAATGTTAGGCTTAGTATATATCAATCTACTCAAGTAACAAGAAATTAAAGGTTAGAACTTTGACAATGAAAACAAGTATTTCCCTAACATCATGAAACAAATATACATTAGTAATATAAGCATTTTAACTAACTTGCTTATTTAATATTTTTACTCACTCAATTAAGGCTAAAAAATTCATTAATTATCCTTTTTCTAGATAGAGGATTGGCAAATTGCCTAATACATTTCGAACCTTATTGTTTTGTTATTTTTTTTTTATCCCTTCATTCATGTGTGCAGTATTTTTCAGTTGGTGAAAAAAATTATTCAATATCTATGGAGAGGTGGAACACATGTGACTGTTCATTTTCCAGGAGAGAGGAATAGCCTATGCTGCTAGAAGTAAACAATGTTTGTTATTATATGTATATTCTGTGTGGGCATCATTGAAATTCTGGTAGTAAAATGATGATTTTATTTTTTTGTACCTCAAAAATTAACAAAGTAGACTGTATATAACTCAGATTAGATGGATAGGGGAAGTCACCCCCAGTCTATCAGTTTCCAGAGCATCTAGACTAATGAATTCATGGGATCTTGGGGTATATTTATGTATAATTCTTTTTGTTATTTATTGTTTTATATTTGATCTATATTTCCCTTTATGAATAATTCAGAAAAAATGGGTATTGTGTCTAAGTTGAGTAAACCTTGGGATGTATTACACTGTTATGTATATAATAGTAAGTGCTCTGTAACAATTAATTGATCATGATTATAATGAATATACCTTTAAAAGAAACCAACAAATTGATATATGAGGAAATAATTTTCAGGAAGACTAGTAAACAGAAAAGCTTTACTGAGTTTATATATGAAAGTTTCTGAAGGAAGAGAGAGATTTCACCAGATGGCCTGAAAGGATACAGAGAAGGACATTATATAGAAAAATGACCAAAATACAGACTGAAAAAGAGAGAGAATACAAGCAGTATGAAGTAAGGCTGCAAAGGTGAGTTAGAGACCTCCTGTCCAGGACCATAGGAACCAGCATTTCTGCATCTGCAAAATGATTATTGGCAAGTGATTTCCCTCCTCCCTTCCCCAGTTATTAGGGAAAACTTTTTTTCAGTTTTATTTCAACCTATGGTCACCTCATTTTAACATGCTTAAACTAGATCACTGGACTTTAAGGGTCAGCAAAGTGGACCAACAAAGAACTTCCAGTACATCTGAAGCTCCTCATATTCTGTGTGAAAGGAAGAGAGTCTTTGATTGCTTTCTTTCCCTGATTCCAAGGCAGCCATCTTCCACTATCTGTTCCTCACTTCCTGTTGACTCCTCTTTTTTCACCCTTTGTCACTTTTATCATCATTTACTATCAGCATTCTACAGTACAAAGGTCTGAACAGAAACAGAAGAATCTAGCCTTGATCAGAAGATCCTTCAGGTTTTTAGAAATGAAGTTTTTAACACATTTTCTTCACTTTACATTCTATCTAATAAGACACAGGAATAAATAAACCAAAGGTTTCAGAGTCTGAGGCTGAGAGAAGTAAGGTCCCAGCCTCAGTCCCACCTCTGAAGCATAGTGCTTGGGTGACTATGAACAAAGTACTTGAACTTTCAGTGCTCTAGACAATTCTCTAAGATGGTTTCAATGAAATTAGAGGTCTGGTCTCTAGATCCAAAAAGAATTATTTGACATGGTCTCCTATCATAGAAGTAATAATCTGTATACCTAACTAAGTAAAATGAAAAGTAGCTCATTCTGTTTGCTAAAACTAAACACAATGCAAAGGTTGGATGGGTATTAACAGAGACAATTCCTAGACACAATCATTCCACATCATATATATCCATTTCTGTTTTCTCTCTGTCCATGGAATTCTTCCTCTCTCCTTCCAATATCTCTTCTTCCTTATGTTTTTCCTGCTCAGGCAAACCTTCAGTGATACTGCTTATAGGTCCTGTGAGTAGTATTAGGACTTCATACTATTTCTTTTCTATATATTTGATTATAGACTCTATTCCAGCCCCGATGTTGCAGCCCCTATTCCTCCACCTCCCAGATACCATTTTCCTTTTCCTTTTTCAATAGAAACTTCATTATTTACATAATATAATATTACCTTCATATTGTCCCAAGGAAATACTATCTTTTATATTTTGATTTGTGGATACGAGTACACGTCTTGCAGATATTTCCAGGAGATTTTCATGGGAACGCTGATCAAATGAAAAGAATAACAAAACAGTTAGCAAGTTCACTGATGAAAGCACTCCTGAATGTTTTTTGGCTGATAAATTGTGAAGAATTTGTACGAGAAATGAGAGAAATTTTCTACAGAAAATAAAATGTTTTTATAACATTTTCTTCAAAAAAACAACTTCATGCTTACATTTCTCAAGATTACTCTTTTATCTTTTTTCTTTAGAGGAGATAACTCTGGTAAACATTGAGCAGCAGGTTGGGATATACTTTTTCATACAGAAATGGCTAACTTGTAAATAGTGATAAAACCCTAACTCAGGATATTATCATTATGATTGTCATGATTATATTACCTTATATATATATATATATATATATATATATATATATATATATATGTTTATATATATATATAATGCTATTTTCACATGCTAACAATATAGGAGAAGAAAATATTATTTGTACATAATATGCCTTAGAAATAGTGGCCTATTTGACAGTGAAGTCTTGTGCTTGGAATCAGGAAAATTCATCTTCATGAATTCCATTCTGGCTTCAGATTCTGGCCTTGAGCAATTCATTAAATCCTGTTTGCCTCAATTCCTTAGTCAGAAGGAAATGCCAAACCACTTCTATCCCTTTGACAAAGAAAAAAATGTGCTCTTGAAGAGTCATGTTGAAAATGACTGAACAAATAAAAAATCTTGCCTGGTTCAGTTTGATATAGGTTTAACCTATCTCTCCATCTATTCATTCATCTATATATAAATATTGATCTATACTTATCCATATCTATATATGTTTGTTTATATATATATATGTTTATATATGCCTATACACACAAAAACACACATACCCGCAGATAAATATATACACAAAATATTATTTATATATATAATTTATATGTACAAATATATATACAAACATACACAAAAATACATATAAATAAAAACAAACACAAACAAAAGAAAAAAAGATTAAAAAAAAGTATAAAAAGAGAGGAGACTAGGTCTCATATAAACTCACCAGAGGCATTTCTCCAAATATCATAGAAAAATAAAATTTTAACAACCACATGATCCAAATTTATTTCACTAAATAACCTTGTCTACACCTTTCCCATGCTTAGATTAGGATTTTTCACTTGATTTAATTTTTTGTCCACATACTTGATATCTTCAATGCACTTGTTGGCTTCCAAAACCCTTTTGGATCATAATTTTCTTATCTTCCAGGTGGTAACTGGTAAAAACTGTCTCTTTTCTCCATTTTTACATACATTACTAAGCATAAACATAAGCATACTCATTGCCCTTTTCTTGTCTTCATATTTTATGCTTCTGTCTTTGGTTATTTCCAACATAAAAGCTGAGCTGATAAACTGCATTTATCACAGTTGCTGTATTTCTCACCTTTTGCCAGAAGACATGGAACCCCTCTGACTTTACTCTCAAGTTCCTACAATCTCTGAGATAATTCCATTGTAATGTTTTCTGACAGCTAACACATTAAAGTTACCTTAGTCTGTAATCATGTAAGCCCCACCCCAAACCTTTGCAACTTCTTACCTATGTATTTTAAGGTCCTTAGCCTTAAAAACTCAGTTATCTCCTTTGCTCTTTGCAACACAGTAATTACTACAGACTGCTGAATCTTTCCCTAAAATAAACAAGTTATTGTTTAACATTTCCTACTTCTATAACCGTTCCAGTTTATTTTATTTATTTTATCACCTTGCACCCTATTGAAACAATTTTTTGACTGTAATGTACCTGTGTTCCAGGTAATCTCCTAGCCTGATTTCAGAATGCTTTCTTAAAATATGTTTCAAAATGTTATTATACTGCATAAAAAAACGACAGTCACTTCTCTCTCTCTCTCTCTCTCTCTCTCTCTCTTTTGCTGAGGCAATTGGGGTTAAGTGACTTGCCCAGGGTCACACAGATAGGAAGTATGAAGTGTATAAAGCTGTATTTGAATTCAGGTCCTCTTGACTTCAGGGCTGGTATTCTAACCACTGTGCCATCTAACTGCCCTATACTATTTCTTTTATAGAAAATAATGTATTTTTCTACTACAGGTCTTCTGTTATAGCTAAACGTCAAGGTTTAGCATTATTCACACGCATCCTTACTTTCTTCTGCCTATCTTCTCCCCTAGAAGGTTTTCCTCCTTCCTGCTAATCAAAATTTAACCTTATTATTGAACCCTAATTATTACCTCTTTCAGGAAGTCTTTCCTGATTAAACACAACACAATTTTGCCATTTCCCTTTATATTGACCTCAGTAGTAGTGTATACAATTTGAACAGAAAAAATAGCTGTATTCAGTATGTACATACTGGGGCAAAACTTATTCATAAAGGGTCTCATGAGAAAGACTTGAGTATTTGTTATTGTACCATAAGTTTATTATGATGTGGCTTCCAAAAGGGCAACAGTTAAGACAGTATCTTTACCGAGACAAGATTAGCTTCTATCCAGTCTTGGTAAAATTACATTTGTATTATTATGCTTAGATAGGATAATGGAAATGTATAATTCAGAGAAACTAAGAGAGATCTTAGAGGTCATCCATGATTATATCATAGGTAGGACTCCTAAGGAAGTGGGGGTATCTAGTTTAAAAGAAAGACTATTCAAAGGATTTTAGGATAATAATCATCAACTAGTTAGGGGTTTAGAAAGTAGAAGAACCTGATTTGTTCTATTTGCCCTTTTAAGTCAGAAGTATTACCCCTGACTGCAAAATGCACAAAAGTCAATTATAGTGCAACATGAAAAACATCCCCAACTATTGGGGCTATTCAAATATAAAGTTTACTTGCATAGTAACTAGTCACAAAAGGTTTTCAACTAGTTTTGGGGGATACTGCAGAGGAGATTCGTTATTGGGGCTAAAGATAAATTAGATTAATGTTGTTCATCAATACCAAGATTTTATTAGTATTGCATATGTTTTAATGCCACACAACATTTATATACTTTGATATTTTTCTAAAATAACATACATTTCTAGATATTAACATTCTGGGTTATATTGCCATTGGTGAATAAATTTTAGTATGTCTTAAGAAAGAAATCAGGACTAAACACTTTCCCATGAATCCAGATGCATGGTAATTCTGTTATCACAATTATTTTGCCTACTCTGAGGGGGAAATAATGACATAATCAAATAGTTTAAGTTTGCTTTCTTATCATGTTAGAAATATGTAAAATGACCAGCATCAAGGGACTCCTCTTCACTCTAATATTACCTAACAAGGGTTGAAGTTTGCTGTTAGCCCTGCTACCTCTTAAGAAAATACAACTCTATAAATAAGATAAAAATACAATAATAAAAGTACACTAAGCTCCCAACACTTAAATTAGCATAAAATGTATGTTTACTTAAATGAAATAATACAAATTTCAATATCATTCTTCCATACCTGTTCTTGGTCTCTTTTATCAAAATTTTCTTGGATTCTGACTGATGATCCTTTATATTCCAAATTTTGTTTCAATTCTAAATTGATATTTAAATGAAAATTTATTTTATTTAGGATTACCTTTTTATAGGAATAAGACCAATCCCCCTTTTTGTGCAGATATATAATGTAAGAAATTACTATCTCACTAATTATGCATTTAGTTGATTCTTTTATAATTTCAATCTACTGCTACATTTGTGTGTGTGTGTGTGTGTGATATTTATTTCACAAGAGCAAAGCACAGGAAGCTGTAAAGTCTGATTTACACACTCAATGCAGCTGAAACTGAAAAAGTAAAGGTGAACTGAGAAAGTTCAAATCTATGCCTGATTTTTTAGTTAAGCTAGCAAGTAAACAATAAATTAGGTCAATGAACTTTCTCAATAACCAATGACCAAGAGTTTTGCTTTAATATAGTTTTGCGAAATAAAAGAGAAGAAAGGAGTTGGGGAAGTGGGAAAAACCATGAGAGCTTAAAGAGTGGATAGCCTCATGAGGATGGGAACAACATGCTAAACTGGTCATTGAAAATGAGGTATTAGCAACAACCTATTCCTTCTGTTTTGTGACTAAGACATGTTCATTTTATAAGCCCATCTCCAAGGTCAATGATATTGATTACTTCTTTGGATTACAAGTGAAATATCCTTGAAAAATAGCTTTGTAGTATGAAGATGCTAGACCATATATATCTTTCAAGATAATATTTCCTTACACAAAAATAAAAATATAATTAACAATTTCTAAAGTTAATTTATGACAGGTTAAACCTAAAGGTTTTTAAATTTGAACCACTAAAAAAGAGGAAGTAGTAGGAAATTACAGCTAATTATATAGAAGAAAATTAGGGAGAAATTAGGACACAAACCTACTTTTCTGCTTTCACAATCTCATCAACTTTCACCTGGATTTTTGCAATTAATTACTACCTGGTCTTCTTAAGTCTGATTCCTACTTTCTCTGTTCTACTCTACACAAAGCTCTCAAGTAATCTTTAGATACTTAAGTAGGCAATTCTCTTGGTTTCTGTGGTATCCTGCTTGTTCATTTCAGGAGGAATCATATCTATGAAATCTCCCTTCCACAACTATTTATTAATCTTTTATGCTCTCCTTTCATTTTCTCAGAGCACTCTTCTCTCTCTTTCCCTTGCCTTCTTTACTCTTGATCTTGTTACATACTTATCTGTTTTTTATGTTGTATCCCTTTACAGAAAGTAAGTCCCTTGTGGCGAAAAACCGTTTTTATCTTTGCATTCTAGAGTCAAACAGTAGACACTTGATGCAATATTGGTTCATGTATGATAACTTGAATTGGGTAATACATGCTGTATTGCATTTGTGTGACTTCATGCAATAAAGAAAAGACCAAGAAGTATAAAAATGCAACTTGAAATAAGGTTCAAAACACAAAATTTAAAAAAAACCCTGAAGACTACAGGATGCCTATCCTATTATATGTGATTTTGTGAAAAATTTACTTATTCTCATAATTGTAAATAAAGGGAAAAAAAGAAAGATACCATCAACGCCATCTGTGTCAATTAAATATAATTCTTCTATGGAATCTGTAATACAAATGGGGAAGAAGGGAAAAAAAAGAAATATGAATACCAAAATGTCCCTAAATATATCTCTTTTCTTCCTAAATTATGGAATTATCAACTTTACCTGTGTCAGTTAAATCAAATTCTTCTATGACATCTGTAATACAAATGGGGAAGAAGGGAAAAGAAAGAAATATGAATACCAAAATGTGCCTAAATATATATTTTTTCTTTCTAAATTATGGAATCATCAACTTTACCTAATTTTGTTTTAATTTCCTTGACTCCTTCTTCTTGGTTTGTAAATGCATCTTTTATTTCACAAGAGGATAGAATAGGCTATGAAACAAGATAATTAAAAAAAAGAATGCTGTATAGAAAGTTTTCAGTACATACTAGAAAATAAATTAAATGTGTCAATGTTATTACCTTTGCAGTAGGATTTCTTCCTGTATGATCTGAGAAAAGAATAAAAGTTTTATTATCAATGATAATTAAACAATATAATTCAATTACATCACAAAATAAATAAGTTAATATAGGATTTATAGAATGAATGCTTCAGTATCATATTATTCTTATCGTGGCATTTTGTTTGAGTGACTATAATTAAAATCCATTGTTAATACTTGAAGTAAAACAAGAAAATAATATTGGCCCAACATAGAATATTGTACATATTGTATGTACATATGTACATATTATGTTGTACATGTATTGTACATATACCAATCTATTAATATGCTCATCAATGACACACATAAAAGTCAGTCCTTTTTGAAAATATAGTCAATTTCAGAAGGGGCTAATTATAAAGTTGCTGCTGGATTTAGCGGCATTTCTTCCAAGCAATGAGAATGATTAATGCAACTGTTTCTCATGGGGGAAATGATTCCTTAATTATATAATTTGCAAAAGCAGATAATCTGTAAACAGTAAAGTTATATAAAATTTAAAACTTTGTATAAGCCACATAGTTATCACAGACTAAAGGGAGAGAAACAATTTTCTGAATACACCTACTTCGATGTATGCTTATAGAATAGTCAATATATTTTCATTTCTCTCCTTATCTACTTTATCTATTGAGAAACCTATATTTCTTGTATCTGTATGTTAGTCCATCTTAAAAAGTTTCTTGATCTATTCTATCTATATATTACTTTTTTTAGAATATCTATAAATTACGTTTAAGGAATGAAATAAAGATTTCAAATTTAAATTATCTTAAAGAAGCAAAATTCTATTAATTATCTCATTTTCAATACAATGTTATAAACAGATAAACTTCCTTCACCATAGTTGAATATTGAAAGTAATATTACATATTACCATATGTAATAGCGCATTAATGGAATATCATGCTGTTTACAAAGCTATTGATAATAAACATTAGAAAATAAAATTTTGAACATTTATTTTACAATATTAAATCTTTTTACATCTCTCCAAAAATGTCTTAATTGTGCACTATACTAAAATATAAAGTTACATTTAGTATAGTCATTCTAACATAAGTATTAAGAAATTGAAAGAAGCTTTAAAATAGATACTTCAATAAGTGGATGAAACATTTTACAATATATACTAGTAATGTGAGCATTTTTGCTAATTTCTTTATAATTATTATTACTCACTCAACTGTCCTAAAGAAGACATGACTGTCAAAATGCCTAATATGTTTCTAATCTAAAGTTCTTTTTTCTTCACTCATGCTGGAAGTCTTTTCTCATTGGCACATAAAATACTCCAATGGTTATGGATAGTTGGAACACATGTGTTTGAGAGAGAGAGTCTATTCTGCTGGAGATGAACAATATATGTCATAATGTGTGTATTCTGTAGGGGAATCTTTGAATGTCTAGCAATAAAGTAACGATTTCTTTTTCATCCCGGAAATTACCAAAGCAGACTGTACATAACTCAGACAAGAGGTAAGGAAAGTCACCCTGAATCTATCAGTTTCCAGATCATCTAGACCAATGATTTCATGGCATCTTGAAATATTTACATATAATTCTTATTTTTATTTTTATTTTACATTTGATCTATATTTCCCTCTATGAAAAGTTTAGAAAATCAAATAGGTATTATGTCTAAGTTGACTAAATCCTGGGATGGATTACACTGTTATGTACATAATAGTAGATGATCTGTAACATTAGTTGATCATATTTATAATGAATATACCTTTAATAGAAACCAACAAATTGATATATTGGGAAATAATTATCAGGAAGACAAGTAAACACTAGAAAAGCTTTGTGGAGTTTATACATAAGAAAGTTTCCGAATGAAGACAAGGATTTCACTAGATGGCCTGAAAGGATACAAGGCAGGACATTATATAGAAATATAACCAAAATAGTTTGCCTGGAAAAGAGATAAAATAAGCAATATGAACTAAGGCTGCAAAGCTGAGTTAAGAGTTCTGTCCTAGTCCTTAGGAACCAGCATTTCTGCACCTGCCAAATAATTACTGGCAAGTGATTCCTCTTCCCCCTTCCCCAGTTATTAGGGAAACCTTTTTTTTTCAATTGTATTTCACCCTTTGTCACTTCATTTAACATCTTTAAACTCCGTTACTGGACTCTAAGGGTCAGCTAAGTGGCCATCAAGAAACTCCCAGTACATCTGGAGCTCCTCATATTCTGTGTGAAAGGAAGGGACTCTTTGGTTGCCATTTTCCACCACCTATGTTTCTCACTTCCTGCTGTCTACTTTCTTTCACCTTTTGTCACTTTTGTTACCATTTCCTGTATTCAGTTGTACAGTATAAGGGTCTGAACAGAAACAAAATAATCTAGGCTTTAATCAGCAGTTTTTTAAAAATGAAGTTTTATAACATACTTTCTTCACTTTATATTTTATCTAAAATACACAGGAATAAATAAACCAAAGGTTTCAGCATCTGGGGATGAGAGAGATCAATGAAGGCTGAGGCAGGCCTGAAATGAGGAAGGTCCCAGTCTGTGACATGACCTCTTATCAAAGAGGTAGTTATTTGTATAACTAACAAAGTAAACTAAAAAGTAGCTTATTCAGTTTCCTAAAACTAAGCAGAATGCAAAGACTGGATGGATATTAACAGAGATAATTCCTAGATACAATCAGTCACTTCACATTATATATATATCTATTTCTGTTCTCTCTTTGTCCATTGAACTTTTCTCTCTCCAATATCTCTTCTTGTTTTTTTTCTGCTCAGGCAAGCCTTTAGTCATACTCTTTATAGGTCCTGTGAGAGGCATTAGGACTTCATGCAATTTCTTCTGTGTATTTGATGATAGATTCTATACCAACCCCACATTCTAGCTCCTATTTCTCGAGCTCCAAGATGCCATTTTACTTTTTCTTTTTTAATAAAAACCCGACTTTCTACATAATATCTTACCTTCATGTTGTCCCAATGAATCACTGTCTTTTGTGTTTTGATTTGTTGATACAACTATACGTTTTGCAGATATTTCCAGGAGCTTTTCATGGCAATGCTGATCAAATGAAAAGATCAAGAAAATAGTAAATAAGCTCACCGATGAAAGCACTCCTGAATGTTTTCTTCTGATAAATTGTGAAGAATTTGCCCTTAGAGAGAAATGAGGGTTCTCCATAAAATAAAATGTTTTTATAACATTTTCTTCAAAAGAATGATGACACATGCTTTTACTTTTCAAGATTACTCTTCTATCTTTTTCCTTTAGGGGAGGTATTTCTGGTAAACATTGTGCTGCAAGGCTATGATATAGTTTTTCACACAGGCTAAACTTGTAATTAATAATAAAATTCTAACTCAGTATATAATTATGATTGTCATGATTGTATTACATAATATATGTATATATATATAATACTATTTTTCACATGCTAATAATATGGGAGAAGAAAATATCATTTGTACATAATTCCCCTTAGAAATACTGGTTTGTAGCAGTCCTTTTTGTAGTGGCTAGAAATTAGAAATTGAAGGGATACCCATCAACTGGAGAATGGCTGAATAAATTGTGGTACATGAATGTTATGGAATATTATTGTTCGGTAAGAAATGACCAGTAGGGGCTTGGAGAGACATACATGAACTAATGCTAAGTGAAATGAGCAGGACCAGGAAATCATTATACACTTCAGCAACAATACTACATGATGATCAATTCTGATGGACGTGGTTGTCTTCAACAAGGAGAGGATCCAAATCAGTTCCAATTGATTTGTAATGAACAGAACCAGCTATACCCAGAGAAAGAACACTGGGAAATAAGTATGGACCATGACATAACATTTCCACTCTTTCTGTTATTATTTGCTTGCATTTTTGTTTTTTTCTTTCTTCTCAGGTTATTTTTTATCTTTTTTCTAAATCTGATTTTTCTTGTGCAACAAGATAACTGTATAAATATGTATGCATATATTGTATTTAACATATACTTTTAACATATTTAATATGTATGGGACTACCTGCCACCTAGAGGAGGGGGTGGCAGGAAGAAGGGGAAAAGTTGAAACAGAAGTTTTTGCCAGGGTCAGTGTTGAAAAATTACCCATGCATATGTCTTGTATATAAAAAGCTATAATAAAAAAATAAAAAAAGAAATATTGGCGTATTTGATAGTGGCCTGAGCTTGGAATCAGGCAGATTCATCTTCATGAATTAAATTTAAGTCTCAGACACTAGCTGTAGAAATGGCTTAAAAATTAGAAAATCATTCATCCATTCCAAATGGGACCACCACAAATTTATGATATATAATCTCAACCTATATTGCTTGCATGCTGAAAAGCCTCCCTAAATCCTTTGATTCCTGATATCATCCCTTCTGTTCTTTGTAGTGCCCTCTGTCCCTGCCACCACAATATATTGCCCCTTTACTGCAAGCAGCCTAGTAACAGACAGAATCAAAATAGGTTTTTCACGAATGTCTAAAGACAAGGAACTATGAAATTGGAACCCAATATTTACAAATGAAAGAAATATGGGTCACAAACCCCAAAATAGCTACCAAAAAAGAAAAGGAAGGAAATGGATATTTGGACAAAAATAATGGTTAGAGCACCAAGGCTGCATTCACAAAGATCTGAGTTCATTTGCTGTCTCAGACACTTACTAGTTGTGTGACCCTGAACCCAACCCAATTAACAGCTATTTGTTTCAGTTTCCTCATCTATAAAATGGTGATGATAACAGTACTTACCTCTAAGGGCTGTTGTGTGAATCAAATATAATGTGCTTAGTGTAGTGTCTAGTATGGGATAAGTGATTAAACGATTACTTATTAATTATATGTAGTTCATTACTAATACAATAAATTCACTAAGGAAAAAAGTTTACCAATCATATTTCTATGTGTAAGTTCTCTACCAGATTCAATGGGAGGTAAAAACGATGTTCTTTTCCCAAGGAGGTATAGTATGAAATATTTATACTAATAACTATAACATAAAATAGTTGAAAAATATGGTAAGAAGTAAAGCTTACTTCGATTGAGGAAGAGAGAAAGAAATGGGATAAATGAAGATTAATCTATAATTTTAGGCAAGCAGTGAAAGGTAAGGTCTACAAGGAAGATTATATCTCCCACTCTACACTACAATAAACTCTACTAATAGGGATTAAATTTTTTTTTTGGGGGGTGAAGCAATTGGAGTTAAGTGCCTTGTCCAGGATCACACAGTTATTATACTGTAAAATCTGGGATCACATTTGAATTTCGATCTTCCTTATTCCAGGGCCACTTTCTAACTGCTCACCCATCTAGCTGTCCTTATTAATTTAAATGTATAAAATTAAAATCTGTAATAAATAGAATAAGATTTTTGATTTACTATGCAAGATACACTTCATCAAACAGAATAAGTACTGGAGACAAAATCAATAGGTATGTCTATACAGGATCCGTATAATATAAAAGTTAGGCTTTTAAAACTACAAGAATAGAAAAAATTTGGAAAATATTTCAAATATTTATACAAATTAAGTTGGATAATGAGAATATGTAATACATACATTCAACCCTTAACATTTATATGCTTTTAACTTCAAGCATTTGTGTGATTTAGTTAGTAACCTCATTTCACTTCCATGACCACAACCTGTATGCAAGGTAGAGAACAAAATGAGATCCACAATGTAGCAAATTAGTGGAGCCTCTACTAGTCCCTTCATTGGTCTTGTCTGTCCTATTTTTATAGATTAAACAACTCTGTGCATTCCTTGTCTAGGCAAATTTACAAACTTTGCAAATCATACAGTAATAAAACTATAATTAATTTTAGGATCACAAGATTATATAGCTTTTAAAAATTCCTATTAAGCAATATTCATATATATATGTGTGTGTGTGTATATATATGGGTGTGTGTGTGTGTTTATGTCAGAAACAATGTCAAGTGCTGAGAATACCAATACAAGCAAAAGAGAAGATTGCCTTCCCTACAAGGAGCTTAAATTTATTGAGAAAAAGAAGCTGAAAAAAGGTCAAAGACTAGGGATTAACCTGGGGTCATGTCAGAAAATTACTTCAAAGAGAAGGCCTCTAAATTGGGGTTAGAAATAGTATGATCAATCATCTCTAGTTAAAGATTATGAACTTTGGTGGTCATAAGAACCTAATCCTCTCTTTCCCATATGTTCAATGTATAGCTTTGACTTTAAAGTCATTTTCTAATTAATTCCAAGACAATTGAGGATTAATGTGATACATACCTCTAAATTTAGTCAAATACCTCAAAATGAAGAAATGATTGAATAAAATATATCATTAACTTCATGATAAATGTTCCAATTTTCCAATACTCAGAGAAACTTAAAAATCAACAAAAGCCTATATAGCATCTAGAAGGTCAAAAATTACAAAGAGGGGAGGAAGATAGAGGAGTAATTTGGTAAATTTCAAGCTTTCCAAATTTTCCCCAAATAGTAAAATTTGTGCCTCAGGGTGAATAGAGACTGGTGCAAGATCAAGATAATTTGGAGCAGAAGAAGGCTTCTGATATAACCCCAAAAGAACTAACTGGAAAGACCCAAGACTGAGAAATATTCTGTCAACAACTCCAGGCTAGCCCCACAGAAATATCAAGTGGGGATCCCACAGCTAGCTGAGTATGGCTGAAGCCTTGGCAGAATCTGAGTATGGCTGAAGCCTTGGTAGAAACCATAGAGACCCTCACCTCATCCCACTGATTGGGGTGAGTCCTATTGGGGTTTGAGTCCAGGAAGACATAGTGAAGCTCAGCTTATTGAGAATCCCCACTGTGCTGTTGAGACAAGGCTGTAGGCAAGAAGGAATCAGCACCTGGTGAGTACAGAAGCGGTAGAAAAGGGATCCTATTGGCTGTGCGCACTTGCAGGAGAATGGAGCTCTTGGTTTGGGATTCCTGATCAGTGTGAAGAGCTCAAGGGAAGCTTGAAGCTCCATCCATGATTAGAGGTGCTTACACTAATAAGCCTTATTTTAAAAATTGAACCAATAAAGAAAGAACCCCAACACTGAAACATATTATGGGAACAGAGAAGATCAGGGTTCATCTTCAGAGGACTCTTTAGTAACAAAAAGCTTCTACCTCAAAGAGTTATGTGAAATGGTTATCTGTCCAGAAAGACTTTATAGAAGAATTCAAAGTGAGAGACACTGAGGAAAAACTGAAAAATAAAATAAAATAACATAAAAGCCATCTAAGAAAAATATGAAAAAAATTATTATGAAAAAAGTTAACCAAGTAGAAAAAGAGGTACAGAATCTCAAAGATGAGAATTGAGCAAAGCCCATTAGATTTGGGCTTTTTCAAAGCCAGTAAAGCTATGAGAGATGAAGAAATAACAAACAGACTAGAATGTGAAACATACTATTTGAAAAATGACAGATCTGAGTAGGAGATCAAGAAAAGAAAATATAGGAATAATTGAACTGCCAGAAAGTTGGGACTCCCCCCGCCAAATGACTTTGAAACAACAGTGCAGGAAATAATAATAAGAATACTGTCCTGGAGTAACAGAACATTAGGGGAAAGTAGAAATAGAAAAAAAATTGATTATCACTTCAAAAAGATCTTTTGTGGAAAATACATAAATATTTCTACCAAAGTTTGAAATCCTCAGATCAATGAGAAAATTTTGCTTGAAGCAAGAAAAAAAAACAATTTAAATATGCTGGAGCTACAATTAGAATGGTACAAGATTTATGAGGCCTTACAATAAAAGACCACAGACTCCAGATCAATCTACCCATAATCAAAAAACAAAAACAAAAACAAAAACAAAAACCTAGGCCTGTGGCAAAAAATATCATATCCAGCAAAATTGTTTATATTAAATGAATTTGCAAATTTTCAGGACTTTCTATCAATCAAACCGGAACTTAACAGAAAATTTAACATATAAGAGTCAATATCAAAGATCACTTTTAAGGAATTCAACATAGACAAAATGTTATACATCAATAAATTTTTTAACATGGGAAATGTACACTATATGTTTAAGATTCACATCCACAAAAATAAATTCTGTCAGAGTTAAGGTAAAAATAGTAATAATGGGATACAAATGAGGTGTGAAAGAAGAATCCGGCATTAGAGAGGGGGAAGGAAGACTCAGTTCTGAAAACCTACTCAAAATGGGAATCGGTTCAATAGTCAACACTACATATATACCATGAAGAGTATAGGACCCTCCCAACTACAAAGAAATAAGAGCAAAGGGATGGGCAGACAGGGAAGCAAAGAGTGAAGAAAGAAGGCAAGGGAAAGATCCTTCAGAGGGGGAAGGTTAAGTAATAACAAGGCAAGTTGTGGAGCAGAATTTAATTAAAGAGTCAGCAGAGATAGGAAAGCCATGTGTACGTGATGTGTATTTGTGAGTGTGTTTGTGTAGATATATCTATATATATATATAGATTTATCTACATAATATATCTTTTAGCTATAGCTTGCTTCAGGGTGGGAGGAGGGATGAAAGGGGAAAAAAGAGTAAAGTAAATTAGTAAAATAAGTCATATAGCAGACAAAACAATTTTCAAAGAAGTGAAGAAAAAAATGGATATTCATGAATATAATTTCTTTTACTAATATAAATCTCTACATAAATTTCTCTCCATATACGTATATACACATATATATGTACATACACACACACACACACACACACACACATATATATATATATATATATATATACTTTCTTGATCTGGTAATTTGTTGCTATATGTTTTGAATCGTTCCTGAAGTTTTGTAGGGTATGTGACAATGTTCTCTTTTGTTTGCTTTATTTTGTTTTGTATTCCTTTTCTGTTTTTCTTTTTTTATTGCTTTTTCAAATAAAATAAATTTTAAAAAATAAATAAAATGTCATAGAAAAAATGCTAGTAGTGGGAAATTCTCATATACCACTAGAAGGACTGCATGGTGATCAAGGTGTTTTAGAAAACAACATACAATAATCATAAAATTGATTCTGTCTCTTGATTCCATTATTGAGAATTAATCCTAAAAAGAACAAAGAAGGAACAATAGGATTTATGTATACAAAAACTTTCATAGCTTCTCTACTTGTAAAAAAAAATTGGAAGCACCCTGTACAACCAACATTTAGGGAAAAGTGTTATTATTATTATTATTATGGAATGGATCACAATTTTGGAGCTAGAAGAAACCTTAAATATCACTTAGAAAACAAAGATTTTAAAATATAATTTATTTTAGAATGACAGTCATGAGATATTAAGCCTGGTCTTTCACTCCAAATCTAGTACTTTTTTCAGTTCATAAATAAATATAAAAGTACAAAGAAATATGGTATATTTCTTTGCGATATAGAACGATATAGGAATATTGGCAGAAATATCTTGTATAAAAGTTGATTTCACCTAGTTTTTATAAGAAAATTAAAAAAAAGAAAAACACAACAAAACAGGTAGAGGTGGGGAAACTTGAAAGAAAACATAAAAAAACAAAAGCATATTTGTTTTAAAATCATTTGGGTCCATTTAACTTCATTTGGATCTTTCAAGTTATATACTAAAGAGATTGTATGCTACATTTAAAATACTTTTAACAAAGCAAAGCACCCTCAAAACTGAAATTTCAGTAAAAGAAAAATAAAGAAACTTTACCTTCATGTCAAAATCCAATTCATCATCTGTGCTTGATAAGTGATCACCAGATCCTGGTTTGTCAGAGACACTTTCAAAAAAGAAACCAAAAATTTACTTTTATTTCTAGAAGTCAACCATAAACAAGTGCAAGATGCTTTATCACCAAGTTATACATTGTAAAAGATGACTTAATAGAGCAGGATATATGAACTATTACTATTCCAAGATTCATTTTTGATAGAGAAGAAAATATTAGTATAAAAGTTGTCAGTGAGTCTACCCTCCAGAATAATTTCATTTTTAATTTTACACACTTCTAAAGTTGACAAATGAACAAAATAGGACATAAATCACAGAATCATCAAAACCCTGGAATCTATTTGTAGTCTGTTTTCTGTGCCTTCCCTAGTAGGTTCTCACAAATACTTCCACTGTGAGTCTTATTTTTTCTTAGAGTTACCTTCCACAGGTTTCTTATCTAGATATGAGTTGTGTTTCTTATTATTCAATCATTTTAGCAGTATCTGACTCTTTGTGATCCCATCTGGCATCTTGGAATGGTATTGAAGTGGAATTCCATTCCTTTTCCCAGTTCATTTCACAGATGAAAATGAGGCAAACAGGGTTACATGGGACTTGCCTGGAATCACAGGCTAATAAGTATCAGATCCAGATTAGAACTCATAAAGATTAGTATTCTTGATTCCAAACCCAGGACATCACCCACTGCTTTGCCTAGTTGCCTGATAGATATAAGAGTAGATAATAGTAGGTCTCGGAAAAGTGTTATAAGGGCAATCATTTACCTTCCTTGCTAGAAACAGTTTTTACAATTGCTGTGATAATCTGCTTTCAGGGAGTTTCAATGCCAGATTTGTCAATATGGAGGAAGAGGGTAGTGGGGTCCAGAATTCAAGGAGGGTAAGGTATATGACTTGAGAGTGAATAGTACAGGGCACTTTCAGAGAAGAAATAATTCAGACGTGCAACTATTAGAGTTGCCCGGGTCACTTGCTGAGTGTGACAAAATGGAAACTTGAATCCAGTTTTTTATTCCCACTCCCATTCCCTTTCCATTAACCCCAAAGCACTTCTTTTGCCAATTCCTTAGGATGTGTTAGCAATAAGACAGCTTTTCTTTTTTCTTTGTCCCTCCCTTCCCTTTCCTTCCTTTCCTCCCTTACCTTCCTATCTTCTCCCTCCCTTTTCTTCCTTCCCTTCCTTTCTTTTCTTTCATCCTTTATCATCTAATTCTTTGATATACATGCCCAATTTCTTTTCTCTTCTTCTGAAACTTGCCAAGTGACTTTACTTTTTTGGTCATTTTATAGCATCCTTCTCCTATTTCAGTTGGATTTCACTATCTCCTCCTCCTTCACCACCACCTCCGCCTCCTTATAGACTTCACCTTTTTTTTTTTTTGGTTTGCTTTATGTCCTCCATCTCCTTGAACTCACTTTCTTTTCTTCCTTTAAATGAAGTCTTTCTCCTTCAACTTAAAAGTCACTTTTAATTTCTGAAAGTCTCCTGAATTTGTTAACTTTTCATCTTTTATTTGTTCTAAATTCTTAAGGATTCAAATTCATATTCACATTTGTTTCCCCTTAAATTAAAATCTAATAAAAGAACTCATCTGGCCCCATTAATAAGAATAATGTAAATGCTGCAACATGTCCATCAACCATCAACCACAAGTATAAGATGATACATATTTGCACTGCAGATGTACCTTCAAAGTCTTGTTAGGAATTCATCTCAAGTGGCTACTATGTGGTGTGATTAAATGGACAGTTCCATTCATTCTTCATTCATCCAATAACTATTTATTAATAGTTACAGTAGAGCATTGTGGATAGGACGTAGGAAATAGTAAAAATATAATGGATTCAAATATTTCCTTTGTTACATACTGATGTTGTGAGTTGAATCAAGTCACTTAACCCTTCATCATTCACAAGCAACTCTTTTAATGTAGAACAGCTGCCAGTTATGTAAATATACACATGTTAAAGAAACACTATGTGCATGTGTGTGTGTGTGTGTGTGTCTCTTTGGATGTTTATATTTTAGTATATTATTTCTATATTGCACATTATGTATATATACACACACATAAATATATGTACATACATAATAATGGACATATACATAATATACTTGCATATACTCATACATCAAGTAGGTATTTATTAAAGCTAATTTTTTGAAAGACAATATAAAAAAAAAACATGGATTAATGTTATAGTGGAAATTGTTGAAATTAAAGATAATGACTTTTGGAGGCATGAGAGTCTGCTTTGTACTGGTCTGAAAAACTGATTGAAGACTGGACCAAGAGGATTAATTAAAAGAAATGTATATCTGATACAAAGCCTACCTGCTTACAGAATCGCTTGTAGAACTTCCTTCTGCTATTGTAGGGAAAAAAAGTAAAATATAATTAAAACTTAATACATAAATAGACGATGAAAAGCATAACTTTAAAGTACTTCTATAATGTGTAACATGAAAAGAATAATTTTAAAGCATTTCTATAATTTTTTTTGAGCAATGACAATATTACTGAAATGGAATTGTGCTATAGATAAATGTCTAAGTAGAATGAGATGAGTAGAAATAGGTGGTCATAAAGTATTAGATATCTGTGAGTGATTTGGTTACATTAACTGCTTCACACTAATAGAGCACAATTATCTCTAGCAGATACCATAAATAGAAGGAACAAGCTGCCATAACATAATTAATCTGGGCTTTTTCATGGAACTAATTAAAAAAAGGCCACATTGAGAAATTGACTTTGATCACCACAGTTCTCACAGATGGAATGTTTGGAGATGTAGTACTGCCACATGCAGCATGACATGGCATGACTTGCTTGCTCCATTATGTAAATCAGGGAAATCCAGAGACTTTGTTTAGTAAGACATATCTCTACCTCTTCTTCATGAGCAAGAGGTCTAAAACAATGTGACTTGTCTACACCTCGACAGTCATTAGAACAAAAGGATTAATGAACAGCAAACCAATGTATTTTTGTCTTTTCAAGCCTTCCTGGGCAGGGAAGCAAAAAATAAAAACAAATCTTATCCTGTACAATGGACATCTATTATTTCTTCTGACCTTTGACTGCAAAATATAGTTCAAAAATATTCAGCTGTACAGTAAAATAAGCACTTTTTTCTTTCTATCAACCATTACACGAATATAAGGGGAAGAATTAAGAAATGACCATTTGCCCATTTCACTGTGTATATTATTTTATTTGATTCATATCCATTCTCCAAAATTTACTTTTTCTAAATCATCCATCCCAATGTTGCCAGATTGCTTCTGAAATGGTTATATTCAAGTAAATATGAAATTTCATTAGTATGGAAATCATGATTATAAAAATCACCTTCATTGATAGAGTAATTATTATGAATTAATAAATTGAGGCACTGAGAGGTTAAGCAACCTGGATAGGGTCAATCAATTCGGGTGTATCACAAGTGGATTTGAACTGATGACTCCTAGTTGTAAAAGACAGCTTATTATGCCATTTTGCCAACTGGTTAGGACCTGCAAGAGTATTCACTGTGTCTTCAGAGACTGAGAATTTAGAATTCCCTCTACTCCCTGATGTATTTTGGAATTAAGATTTCTGTATAGAGCTTAATACATATTGGATTATCTAGTAATGGTTATTTGAGTAATAAATATGACTCTTACATTCTTTCTCCCCATTTAAACATAAGTAAGCTAAAGACATTATGCCATTTTTTGCAGCATAAAATGGTAGTTCTAGATACTATTCCATAGGGTGGAGGGTCTGAACAAGTCAGCTAAATTCATACAGAACAATGTAGCTAATGCTTTTCCCTATTTAGATATGGTCAGGAGATATAATACTATAGTATTTTAAAAAAAAATATAAAAGCAAGGAGGCAGAGTCAATTATGTCAGACCAGTCTTTGTCTGAGCTCTCGTTGGCTTCTCTCAGGTCAACACCAGATCAAGCCTCTGAACTGGTTTTGTAGAGACAGAACCCACAAATATTCAGAGTGTAACATATTTCCAATAGAAGATATTTTGGAAGAACTTCAGTAAAGGTTGTCAAAATGGTGAGAAAGAGTTTGAGGTAGCCCAACAGAGGTGCAGCACAGGGACCCAGGTTGTAGTGGCCTCTGCCCATTGAAGAAATCCAGTGGGAGTCTTTTAGCCAAAATACTGCACCTATTTGGCTACTCTGACCTGGTTCAAAAACCAGTGGATGAGCAGACTAACTGTGAGACCTGCAATACAACCACAGAAGGCAAAGAGTGAGACTCTGAAATCTAGCTTAGCAAGCAGGCTTTGGTCACACTTACACTGCACTGGAAGGAAGCCAGCAGCCCTGGCCCCTAGGGAAGTGTGAAGCTATTGTTGCTTGTAGAAGAAATTTGGAAGACTCTCCCCATTCCCCCTCTGCCCCTGTAAAGGCATTCATCAGCCTTTAAAAATGCAAAGCAAAAAGAACTCTGACCACAGAAAGCTATTATGGCGACAGGGAAGAACAGACCTGAAATGCTGAGGACACTAGAGGCAAAATGCTTCCAGGTGAAACCTCAAGAGGTGATGATGTAAGTTGGTCTCTAACTCAAAGATTCTCTTAGAAGAATTCAAAAAGGATTTTAAAAGAGAGTTAGAAGGAAAATTGAGAAAGAAAATGGAAATTTGAAAAGGAAACACAGAAATTGAAGAAAACCACTCCTTAAAAGTAGTTTTGTGGAAATGGAAAATGAAAACAATTATTTGAAAAAGAGAATTTGTGAAATGGGGGAATAAACCCAACTCATTTTAATGTTCAATTGGCCAAATGCAAAGGGAAGTAAAAAAGCTAATTGAAGAAAATAATTCACTAAAAATAATTGAATAGATGGAAGTAAATCATTCAATGAGACATCAAGAATCAAACAAGCCAAAGCAAAAACCTGAAAAATACAAGAAAATGTAAAATATCTCATTGGAAAAACAAATAACCTGGAAAATAAGGACAGGAGAAACAGTTTAAGAATTATTAGACTACCTGAAAACCATGATGACAAAAGTAGCTTAGACAACATTTTTGAAAAAATGAAGGTGAAGCCCAAGAGCTACTGTGGTGATAGGGAAGACCAAAACACCAACTCAGATATCGACAGAGGAAATCTGAAAGAATGATATGAATTTGTCTCAAGCTCAGAGAGGATTTTTGGAAGTGCTCATAAAAGATTTCAAAAGGCAAATAAGAGAGGTAGAAGAAAAAATGAGAAAAAATTTAAACTTAAAACTAGAAGGGGGCAAATGGAAATTAATGACTTTCTGAGACAACAAGAATCAGTGAAACACCACCAAATGATAAAAGGAAGAAAATGATAAATATTTCATTGGAAAAAATGGCCAACCTGGAAAATAGATCTGAAAGTGACAATTTAAAATCATTGACCAATTAAAATCAAAGGCCATGACCAAAAAAAAAGAGACTGGACAACATTCATCAAGAGATGATTAAATAAAACTGCCTTCATATTCTAGAAACAGAGGGGGAAAATACTCATTAAAAGAACCCATCCATCACCATCAGAAAGAGATCCCACAAGGAAAACCCTGAGAAATATTATTGTGAAACTCCAAAACTATAACCTCAAAGAAAAAGTACTGCCAGTTGTTAGGAAAAACAAAACAAAACAAAACAATTCCAATTATCAAGGAGCAACAGTCAGAATTTCCCAGGATCAGGCAGCTTTTACAATAAAGGATTGGAAGGCCTGGAATAATATATGCTTGAAGGCAAAGGACTGAGAATTACAACCAAAAAGTTACTGCCCAACTAGGCTGAGCATTATCTTTCATAGGGGGCAATAAATCTTCTGTGAAGTAAGAAACTTTCAGCGTTTTCTTTAAAAAAAACAGAACAGAAAATTTAATCTACAAACTCAGGACTCAAGAGAAATGGAGAAAATAAAAGAGGGGAAAATGTATATTTTTTAAAGGCTAATCCGTTTACATCCCTAGGTGGGAAAAATATACCTCTAACTATCAAGAACTGTATGTCTCATTGGGGTCAGGGAAAGCATCATATGAAGGGAATGTATTGTTGTAAATGGACTGTGACTTGATGATACCAAAGAAAAAGGCATTAAGTATAGAGGGCTGAAAATCCAAAAAAGGTATGCTTGAATTAGACAACAGAAAACTTAAGGCTAATTTCTTATTTGATGTGAGATAATGGCTCTATATACATATTTAGATGAGATGTTGATGTGATGGCTCTCCTCACCATTGGAGCTTGCTGAATGTTTTGGTAGTGAGATAATTGTGGGCAAGGATTGGAGGGCTGGTGGAGAGAACTCAGAGTCACTTGGTGGCAGGAGGAGAAGGAGAGAGGCTGGAGACTCTGGACTCCAGAATGCAGGATACATCTTTGGCAAGCCTTGTGCAGCTTGCCTCTCTCCTTCACGTCTCCCCCTAAAGACCAAGAACTTTGATTAATCCTGACTCCGACTGAACCATCCTGAGGCCCTCCAGGGAGCTAGTCCAGAAATTACATTTGGCGCCCCAACGTGTACTAAGGATCATAATTTCAGTGAAGAAGTCCCTGTGACCAGGAAACAGGGAACTTTGTTAAGGGTTAAATGAGTTAATTTTCATTTTCTAGCTGAAATGGGGTAGATATTAGGAAAGATTCTCCTCTATCCCACCACCACCACCACCCTGAGGGAGCTCTATAGAAAGCATACTTAGGGTAATAAAGAGGCAAGGTTTGCTTGTAATTTGGGAGCAGATTGGTGGACTCTTAGAACCATTAGAATCCATGTCCCTTTGGTTCTTCCAGGAAGAGGAAATAGAGGTAGATAATTGGAAATTAGTAGGAGAGTAACCAAGTGAATATTACAATGATAATGGTCCTGATTCAATTTCTAGGGAAACATTTTATATATACAACCTAATATAATTCACCTTAAAGAATCTCACAAGTTTTAAGAAAAAGAAAAGTTTTAAGGAGAACAGCCAGACAAGGAAGTGGGAGGAGAAAGAGAAAGAGAAGGGGGGGTGATACTGATAAAATAGCCAAAAGGCATGGGGAGTTGAATGAATTTAAAAGGTGATTCTCACTCTTAAAGCTCAGCTTCATCTCCACCTACACCTGACCAGGCCTTTGACCTTCCCCATCAACTTCACCTTTTTGGGCTGGGGTGGTGGAGGAGGAGTGGGAGGGGGAGTGATACCACCAGTACCTCTCCCCAGCAACCAATCCCTCCTATGACTCTATTGCAAAAGGCACTATTTAAAGCCAAAGAGGAAGGGCAGAATAAAGCTGATTTGAGAATGGAAATTTATCCTGTGATTGAACAGCTTAACTTTTCAGATCAAGACAAAAGAAGATGTACTCCTTTCAATCTAGAAATTATCAAAGATCTGAAAAAGGCTTGCACTCTATGGGGCTACATTATCTTATGTAAAAATGTTATTAGGGAATTTGGCTTATGAAATTTCAAGCCCTAGCGATTGGAAATCTATAGCAAGAACATGAGTGGAACTTGCACAAAACTTGTTGTAGCTTTCTGAGTATAGTGAACTCTGTAGGATACAAACCCAACAAAATAGGCAAACTTTAGCTAATATACAAATCACCTGTGACCAACTAACAGGTGTAGGTTGTTATGCAGACACTTCAGAACAGATCAATTACCCTATAGCAGCATATGAGCAAATTGCTTCTGCTATGATCAAAGCATGGGGGACCCTCTAGACAAGATAGAGGGGAGGCCTTCACAAAAACAGTGAACCTTTTGTGGGACGTCTGCAGACAGCTGTCATATGAACTATTGGTGAAAATGCAGCAATAGAAATAATGATAAGACAACTTGCTAAAGAACATGCTAATGAGGTTTGTAAAAGAATTATACTGGGACTACACAAAGATTATCCTTTAGAGAAGATCATAAAATGCTGTGCCACAGTGGGCACAAATACCTTTTATAGCTTGGCTATGATGCAGACTTCCCAGGATCCGAACAAGGGAATACAGGGTCCCTTTTGGCAAGGGACCTTCAGAGAGACTCATCAATGCTTTCAATGTAGGGCATTTGAAAGCTCAATATTGGCATAAAGAGAGAGGGAGAAAACAAGGTGGGAGAACAAGACCCCAAACCCCATGTCAAAAATGCAACAGAGGCTTCCATTGGGCATCAGAATGTAGACTGATTTAGGGAAATGGGATGGGGGACCCAGCCCCAGAGCTCCAGAGAAAAATACTTGGGGTGAGATGGCAGCCGATGCTATACCCAGAGAGTCTTTAGAAGTTCAGTACTCAGACCTGACCAATCAGTCAAGAAACAATCTGATGGGAGAAAGGGATTACAATTGGGGAGAATAGAGTTGTATGCAATTGGGACTACTGAGATATCCCCTGGAGAGGTGAAATCTGTTCCTTTCTAGCCTATGGATCACTTGCCTCCAGGCATAGTAGGCTTGACCATTTCACCTCCTGAGAGTACTTACAACATCTTGTTCACAGAACTGTGTTCATCCATACACTTGCTCACTATCGATATAAGTGGCATACCATTAGAAGGATTGGTAAACACTAGTGCAGATTGTACTGTCATTAGAGGTGCAACTGGCCCAGTCACTGGCCAAATATTAAGGCAGACACCTATATGTCTAGAGTAGGAGGATCAATAGCAGCTGAAGTTAGTGCTATTCCTTTGAGACGGATATTTGAAGGTGAATCAGGAGTTTTTACTACTTTTATAGTTGAAAAAAATCCCCATCAATCTGTGGGGAAGAGACATTTTATAAGAATTAGGATTAAAAATGAGTACCTGATTTTTTAGGAAGGGCTGCTGTTAAAGGTCTGCCAACACTTTCATTTGTTCCTATCCAATGGAAAACTGATACACTACTGTTGATAGAATAGTGGCCCTTAGGTAGTGATAAAATTCAGGCCTTATTAGATATGGTACAGGAGCAACTTGACCAAGGACACTTACAATCTTCTCTAACTCCTTGGAATTCCCCAGTATTTGTTCTAATAAAGAAATCTGGAAAATGGAGGATGTTGACTGATTTAAGAAAGGTAAATGAACAGATGGAAACTATGGGAAAGCTTCAGTCTGGGCTTCCATCTCCTACTCAATTGCCTAGAGAATGGCCTCTTTGGTTTATAGACATTAAGGATTGTTTCTATTCTATCCCTCTGGAAAAGGAGGCTATGAAAAGTTTTGCCTTTTCAATGCCCAATGATAGCGTAGCTGAGCCTTATAAAAGATATGAAGGGACAGTTTTGGCACAGTCAATGAAAAATAGCTCTACTATCTTTCAAATGCATGTTGCTGCTGCTCTTACTCCAGTAAGAAAAGCATTTCCAAAAGTTATGTTATTACATTACATGCACCTAAGGAGAAAATGTTAGAAGCATGTCTCCAAAAGACCATAGAAACATTAAGGAACTACAAATTGCACACAGCTCCAGGAAAAATTCAAAGACATGTTCTTTTTCAATATTTAGGATATGAAGTATATCTTATGGTGCTTATAGTACAAAAATTTTCCTTAAGAACAGAGAAGCTAAACACCTTAAATGTCTTACAAAAATTGATAGGAGATATCTAATGGATGTGTACAGTCAGGCTTGACTACCTTTCAATTGCAACCATTATATGATATTTTAAGGGGAGACAGTTCTTTAAACTCACCACGCCAGCTTACAAAAGAAGCTTAAGAGGCTTTGAGAGAAGTTGAACCAGCTTTATCCAATGTGGTTGAAAGAGTTACTCAAAAACCCTTGAAAAGATCAGATTTTGCTACAAAGAGGCACCCAAAGCAGTCCTTCATCAAGGAGTGATAGAGTGAGTGAACCTCCCAGCACAACCAGACCAAAGCCTTACTCCTTACCCAGTGCTCATGGCTAGAATTTTATTAAAGGCCATTAAATGAGCAGTACAATTATCTGGGATAAGACATAAGAAGATATACACCTTTTATACCAATGCACAAATTAATGTATGCTGTGAAACCATCCCAGAGTTGCAATTTTATTTGCCACAGCACCAAATTTTACACATGGATCTCCATAACCCTGCAATTACATAATTAGTGATGGATTCTTGAAGAAAAGGTTTCTAAGGTTCCACTTAAAGGATCAACTATCTTTACAGATGCATCCAAACATAACATTTGTGCTGTATACTCTCGTGACATAACTATAGAGTAGTCAGAGAGTCTATTCTGCTGGAGATGAGTAATTTATGTCATAATGTGTGTATTCTATAGGAGAATCTTTGAATGTCTAGGAATAAAGTAACGATTTCTTTTTTCATCCCAGAAATTACCAAAGTAGACTGTACTTTGAGGTATAACTCAGACAAAGTGGGTAGGGAAAGTCACCCTTAATCTATCAATTTCCAGAGCATCTAGACCAATGAATTCATGGGACATTGGAGTAAGTAAATATTTACATATAATTCTTTTTATTCTTATTCTTATTTTTATTTTGCATTTGATCTATATTTCCCCGTATTAAAACTTTAGAAAACCAAATGGCTATTATGTTAAGTAGACTAAACCTTGGGATGGATTACACTGTTATGTACATAATAGTAGGTGCTCTGTAACATTAGTTGATCATGTTTATAATGAATATACCTTTAATAGAAACCAAAAAATTGATATATTGGGAAATAATTATCAGGAACATAAGTACACTCTAGAAAAACTTTGTGGACTTTATACATAAGAAAGTTTCTGAATAAAGACAAGAATTTCACTAGATGGCCTGAATGGATACAGGGCAGGACATTATGTAGAAATATAACCAAAATAGTTTGCCTGGAAAAGAGAGAAAACAAGCAATATGAACTAAGGCTGCAAAGCTGAGTTAGAGTTCTGTCCTGGTCCTTAGGAACTAGCATTTCTGCATCTGCCAAATAATTACTGGCAAGTGATTCCTCTCCCCAGTAATTAGGGAAAACTTTTTTTTTTCAATTTTATTTCATCCTTTGTCACTTCATTTTAACATCTTTAAACTCTGTTACTGGACTCTAAGGGTCAGCTAAGTGGTCATCAAGAAACTCCCAGTACATCTGGAGCTCCTCATATTCTGTGTGAAAGGAAGGGACTCTTTGGTTGTCATCTTCCACCACCTATGTTTCTCACTTCCTGCTGTCTACTTTCTTTCAGCTTTTGTCACTTTTGTTACCATTTCCTGTATTCAGGGTACAGTATAAAGGTCTGAACAAAAACAGATTAATCTAGCCTTTAATCAGCAGCTCCTTAAATTTTTTAAAAATGAAGTTTTATAACACATTTTCTTCATTTTATATTTTATCTAATAATACACAGGAATAAATAAACCAAAGGTTTCAGCATCTGGGGATGACAGAGATCAGTGAAGGCCTGAGGCAGGCCTGACATGAGGAAGGTCCCAAGCCTGTGACATAACCTATTATCAAAGAGGTAGTTATTTGTATAACTAACAAAGTAAACTAAAAAGTAGCTTATTCAGTTTCCTAAAACTAAGCAGAATGCAAAGACTGGATGGATATTAACAGAGATAATTCCTAGATACAATCAGTCACTTCACATTATATATATCTATTTCTGTTCTCTCTCTTTGTCCATTGAACTTTTCTCTCTCCAATATCTCTTCCTTGTTTTTTTTCTGCTCAGGCAAGCCTTTAGTCATACTCTTTATAGGTCCTGTGAGAGGCATTAGGACTTCATGCAATTTCTTCTGTGTATTTGATGATAGATTCTATACCAACCCCACATTCTAGCTCCTATTTCTCGAGCTCCAAGATGCCATTTTACTTTTTCTTTTTTAATAAAAACCCGACTTTCTACATAATATCTTACCTTCATGTTGTCCCAATGAATCACTGTCTTTTGTGTTTTGATTTGTTGATACAACTATACGTTTTGCAGATATTTCCAGGAGATTTTCATGGGAATGCTGATCAAATGAAAAGATCAAGGAAATAGTAAATAAGCTCACTGATGAAAACACTCCTGAATGTTTTCTTCTGATAAATTTTGAAGAATTTGCCCTTAGTGAGAAATGAGGGTTCTGTATAAAATAAAATGTTTTTATAACATTTTCTTCAAAAGAATGATGACACATGCTTATAATTTTCAAGATTAATCTTTAATCTGTTTTCTTTAGGGGAGGTATTTCTGGTAAACATTGTGCTGCAAGGCTGTGATACAGTTTTTCACACAGCGTAAACTTGTAATTAATGATAAAATTCTAACTCAGTATATTATGATGATTGTCATGATTGTATTACATAATATATATGTATAAAAATACTATTTTTCACAAGCTAATTATATGGAAGAAGATATCATTTGTATATACTTCCCCTTAGAAATATTGGTTTGTAGCAATCCTTTTTGTAGTGGCCAGAAATTAGAAATTGAAGGGATACCCATCAACTGGAGAATGGCTGAATAAATTGTGGTACATGAATGTTATGGAATATTATTGTTCTGTAAAAAATGACTAGCAGGATGAATACAGAGGGGCTTGGAGAGACCTACATGAACTGATGCTAAGTGAAATGAGCAGAACCAGGAGATCATTATACACTTGAATAACAATACTACATGATGATCAATTCTGATGGACATGGTTGTCTTCAACAATGAGAGGATCCAAATCAGTTCCAATTGATCTTTAATGAACAGAACCAGCTATACCCAGAGAAAGAACACTGGGAAATGAGTATGGACCACGACATCACATTTCCATTCTTTCTGTTATTATTTGCTTGCATTTTTGTTTTTTTCTTTTCAGGTTATTTTTATCTTCTTTCTAAATCTGATTTTTCTTGTGCAACAAGATAACTGTATAAATATGTATGCATATATTGTATTTAACATATACTTTACCATATTTAATATGTATGGGACTATCTGCCATCTAGAGCAGGGGGTGGCAGGAAGGAGGGGAAAAGTTGAAACAGAAGTTTTTGCCAGGGTCAGTGTTGAAAAATTACCCATGCATATGTTTTGTATATAAAAAGCTATAATAATAATAAAAAAAAGAAATATTGGTCTATTTGATAGTGGCCTGAGCTTGGAATCAGGCAGATTCATCTTCATGAATTAAATTTAAGTCTCAGACACTAGCTGTAGAAATGGCTTAAAAATTAGAAAATCATTCATCCATTCCAAATGGGACCACCACAAATTTATGATATATAATCTCAACCTATATTGCTTGCATGCTGAAAATCCTCCCTAGATCCTTTGATTCCTGATATCATCCCTTCTGTTCTTTGTAGTACTCTCTGTCCCTGCCACCACAATATATTGCCCCTTTACTGCAAGCAGCCTAGTAACAGACAGAATCAAAATAGATTTTTCAAGAATGTCTAAAGACAAGGAACTATGAAATTGGAACCCAATATTTACAAATGAAAGAAATATGGGTCACAAACCCCAAAATAGCTACCAAAAAAAAAAAAAAAAGGAAGGAAATGGATATTTGGACAAAAATAATGGTTAGAGCACCAAGGCTGCAGTCACAAAGATCTGAGTTCATTTGCTGTCTCAGACACTTACTAGTTGTGTGACCCTGAACCCAACCCAATTAACAGCTGTTTGTTTCAGTTTCCTCATCTATAAAATGGTGATGATAACAGTATTTACTTCTGAGGGCTGTTGTGTGAATCAAATATACTGTGCTTAGTGTAGTGTCTAGTATGGGATAAGTGCTATAAAATATTATTTATTAATTATATATAGTCCATTACTAATAAACATTTTTTCATCAAATCATATTTCTATGTGTAAGTTACTGTACTAGATTCAATGGGAGGTAAAAACAACGTTCTTTTCCCAAGGAGGTATAAAATGTTTATACCATTAACTATAACACAAAACAGTGTCAAAAACATGGTAAGAGGAAGAGCTTATTTCGATTGAGGAAGAGAGAAAGAAATGGGATAAATGAAGATTAATTTATAATTTTAGGCAAGCAGTGAAAGATAAGGTCTACAAGGAAAATTTATACCTCCCACTCTACACTAAAATAAACTCTACTAATAGGGATAATTTCATTTATTTATTTGGCGAAGTAATTGGAGTTAAGTGCTTTGTCCAGGATCACACAGTTATTATACTTGAAGAATCTGGGATCACATTTGAACTTTGATCCTACTTATTTCAGGGCCACTGCTCACCCATCTAGCTGCCCTATTAATTCAAATATTTAAAATTAAAATCTGTAATAAATAGAATAAGATTTTTGAGCTACTATGCAAGATACACTTCATCAAACAGAATAAGTACTGGAGACAAAATCAATAGGTATGTCTATACAGGATCCGTATAATATAAAAGTTAGGCTTTTAAAATTAAAAGAATAGAAAAAATTTGGAAAATATTTCCAATATCGATACAAATTAAGTTGGAAAATGAGAATATGGAATATATACATTCAAACCTTAACATTCATATGATTTTTACTTCAAGTATTTGTGTGATTTAATTAGTAACCTCATTTTCACAAGGTAGAAAAAAAATGAGAACCACAATATACCAAATTTGTGGAGCCTCTACTAGTCTCTTCCTTGTTCTTATCTGTCCCATTTTTATAGATTAAACAACTCTCTTTGCATTTCTCGTCTATGCACATTTACAAACTTTGCAAATCATACACTAATAAAACTATAATTAATTTTAGGATCACAAGATTATATAGCTTTAAAAAATTCCTATTAAGCAATATCCATACATACATATATATATGTATATATATATATATATATATATACATATATATATATATGTGTGTGTGTGTGTGTATATATGGGTATGTGTGTGTTTGTGTGTATGTGTGTTTGTGTGTATGTCAGAAACAATGTCAAGTGCTGAGAATACCAATACAAGCAAAAGAGAAGACTGCCTTCCCTACAAGGAGCTTAAATTTATTGAGAAAAGGAAGCTGGAAAAGGATCAAAGACTAGGTATTCACCTGGGGTCATGTCAGAAAATTACTTCAAAGAGAAGGCCTCTAAACTGGGGTTAGAAATAGTATGATCAATCATCTCTAGTTAAAGATTATGAACTTTGGTGGTCATAAGAACCTAATCCTCTCTTTCCCACATGTTCAATGTATAGTTTTGCCTTTAAAGTCATTTTCTAATTAATTCCAAGACAATGTGATAAATTTATAAATTTAGCAAAATACCTCAAAATGAAGAAATGATTGAATAAAATATATCATTAACTTCATGATAAATGTTCCAATTTTCCAATACTCAGAGAAACGTAAAAATAAACAAAAGCCTATCATATCATCTAGAAGGTTAAAAATTACAAAGAGGGAAGGAATAATAGAGGAGTAATTTGTTAAATTTCAAGCTTTCCAAATTTTCCCCAAATAGAAAAATTTGTGCCTCAGGGTGAATAGAGACTGGTGAAAGATCAAGATAATTTGGAGCAGAAGAGAGCTTCTGATATAACTCCAAAAGAACTGGAAAGACCCAAGGCTGAGAAATATTCTGTCTGAAGTGCAAACAACTCCAGGCTAGCCCCACAGAAATATCAAGTGGAGAATCCCACAGCTAGCTGATTATAGCTGAAGCCTTGGCAGAAACCACAGAGACCCTCACACCTCACCCCACTGATTGAGGTGAGTCCTATTGGGGTTTGAGTCCAGGAAGACATAGTGAATCTCAGCTGATTGGAAATGCCCACTGTGCTGCTGAGACAAGGCTGTGGCAAGAAGGAATCAGCACCTGGTGAGTACAGAAGTAGTAGAGCAGGGACCTTGTTGACTGTGTGCACTTGCAGGAGAATGGAGCTCTTGGTTTGGGATTCCTGATCAGTGTGAAGAGCTCAAGGGAAGCTTGAAGCTCCATCCTTTGACCCATGATTAGAGGTGCTTATACTAATAAGCCTCATTTAAAAAATTGAACCAACAAAGAAAGAACCCCAACACTGAAACATAATATGGGAACAGAGAAGATCAGGGTTCATCTTCAGAGGACTCTTTAGTAACAAAAAGCTTCTACCTCAAAGAGTTATGTGAAATGGTTATCTGTCCAGAAAGAATTTATAGAAGAATTCAAAAATCAAATGAAAGACATTGAGGAAAAACTAAAAAAAATGTCATCCAAGAAAATCAAGAAAAATATGAAAAAATTATTATGAATAAAAGTTAACCAACTAGAAAAGGAGGTACAGAATCTCAAAGATTAAAATAACTGAAAATTAGAAGTGAGCAAAGCCCATTAGATTTGGGCTTCTTCAAAGCCAGTAAAGCTATGAGAGATGAAGAAACAGACCAGAATGTGAAACATACTATTTGAAAAATGACAGATCTGAATAACAGATCAAGAAAAAAAAAATAGGAATAATTGGACTGACAGAAAGTTGGGATCCCCCCCCCAAATGACTTTTAAACGATAATGCAGGAAATAATCTAAGAATATTGTCCTGGAGTAACAGAACATTTGGGGAAAGTAGAAACAGAAAATAATTGATCCATCATCACTTCAAAAAGATCCTTTGTGGAAAATACACAAATATATTTACCAACGTTTGAAATCCTCAGATCAATAAGAAAATTTTGCTAGAAGCAAGAAAAAAAAACAATTTAAATATACTGGAGCTACAATTAGAATGGTAATGTATATTTATATATTTATAAGATTATATATATAATATATATATATATTATAAGATTTATCAGCCCTTACAATAAAAGACCACAGACTCCAGATCAATCTACCCACAATCAAAAACAAAAAAAACTAGACCTATGACCAAAAATATCATATCCAGAAAAATTATTTATATTAAATGAATTTGCAAAATTTCAGGACTTTCTATCAATCAAACCTGAACTTAACAGAAAATTTAACATATAAGAGTCAATATCAAAGATCATTAAGGAATTCAACATAGACAAAATGTTTAAACATCAATAAATTTTTTTAACATGGGAAATATACACTATATGTTTAAGATTCACATCAACAAAAAGAAATTCTGTCAGAGTTGAGGAAAAATAGTAATAATGGGATACAAATGAGGTTTGAAAGAAGAATCCGGCATTAGAGAGGGGGAAGGAAGACTCAGTTCTGAAAACCTGCTCACATTGGGAATCGATTCAATAGTCAACACTACATATATACCATGAAGAGTATAGGACCCTCCCAAATCTACAAAGAAATAAGGGGAGGGGGATGGGCAGACAGGGAAGAAAAGAGTGAGGAAAGAAGGCAAGGGAAAGATTCTGCAGTGGGGGAAGTTTAAGTGATAGCAAGGCAAGTTGTGGAGCAGAATTTAATTAAAGAGTCAGCAGAGATAGGAAATTCATGTGTACATGGTGTGTGTTTGTGTATGTATATATAGATGTATCTACATAAATATATCTTTTAGGTATAGCTTGCTTCAGGGTGGGAGGGGGGATGAAAGGGGAAAAAAGAGTAAAGTAAATGAGTAAAATAAGTCATATAGCAGACAAACAACAATTTTCAAAAAAGTGAAGAAAAAAATGGATATTCATGAATATAATTATTTTTACTAATATAAATCACTATATAAATTTCTCTACATATATGAATATATACATATATATGTACATACACATGCACATATATATATATATATATATATTTATATACACACATGTTTTTATAAACACACATATATATATTTATATTCACACACACACCCATATATATATTTTTATACATACACACACACACACACACACACACACACATATGCTTTTTTGATCTAGTAATTTGTTGCTATATGTTTTGAATCCTTCCTGAAGTTTTGTAGGGCATATGACAATGTTCTCTTTTGTTTGCTTTATTTTGTTTTGTATTACTTTTCTGTTTTTCTTTTTTTTATTGCTTTTTCAAATAAAATAAATTTTAAAAAATAAATAAAATGCCATAGAAAAAATACTCGTAGTGGGAAATTCTCATGTTCCACTAAAAGGACTGCATGGTGGTCAAGGTGTTTGAGAAAACAACATACAACAATCATAAAATTGATTCTGTCTTTTGATTCCATTAGTGAGAATTCATCCTAAAAAGAATAAAGGAAGGAACAATAGGATTTATGTGTACAAAAACATTCATAGCTGCTCTACTTGTAAAAAAAAAATTGGAAGCACCCTGTACAACCAACATTTAGGGAAAAGTATTATTATTATGATTATGGAAATGGATCACAGATTTGGAGGTAGAAGAAACCTTAAGTATCATTTAGAAAACAAAGATTTTAAAATAGAATTTATTTTAGAGTGACAGTCATGGAATATGAAGCCTGGTCCTCCACTCCAAATCTAGTACTTTTTTTCAGTGCATAAATAAATATAAAAGTACAAAGAAATATAGAGAGCGATATAGAAATATTGGCAGAAATATCTTGTATAAAAGTTGATTTCACCTAGTTTTTCAGAAGAAAATAAAAAAAAAAAGAAAAACACAACAAAACAGGTAGAGGTGAGGAAACTTTTAAGAAAACATAAAAAAAGCATATTTGTTTTAAAATCATTTAGGTCCATTTAACTTCATTTGGATCTTTCACGTTATATACTAAAGAGATTGTATACTATATTTAAAATACTTTTAACAAAGCAAAGCACCCTCAAAACTGAAATTTGAGTAAAAGAAAAATAAAGAAACTTTACCTTCATGTCAAAATCCAATTCATTATCTGAGCTTGATAAGTGATCATCAGATCCTGGTTTGTCAGAGACACTTTCAAAAAAGAAACCAAAAATTTACTTTTATTTCTAGAAGTCAATCATAAACAAGTGCAGGATGCTTTATCACCAAGTTATACATTGCAAAAGATGACTTAATAGAGCAGGATATATGAACTATTACTATTCCAAGATTCATTTTTGGTAGAGAAGAAAATATTAGTATAAAAGCTGTCAGTAAGTCTATCCTCCAGAATAATTTCGTTTTTAATTTTACAACCTTCTAAAGTTGACAAATGAACAAAATAGGACATAAATCACAGAATCATCAAAACCCTGGAATCTATTTGTAGTCTGTTTTCTGTGCCTTCCCTAGTAGGTTCTCACAAACACTTCCACTGTGAGTCTTATTTTTTCTTAGAGTTACCTTCCACAGGTTTCTTATCTAGATATGAGTTGTGTTTCTTATTATTCAATCATTTTAGCAGTATCTGATTCTTTGTGATCCCATCTGGCATCTTGGAATGGTATTGAAGTGGAATTCCATTCCTTTTCCCAGTTCATTTCACAGATGAAAGTGAGGCAAATAGAGATACATGGGACTTGCCTGGAATCACAGACTAATAAATATCAGATCCAGATTAGAACTCATAAAGATTAGTATTCCTGATTCCAAACCCAGGACATCACCCACTGCTTTGCCTACTTGCCTGATAGATATAAGAGTAGATAATAGTAGGTCTCCAAATACTAAGGGCAATCATTTACGTTCCTTGCTAGAAACAGTTTTTACAATTGCTGTGGTAATCTGCTTTCAGGGAGTTTCAATGTCAGGTTTATCAATACGGAGGAAGAGGGTAGTGGGGTCCAGAATTAAAGGAGGGTAAGGTATATGACTTGAGAGTGAATAGTGCAGGGAACTTTCAGAGAAGAAAGTTGTGCATTCAGATGTGCAACTATGGGCAACTAAAGTTGCCGGGGTCACTTGCTGAGTGTGACAAAATGGAAACTTGAATCCAGTTTTTTATTCCCACTCCCATTCCCTTTCCATTAACCCCAAAGCACTTCTTTTGCCAGTTCCTTAGGACATGTTAGTAACAAGACAGCTTTTCTTTTTTCTTTGTCCCTCCCTTCCCTTTCCTTCCTTTCTTCCCTTCCCTTTCTATCTTCTCCCTCCCTTTTCTTCCATCTTTTATCATCTAATTCTTTTATACACATGCCCAATTTCTTTTCCCTTCTCCTTAAACTTGCCAAGTGACTTTACTTTTTTGGTCATTTTTTAACATTCTTCTTCTATTTCAGTTGGATTTCATTATCTCTTCCTATACCACCACCACCTCCTCCTCCTTTTAGACTTCACCTTTTTTTTTTTTTGGTTTGTTTTATGTCCTGTATCTCCTTGGACTAACTTTCTTTTCTTCCTTTAAATGAATTCTTACTCCTTCAACTTAAAAGTCACTTTTAATTTCTCAAGGTCTTCTGAATTTGTTAACTTTTCATCTATTTTTTTGTTCCAAATTCTTAAGGATTCAAAATCATATTCACAGTTGTTTCCCCTTAAATTAAAATCTAATAAAAGAACTCATTTGGCCCCATTAATAAGAATAATGTAAATGCTGAAATATATCGATTAACCATAATCCTCTACCAAAGAAGATCAATTTTGCAGGACTGCCTTTTTAGCATATCTGAGACTGATTCAATCATCTCATTAGGCATCCTGCAACTATTCACAAAAACCCAATGTACATGAGAGTTTGTTCTTACCTAGACTGTTCCCTGTCTTCTCCTTAACTCCTTCTTAATAGTTTCTTTACTTTCTAGATCAATTCCTTAAATCCCTCCCCCTCTTCCCTCTGACTTTAGAGTATCTTGATTAATCATATTAATAAATGCCATCTTTATGGCTGTGATAAGTATCTCAGGTCATATTAGGAACCAGTCTAACTTAGATGTTTTGTGTGTGTATATGTATATATATATATATATATATATCTGATACTTCTTCATTCTTTGGATAAAAGTAGGAAGAAAGGTTCCAAACGTTCTTGGTATCGTAGGATTCTTCCTATCAACCTTCTGACACAATCACTCCTCACTTTGTGTCTTGTAGGGTTTTTTTTTCTTTTCTTTTTCAATTTTTTTTTATAATTTCCAGGAATACTATATTCTACTTAATCATCTAGAAAGTAGAAATGATTTTTTCCAAACTTTTCACCTTCTGTAATAAGTTATCACTGATAGCAACAAAGAGCACAGAATCTGTAGTTTACTTCAAAAATAACATTCTGTGCTGTGAGAAAATGAGTTCAGTAGAAGTGAGATATTTTAGCATCTTTACTCATTGTTGTTAATGGCTTTTACAACTAATGGTTTGCCATATGTGTTTGCCTTTCTAGGAGCTCTAGAGAAATGTATTTCTTAAAAAAAAAGTTTTACTACTACTTCTCAAGATACAATGCCAGCTAGTATGTCTCTAATTGGGAACAAGAATATTCCTGTCAAAGTCTCAAAGTTTAAAAGTAGCTTTCTACCACAGTTGTCCACAAGAATTCCCAGCAGAAACCACTCACCAGACACTTCCCTCTTCTTTCTACTTTTTTTCTCCTTGGTGAGAAATTTCCAAAATTTCTTAGTCTTAACTTAGGATCCTGGTCCCAGTGACTAATCCTACACTATATTGATAACCCCTTTATTTGAGCACTTATACTCCACAAGTATAAGATGATACATATTTGCACTGCAGATATACCTTCAAAGTCTTGTTAGGAATTCATCTGAAGTTGCTACTATGTGTGGTGGCCAAATGGAACTGGTTCATTCTTCATTCATCCAATAACTATTTATTAATAGTTACAGTAGAGAATTGTGGATAGGAAGTAGGAAGTCATAAAAATATAATAGATTCAAATATGTCCTTTTTTACATACTGATGTTGTGAGCTGAAACAAGTCACTTAATCCCTCAGCATTTGCAAGCAACTCTTTTAATGCAAAACAGTTGCCAGTTATGTAAATAAACACACGTTCAGAAACACTATGTGGATGGGCATGTGTGTGTGTGTGTGTCTTTGGATGTTTATATTTTAGTATATTATTTCTATATTGCACATTATACATATATACACACACACAAATATATATGTACATACATAATAATGTACATATACATAATATATATATACTTGCATATACTCATGCACCAAGTAGGTATTTATTAAAGCTAGTTTTTTGAAAGACAATATAAAAAAATGGATTAATGTTATAGTGGAAATTGTTGAAATTAAAGATAATGACTTTTGGAGGCATGAGAGTCTGCTTTGTACTGGTCTGAAAAACTGATTGAAGACTGGACCAAGAGGATTAATTAAAAGAAATGTAAATCTGATACAAAGCTTACCTGCTTAGAGAATCACTTGTAGAACTTCCTTCTGCTATTGTAGGGAAAAAAAGTAAAATATAATTAAAACTTAATACATAAAAAGACTATCAAAATCATAACTTCAAAGTACTTCTATAATGTGTGACATGAAAAGAATAATTTTAAAGCATTTCTACAATGTGTTTTTTGAGCAATGACAATATTACTGAAATGGAATTGTGCTATAGATAAATATCTAAGTAGAATGAGATGAGTAGAAATAGGTGGTCATAAAGTATTAGATATCTGTGAGTGATTTTGTTGCATTTACTGCTTCACACTAATAGAGCACAATTATCTCTAGCAGATAACATAAATAGAAGGAACAAGCTGCCATAACATAATTAATCTGGGCTTTTTCATGGAAGTAATTAAAAAAAGGCCACATTGAGAAACTGACTTTTCTCACCACAGTTCTCACAGATGGAATGTTTGGAAATGTAGTACTGCCACATGCAGCATGACATGGCATGACTTGCTTGCTCCATTATGTAAATCAGGGAAATCCAGAGACTTTGTTTAGTAAGACATATTTCTACCTCTTCTTCATGAGCAAGAGTCTAAAGCAATGTAAGTTGTCTACATCTGGACAGTCGTTAGAACAAAGGGATTAATGAATAGCAAATCAATGTATTTTTGTCTTTCCAAACCTTCCTGGGCAGAGAAGCAAAAATAAAAACAAATCTTATCATGTACAATGGACATCTATTATTTCTTCTGACTTTTGACTGCAAAATATACTTTAAAAATATTCAGCTGGACAGTGAAATAAACACTTTTTCTTTGTATCAACCATTACATGAGTATAAAGGGAAGAATTAATAAATGACCATTTGCCCATTTCACTGTGTATATTATTTTATTTAATTCATATCCATTCTCCAAAATTTACTTTTTCTAAGTCATCCATCGCAATGTTGCCAGATTGCTTCTGAAATGGTTATATTCAACTAAATATGAAATTTCATTAGTATGGAAATCATGATTATTAAAAATCTCCTTCATTGACAGAGTCTATGTGAATTAATAAATTGAGGCACTGAGAGTTTAAACAACCTGGATAGAATCAATTTGGGTGTATCACAAGTCAATTTGTACTAATGACTCCTAGTTGTAAAAGATAGCTTATTATGCAATCTTGCCAACTAATTTGTGAAATGGGGGGAATAAACCCACCTCATTTTAAAGTTCAATTGGCCAAATGCAAAGGAAAGTAAAAAAGCTAATTGAAGAAAATAATTCACTAAAAATAAGTGAATAGATGGAAGTAAATGATTCAAAAAGACATCAAGAACCAATCAAACCAAAGCAAAAAACTGAAAAACACAAGAAAATGTAAAATATCTCATTGGAGAAACAAATGACCTGGAAAATAAGGACGGAGAAATGGTCTAAGAATTATTAGACTACCTGAAAACCATGATGACAAAAATAGTTTAGTAAACATTTTTGAAGAAATCAAGGTGAAGCCCAAGAGCTGCTGTGGTAATAGGGAAGACCAAAACACCAACTTAGATGAGGACCAAATATCGACAGAGGAAATCTGAAAGAATGATATGAATTTGTCTCAAAGTCAAAGAGGATTTTTGGAAGTGCTCATAAAAGACTTCAAAAGGCAAATAAGAGAGGTAGAAGAAAAAATGAGAAAAAACTTAAAACTAGAAGGGGGCAAATGGAAGTTAATGACTTTCTGAGACAGCAAGAATCAGTGAAAACAAACAACACCAAATGATAGGAGGAAGAAAATGATAAATATTTCATTGGAAAAAATGACCAACCTGGAAAACAGATCTGAAAGCGACAATTTAAAATCATTGGCCAACTAAAATCAAAGGCCATGACCATAAAAAAGAGACTGGACAACATTCATCAAGAGATGATTAAATAAAACTGCCTTCATATTCTAGAAACAGAAGGGGAAAATACTCATTAAAAGAACCCATCCATCACCATCAGAAAGAGATTCCACAAGGAAAACCCTGAGAAATATTATTGTGAAACTCCAAAACTATAACCTCAAAGAAAAAGTACTGCCAGTTGTTAGGAAAAACAAAACAAAACAAAACAATTCCAATTATCAAGGAGCAACAGTCAGAATTTCCCAGGATCAGGCAGCTTTTACAATAAAGGGATTGGAAGGCCTGGAATAATATATGCTTGAAGGCAAAGGACTGAGAATTACAACCAAAAATTTACTGCCCAACTAGGCTGAGCATCATCTTTCATAGGAGGCAATAAATCTTCTGTGAAGTAAGACACTTTCAGCATTTTCTTTAAAAAAAAAAAAACAGAACAGAAAATTTAATCTACAAGCTCAGGACTCAAGAGAAATGTAGAAAATAAAAGAGGGGAAATTGTATATTATTTAAAGGCTAATCCATTTACATCCCTAGGTGGGAAAAATATACCTCTAACTCTCAAGAACTGTATGTCTCATTGGGGTCAGGAGGAGCATCATATGAAGGGAATGTATTGTTGTAAATGGACTGTGACTTGATGATACCAAAGAAAAAGGCATTAAGTGTAGAGGGCTGAAAATCCAAAAAGGTATGCTTGAATTACACAACAGAACACTTAAGGCTAATTTCCTATTTGATGTGAGATGATGGCTCTATATACATATTTAGATGAGATATTGATGTGATCGCTCTCCTCACCATTGGAGCTTGCTAATGTTTTGGTAGTGAGATAATTGTGGGCAAGGATTGGAGGGCTGGTGGAGAGAAGTCAGAGTCACTTGGTGGCAGGAGGAGAAGAAGAGAGGCTGGAGACTCTGGACTCCAGAATGCAGGATACATCTTTGGCAAGCCTTGTGCAGCTTGCCTCTCTCCTTCACGTCTCTCCCTAAAGACCAAGAACTTTGATTAATCCTGACTCCGACTGAACCATCCTGAGGCCCTCCAGGGAGCTAGTCCAGACATTACATTTGGCGCCCCAACGTGTACTAAGGATCATAATTTCAGTGAAGAAGTCCCTGTGACCAGGAAACAGGGAACTTTGTTAAGGGTTAAATGAGTTAACTTTCATTTTCTAGCTGAAATGGGGTAGATATTAGGAAAGATTCTCCTCCATACCACCCCCACCACCACCCTGAGGGAGCTCTATAGAAAGCATACTTAGGTTAATAAAGAGGCAAGGTTTGCTTGTAATTTGGGAGCAGATTGGTGGACTCTTAGAACCATTAGAATCCATGTCCCTTTGGTTCTTCCAGGAAGAGGAAATAGAGGCAGATAATTGGAAATTAGTAGGAGAGTAACCAAGTGAATATAACAATGATAATGGTCCTGATTCAATTTCTAAGGAAACATTCTATATATACAACCCAATACAATTGACCTTAAAGAATCTCACAAGTTTTAAGAAAAAGAAAAGTTTTTTTAAGGAGAACAGCCAGACAAGGAAGCGGGAGGAGAAAGAGAAAGAGAAGGGGGGTGATACAGATAAAATAGCCAAAAGGCATGGGGAGTTGAATGAACTTAAAAGGTGATTCTCACTCTTGAAGCTCAGCTTCATCTCCACCTACACCTGAGCAGGCCTTTGACCTTCCCCCATCAACTTCACCTTTTTGGGCAGAGGAAGGAGGAGGAGTGATACTACCAGTACCTCTCCGTAGCAACCAATCTCTCCTATGACTCTATTGCAAAAGGCACTATTTAAAGCCAAAGAGGAAGGGCAGAATAAAGCTGATTTGAGAATGGAAATTTATCCTGTGATTGAACAGTTTAACTCTTCAGATCAATACAAAAGAAGATATACTCCGTTCAATCTAGAAATTATCAAAGATCTGAAAAAGGCTTGCACTCTTTATGGGGCTACATCATCTTATGTAAAGATGTTATTAGGGAATTTGGCTTATAAAATTTTAAGCCCTAGTGATTGGAAATCTATAGCAAGAACATGAGTGGAACTTGCACAAAACTTGTTGTAGCTTTCTGAGTATAGTGAACTCTGTAGGATACAAATCCAACAAATTAGGCAAACTTGAGTTAATATACAGATCACCTGTGACCAACTAACAGATGTAGGTTGTTATGCAGATTAATTCTTCAGTACAGATTAATTACCCTGTAGCAGCAGCAAATTGCTTCTGAATATCAAATCATGGGGGACCCTCTAGACAAGATAGAGGGGAAGCCTTCACAAAAACAGAGCAAGGTCCAAATGAACCTTTTGCTGATTTTGTGGGACGTCTGAAGACAGCTGTCATACAAACTATTGGTGAAAATGCAGCAAAAGAAATTATGATAAGAGAACTTCCTAAAGAAAATGCTAATGAGGTTTGTACAAGAATTATACTGGGACTACACAAAGATGCTCCTTTAGCAGAGATCATAAGACACTGTGCCACAGTGGGCACAAATACCTTTTATAATCAGTCTATGATGCAGACTTCCCAGGATCTGAACATGGGAATACAGGGTCCCTTTTGGCAAGGGACTTCCAGAGAGACTCATCAATGCTTTCAATGTAGGGCATTTGAAAGCTCAATATTGGCATAAAGAGAGAGGGAGAAAACAGGGTGGGAGAACAAGACCCTAAACCCCATGTCAAAAATGCAACAGAGGCTTCCATTGGGCATCAGAATGTAGACTGATTTAGGGAAACGGGATGGGGAGCCCAGCCACAAAGCCCCAGACAAAAAGTACTTGGGGTGAGATGGCAGCCGATGCTACACCCATAGAGTGTCTAGAAGTTCAGTATTCAGACATGACCAATCATCCAAGAAGCAATCTGATTGGAGAAAGGGATTACAATTGGGGAGAATAGAATTGTATGCAACTGAGATATCCCCTGGAGAGGTGAAATCTGTTCCTCTCTAGCCTATGGATTACTTGCCTCCAGGCATAGTAGGCTTCACCATTTCACCTCCTGAAAGTACTTACAAAACCTTGTTCACAGAACTGTGTTCATCCATACACTTGCTCAATATCTATATAAATGGCATACCATTAGATGGATTGGTAAACACTAGTGCAGACTGTACAGTCATTAGAGGTGCAACTGGCCCAGTCACTGCCCAAAGATTAAGGCAGACACCTATATGTCTGGAGTAGAAGGATCAATAGCAGCTGAAGTTAGTACTATCCCTTTGAAATGGGTATTTGAAGATGAAACAGGAGTTTTTACTCCTTTTATAGTTGAAAAAATCCCCATCAATCTGTGGGGAAGAGATATTTTACAACAATTAGGATTAAAAATGAGTACCTAGGTTTTTTAGGCAGGGCTCTGTTAAAGGTCTGCCAACACTTTCATTTATTCCTATCCAATGGAAAACTGATACACCACTGTCTATAGAACAGTGCCCCTTAGGTAGTGATAAAATTCAGGCCTTATTAGATATGGTATAGGAGCAACTTGACCAAGGACACTTACAACCTTCTCTAAGTCCTTGGAATTCCCCAGGATTTGTTCTAAGAAAGAAATCTGGAAAATGGAGGATATTGACTGAATAAAGAAAGGTAAATGAACAGATGGAAACTATGGGAAAGCTTCAGTCTGGGCTTCCATCTCCTACTCAATTGTCTGGAGAAATTTATATTTTAATATATTTAACATCTACTGGTCATCCTGCCATCTGGGGGAGGGGGTGAGGTAAGAAGGGGAAAAATTGGAATAAGAGGTTTGGCAATTGTCAATGCTGTAAAGTTACCCCTATATATAACCTGTAAATAAAAGGCTATTAAAATAAAAAAAAAAGAAATTATCACAAATTTTCCTGGAAAGTGGAAAAAAATGAATTGCCTAGAGAATGGCCTCTTTGGGTTATAGACATTAAGCATTATTTCTATTCTGTCCTTCTGGATGAGTAAGATATGAAAAGATTTGCCTTTTTAGTGCCCAGCGTTAACTTAGCTGAGCCTTATAAAAGGTATGAAGGGACAGTTTTGGCACAGTCAATGAAAAATAGCCCTACTATGTTTCAAATGCATGTTGCTGCTGCTCTTACTCCAGTAAGAAAAGAATTTCCAAAAGTTATGTTACTACATTACATGGATGATATATTGGGATGTGTACCTGAGGAGCAAATGTTAGAAGCAAGTCTATAAAGACCATAGAAACACTAAAGAACTACAAACTGCACATAGCTCCAGAAAAAATTCAAAGACATGTTCTTTTTCAATATTTAGGATATGAAGTATACCTTTAGGTGCTTATAGTACAAAAATTTTCCTTAAGAACAGAGAAGCTAAACACCTTAAATGACTTATAAAAATTGATAGGAGATATGCAATGGATGTGTCCAGTGTTAGCCTTGACTACCTGTCAATTGCAACCATTATATGACATTTTAAGGGGAGACAGTGCCTTAAACTCCCCACTTAAGCTTACAAAAGAAGCTTAAGAGGCTTTGAGAGAAGTTGAACCGGCTTTACCCAATGTGTTTGAAAGAGTCACTCAAAAACCCTTGGAATGATCAGATTTTGGAACAAAAGAGGCACCCAAAGCAGTCCTTCATCAAGGAGTGATAGAGTGAGTGAACCTCCTAGCACAACCAGACCAAAGCCTTACTCTTTACCCAGTGTTTGTGGCTAGAATCTTATTAAAGGCCATTAAATGAGCAGTACAATTATCTGGGATAAGACATAAGAAGATATACACCTTTTATACCAATGCACAAATTAATGTATGCTGTGAAACCATCCCAGAGTGGCAATTTTATTTGCCAGGGCACCAAATTTTACACACGGGTCTCCATAACCTGGCTATTACATAATTAGTGATGGATTCTTGAAGAAAAGATTTCTAAAGTTCCTCTTAAAGGATCAACTATCTTTACAGATGCATCCAAACATAACATTTGTGCTGTATACTCTCATGACTTAACTACAGAGTAGTCTAGAGAGAGTATATTCTGCTGGAGATGAGTAATTTATGTCATAATGTGTGTATTCTATAGGGGAATCTTTGAATGTCTAGCAATAAAATAACAATTTTTTTTCATCCCAGAAATTACCAAAGTAGACTGTACATAACTCAGACAAGATGGGTAGGGAAAGTCACCCTTAATCTATCAATTTCCAGAGCATCTAGACCAATGAATTCATGGGACATTGGAGTAAGTAAATATTTACATATAATTCTTTTTATTCTTATTCTTATTTTTATTTTGCATTTGATCTATATTTCCCCGTATTAAAACTTTAGAAAACCAAATGGCTATTATGTTAAGTAGACTAAACCTTGGAATGGATTACACTGTTATGTACATAATAGTAGGTGCTCTGTAACATTAGTTGATCATGTTTATAATGAATATACCTTTAATAGAAACCAAAAAATTGATATATTGGGAAATAATTATCAGGAACATAAGTACACTCTAGAAAAACTTGTGGAGTGTATACATAAGAAAGTTTCTGAATAAAGACAAGGATTTCACTAGATGGCCTGAATGGATACAGGGCAGGACATTATGTAGAAATATAACCAAAATAGTTTGCCTGGAAAAGAGAGAAAACAAGCAATATGAACTAAGGCTGCAAAGCTGAGTTAGAGTTCTGTCCTGGTCCTTAGGAACTAGCATTTCTGCATCTGCCAAATAATTACTGGCAAGTGATTCCTCTCCCCAGTAATTAGGGAAAACGTTTTTTTTTTTTTCAGTTTTATTTCATCCTTTGTCACTTCATTTTAACATCTTTAAACTCTGTTACTGGACTCTAAGGGTCAGCTAAGTGGCCATCAAGAAACTCCCAGTACATCTGGAGCTCCTCATATTCTGCTTGAAAGGAAGGGACTCTTTGGTTGCCATCTTCCACCACCTATGTTTCTCACTTCCTGCTGTCTACTTTCTTTCAGCTTTTTGTCACTTTTGTTATCATTTCCTGTATTCAGGGTACAGTAAAAAAGCCTGAACAGAAACAGAATAATCTAGACTTTAAGCAGCAGCTCCTTAAGTTTTTTAAAAATGAAGTTTTATAACACATTTTCTTCACTTTATATTTTATCTAATAATACACAGGAATAAATAAACCAAAGGTTTCAGCATCTGGGGATGACAGAGATCAGTGAAGGCCTGAGGCAGGCCTGAAATGAGGAAGGTCCCAAGCCTGTGACATAACCTATTATCAAAGAGGTAGTTATTTGTATAACAAAGTAAACTAAAAAGGAGCTTATTCACTTTCCTAAAACTAAGCACAATGCAAAGGCTGGATGGATATTAACAGAGATAATTCCTAGATACAATCAGTCACTCCACATCATATGTATCCATTTCTGTTCTCTCTCTTTGTCCACTGAACTTTTCTCTCTCCAATATCCCTTCCTTTTTTTTTCTGCTCAGGCAAGCCTTTAGTCATACTCTTTATAGGTCCTGTGAGAGGTATTAGGACTTCATGCAATTTCTTTTGTGTATTTGATGATAGACTCTATATCAACCACACGTTCTAGTTCCTATTTCTCGAGCTCCAAGATGTCATTTTATTTTTTCTTTTTTAATAGAAACCCGACTTTCTACATAATATATAATCTTACCTTCATGCTGTCCCAATGAATCACTGTCTTTTGAGCTTTGATCTGTTGATACAACTATCTGTTTTGCAGATATTCCCGGGAGATTTTCATGGGAATGCTGATCAAATGAAAAGATCAAGAAAATAGCAAATAAGCTCACTGATGAAAGCACTCCTGAATGTTTTCTTCTGATAAATTGTGAAGAATTTACCCTTAGAGAGAAATGAGGGTTCTCCATAAAATAAAATGTTTTTATAACATTTTCCTCAAAAGAATGATAACATGGTTACACTTTTCAAGATTACTCTTCTTTTTTCTTTAGGGGAAGTATTTCTGGTAAACATTGTGCTGCAAGGGTGTGATATAATTTTTCACACAGGCTAAACTTGTAATTAATAATAAAATTCTAACTCAGTATATTACTATGATTGTCATGATTGTATTACATAATATATATATATATATATATATGTATAAATACTATTTTTCAGATCCCCATAATATGGGAGAAGAAATTATCATTTGTACATAATTCCCCTTAGAAATATTGGTTTGTGGCAGTCCTTTTTCTAGTGGCTAGAAATTAGAAATTGAAGGGATGCCCATCAACTGGAGAATGGCTGAATAAATTGTGGTACATGAATGTTATGGAATATTATTGTTCTGTAAGAAATGACCAGCAGGATGAATACAGAGGGGCTTGGAGAGACCTACATGAACTGATGCTAAGTGAAATGAGCAGAACCAGGAGATCATTATGCACTTCAACAACAATACTACATGATGATCAATTCTGATGGACATGATTGTCTTCAACAATGAGAGGATCCAAATCAGTTCCAATTAATCTTTAAGGAACAGAACCAGCTATATCCAGAGAAAAGAACACTGGGAATGAGTATGGACCACGACATAAGATTCCACTCCTTCTGTTACTGTTTGCTTGCATTTTTGTTTTTTTCTTCTCAGGTTATTTTTATCTTCTTTCTAAATCTGATTTTTCTTGTGCAACAAGATAACTGTATAAATATGTATGCATATATTGTATTTAACATATACTTTTAACATATTTAATATGTATGGGACTACCTGCCATCTAGAGCAGGGGGTGGCAGGAAGGAGGGGAAAAGTTGAAACAGAAGTTTTTGCCAGGGTCAGTGTTGAAAAATTACCCATGCATATGTTTTGTATGTAAAAAGCTATAATAAAAAAATGAAAAAGAAATATTGGCCTATTTGATAGTGGCCTGAGCTTGGAATCAGGCAGATTCATCGTCATGATTTAAATTTAAGTCTCAGACACTAGCTGTAGAAATGGCTTAAAAATTAGAAAATCATTCATCCATTCCAAATGAGACCACCACAAATTTATGATATATAATCTCAACCTATATTGCTTGCATGCTGAAAACCCTCCCTAGATCCTTTGATTCCTGATGTCATCCCTTCTGTTCTTTGTAGTGCCCTCTGTCCCTGCCACCACAATATATTGCCCCTTTACTGCAAGCAGCCTAGTAACAGACAGAATCAAAATAGGTTTTTCAAGAATGTCTAAAGATAAGGAACTATGAAATTGGAACCCAATATTTACAAATGAAATGGGTCACAAACCCCAAAATAGCTACCAAAAAAGAAAAGGAAGGAAATGGATATTTGGACAAAAATAATGGTTAGAGCACCAAGGCTGCATTCACAAAGATCTGAGTTCATTTGCTGTCTCAGACACTTACTAGTTGTGTGACCCTGAACCCAACCCAATTAACAGCTGTTTGTTTGTTTCCTCATCTATAAAATGGTGATGATAACAGTACTTACCTCTAAGGGCTGTTGTGTGAATCAAATATAATGTGCTTAGTGTAGTGTCTAGTATGGGATAAGTGTTATAAACGATTACTTATTAATTATATGTAGTTCATTACTAATACAATAAATTCACTAAGGAAAAAAGTTTATCAAATCATATTTCTATGTGTAATTTCTCTACCAGATTCAATGGGAGGTAAAAACAATGTTCTTTTCCCAAGGAGGTATAAAATATTTATACTAATAACTATAACATAAAATAGTGTGGAAAAATATGGTAAGAAGTAGAGCTTACTTCGACTGAGGAAGAGAGAAAGAAATGGGATAAATGAAGATTAATCTATAATTTTAGGCAAGCAGTGAAAGGTAAGGTCTACAAAGAAGATTTATACCTCCCACTCTACACTACAATAAACTCTACTAATAGGGATTAATTTTTTTTTTTTGGGTGAAGCAATTGGAGTTAAGTGCCTTGTCCAGGATCACACAGTTATTATACTGTAAAATCTGGGATCACATTTGAATTTTGTTCCTCCTTATTCCAGGACCACTCCTCTAACTGCTCACCCATCTAGCTGTCTTTATTAATTTAAATATTTAAAATTAAAATCTATAACAAAAGGAATAAGATTTTTGATCAATCATGCAGGAAACATTTTATCAAACAGAATAAGTACTGAAGACAAAATCAATAGGTATGTCTATACAGGATCCGTATAATATAAAAGTTAGGCTTTTAAAACTAAAAAAATAGAAAAAAATTTAGAAAATATTTCAAATATCTATACAAATTAAGTTGGATAATGAGAATATGTAATATATACATTCAATCCTTAACATTCATATGCTTTTAACTTCAAGCATTTGTGTGATTTAGTTAGTAACCTCATTTTCACTTCAATGACCACAACCTGTATGCAAGGTAGAGAAAAAAATGAGAACCACAATGTAGCAAATTTGTGGAGCCTCTTCTAGTCCTTTCATTGGTCTTATCTGTCCTATTTTTTTAGATTAAACAACTCTCTGTGCATTCCTTGTCTATGCAAATTTACCTTTGCAAATCATACACTAATAAAACTATAATTAATTTTAGGATCACAAGATTATATAGCTTTTAAAAATTCCTATTAAGCAATATACATATATATGTGTATATGTGTGTGTATGGGTATTTGTATCTATATATGTCAGAAATAATGTCAAGGGCTGAGAATACCAATACAAGCAAAAGAGAAGACTGCCTTCCCTACAAGGCAATTCTAATGAGAAAAGGAAGCTGGAAAAGGGTCAAAGACTAGATATTCATCTGGGGTCAGGTCAGAAAATTACTTCAAACAGAAGAACTCTAAATTGGGGTTAGAAATAGTATGATCAATCATCTCTAGTTAAAGATTATGAACTTTGGTGGTCATAAGAACCTAATCCTCTCTTTCCCATATGTTCAATGTATAGCTTTGACTTTAAAGTCATTTTCTAATTAATTCCAAGACAATTGAGGATTAACATGATACATACCTCTAAATTTAGCAAAATACCTCAAAATGAAGAAATGATTGAATAAAATATATCATTAATTTCATGATAAATGTTCCAATTTTCCAACACTCAGAGAAACTTAAAAATCAACACAAGCCTATTATATCATCTAGAAGGTCAAAAATTACAAAGAGGGAAGGAAGATAGAGGAGTAATTTGTTAAATTTCAAGCTTTCCAAATTTTCCCCAAATAGAAAAATTTGTGCCTCAGGGTGAATAGAGACTGGTGCAAGATCAAGAAAATTTGGAGCAGAAGAAGGCTTCTGATATAACCCCAAAAGAACTAACTGGAAAGACCCAAGGCTGAGAAATATTCTGTCTGAAGTGAAAACAACTCCAGGCTAGCCCCACAGAAATATCAAGTGGGGATCCCACAGCTAGCTGAGTATGGCTGAAGCCTTGGCAGAAACCACAGAGACCCTCACATCTCACCCCACTGATTGGGGTGAGTCCTATTGGGGTTTGAGTCCAGGAAGACATAGTGAATCTCAGCTTATTGGGAATCCCCACTGTGCTGCTGAGACAAGGCTGTGGCAAGAAGGAATCAGCACCTGGTGAGTACAGAAGTAGTAGAGCAGGGACCTTGTTGGCTGTGCGCACTTGCAGGAGAATGGAGCTCTTGGTTTGGGATTCCTGATCAGTGTGAAGAGCTCAAGGGAAGCTTGAAGCTCCATCCTTTGACCCATGATTAGAGGTGCTTATACTAATAAGCCTCATTTAAAAAATTGAACCAACAAAGAAAGAACCCCAGCACTGAAACATATTATGGGAACAGAGAAGATCAGGGTTCATCTTCAGAAGACTCTTTAGTAACAAAAAGCTTTTACCTCAAAGACTTATGTGAAATGGTTATCTGTCCAGAAAGGATTTATAGAAGAATTCAAAAATCAAATGAGAGACATTGAGGAAAAACTAAAAAAAATGTCATCCAAGAAAATCAAGAAAAATATGAAAAAATTATTATGAATAAAAGTTAACCAACTAGAAAAGGAGGTACATAATCTCAAAGATGAAAATAATTGAAAATTAGAAGTGAGCAAAAAAGCCCATTAGATTTGGGCTTCTTCAAAGCCAGTAAAGCTATGAGAGATGAAGACCAGAATGTGAAACATACTATTTGAAAAATGACAGATCTGAATAACAGATCAAGAAAAGAAAATATAGGAATAATTGGACTGACAGAAAGTTGGGACCTTCCCCCCCAAATGACTTTGGTACAATAATGCAGGAAATAATCCAAGAATATTATCCTGGAGTAACAGAACATTAGGGGAAAGTAGAAATAGAAAGAAATTGATTGATCATCACTTCAAAAAGATCCTTTGTGAAAAATACACAGATATATTTACCAAAGTTTGAAATCCTCAGATCAATAAGAAAATTTTGCTAGAAGCAAGAAAAAAAACACTTTAAATATGCTGGAGCTACAATTAGCATTGTACAAGATTTATCAGGCCTTACAATAAAAGACCACAGACTCCAGATCAATCTACCCACAATCAAAAAAAAAAAACAAAAAACAAAAAACTAGACATGTGACCAAAAATATCACATCCAGAAAAATTATTTATATTAAATGAATTTGCAAATTTTCAGGACTTTCTATCAAACCTGAACTTAACATAAAATTTAACATATAATAGTCAATATCAAAGATCACTTTTAAGTAATTCAACATAGACAAAATGTTTAAACATCAATAAATTTTTTTAACATGAGAAATGTACACTATATGTTTAAGATGCACATAAACAAAAAGAAATTCTGTCAGAGTTGAGGTAAAAATAATAATGGGATACAAATGAGGTGTGAAAGAAAATAGAAACTGGCATTAGGGAGGGGGGAGGGAGACTCAATTCTGAAAACTACTCACATTGGGAATCGGTTCAATAGTCAACACTACATATATACCATGAAGAGTATAGGACTATCCCAAATCTATAAAGAAATAAGGGCAGAGGGATGGGGAGACAGGGAAACAAAGAGTGGGGAAAGAAGGCAGGAGAAAGATTCTTCAGGGGAGGAAGGTTTAGTAATAGCAAGGCAAGTTTTGGAGCAGAATTTAATTAAAGAGTCAGCAGAGATAGGAAAGTCATGTGTACGTGGTATGTATGTGTGAGTGTGTTTATGTAGATATATATAGATGTTATCTACATAAATATATCTTTTACCTATAGTTTTCTTTAGGTTGGGAAGGGGGATGGAAGGGGAAAAAAGAGTAAAGTAAATGAGTAAAATAAATAAGTCTAACAGCAGACAAAGAACAATTTTCAAAGAAGTGAAGAAAAAATGGATATTCATGAATATAATTTCTTTTACTAATATATATCTCTACATAAATTTCTCTACATATACTTATATATACATATATATGTACATACACACACACACATATATATATATATATAAATATATATATATATATATGCTTTCTTGATCTGGTAATTCGTTGCTATATGTTTTGAATCCTTCCTGAAGCTTTGTAGGGCATATGACAATGTTCTCTTTTGTTTGCTTTATTTTGTTTTGTATTCCTTTTCTGTTTTTCTTTTTTTTATTCCCTTTTCAAATAAAATAAATTTTAAAAAATAAATAAAATGCCCAAAAAATACTTATAGTGGGAAATTCTCATATACCACTAGAAGGACTGCATTGTGGTCAAGGTGTTTGAGAAAACAACATACAACAATCATAAAATTGATTCTGTCTTTTGATTTCATTAGTGAGAATTCATCCTAAAAAGAACAAAGGAAGGAACAATAGGATTTATGTGTAAAAAAACATTCATAGCTGCTCTACTTGTAAAAAAAAAAATTGGAAGCACCCTGTACAACCAACATTTAGGGAAAAGTATTATTATTATGATTATTATGGAATGGATCACAGATTTGGAGGTACAAGAAACCTTAAATATCTTTTAGAAAACAAAGATTTTAAAATATAACTTATTTTAGAGTGACAGTCATGGGATATGAACCTGGTCCTCCACTCCAAATCTAGTACTTTTTTCAGTGCATAAATAAATATAAAAGTACAAAGAAATATGGAGAGTGATATAGAAATATTGGCAGAAATATCTTGTATAAAAGTTGATTTCACCTAGTTTTTCAGAAGAAAATAAAAAAAGAAAAGAAAAACACAAGAAAACAGGTAGAAGTGGGGAGACTTGAAAGAAAACTTGACACAAAAGCATATTTGTTTTAAAATCATTTAGGTCCACTTAACTTCATTTGGATCTTTCACGTTATATACTAAAGAGATTGTATATTACATTTAAAATACTTTTAACAAAGCAAAGCACCCTCAAAACTGAAATATGAGTAAAAGAAAAATAAAGAAACTTTACCTTCATGTCAAAATCCAATTCATCATCTGCGCTTGGCAAGTGATCATCAGGTCCTGGTTTGTCAGAGACACTTTCAAAAAAGAAACCAAAAATTTACTTTTATTTCTAGAAGTCAATCATAAACAAGTGCAAGATGCTTTATCACCAAGTTATACATTGCAAAAGATGACTTAATAGAGCAGGATATATGAACTATTACTATTCCAAGATTCATTTTTGGTAGAGAAGAAAATATTAGTATAAAAGTTGTCAGTGAGTCTACCCTCCAGAATAATCTCATTATTAATTTTACACACTTCTAAAGCTAACAAATGAACACAATGGTACATAAATCACAGAATCATCAAAACCCTGGAATCTATTTGTAGCCTGTTCTCTGTGCCTTCCCTAGTAGATTCTCACAAACACTTCCACTGTGAGTCTTTTATTTTTTCTTAAAGTTACCTTCCACAGGTTTCTTATCTAGATATGAGTTGTATTTCTTATTATTCAATCATTTTAGCAGTATCTGATTCTTTGTGATCCCATCTGGCATCTTGGAATGGTATTGAAGTGGAATTCCATTCCTTTTCCCAGTTCATTTCACAGATGAAAGTGAGGCAAACAGGGTTACATGGGACTTGCCTGGAATCACAGGCTAATAAGTATCAGATCTAGATTAGAACTCATAAAGAGTAGTATTCTTGATTCCAAACCCAGGATATCACCCACTGCTTTGTCTTTAGATACTAGGTCTCCGAAAAGTCTTTATTATAAGGGCAATCATTTACGTTCCTTGCTAGAAACAGTTTTTTACAATTGCTGTGGTAATATGCTTTCAGGGAGTTTCAATGCCAGATTTATCAATACGGAGAAAGAGGGTAGTTGGATCCAGAATTCAAGGAGGGTAAGGTATATGACTTGAGAGTGAATAGTACAGGGAACTTTCAGAGAAGAAATAATTCAGACGTGCAACTATTAAGAGTTGCCGGGGTCACTTGCTGAGTGTGACAAAATGGAAACTTGAATCCCGTTTTTTATTCCCACTCCCATTCCCTTTCCACTAACCCCAAAGCACTTCTTTTGCCAGTTACTTAGGATGTGTTAGCAACAAGACAGCTTTTCTTTTTTCTTTGTCCCTCCCTTCCCTTTCCTTTCTTTCCTCCCTTCCCTTCCTACCTTTCCCTCCCTTCCCTTTCTTCCTTCCCTTCCTTTCCTTTCTTCCATCCTTTATCATCTAATTCTTTTATAAACATGTCCAATTTCTTTTCCCTTCTCTTGCCAAGTGACTTTACTTTTTTGGTCATTTTTTAACATCCATCTCCTATTTCAGTTGGATTTCATTATCCCCTTCTCCTTCACCAAAACCTCCTCCTCCTTATAGACTTTGGTTTATTTTATGTCCTCCACCTCTTCAAATCCTCCTTGGACTCACTTTCTTTTCTTCCTTTAAATGGAGTCTTTCTTCTTCAATTTAAGTCATTTTAAATTTCTCAGGGCCTCCTGAATTTGTCAACTTTTCATCTCTTATTTGTTCCAAATTCTTAAGGATTCAAAATCATATTCACATTTGTTTCCCCTTAAATTAAAATCTAATAAAAGAACTCTTTTGGCCCCATTAATAAGAATAATGTAAATGCTGCAACATGTCCATCAACCATAATCCCCTACAAAGGAAAGCAATTTTGCAGGACTGCCTTGTTAGCATATCTGAGGCTGACTCAATCATCTCATTAGGCATCCTGCAATACTCACAAAGACCAGATGTACATGAGAATTTGTTCTTACCTAGGCTGTTCCCTTTCTCCTCCCTAACTCCTTCTTAATGATTTCTTTACTCTCTAGATCAATTCCTTAATTCCCTCCCCCTCTTCCCTCTAACTTTAAAAAGTCATGCACTGGAAGCATCTTGATGAATCATATATGATTTATCTCATAATTTTTTCACATTAATAAATGCAATCCTTTGTGGCTGTGATAAGTATCTCAGGTGAATTTGTCATATTAGTTAACCACAAGTTAACTTGAATGTTATACATATATATGTGTGTGTGTGTGTGTGTGTGTGTGTATCTGATACTACTTCATTCTTTGGATAAAAGTAAGAAGAGAGGTTTCAAATATTCATGGTATCATAGGATCCTTCCCATCAACCTTCTGACACAACCACTCCTCACTTTGCCTCTTGTAGGTTTTCTTTTTTCTTTTCTTTTTCAATTTTTAAAAATCATTCCCAGGAATACTACATTCTACTTGATCATATAGAAAGTAGAAATGATTTTTTCCAAACTTTTCACCTTATGTAATAAGACTAACTCTTACCACTGATAGCAACAAAGAACATAGAATCTGTAGTTTACTTCAAAAACAGCATTCTGTGCTGTAAGAAAATGAGTTCAGTAGAAGTGAGATATTTTAGCATCTTTACTCGTCGTTGTTAGTGGCTTTTACAACCAATGGTTTGCCCTGTTTGCCTTTCTAGGAGCTCCAGAGAAATGTATTTCTTAAAAAAAAGGTTTACTTCTACTTGTCAAGATACAATGCCAGCTTGTGTATATGTCTCTAATTGGGAACAAGAATATTCCTGTCAAAGTCTCAAAGTCTAAAAGTAGCTTTCTACCAGAGTTGTCCACAAGAGTTCTAAGCAGAAACCAGTCACCAGACACCTCTCTCTTCTTTTCTACTTTTTCTTTCCTTGGTGAGAAATTTCCAATACCATTTCTTGTCTTTAATTTAGGATCCTGGTCCCAGTGACTAATCCCACACTATCTTGATAACCCCTTTATTTGAGCACTTATACTCCACAAGTATAAGATGAGACATATTTGCACTGCAGATGTATCTTCAAAGTCTTGTTAGAAATTCATTTCAAGTGGCTACTATGTGTGGTGGCCAAATGGAACTGGTTCATTCTTCATTCATCTAATGACTATTTATTAATAATTACAGTAGAGCATTGTGGATAGGAAGTAGGAAGTGATAAAAAATATAGTGGATTCAAGTATTTCCTTTGTTACATACTGATGTGAGTTGAAACAAGTCACTTAACCCCCTCAGCACTCGCAAGCAACTCTCTTAATGCAGAACAGTTGCCAAATATATAGATGAACAGACATGCAGAAACACTATGTGCGTGCGTGCGTGTGTGTGTATGTGTGTGTGCGCGCGTCTTTGGATGTTTATATTTTGGTATATTATTTCTATATTGCACATTATATATATGTATATATATATATACACACACAAATATATGTACATACATAATAATGGACATATACATAAGATATATATTTGCATATACTCATGCACCAAGTAGGTATTTATTAAAGCTAATTTTTTGAAAGACAATATAAAAAATATAGATTAATATTATAGTGGAAATTGTTGAAATTAAAGATAATGACTTTTGGAGGCATGAGAGTCTGCTTTGTACTGGTCTGAAAAACTGATTGAAGACTGGACCAAGAGGATTAATTAAAAGAAATGTAAATCTGCTACAAAGCCTACCTGCTTACAGAATTGTTTGCAGCACTTCCTTCTGCTATTGTAGGGAAAAAAAAATAAAATATAATTAAAACTTAATACATAAAAAGACTATTAAAATCATAACTTCAAAGTACTTCTATAATGTGTGACATGAAAAGAATAATTTTAAAGCATTTCTACAATGTGTTTTTTGAACAACGACAATATTACTGAAATGGAATTGCGCTATAGATAAATGTCTAAGTAGAATGAAATGAGTAGAAATAGGTGGTCATAAAGTATTAGATATCTGTGAGTGATTTGGTTACATTAACTGCTTCACACTAATAGAGCACAATTATCTCTAGCAGATACCATAAATAGAAGGAACAAGCTGCCATAACATAATTAATCTGGGCTTTTTCATGGAAGTAATTACAAAAAAGACCACATTGAGAAATTGACTTTTCTCACCACAGTTCTCACAGATGGAATGTTTGGAGATGTAGTACTGCCACATGCAGCATGACATGGCATGACTTGCTTGCTCCATTATGTAAATCAGGGAAATCCAGAGACTTTGTTTAGTAAACATATTTCTACCTCTTCTTTATGAGCAAGAGGTCTAAAACAATGTGACTTGTCATTAGAACAAAGGGATTAATGTATAGCAAAGCAATGTATTTTTGTCTTTCCAAGCCTTCCTGGGCAGGGAAGCAAAAAATAAAAACAAATCTTATCCTGTATAATGGACATCTATTATTTCTTCTGATCTTTGACTGCAAAATATAGTTTTAAAATATTCAGTTGAACAGTGAAATAAGCACTTTTTCTTTCTATCAACCATTACATGAGTATAAGGGGAAGAATTAAGAAATGACCATTTGCCCATTTCACTGTGTATATTATTTTATTTGATTCATATCCATTCTCCAAAATTTACTTTTTCTAAATCACCCATCCCAATGTTGCCAGATTGCTTCTGAAATGGTTATATTCAACTAAATATGAAATTTCATTAGTATGGAAATCATGATGATAAAAATTACCTTCATTGATAGAGTCTATGTGAATTAATAAATTGAGGCACTGAGAGTGTTAAGCAACCTGGATAGGGTCAATCAATTCGGGTGTATCACAAGTGGATTTGAACTCATGACTCCTAGTTGTAAAAGACAGCTTATTATGCCATTTTGCCAACTGATTAGGACCTGCAAGAGTATTCACTGTGCCTCCTGAGTCTGAGAATTTGGAGTCCCCTCTACTCCCTGTTGTATTTTGGAATTAAGATTTCTATATAGAGCTTAATACATATTGGGTTATCTAGTAATGGTTATTTGAGTAATAAATATGACTCTTACATTCTTTCTCCCCATTTAAACATAAGTAAGTTAAAGACATCATGCCATTTTTTTGCAGCATAAAATGGTAGTTTTAGATTCTAGAATGTTTTCATTAATCAAGAACGAAAGTCGGAGGTTCGAAGACGATCAGATACCGTCGTAGTTCCGACCATAAACGATGCCGACTAGCGATCCGGCGGCGTTATTCCCATGACCCGCCGGGCAGCTTCCGGGAAACCAAAGTCTTTGGGTTCCGGGGGGAGTATGGTTGCAAAGCTGAAACTTAAAGGAATTGACGGAAGGGCACCACCAGGAGTGGAGCCTGCGGCTTAACACGGGAAACCTCACCCGGCCCGGACACGGAAAGGATTGACAGATTGATAGCTCTTTCTCAATAGGATGGAGGGTCTGAACAAGTCAGCTAAATTCATACAGAATAATGTGGCTAATGCTTTTCCTTATTTAGATATGGTCAGGAGATACAATACTATAGTATTTTTAAAAATAAATAAAAGCAAGGAAGCAGAGTCAATATGTCAGATCAGTCTTTGAGTTCTTCTTGGCTTCTCTCAGGTCAACACCAGATGAAGCCTCTGAACTGGTTTGTAGAGACAGAACCCACAAATATTCAGAATGTAGCATATTTCCAATAGAAGATATTTTGGAAGAACTTCAGTAAAAGTTGTCAAAACGGTGAGGAAGAATTTGAGGTGGCCCAACACAGGTGTAAGCATAGGGACCCAGGTTGTAGTGGCCTCTGCCCATTGAGGAAATCCAGTGCGAGTCTTTTAGCCAAAATACTGCACCTACTTGTCTACTCTGATGTGGTTCAGAAACCAGTGGCTCAGCAGACTAACTGTGACACCTGCAATACAACCACAGAAGGCAAATAGTGAGACCCTGAAATCTATCTTAACAAGCAGGATTTGGTCACACTTACACTGCACTGGAAGAAAGCCAGCAGCCCTGGCCCCAGGGAAGTGTGAAGCTGTTGTTGCCTGTAGAAGAAATTTGGAAGACTCTCCCCTTTTTCTCCTCTGCCCCTGTAAAGGCATTCATCAGCCCTTAAAAATGCAAAGCAAAAAGAACTCTGATCATAGAAAGCTATTATGGAGACTGGGAAGAACAGACCTGAAACACTGAGGACACTAGAGGCAAAATGCTTCCAGGTGAAACCTCAAGAAGTGATGATGTAAGTTGGTCTCTAACTCAAAGATTCTCTTAGAAGAATTCAAAAAGGATTTTAAAAGAGAGTTAGAAGGAAAATTGAGAAAGAAAATGGAAATTGGAAAAGGAAACACAGAAATTGTTTGAAGAAAACTACTCCTTAAAAGTAGTTTTGTGGAAATGGAAAATGAAAACAACTCTTTGAAAAAGAGAATTTGTGAAATGGGGGCAAAAAACCCAAATCATTTTAAAGTTCAATTGGCCAAATGCAAAGGGTAAAAAACTAACAAGAAAATAATTCACTAAAAATAACAAGTGAATAAATGCAAGTAAACGATTCAATGAGACACCAAGAATCAATCAAACCAAAGCAAAAAACTGAAAAATACAAGAAAATGTAAAATATCTCATTGGAAAAACAAATGACCTGGAAAATAAGGACAGGAGAAACAATCTAAGAATTATTAGACTACCTGAAAACCATGATGACAAAAATAGCTTAGAGAATGTGATTTCAAGAAATCAAGGTGAAGCCCAAGAGCTACTATGATGATAGGGAAGACCAAAACACCAACTCAGATGAGGACTAAATATCGACAGAGGAAATCTGAAAGAGTGATATGAATTTGTCTCAAGCTCAAAGAGGACTTTTGAAAGTGCTCATAAAAGACTTCAAAAGGCAAATAAGAGAGGTAGAAGAAAAAATGAGAAAAAACTTACATTTAAAACTGGAAGGGGACAAATGGATGCTAATGACTTTCTGAGACAGCAAGAATCAGTGAAACAAACAACACCAAATAATAAAAGGAAGAAAATGAGAAATATTTCATTGGAAAAAATGGCCAACCTGGAAAATAGATCTGAAAGCGACAATTTAAAATCAAACTAAAATCAAAGGCCATGAGCAAAAAAAAGAGACTGGATAACATTCGTCAGGAGATGATTAATTTAGTCTTTTTTTAGTTTTTTTAGTTGCAAGCCCAATTCATTAATCTTTTCTTTCTCTGTTTTATTCAAGTAAGCCTCTAAGGATATAAAATTCCCCTTATTACCGCTTTGGCTGCATCCCACAAATTTTGGTATGATGTCTCATCATTGTCATTATCTTGAGGAAATTATTAATTGTATCTATAATTTGCTGCTTCACCCAATCATTCTTTAAAATGAGATTGTTTAGTTTCCAATTACTTTTTGGTCTATTTCCCCCTAATTTTTTGTTGAATGTGGTTTTTATTGCATCATGATCTGAAAAGAAAGCATTTACTATTTCTGCTTTCTTGCTGGGACATTGATGCATTGTTGGTGGAGTTGTGAATGAATCCAACCATTTTGGAGAGTAGTTTGGAACTATGCTCAAAAAGTTATCAAACTGTGCTATACCCTTTGATCCAGCAGTGTTACTACTGGGATTATATCCCAAAGAGATTATAAAGAAGGAAAGGGACCTGTATGTGCACGAATGTTTGTGGCAGCCCTTTTGTAGTGGCTAAAACTGGAAACTGAATGGATGTCCATCAGTTGGAGAATGGCTGAATAAATTGTGGTACATGAATATATGGAATATTACTGTTCTGTAAGAAATGACCAACAGGATGATTTCAGAAAGGCCTGAGAGACTTACAGAACTGATGCTGAGTGAAATGAGCAGGACCAGGAGATCATTATATACTTCAACAACAATACTATATGATGACCAGTTCTGATGGGCCAGGCCATCCTCAGCAAGGAGATCAACCAAATCATTTCCAATGGAGCAGTAATGAACTGAACCAGCTATGCGCAGAAAAAGAACTCTGGTTGATGACTAAAACCATTACATTGAATTCCCAATCCCTCTATTTATGCACACCTGCATTTTTGATTTCCTTCACAAGCTAATTGTACAATATTTCAGAGTCTGATTCTTTTTGTACAGCAAAATAACGTTTTGGTCAAGTATACTTATTGTGTATCTAATTTATATTTTAATATATTTAACATCTACTGGTCATCCTGCCATCTATGGAGGGTGGGGGTAAGAGGTAAAAATTGGAACAAGAGGTTTGGCAATTGTTAATGCTGTAAAGTTACCATGCATATATCCTGTAAATAAAAGGCTATTAAATAAAAACAAAAAAAAAAAAAAAAAAAAAAAAGGAGATGATTAATTAAAACTGCCTTCATATTCTAGAAACAGGGAAAATACTCATTAAAAGAACCCATCTGTCACCATCAGAAAGAGATCCCACAAGAAAAACCCTGAGGAATATTATTGTGAAACTCCAAAACTATAACCTCAAAGAAAAAGTACTGCCAGTTGCTAGGATAAACAAAACAAAACAAAACAATTCCATTTATCAAAGAGCAAAAGTCAGAATTTCCCAGGACCTGGCAGCTTTTACAATAAAGGATTGGAAGCCCTGGAATAATATATGTTTGAAGGCAAAGGACTGAGAATTACAACCAAAACTTTATTGCCCAACTAGACTCAGCATCATCTTTCATAGGAGGTAATACATCTTCTGTGAAGTGAGAAAATTTCAGCCTTTTCTACCAAAAAAAGCAGAACTAAACAGAAAATTTAATCTACAAACACAGAACTCAAGAGAAATGTAGAAAGTAAAACAGGGGAAAATGTATATTATTTAAAGTCTGTTTACATAGCTAGATGGGAAAAATATACTTGTAACTCTTAATACGTGTTAACTTAAAAATCTCATGGCAGAAAGTAGGCATTGATCCAAACTTAACACTGTTCACCAAGATAAGATCAAAATGGGTTCATGACCTAGGCATAAAGAATGAGATTATAAATAAATTAGAGGAATACAGCATAGTTTACCTCTCAGACCTGTGGAAAAGGAAGGAATTTATGACCAAAGAGGAACTAGAAGTCATTATTGATCACAAAATAGAAAATTTTTGATTATATCAAATTGAAAAGTTTTTGTATGAACAAAAGTAATGCAGACAAGATTAGAAGGGAAGCAATAAACTGGAAAAACATTTTTACAGTCAAAGGTTCTGATAAAGGCCTCATTTCCAAAATATATAGAGAATTGACTCAATTTATAAAAAAATCAAGCCATTCTCCAATTGATAAATGGTCAAAGGATATGAACAGAAAATTCTCAGATGAAGAAATTGAAACTATTTCTAGCTATATGAAAAGATGCTCCAAGTCATTATTAATCAGAGAAATGCAAATTAAGAGAACTCTGAGATACCACTACACACCTGTCAGACTGGCTAAAATGACAAGGAAAGATAATGTGCAATGTTAGAGGGGATGTGAGAAAACAAGGACAATAATACATTGTTGGTGGAATTGTGAATACATCCAGCCATTCTGGAGAGCAATTTAGAACTATGCTCAAAAAGTTATCAAACTGTGCATACTCTTCGATCTAGCAGTGCTACTACTGGACTTATACCCCAAAGAGATACTAAAGAATGGAAAGGGACCTGTATGCACAAGAATGTTTGTGGCAGCCGTCTTTGTAGTGGCCAGAAACTGGAAATTTAGTAGATGCCCATCAATTGGAAAATGGCTGAATAAATTGTGGTATATGAATATTATGGAACATTATTGTTCAGTAAGAAATGACCAGCAAAATGCTTTCAGAAAGGCCTGGAGAGACTTACATGAACTGATGCTGAGTGAAATGAGCAGGACCAGGAGATCATTATATACTTCAACAACAATACTATATGATGATCAATTCTGATGGACCTGGCCATCTTCAGCAATGAGATGAATTAAATCAGTTCCAATGGAGCAGTAATGAACTGAACCAGTTATACCCAGCAAAAGAACTCTGGGAGATGACTAAGAACCATTACACAGAATTCCCAATCCCTATATTTTTCCCTGCCTGCATTTTTGATTTCCTTCACAGGATAATTGTATACTATTTCAGAGTATGATTCTTTTTGTATAGAAAAATAACATTTTGGACATGTTTACTTATTTTGTATTTAATTTATACTTTAAAATATTTAACATGTATTTATTGGTCATCCTGCCATCTAGGGGAGAGGGTGGGGGGAAGGAGGGAAAAAATGGAACAAAAGGTTTGGCAACTGTCAATGTTGTAAAATTACCCATGCATATATCTTGTAAATAAAAAGCTATTAAAAAAAAGATCTGTATCTCTCATAGGGGTCAGGGGGTGCATCATATGAAGGTAGTATATTGTTGTAAATGGACTGTGACTTGATATCAACAAAAAAGGCATTAAGTGTAGAGGGCTGAAAATCCAAAAAGGTAAGATTGAATTAGACAACAGAACACTTAAGGCTAATTTCCTATTTGATGTGAGATAATGGCTCCATATACATATTAGATGAGATGGTGATGTGATGGCTCTCCTCACCTCATGGTGTTTGCGGAGTGTTTTAGTAGTAAGATAATTGTGGGCAAGGATTGGAGGGCTGGCAGAGAGAAGTCAGAGTCACTTGGTGGCAGGAGGAGAAGAAGAGAGGCTGGAGACTCTGGACTCCAGAATGCAGGATACATCTTTGGCAGGCCTTGCAGCAGCTTACCTCTCTCCTTCATGTCTCCCCCTAAAGACCAAAAACTTTGATTAATCCTGACTCCGACTGATCCTGAGGCTCTCCAGGAGCTAGTCCAGACATTACATTTGGTGCCCCAAAATGGACTAAGGACCATAATTTCAGTGAAGAAATCCCTGTGACCAGGAAACAAGGAACTTTGTTAAGGGTTACATGAGTTAACTTTCATTTTCTAGCTAAAATGGGGGAGATATTAGGAAAGATTCTCCTCCATCCCACCCCCACCTCCACCCTGAGGGAGGCTCTAGAGAAAGCATACTTAGGTTAATAAAGAGGCAAGGTTTGCTTGTAATTTGGGAGCAAATTGTTGGAGTCTTAGAACCATTAGAATCCATGTCCCTTTGGTTCTTCCAGGAAGAGGAAATAGAGGCAGATAATTGGAAATTAGTAGGAGAGTAACTAAGTGAATATTACAATGACAATGGTCCTGATTCAATGTCTAAGGAAAAATTCTATATATACAATCTAATACAATTGGCCTTAAAGAATCTCACAAATTTTAAGGAGAACAGCCAGACAAGGAAGTGGGAGGAGAAAGAGAAAGAGAAGGGGGGTGATACAGATAAAATAGCCAAAAGGCATGGGGAGTTGGATGAACTTAAAAGGTGATTCTCACTCTTAAAGCTCAGCTTCATCTCCACCTACACCTGAGCAGGCCTTTGACCCTCCCCTATCAACTTCACCTTCCATATGATCATCTCAATAGATGCAGAAAAAGCATTTGATAAAATCCAACATCCATTCCTATTAAAAACACTTGAGAGTGTAGGAATAAATGGACTTTTCCTTAAAATAATCAGCAGCATCTATTTAAAACCATCAGTAAGCATCATATGTAATGGAGACAAACTGCAACCATTCCCAATAAGATCTGGAGTGAAACAAGGTTGCCCACTATCACCGTTACTATTTAATATTGTATTAGAAACACTAGCTATAGCAATAAGAGCTGAGAAAGAGATTAAAGGAATAAGAATAGGCAATGAGGAAGCCAAATTATCACTCTTTGCCGATGACATGATGGTATACTTAGAGAACCCTCGAGATTCTAAAAAGTTATTAGAAATAATCCACAACTTTAGCAAAGTTGCTGGTTATAAAATAAACCCACATAAGTCATCAGCATTCTTATATATCACTAACAAAATCCAACAGTCAGAGTTACAAAGAGAAATTCCATTTAAAGTAACTACTGATTATATAAAATATTTAGGAATCTATCTGTCAAGGGAAAATCAGAAACTATATGAGCAAAATTACAGACCACTTTTCACACAAATTAAATCTGATCTAACCAATTGGAAAAATATTAAATGCTCTTGGATAGGGCGAGCAAATATAATAAAGATGACAATATTACCTAAACTAATCTATTTATTTAGCGCTATACCAATCAGACTCCCAAAAAACTATTTTAATGACCTAGAAAAAATAACAACAAAGTTCATATGGAAAACAAAAGGTCAAGAATTTCAAGGGAATTAATGAAAAAAATCAAATGATGGTGGCTTAGCTGTACCAGATCTAAAATTATATTATAGAGCAGCAGTTACCAAAACTATTTGGTATTGGCTAAGGAATAGATTAGTTGATCAGTGGAATAGATTAGGTTCATGGATAAAACAGTGAACAAATATAGCAACCTAGTCTTTTGATAAACCCAAAGTTCCCAGCTTTTGGGATAAGAACTTACTGTTTGATAAAAATTGCTGGGAAAAATTGGAACTAATATGGCAGAAACTAGGTCATTGATCCATACTTAACGCTGACACCAAGATAAGGTCAAATGGGTTCATGACCTAGGCATAAAGAATGAAATTATTAATAAATTAGAGGAACATAGGATAGTTTACCTCTCAGACCTGTGGAAGGGAAGGTCTTATGACCAAAGCAGAACTAGAGATCATTACTGATCACAAAATAGAAAATTTCGATTATACCAAACTGAAAAGTTTTTTGTACAAACAAAACTAATGCAGACAAGATTAGAAGGGAAGCAATAAACTGGGAAAATATTTTACAGTCAAAGGTTCTGATAAAGGCCTCATTTCCAAATATATAGAGAATTAACTCTAATTTATACAAAATCAAGCCTATTCTCCAATTGAAAAATGGTCAAAGGATATGAACAGACAATTCTCAGATGAAGAAATTGAAACTATTTCTAGTCATATGAAAAGATGCTCCAAGTCATTATTAATCAGAGAAATGCAAATTAAGACAACTCTAAGATACCACTCACACACCTGTCAGATTGGCTAAGATGACAGGAAAAAATAATGATGATTGTTGAGGATGTGGAAAACTGGGACATTGATGCATTGTTGGTGGAGTTGTGAACGAATCCAACCATTTTGGAGAGTAGTTTGAACTATGCTCAAAAAGTTATCAAACTGTGCATACCCTTTGATCCAGTAGTGTTACTACTGGGATTATATCCCAAAGAGATTATAAAGAAGGAAAGGGACCTGTATGTGCACGAATGTTTGTGGCAGCCCTTTTGTAGTGGCTAGAAACTGGAAACTGAATGGATGTCCACTGTTGAGAATGGCTGAATAAATTGTGGTATATGAAAATTATGGAATATTACTGTTCTGTAAGAAATGACCAACAGGATGATTTCAGAAAGGCCTGGAGAGACTTACACGAACTGATGCTGAGTGAAATGAGCAGGACCAGGAGATCATTATATTCTTCAACAATCAATACTAGAGGATGACCAGTTCTGATGGATCAGGGCCATCCTCAGCAACGAGATCAACCAAATCATTTCTAATGGAGCAGTAATGAACTGAACTAGCTATGCCCTAGAAAAGAACTCTGGGAGATGACTAAAACCATTACATTAAATTCTAATCCCTATATTTATGCACACATGCATTTTTGATTTCTTCATGCTTAATTGTACAATAATTCAGAGCCTGATTCTTTTGTACAGCAAAATAATGTTTTGGTCATGTATACTTATTGTGTATCTAAGTTCTATTTCAATATATTTAACATCTACTGGTCATCCTGCCATCTAGGGAGGGGGTGGGGGGTAAGAGGTGAAAAATTGGAACAAGAGGTTTGGCAATTGTTAATGCTGTAAAGTTACCCATGTATATATCCTGTAAATAAAAGGCTATTAAATAAAAAAAAAAAAAAAAAAAAGGAATTCCCCAGTATTTGTTCTAATAAAGAAATCTGGAAAATGGAGGATGTTGACTGATTTAAGAAAGGTAAATGAACAGATGGAAACTATGGGAACTCTTCAGCCTGGGCTTCCATCTCCTACTCAATTGCCTAGACAAATTTATCTTTTAATATATTTAACATCTACTGGTCATCCTGCCATCTGGGGGAGGGTGTGAAGGGAAGGAGGGGAATAATTGGAACAAGAGGTTTGGCAATTGTCAATGCTTTAAAGTTACCCATACATATAACCTGTAAATAAAATACTATTAAAATTTAAAAAAAAAAATAAATCATCACAAATTTTCCTGGAAAGTGGAAAAAAAAAACCAATTGCCTAGAGAATGGCCTCTTTGGGTTATAGACATTAAACATTATTTCTATTCTGTCCTTCTGGATAAGTAAGATATGAAAAGATTTGCCTTTTCAGTGCCCAGCGTTAACTTAGCTGAGCCTTATAAAAGATATGAATGGACAGTTTTGGCACAGTCAATGAAAAATAGCCCTAATATATTTCAAATGCATGTTGCTGCTGCTCTTACTCCAGTAAGAAAAGCATTTCTAAAAGTAATGTTATTACATTACATGGATGATATATTGGGATGTGCACCTGAGGAGCAAAAGACCATAGAAACACTAAGAACTACAAATTGCATATAGCTCCAGAAAAAAATTCAAAGACACTTTCTTTTTCAATATTTAGGATATGAAGTAAACCCTAAGGTGCTTATAGTACAAAAACTTTCCTTAATAACAGAGAAGCTAAACACCTTAAATGACTTATAAAAATTGATAGGAGATGTCCAATGGATGTGTCCAGTGTTAGGCTTGACTACCTATCAATTGCAACCATTATATAACATTTTAAGGGGAGACAGTGCCTTAAACTCACCACGCCAGCTTACAAAAGAAGCTCAAGAGGCTTTGAGAGAAGTTGAACCGGCTTTATCCAATGTGGTTGAAAGAGTCACTCAAAAACCCTTGAAAAGATCAGATTTTGCTACAAAAGAGGCACCCAAAGCAGTCCTTCATCAGGGAGTGATAGAGTGAGTGAACCTCCCAGCACAACCAGACCAAAGCCTTACTCCTTACTCAGTGCTTGTGGCTAGAATTTCATTAAAGTCCATTTAGTGAGCAGTACAATTATCTGGGATAAGACATAATAAGATATACACCTTTTATATCAATGCACAAATTAATGTATGCTGTGAAACCATCCCAGAGTGGCAATTTTATTTGCCAGGGCACCAAATTTTACACATGGGTCTCCATAACCCGGCTATTACATGATTAGTGATGGATTCTTGAAGAAAAGGTTTCTAAAGTTCCTTTTAAAGCACCATCTATCTTTACAGATGCATCCAAACATAACATTTGTGCTGTATACTCTTGTGACTTAATTATAAAGAGAGTAGTCAGAACTCCTTTTCAATCCACTCAGAAGAATGAATTGTATGCAATCATTCGAGCTCTTACTTATTATCCAGGAGATATAAATATAATGTCTGATTCAGCCTATTCAATAGGTGTGGTAAAAACAATTGCCGCAGCCCAAATTAATTTGTAGCTTCCAATACATATCAGTTCTTTAAGGAACTTCTAGAGCAAGTGATAAAGCATCCAGGTTAGATTTATATTTTCCATGTCCACTCTCATAGTGGACTTCCAGGTTCTAATTTTGATGGTAATTCAAAGGCAGATAGCCTTCTAACTATGCTGGCCAATACTCCTTTATTTCAAGAACCCCAATATCTCATTTTAAATATCATCAGGCTGCTCGAACTTTAAGTTTACAATTTGGAATAACAAGAGATGTGGATCAATACTCCTTTATTTCAGCCCAAGAATCTCATTCTAAATATCATCAGGGTGCTTGAGCTTTACATTTGCAATTTGGGATAACAAAAGATGAAGCTAGGGGCATAGTAAAAACCTATACAGCTTGCTTTTTTTTCCCATGCTCCTATGCTCCCTCCAGGGAAGAACCCTCGTGGTTTGAGACCCAATGAAATTTGGCAGATGGATGGGACCCATTATAAATCTTTTGGTGGTCTGTCTTTTATCCATGCTGTAGTAGACCTTTTCAGGATTTATTTTTGCAATACCAGCAGCCTAAAAAAGACAATCCGAATGGTCAGTGAATTCCTTATACAAGCATTTGCAATTATGGGTGTGCCACAAGCAATAAAAACAGATAATGGACCTGCATATACTTGTAAACATTTTGCACACTTTTGTGCACAATATAAGATTTTACACACCACTGGCATAACTTTCAATCCTCAAGAACAGGATGATATTTATTAGGGAAATTGCTCTGTAATTTTCTTTCTCTGTTTTGGCTCTTCCTGGGGGTTTTCAAGTCTTATAACAATCTTATCATGTCTCAAAGATTCCAGTGATTCCTGAGGATTTTGAAGTCCTACATCAGCCTCATTAATAATTTTTGCATTTAGCAGAGAGGAGAAACAAAGACATCAAGACACTCCTCAAAAACAAAAGAAAGAGAGAGCCATAGGTAACCCTAGAGAACTTCTAAATTTAGCTCTTTATACAATTAACTTCTTGATTTTTGACAAAGATGCACTGGTTCTGGCAGACAGGTTTTATAATTCACTGGAAGGGCAGTGTCTAGTGCAAGCAGCTCCATTATCTTTAGATAATCACCAAGTGATGTGGAGAGATCCAGAAAGTGGTGAATGGAAGGGACCAGATAGGTTAACTGCTTGGGGATGAGGGTTTGCTTGTATCTCTACAGGTGGAGAAGGAATCAGATGGGTGCCAATGAGCCCTATTCACCTTGTCCATGAGAAAACAGAGCAGACCTTTGAAATGAAGGAGAAGACCCAAGAAACATCAGGGGGTTTCATCACTGACTACGCCCACCACTGAAAGAGCATGACAGTTATGGCAATTGTCTCAAGGACATCAAAAATTATTAATGAGGCTGATGTAGGACTTCAAAATCCTCAGGAATCATTGGAATCTTTGAGACATGATAAGATTGTTATAAGACTTGAAAACCCCCAGGAAGAGCCAAAACAGAGAAAGAAAATTACAGAGTAATTTCCCTAATAAATATCATACAAAATTTTAAATTAAATATTAGCACAGACATTATAGCTATTTATCAGTAGGATAATACTCTGTGATCATGTGAGATTGATACCAGGAATGCAGTGCAGATTCAATATCAGGAAAACTATTATCACAATCAACCATATCAATAACAAGGCCAACAGACATTATATGATAATCTCAATAGATGCAGAAAAAACTTTTGACAATATAGCATGCATTCCTATTAAAAACAATAGAGAATATAGGGATAAAGGGAGCTTTCCTTAAAATAGTAAGTAGCATCTATATAAAACCTACATCAATCATTATTTGTAATGGAGAGAAAGAAGCTGAACACATTCCCGGAGGTAAGATCAGCGGTCAAACAAGGATGACCATTATCACCACTATTATTCAACTACAAAGGCTGGCTTTCACAATAAAATAAGAAAAGAAATGAAATTAGGAAATAAAACTATCACTCTTTGTTGATAATATGATTATATATTATATGATTATATATTTATATATGATTATATATTTAGAGGATCCTCGAAAACTATCCAAAAACCTACTAGAAAAAATTCTCAGCTTTTGCAAAGTTGCAGCATATAAAATAAACCCAAATAAATGATCAGCAATTCTATATATTACTGACAAAGCCCATTAGCAAGAGATAGAAAAAGAAATTCCATTTAAAATAACAATATTTCAGTTTCAGGGACGAGAAGTGCTAGAAATGATGAAATGCACATTTAAAGAAGGATTTTTTTTGTCATGTTACGGTATTTATGTGGTATAAAATATTTTCTGAGGTAGAGATCAATGAGTACAATAGCTATATAAAAATTAATTCAAATTAAAGATACTAAAAATTGAATTAACACAGAAACAAAGTGTTTTATCATAGGTGGAATTTCAGATGGCAATCCAAACTTTTCCAAACAAAAGGAAAGAGATTCAAAGAGATGAAAAAGTTTGTGTTAGAGCCAGGACTAGATCACTAGCAGGTCCTGCCTGGCCTGTTCTGTCTATATTACAGCATTGTCTAAGTTGAAAAGGATATTGTTTCCGTATTGGCATTTGTTATTCAGCAGCTCATAGTATTAACCATGATATGTATTGGAAAGTGAAATTATGCAATTAATATTATGGTTGGAAAAAAAATTGAGTATGTTTTCAGAGAGCAGAGGGGAAAAAAGGGCTTTTGGAATTAAATGTTATGGAAAAATTGTGACTTTTTTCCATAACCCTTTATTAAAATATCAAAGTCACCAATAAAAATAACTAGGGAATGTTTAATACCCCAATATAATAAGTTATCAAAGTATCACAAAACTTATAAATTAGGAATTTTTGGCAAAATTTGCAATTCACAAAAAATTCACAATTAAATGCAAAAATTAATGGCAAGACAGCAAGATGTGCATTCTGGGAATGTTGAAAAGGACTTCCAGGGTCAAGACCAGGCTCTAGCACACTTATTCTTCATGATATCTGGTTCACTTTGAATATGTAATTTATAGGAAAACTTATTATGTAAAGGGTCCTCTATTAGTAAAACTCAAGGGAAAAAAGATCTTCACCTAATTATTGCTCTAAGTTTTGCCCCCAAATAATCAATATTTGAAATTTATGATGATAAATCAGTCACTCTTCAAGTTCAAAAGAATGTAATGTGTAAAAGATGATGATAATAAAAGACAAATGTAATGATGGATTAAGCTATGTTATTATTACTACTACACTTGCCTATCAAATAATGAATTTTATCCAAGTTTTGATGAACAGAAAATAAAGTGGACCAAATAAATGTCTTATGGCAGAAGATGAGTATTTCAGGGAAAGTAAATATATTTTATAATAGCAAATTATAATCAACTTAGTTATACCCCTAATTCTTTTAACCACTTAAAATTCTTACATTAATACATTTTTGCATAAACTAAAATTTTGCTTTGTATTGGAAGTATTATTGGGTACTGTACATTTGCAGAATTGATGTATATTCTGATACCTTCCTTGAACATATCTATGGATACCTCTGCAATTGTATTTATATTTAATTCTGTTACAGACTATAACTTTTTATTTATTGATTTCTTCACAGACACCTTGTCAATGAGATTATTAATATAATAATTTCATTAAAATTGGAGTAAGAATTTTTAAAAAACCATTAAAAATTTTTAATATAATTAACATAACATATACTAGATTTTTAATGGATAAAATTTTACTTTTCCCCATTTTTTAATGCTTGTCACAACAATTTTATATATGTAATCAGAGATCTATTTTACAAATTAATAAAACAAGAAAAAGTGAGGATCAATTTTCACCTCACTGCTAATTTAAAATATTTTGTTGGAAAAGTACATTTTTAGGCAGTAGTAAGATGTACTCAAAATTAAACACTGCTTTTTCTGCCATTGTGATTTATCATTTATTCCATAAGGAAAGGTTTACATAACCCATCTCTTTCTGGTAGTGTAATGTTCAGTAGTTAAAAGTGCTTGACACTCTATGCTTTCCTGCTTTCATCACCATTCAAATAAGAATCACGAAAATAACCATACTATCTTTCTCCGATAGTAATGTTTAAATATCTTTGAACAAAAATAATCTTATAAACGTAAGATAAATTTATTATTGTTAGCTTAGGTTATTAAATTTTCAAATGGCCCAGCTAGCAGACCAAAGTGTTAGAAGCACAACAAGAGAATGCTCTCTCTTCTAGAGTTTAACTACCTGAAAAAGATAGTAGCAAAGTTTTCTGAGAGTCAGATTTGAGGTGGGCATATATGAAAATATCTGTAGAAAATGTAGGATCATATGCATTAGTGTTCAAACCTGATCCTCTGTTCCCTGGTCCCCTTAATTCTTATGACTTTTTCATTTTCATTAGTTTGTATCAAGGGAAAGCTTTATGAATGTTGTAAAATTTTGAAAACATTTAAAATGTGCTTCCAAAACTTGGATAAATGATTTACAGAGTTCCAAAAAAGAATTAAGTCACAGCTCTTCTGCTGTAAATTGTTCTGTCAGTCAATCAACTAATCTACCTAGATTCATTCATAGGTAATATGCATTATTATTTATTTACCCCACATTTAAGAATAAAAACCATCATACTGCCAAATATAATATTTAATATTTTTAAGAGTTAAAGAGTTTTCATTTGGTTAAACATGTTTAGAATAATTTAGAAATCAGAAAATTGATAATGCAGGCTAACTAATTTTATTCTGGATAAAACAGACAACAATAATACAAACACTGTTTTTGCAGTTTCAGAGTAGATCTACAAGAGTAAATCATTAACCAAAGATAAAGCAGTTCCTATTGCTTTAAAATATAAAATGAAAATAGAAAAAAAAAACAGAGAACATATGAATTATAAGATTGCTCTTCATTATTTTTTAAATTAACTATTTATTTGGGTTTGTCAATTCTACCTTTTTTGTCCAGGGATGATGCACCCAAAGCAAATTCAGTATCAGAAGGCTTCTCTGAACAGCTGATTTGGGGTGGACAAAGCTTCTCTTTCTCAAATTGTTTCTTCTGTTGTTCAATATATTCTTCCTGTTTTTCAATTTGTTTGTGATAAATATGTCTAAAATAAAAAGTAAAACATAATAAGGTTACATCAACCAAAATAAAAATTATATGTAACAACAAGTATTTGTGTATCTCAAATCTTTATTAAAACAATAAAAAACTAATTAAATCTGTAGAACAAAACTAATCATTCAGTCAAGATGTAATACACGGGAGCCACTTGACAGTGGTTGCTTGGAGATCCAACCCAAAATGGATCTCCTCTTGTGAAAGGATGATACAAGGAGACTGAGAGGCAGTTGTTGTTCTCTGACCTCTCTGACTGAGAGACCGTTGCATTGTCTGACCTCTCTCCTCTTCCCTCTGCCTCCAATTTATCTCATTTCCAGTCCACAGTCAGCAAAGGCTGCCCTGCAACCCCTTCAGATGCTATGATCCACAGCTGTGGAGACTCTAGGAGAATTGACCTGTCCCTTAACAATCCTTAAATATGAAACAAGTAGAGGCCTGTCCTCAAGAGGTTGCTTGTTTGTCTGGGGATATTCTGAAGCATGTGGCAGTTCTCAGAGCTGGAGTTTGCCAGGGTATTTGCCAGACAGTTATTATGTTATGCAACTATAAAAGCCACATTCACTCTCAGTTTTATGGAGGAAAATGCTTTTAGGTAAAAAGATATAAAAACAATTAGAATTATGTTAACACTTACAGGGGATAACCATACTGCTCAGCATATGTATAAGCTGTCCATCCACTTTCATCTCGTAGGGTATAATCAGCATTATTTTGAAGAAGAAGAGTGACCAACCCTAAACTTTCCATACTGACAGCAATCATAAGGGGTGTTCTAGAATAACAAAGAAGCAATTTGTTTTAAAAAATTTAAACTAGTCACATTTAATCATATTTTTCTGGACATACTTCAACAAGAGAATATCTCATATCCTTTAGTCTTAATACATATATGCAACATGACCATGTGGTAGTGGAGAGTATTTTTATAGTTTAAGTGCAGCATTATAAATATCAAGGAAGATCAGACAGAAAGAAGAGACAACTTTTTGTCTCCTTTTAATTTTAGTAGGAATAATGTAATTTAACATAATAGAAAAAAGAGAGTATGAAAAAGTGTTGGTATTTGTCTACTCCACCATACCAGTGCTCAGTTTCTACCTATGGTTACTGAGGTGGGGGCTTGTTGGTGGCTTGCTTCCTGACATGGACTAGGCTCCCTTCCTGCTAATTTTCTAAGTTTCTTATTCTCACAGATTATTTCTCTCTTGTCTTTTTGATGATTCTACTGTGCCCAGATTTGTTTTGGAAGCTATTTCATGTTTCTTTGGAGGTGAATATGGGATAGTTACACTGATTTCCTGCTTATTCCTCTAGCTCACCTCCCAGAAGTTATTCAAAATTATATGTATTCTTTTCAGATCCTACTACAATTAAGATTAAATCCAACAAAGAACAGTGGGGAAAAAAAAGCATAAAAATTAATTGAAAACTAAATAATCCAGCCCTAAAAAATAAGACCAAATCATCAGAATCAATGCTAAATCAAGTCAATGAATGGAATCTGGAGTAATAGAACCCATAAATATTCAGAGTGTAATAATTTTCCAACTTAAGATATCTTGGAAGGAATTCAGTAAAGGTCTGGCTCAATTGGGTGGAAGGAAAAATGGCCCAGTACAGTCAAGGAATCTAAAGGGAGGCTCTTATCAAAAATATAAGTGTTGGCTACTCTGTTCTGGTTCAGAAGGCCAGTGCCTCAGCAGAATAGATGTGAGCTCTTCAACATAACTACAAAAAATTGTGAAACCCCACACCAAAGTTTAACTGGCGGCACTTGGCCAGGCCACCCAGTGCAGTATGAAACCTCTAGCAATCCTGGCCCCAGCACAATCAGTAAGAGGTCCCTGTCCCTGTACAAAAGAAGATTGGAACAATATCTCCTATGCCCTAGGAGCAGAAGTCAACTTTTTAAAAGGAGCAAAATAAGAGTTCTGGTCATAGAAATCTAGGGAAGATCAGAATAGAGAATCAGAAGAGGACAGAAAAGACATATGTCTTCTTAAAATGGGATATGAACTGATCTAATGACCTCAATGTCAAAAAGCTCTCTGTGAAGAATTTGAAAAAGATCTTAAAAGAGAAAGAGAAGAAAAATAGGGAAAAGAAAGGAGAGCTCTGCAAGAGAATAATGAAAGTTGTTTTTGGGAAATCCAACAAGTTGGGAAAGCACAGAAAGTGACTGAAAAAATCCAGAAGAATTAATCTAAAAATTATTGGACTGCCTGAAAAAAAAAAAAGAACCTGGTTAATAACACCATTCAAATACTCATTGAGAAAACTGAAAGGAATATTATAGCTAATTTCCAGAATGATCACATCCAAGGAAAAATGCTACAAGCAGCCAGAAAGAAACAGTGACCCTTTCTAATCCCACATTAAAGGATTAGAGGGCCTGGACATTCTGGAAGGCAAGGATCATGGGCTACGCCAAGAACAACTGCCCCACAAAATTAATCATTACCATTTTTGGGGAAAAGATGAAAATCCAACTAAATGATTTTCAATCATTTCTGATAAGACCATCAGAGCTGTACAGAAAATTGTACTTTCAAATCAAAGATTCAAGAAAAGTATAAAAGGATAAATGGAAGAAGAAAAACACCTATGTTTTAAACATTAAACGGTTTAAATCTCTACATGGGAAGATGATACATATAATTCTTGAGAACTATTTCTTTTTCAGGGCAGTTAGAAGTGTGTAGATATAACTTGATTTTAATATGATATAAAAAGTGATTAGGAGTAGAAAAGAAATTATACTAGTAGAAGAGGAAAGGGAAGTCACAATAAAATAAAGTACATCATATGAAGATTCACCAAGACTTATTACCTTTAAAGGAAATAAGGGAGGGAGATGAGCATTGTTTGAACTATAATCACATGGGATTTGGCTCAGAAAGAATAACATGCATATTTAGTATGGTATGGAAATTTTTCTCATCCTACAGAGAAGGAGGAGGAGAAAGGGACAAGGAAAAGAAGAAAGAAACAGAAAGGAGGGCAGAATGAGAAGGAGAAAGGAGAAGAAAGAGGGACTTGATAAAAGGGAGGTCAGTTTGAGAGATGGCGGTTAGAAGCAAAACACTTGAGGAAGTTAAGGGCGAAAAAAGAGAAATGTAAAACCTGTGAAAAATAGAATGGTGGAAAAACAGTTAGTAACCTTAATTGTGAATGTGAATGGAATGAAGTCTCTCATATAATGAAAGCACATAGCAAGAAACACCTTTGAAGCAGAATAATAAACAGAGTAAAGGGAAAAGGCTGGAACAGAATATAACATACTACAGCTTAAGAAGAAAAAAAGCAGGAATAGCAATCCTGGTCTCAAATCAATTTGAAGTAAAAATAGATCGAATTTAAAAGAGAAGAAAAGGGAAATTATGGAGGGTGGAGCCACGATGGCAAACAGTAGACAGATCTTTGCTTGAGCTCTTTCTGGTTTCCCTCAGAATCAACATCAAATTAAGCCTCTGAATGGGTTTAGGAGTGACAGAACCCACAAATATTTGGAGTATTACAAATTTCCAGGAGAAGGACTTCAGGTAAGGTTTGTCTCAATAGGCAGGGGTATAGGGGTGTGTGTGTGTGTGTGTGTGTGTGTGTGTGTGTCCCAGGAGGTGCCTGCAGGGAGTCTCAGATCTGAGAGGACCCATACCCAGGAAATGTAATGAGAAGCTCTTAGACAAAATACTTGGCTTCTCTGTTCTGGTTTTAAAGTCAGTGAATTAGCAGATTTACTGTGATACCTCCAACACAACCACACAAAACAAATAGTAAAACATGGGGCACTGCATCCTTTACCCTGGAAAAAGAGTCCTATTCTAATAAAGAGTTAAAAGCCAAATAATAGGCTAGGAAAATGAGCAGACAGCAAAAAAGTTTCTGATCATAAAAGATAATATGTTAACAAGGAAGATCAAAACACACACAGAAGAAGATAAAGAGTCAAAATCCCTACATCCAAAGCTCCCAAGAAAAACTAAAATTGGTCACAGGTTATGGAAGAGCTCAAAAAGGATTTTTAAAATTAAATAACATGGAGAAGAAAAATTAAAAAAAGAATTGAGAATGATGCAAAAGGAAATACAAAAAGCTAATGAGGAGAAGAATGACTTAAAAATAAAATTGGACAATTGGGAAAAAGGGTACAAAAAAAGGGTACAATGAAAATAATTCCTCAAAAATTGAAATTGAGCAAATGTAAACTAATGACTTTATGAGAAATCCAGATACAATAAAGCCAAAGCAAAAAGGGAAAAAAGAAAAAAGGAAAAATGTGAACTATCTCATTGGAAAAACACTGACCTAGAAAATAGGTCCAGGAAAGATAATTTAAATATTATGATAGTACATGAAAGTAATGGTCAAAAATCATCTTTCAAGAAATTATTAAGGAAATCTGTCCTGATATTCTAGAACCAGAGGGTAAAATATAAATTGAAAGAAAAGGCCAATCACCTCCTGAAAGAGATACCAAAATGCAAACTCACAGGAATTTATAATAAATTCTGCAACTCCCAGGTCAAGGAGAAAATATTGGAAGCATACAGGAAAAAAAACATTTTAGTTATAGTGAAGTCACAGATTCTTTATTAAAGCAGATTCTTTATTAAAGATTTAGAGGGCTGGGACTAAGATATTCGGGAAAACAATGGAAACAGGATCAAAACTATCACCTATCCAGCAAAACTGAGTATAATCCTTCGCAGGAAAAGGCAGTCTTTAAATGAAATGGAGGATTAAAAACATTTGTGATGAAATGGCCAGAGCTGAATTGTAAATCCAATTTTCAAATACAGAACTCTGGAGAAGCATACGAGTTAATCAGGAAAGTGATATCATAAGGGACTCAATAAGGTTTATCTATTTATATTCCTACATGGGAGGATGATACTTGAAACTCATTAGAACTTTTTCATTATTATGGTAGTTAGAAGGAGCATATATAGACAGAGGGCACAGGTGTAAGTTGAGTACAAAGGGATAATATGTGAAAAAAAAATGAAATTGGGGGTGGGTGGGTGGATCCAAGATGGCAGAGAGGAGAAATCTTTTTCTGAGCTCTCCCCTCCAAATAACAGCAAATCTAGCCTTTGAAATGGTTTTGGAGTGATAGAACCTACAAATATTGGAATTGTAACAAATTTCTAGTAGGAGATAATTTCAAAGATCTTCAGAAAAGGTCTGTTTCAATCAACATGGAGGGAGATGGACCAAGCACAGGCTGACCCAGGACAGGTGGGCTGAGCACAAGCAAAGAATGCAGGTTGTGCACAGTCCTAGGGTAGTATGCGATCTGCATGCCAGAGAATCTACTGGGAAGAATCTACAGCAGTGTTGACTGGTTGCAAGCCAGTAGATCATCAGACTAAGACTTCCAAACCAAATAGAAAAGGCAAATAGTGAGCCCATAAATACCAGAATTTCACAGGACCTGGCCATGCCAACCCACCACCAAAAATTAGTCAACTCTGACCCAGCACAGCCACTGCCACCTGTAAAGAAAGCTTGAACAATCTGCCCTTTGCCCTTTTTAGGGCAGATGCTAACTTTTTTTTTAAATGAACAAGAAAGCAAAAAGAATTTTAAGTATAAATAGATTTTATAGAGAAAGAGAAGAACAGATTTCAAACCCTGAGGACACTAAAAAGCAGATCGTCTCTAAATGAAGTCCCAAAGTGATATAAATTGGTCCCCATCTTACAAGGATCTCTTGGAATAATTCAAAAGGATCTTAAAAGAGAACTAGAAGAAAAATGGGAAAAAGAAATGAAAACTTTGTGAGAGGATTTGGAAAAGGAAATGCAGAAATTACCTGAAGAAAACTCCTTACAAAATAGATTAAGTGAAATGGAAAAAGCATATAACAAAATAGATGTGACAAAATAGAAAAAAGAAAACTCCCTAAAAAACAGAATTTGTGAAATGCAAAAAGAAAACAACCCTGTGAAAAACAGAATTTGTGAAATGAAAAAAACAATCCATAAAAAAACCATAATTCATCTAAAAATTCAATTGGCCAAATACAACCCCCCCAAAAAAACTAAGAAAGGTAACTGAAGAAAATAATTCACTAAAAATTGGAAGTGAACAAATGGAAATGAATGACTCAAGGAGATCAAGAATCTGTCAAGCAAAACCAAAAATAAATGAAAAAAAAATAGAAGAAAATACAAAATACCTTATCAGAAAAACAACTGTCCTGGAAAAAACATCTAGGAGAGACAATCTAAGGTTTATTGAACTTCCTGAAAAGCATGATGAAATAAACAAAACAAAAAAAAAAGAGCCTAGGCATTATCTCTCAGGAAATCATCAGGGAAAAGCCCTGATGTCCTAAAATTAGAAGATAAAATAGTCATTGAAAGAATTCACCAATCACTTCCTAAAAGAGACCCTAAAAATAAAATTCCAAGGAATATCATAGCTACATTTCAGAACTAATGGTCCAAGGAAAAATAATGTAAGCAGCCAAAAAGAAACAAATCAAATATTGAAGAGCCACAATCAGATAACCCAAGACCTTGCAGTGTAGAATCTGATAAAAGGCAAAAAACCTCAGAATGCAGCCACGAATAAACTATCCAACTAACCCATTATTTTTTTCAAAGAAGATGATGGACATTCAATGATTCAGGTGAATCTCACCTATTTCTGATGAAAATACCAGAGATGACCAAAAAATTTGACCTCCAAATATATAACTCAGGAGAAGCATAAAAAGGTAAAAAGGGAAAAATTTTTGGAACTCTATCTCTGTTATGGGTATATTTGAAGAGTGCAGGCATAACTTGATTTTACTGTCATAATATAATAAAACAAAATAGAGGTGGAAAGAGAATTGTACTGGAAAAAAAGGAAAATGGAGGTAAAATGAGGGAAATTATATCTCATTAAGAGACAAAGAAAACTTATTATAATTGAGGGAAAGAAGGGAGAGGGATGAACATTGTGTGAATCTTGCTCTCATCATATTTGGCTGAAAGACAGAATATCATATACATATACATACATACATATATATATATAGGAAAAGTATAAGAAAGGGGAAGGGGCTATAAAGGGAGAAGGCTATATATGAGGGAAGTGGTGTCAGAAGCAAAATACTGGGGAGGAGGGAAAGGGAGAAAAGAAAGAAAAAAGCATAATTTGGGGTAAACAAGATGGCAGAAAATACAGAATTTGTCATTTTACCATTAGGTAAACGTAAATGGGGTGAACTTTCCCAGTTTTATGGGGAAGTTGACAGCAGACAATTAAAAGCCAGAATTCTATAATATGTTGTTTACAAGAAACACATTTAAATCAGAATGATAATTATAGAGTAAAAGATTGGAGCAGAATCTATTATGCTTTAGATGAAGTAAAAAAAAAAAAAAAGCAGCAGTAGTAATCCTGATATCAGATGAAGCAAAAACAAAAATAAATCTAATTAAAAGAGACAAGGGAGGAAACTATCATGCTAGAGGGTACCACAGATAATGCAATAATATATCAGTACTAAAATATGCACCAAGTGGTATAGCATCTAAATTCCCAAAAGTTAAGAGAACTGCAAAAAGACAGACAGCAAAAGAATACTAGTGGGAGATCTCAGCCTTGATCTCTCAGAACTACATAAATCAAACCACTAAATAAAAAAGAAGTTAAACAGGTAAATAGCATTTTTAAAAAGCTAGGTATGATAGATCTTTGGAGAAAATTGAATGGAGCTAGAAAGGAGTAAACTTTATTTCTCAGGGGTTCATGGAACCTATACAAAAATTGACAATATATTAGGGCATAAACACCTCAAAGATAATTGCAGAAAGGCAGAAATAGTAAATACATTTTTTTTTTCCAGATAACAGTGCAAAAAATTGCATTCAATAAAAGGCTAGGGTAAAAAAGACCAAAAATTAATTGGAAACTCATAAATAATCTCATTCTGAATGAATAGGTAAAATAACAAATCATAGAATCAAATTTTTTATTAAATTCATCCAAGAGAATGACGAGGAAACATACCAACATTTGAGGGATGCAGACAAAGCAGTTATTAGGGAAAATTTGATATCTCTAGATGCTTACTTGAATAAAATAAATAAAGAGAAGATCAATAGATTGGGCTTGCAACTAAAAAAGCTAGAAAAATAGCAAATTAAAAACCCTCAATTTAATACAAAATTTGAAATTCTGAAAATAAAAGGGGTGATTAATAAAATTGAAAGAAAACTATTGAATTGATAAATAAAACTAAGAGTTGGTTTTATGAAAACACCAATAAAATAGATAAACCTTTAGTTAATTTGATTAGAAAAAGGAAAGAGGAAAATCAAATTGTTAGTTTCAAAAATGAAAAGGGAGAACTTTCCACCAATGAAAAGGAAATTACAGGAATAATTAGGAGTTATTTTGCTATATGTCAATAAATTTTATAATCTAAGTGAAATGGAGAAGTATCTACAAAAACACAGATTTCCCAGGTTAACAGAAGAGGAACTAAATTAGTTAAATAGTCCCATTGTAGAAAAAAAGAAATAGAACAAGGTATTAATCAACTCCCTAAGAAAAAATCTCCAGGGCCAGAGGGATTTACAAATTCTACCAAACATTTAAAGAACAATTAATTCCAATACTTGACAAACTATCTGTAAAAATAGGGAAAGAAAGAGTCCTACCAATTTCCTTTTAATGCAAAGATATGGTGTTGACACCTAAACCAGGAAGGGTGAAAATAGAGAAAGAAAAATATAGACCAATTTCCCTAATGAATATTGATGCAAAAATATTAAATAAAATATTATCAAAGAGATTACAGAAAGTCATCTCCAGGATAATAAACTATAACCAAGTAGGATTTATACCAGGAGAGCAAGGCTAGTTCAATATTAGAAAAAACTATTAGCATAATTGACTATATCAATAACCAAACTAACAAAAATCATATCAAAAAGCATTTGATAAAATGCAACTCCTATTCCTATTAAAAAACAATAGAGAGTAGAGGAATAAATGGGCTTTTCCTTAAAATGATCAGTAACATCTATTTAAAACCATCAACAAGCACCATATCTACTGAGAACAAACTATAATCCATTCCTAGCATGATCGGGGTGAAACAAGGTTGTCCACTATCACCATTGCTATTTAATATTTTATTAGAAATGTTAGATTTGGCAATAAGAGAAGAAAAAGAGATTAAAAGAATCAGAGTAGGTAATGAGGAAACCAAATTATCATTCTTTGCAGATGATATGATGGTATTCTTAGAGAAACCTTGAGAGTCAACTACAAAACTACTAGGAACAATTTGCAACTTTACCAATTTTGCAGGATACAAAATAAAGCCACATAAATCATTAGCATTTTTGTATAATACCAACAAAGTCTAGCAGCAAGAGATATAAAGAGAAACTGCATTCAAAATAACTGTTGATAGTATAAAATATTTGGGAATCTATCTGCCAAGGGAAAGTCAGGAACTATATGAACACAACTATAAAACACTTTCCACAGAACTAAAGTCAGATCTAATCAGCTGGAAAAATATCAAGGGCTCATGGGTAGGCTGAGTAAAAATAATAAAAATGACAAAACTACCTAAATTAATCTACTTTTTTTAGTACCATACCAATCAAACTTCCAAGAAATTTATTTTACAGATCTAGAAAAAATAATAACAAATTTCATCTGGGAGAACAAAAGATCAAGAATTTCAAGGGAATTAATGGAAAAAAAAATGCCAACAAAGGTGGCTTAGCTGTGCCAAACCTAAAACTATATAATAAAGCAGTGGTCATCAAAAGTATTTGGTATTGGATAAGAAATAGAGTAGTTTCAGTGTATTAGGTTAGGATCACAGGACAAAATTGTCAATAACTATAGCAATCTAGTGTTTGACAAACCCAAAGACTCCAGGGTTTGGGATAAGAATTCACTATTTGACAAAAAGTGCTGGGAAAATTGGAAACTAGTATGGCAGAAACTAGGCATTGACCCACACCTAAACTATATTCTAAAACAAGGTCAAAATGGGTTCATGATTTAGGCATAAAGAGTGATATTATGGACTTCTGGCCAAGATGGCGGAGAGGAGGCACACAGCTGTGTAAGCTCCGCATTTTCTCTCAGAATCCATCTCATTACAAGCCTCTGAATTAATGCTTGACTGAAAAAAAAAACTCACAAATAGTTACCAAGAGAAGACATCCTTGAGATTTGCCAGGAAAGGTCTGTCTTTGCTTGAGGGTGGGATGGTTTTAGATCGGGGACAGGCTGAGGGCAGCAGCAGTGAGAGCTTGGCAGGCAGCTCACAGCCAAGCAGACCAGAGGGGAGTGGGGTGTGATCTCAGCCATCTCTGAGGGGAGAGCTTTGCTACAGGATTGGATACTTTGCCCCGACAGCAAGCCAGCAGACAAGCAGAGAAGTTAAAAACACAGTGGGTAAAGAAGACAACCTCAAACAGCTGGAGTCTCTTGGGACCTGGCCACCTCTCCCCCACAGTGTCTCAGCACACTCTCTATGCTCTCAGAGTGTAGGCACAGCACAGCCATCGCTGTCCTGCTAGTGCCTCGCTGCTGCCCCCCACACTCTGTAGAGGAAGCTTGGTAACACCACCCAGTCCAAAAAAGAAAGATTTCTTTTCTTTTTTTTCTTTTTTCTTTCCTAGTTTGTCTCTGATTCTTCTCTGACAAAATGAGCAAAAAATTGAAACGGACCTTAACCACTGACAGCTTCTATATGGATAGGGAGCAGACTCTAAACCCTGAGGAGACTAAAAACAGACTGTCTCCAGGTGAATCCCCACAGGAGGAGATCATCTGTTCTTCAGCACAGATGAATCTCATAGAAGAAATTAAAAAGGCTCTCACAAGAGAGCTAGAAGAAAAATGGGAAAAGGAGAGGGAGGCTTGGCAAGAGAGTCTGGAGAAGTCATCCCACTCATTTAAAGACAGAGTGGATAAAGAAATCAAATCCTTGAAAAATAGGATCAGTGAACTGGAAACATAAAATAGCTCTCTAAAAAATAAAATTTGCGAAATGGAAAAAAATTCCATAGGACAAAACAACTCAATTGGACAATTAGAAAAAGATATTTAAAAAGTGTGTGAAGAAAATACTTCATTGAAAATCAGAATCAAACAAATGGAATTGAATGACTCGAGGAGACAACAAGTATCAGTCAAGCAAAACCAAAAAAATCAAACAATGGAAAAAAATGTGAAATACCTTCTTGGGAAAACAACAGACCTGGAAAATAGGTCTAGGAAAGACAATCTGAGAATTATTGGACTCCCAGAAAAATATGATGAAAAAAAGAGCTTGGATACTATTTTCCAGGAAATTATCAAAAGAAGAAATTATCCCAGAAGTCATAGAAACAGAGGGTTAAAATCGACATTGAAAGAATTCATCGATCACCTACTGAAATGGATCCTAAAATCAAACACCAAGAAATATAGTGGCCAAATGAACCCTCAGACAAAGGAAAAAAATACTGCAAGCGGCTAGAAAAACCCAATTTAAATATAGAGGAGCCACAATAAGGATTACCCAGGATCTAGCAGCATCCACATTAAAAGATTGAAGGGCCTGGAATATGATATTCTGAAAGGCTAAGGAACTCAGTATGCAACCAAAAATAACTTACCCAGCCAGAATGAGCATCTTTTTCCAGGGAAGAAGATGGACATTCAAGGAAATAAGTGAATTTCACCTATTTTTGATGAAAAAAACCCAGAACTATTGAATCAATTAATAAAACTAAGAGTTGGTTCTATGAAAAAACCAACAAAATAGACAAACTCTTAGTAAATCTGATTTGAAAAAGGAAAGAGGAAAATCAAATTGTTAGTCTTAAAAATGAAAAGGGAGAACTTGCCACTAACGAAGAGGAAAGTAGAGCAATAATTAGGAGTTACTTTGCCCAACTTTATGCAAAAGAAATTTGACAACTTAAATGAAATGGAAGAATACCTTCAAAAATATAGCTTGCCAGATTAACAGAGGAAGAAGTAAATATCCTAAACAGTCCCATTTTAGAAAAAGAAATAGAACAAGCTATTAACCAACTTCCTAAAAAAAAATCCCCAGGACCAGATGGATTTACATGTGAATTCTACCAAACATTTAAAGAACAATTAACTCCAATGCTATATAAACTATTTGAAAAAACAGGGATTGAAGGAGTCCTACCAAACTCCTTTTTACAACACAGACATGGTATCAGGTAGGTTGAAAACAGAGAAAGAAAATTATAGACCAATCTCCCTAAAGAATTTTGATGCTAAAATATTAAATAAAATTTTAGCAAAAGGATTACAGAAAATCATCCCCAGGATAATACACTATGACCAAGTAGGATTTATACCAGGAATGCAGGGCTGGTTCAATATTAGGAAAACTATTAGCATAATTGACTATATCAATAGCCAAACTATGATTATCTCAATAGATGCAGAAAAAGAATTTGATAAAATCCAACCTCCATTCCTCATAAAAATAGTTGAGAGTATAGGGATAAATGGACTTTTCCTTAAATAGTCAGGAGCATATATTTAAAACCATCAGTAAGCATAATAAGCAATGGAGAAAAACTGAAAACTTTCCCAGTAAGATCTGGAGTGAATCAAGGTTGCCCACTATCACATTATTCAATATTGTATTAGAAACTCTAGCCTAGGCAATAAGAGTTGAGAAAGAGATTAAAGGAATTAGAATAGTCAGTGAGGAAAGCAAACTATCACTCTTTGCAGATGATATGATGGTATACTTAGAGAACCCCAGAGATTCTACCAAAAAGCTATTAGAAATAATTAATAACTTTAGCAAAGTTGCAGGATACAAAATAAATCCCCATAAATCCTCAGCATTTTTATACTTCACCAACAAAATCCAACAGCAAGAAATACAAAGAGAAATTCATTCAAAATAACTGTCGACAGCATAAAATATTTGGGAATCTATCTATGAAAGGAAAGTCAGGAATTATATGAGCAAAATTACAAAAAACTTTCCACATAAAGTCAGACTTAAATAATTGGAAAAATATTAAGTGCTTTTGGATAGGCCGAGCAAATATAATAAAGATGACAATACTCCCTAAACTAATCTATTTATTTAATTATATACCAATCAGACTTCCAAGAAAATATTTTAATGATCTAGAAAAAATTCATATAGAAGAACAAAAGATTGAGAATCTCAAGGGAATTAATGAAAAAAAATTAAATGAAGGTGGCCTAGCTGTATCTGATCTAAAACTATATTATAAAGCAGTAGTCACCAAAACCATTTGGTATTGGCTAAGAGATAGATTAGTTGATCGGTGGAATAGGTTAGGTTCACAAGACAAAATAGTCAACTATAGCAATCTAGTGTTTGACAAACCCAAAGATCCTAACTTTTGGGATAAGAATTCATTATTTGACAAAAACTTCTGGGATAACTGGAAATTAGTATGGCAGAAATTAGGCATGGACCCACACTTAACACTGTATACCAAAATAAGATCAAAATGGGTCCATGATTTAGGCATAAAGAATGAGATTATAAATAAATTAGAGGAACATAGGATAGTTTACCTCTCAGACTTGTTGGGGAGGAAGGAATTTGTGACCAAAGATGAACTAGAGACCATTATTGATCACAAAATAGAAAATTTTGATTACATCAAATTAAAAAGCCTTTGTACAAACAAAACTAATGCAAACAAGATTAGAAGAAAAGCAACAAACTGGGAAAACATCTTCACAGTTAAAGGTTCTGATAAAGGCCTCATTTCCAAAATATATAGAGAATTGACTAATTTATAAGAAATCAAGCCATTCTCCAATTGAAAAACGGTCAAAGGATATGAACAGACAATTCTCAGATGATTAAATTGAAACTATTTCCACTCATATGAAAGAGTGCTCCAAATCACTATTGATCAGAGAAATGCAAATTAAGACAACTCTGAGATACCACTATACACCTGTCAGATTGGCTAAGATGACAGGAAAAAATAATGATGAGTGTTGGAGGGGATGTGAGAAAAATGGGACATCGATGCATTCTTGGTGGAGTTGTGAACGAATCCAACCATTCTGGAGAGCAATCTGAAATTATGCCCCAAAAGTTATCAAACTGTGCATACCCTTTGATCCAGCAGTGGTACTACTGGGCTTATATCCCAAAGAGATACTAAAGAAGGGAAAAGGACCTATATGTGCCAAAATGTTTGTGGCAGCCCTATTTGTAGTGGCTAGAAACTGGAAAATGAATGGATGCCCATCAATTGAAGAATGGTTGGGTAAATTGTGGTATATGAATGTTATGGAATATTATTGTTCTGTAAGAAATGACCAGCAGGAGGAATACAGAGAGGCTTGGAGAGACTTACATGAACTGATGAGTGAAATGAGCAGAACCAAGAGATCATTATATACTTCAACAACGATACTGTATGAGGATGTATTCTGATGGAAGTGGATTTCTTCGACAAAGAGAAGATCTAACTCAGTTTCAATTGATCAATGATGGACTGAAGCAGCTACACCCAAAGAAAGAACACTGCAAAATTAATGTAATCTGTTTGCATTTTTGTTTTTCTTCCTGGGTTATTTCTACCTTCTGACTCCAATTCTCCCTGTGCAGCAAGAGAACTGTTTGGTTCTGCACACATATATTGTATCTAAGATATACTATGACCTATTTAACATATATAGGACTGCTTGCCATCTGGGGGAGGGGGTAGAGGAAGGGAGGATAAAAATCGGAACAGAAGTGAGTGCAAGGGATAATGTTGTAAAAATTTACCCTGGCATGGATTCTGTCAATAAAAAGTTATTTTAAAAAAAAGAAAATAAAAAAAGAGTGATATTATAAACAAATTAAAAGAACATAGGATAATTTACCTCTCAGATCTGTGAAGGAAGAAGGACTTTTTGACTAAAGAAGAACTGGAACTCATTATTGAACACTCAATAGACAATTTTGATTATATAAGTTAAAAAAGTTTTTATGCAAACAAAACTAATGCAGACAAGATTAGAAGGGAAGCAATAAATTGGGAAAACATTTTAAGAGTTCTGATAAAGGTCTCATTTCTTAAATGAGAATAGAGAGAAATATATAGAGAATAAACTCAAATTTATAAGAATTCAAGCCATTCTCCAATTGATAAATATTTAATGCAGCCATTTTTGTGGTGCCAAATATTGAAAATTAAACGAATGCTCTGCAATCAGAGACTGGTTGGACAAACTGGTATATGAATGTAATAATGGGATACTATTGTTCAATAAGAAATGGTGATGGGGCAGATTTTATACAAGCTTGGAAAGACTTATACGAATTTATACAAAGTGAAATGAGGAGAAAAAGAAAAACATTGTACGCAATAGTAAAAACACTGTGTTATGATAAACTATAAATGATTCAGGTCTTCTCAACAATGCAATGATCCAAGATAAATAGAATGAACCAAGGAAACAAAATGCTATTTACATCCAGATAAAGAACCGATGGACTTTGGAGATTGGAGCATACTTTTTCACTTCACTTTTCACTTTTTCACGTTTCCCCCCCCCCTTTTGATCTGTTTCTTTGAAAACTAATGTGACTAATGTGAAAATGTTTTCCATTGTGTATAGGGATATATATATATATATATATATATATATATATAATCTATATCTACTTGCAAGGAAGGAAAAAATTTGAAACTCAAAATATTGTAAAAAGTGAATGCTAAAATCGTCTTGATATGTAATTGGTAAAACTAAGTTTTTTCCAGATTCTGCCATCTAGTTGGCTCATCATTATCTTTGTAGATGTATATGTATGTATAGACATACATACATGCATGCATACCTCAAACCCTTCATGGGCACTGAACAACAACAATGCACTGGTCTCAAAAGTGTTGGGGAAAGGAGATCCAACTGAATCTTATTTGAGAAACTACATAACACTTCTAATGATCACACTGCCACAAAAACTCATTTTAAACAATAATATTCTTTCAGGAATTATATTTGGCCACAGTAAATTTTTTAAAATCCCTAACCCAAATATATGATCTTGGAAGAATCAAAATTGTAGATAGTCCAAAGATCTACAGATATTATGTGTGGTGAATATAAATAGGTGCAGGCAATAGTGTCTTTGATGTAGTAAATGACGTCAAAGACATGCATGAACAGAAAAAAATGAGAGCTAACCTTGTATTGAAAATAAAAGCTTCCACTGGTCCTCAAGTATTAAAAGAACCAAGGGAATGAGTCAATGTGTTTCCTGGATTCTTTATTAAGAATGACAAGTCCTGTAGGAGAAGATTGGATGGGAGGATCAAAGTAAGAAATCAGTGTCATGAGTATTGACAAAAAGATCAAGGGTCCGTCAAAGTATTTCATCACATCATGTTTTTTATTTATTTGCATTTGTCAATGTACATATTCTTAAAGGAAACAAGGAGGAGCAGAAAATACATGCTACAATCCTCATGGGTGACATTAAGATTATTTCATAAAGAGAATCAACTGACTCAGAGTTCAAAACTTCTATGGAATAATATTAATTTAAAATCAATAAAGAAACTGCAAATAACAATCACTAATAAAGAATGATTATTAGTATGCCCATGTGGAGTGTTTTCTCTCTTGCAGAATCTTAAGTTTTTCTATTCATAGATGATGTTTTTGACATTTTTCAGCCCTTTGCAATGATAGTAAATTTCAATTGCTGTTGTTCACTAAATGTTCCATGATTTAAGTTAAATGATTTAATCTTATTCCTCTAGAAATATTGCTTTAAAAAATAAGCTTTAATTGCTGTACCTTTTATAGCTATCCAAGACATTCACGTTTGCTCCATTTTTCAAGAGAAAATCTGCCAATTCAGTGTTCATACTTGTAATTGAAAGCAAAAGTGGTGTAAGGCCTTCCTGCAAAGTCAAAACAAAGATATTAAACAAAGAAATTAAGTAAGCATTTTATATTTATTTCAATTCAGCTTATGACATTTTGTGAACATCTTGCTAATTTGCTAATGACATGTTAAGGACATGGCACAATGGACCACTGGAGTTAGAAGATAAGAACATAAATTCTGCATCTATTAGTCAATTCCTATGTGATCATTAAGCAAATTATTTCACCTCTCTGGGCCCTAAGTTTTCTTACATGCAAAATGATATCATCTCTGGGATTCCTTCTAGCCAGTAATTATGTAATCAGAAGATAGAAAACCAGAATTTGTAAGAGACCATTTTGTATTATTCCATGAGTGTCTTCCATTCTTGCTACTTTCATTTCATAATCAATTATTGTCCAAATGCAGCCAAACTTTTTTCTTCAGAATTGTACTAAAATAAAGCTATATCCTGGTTGGGTTTAAAGTTGACTAGTTTATCTTTACCCATTCCTCTAGAGTGTACAAAGTGAAAACAACTACAACCATAACATAACAACCAAAACAATCTATTAAAAAAATCTTGCCTTGAGAGGCTTAAATCTGAAAGAAAGTAATTTACCTAGAATTTTCCCTCTCTTACCACCCTTCCTCATGTGTTCCATGATTTTTTCTCTTTCAGGTGGCAATGATTAAAAATTAAGCCTTTACTCAAAAAAAAATCAGGAGTCATTCAATAATTCTAGAAAGAAAATGACTTTAAATGTGTAGTCATTAGGATAAAGAAACATGTACTTAAGAATTTGTTTCTGTGGAAATTCTGTCTCTCTGTAGAACAAATTTCAAAAAATTTTTCCTAAAAAATTATGATATTTCATCATGACAAATTCAAATTGTGTGCAATATCTGGTGGAATTATTGTATTCTGAAAAGCAGATGTAATATATCATTCAAAGAAGATTCTAGAGAGACAGAATGTGATTAAATAGCTAGCTAGCTAGCTTCAAAGTCAGTAAGACTTAGATTCAAGGCCTGCTGCTGACATGTATATACTGTGGGTGACTCCAGGACTCTTCCTAACACAGGGTTTCTTAACATTTTTATGTCATATACTCCTTTCCAGAAGAATGCTTTTAAATGCCTAAAACATGTAGAAGACAAACAAAACCATTTACATTGAAATAACTATAATCTCATTATAGTCATTTTAAAATTAATGGACCCCAGCTGAAAAATCCATGCTCTAAAATTAAAATATGGAGCAAGTGCTGGTCTAAATCAGTAGAGGGAATTTCCTTCTTAGGAATGAATATGAATGAATGTTAATGAAATCTCTTCCAGTGTCATGTCCACTCCTCCCCTCCCTTTCTCACCCCTCCACCTCACATTAGAAAATTCTGAAAGCTAATGAATTGTAACTATAGAATAATTTTAAGTTATTTTCATGAAAGAAATGCTTCCATGAATAAATGAATTATATCTAGCCATTCTTCACTTGATAAATGGGTAAAGGATATGAACAATTTTCAGGTGAAATTTTAACCATTTCTAGTCATATGAAAAGGTGCTCTAAATCACTATTGATCAGAGAAATGCAAATTAAGATAACTCTGACATACCATTATACATCTCTCAGATTAACTGAGATGACAGGAAAAGATAATGACAAATGTTGGAGGGGATGTGGGAAAACTGGGACATTAATACATTGGTAGTGGTCCAACTCTGGAGAGCAATTTGGGACTGTGTTCAAAAAAGTTATCAAACTGTGCATACCCTTTGATCCAGGAGTGTTACTACTGGGCTTATATCCCAAAGAGATCTTAAAGGAGGAAAAGGGACCCACGTGTGCAAAAATGTTTGTGACAGCCCTTTTTGTAGTGACAAGAAACTGGAAATTGAGTGGATACCCATCAGTTGGAGAACAGCTAAATAAATTATGGTATATGAATGTCAATTAATATTATTGCTCTATAAGAAACGATAGGCAGGATAATTTTAGAAAGGCCTGGAAGAGGCTTACATGAATTGATGCTAAGTGAAATGAACAGAACCAGGAGATTATTGTACACGGCAAAAACAATATTATATGATGATCAATTTTGATGGATGTGGCTCTCTTCAACAATGAGATGATTCAGACCAGTTCCAATGATCTTGTGATGAAGAGAGCCATCTACACCTAGAGAGAGGACTGTGGGAACTGAGTGTGGGAAGTGAGTTCACAACATAGCATTTTCACTCTTTTTGTTGTTTGCTTACATTTTATTTTCTTTCTTACTTTTTCCCTTTTTGTTTCGATTTTTCTTGTGCAGCAAAATAATTGTATAAATATGTATGCATATATTGGATTCAACATATATTTCTACTGTGTTTAACATATATTGGATTACTTGCCATCTAGGACAGGGGATGGGAGAAGTAGGGGGAGATTGAACACAAAGTTTTGTAAGGGTTAATTTTGAAACATTATCCATGCATGTGTTTTGAAAATAAAAAGCTTTAATTAAAATGAATTATAAAATATGTGAATTTGGACACTATTTTATTTTTTAGCTGATAATCTACTTTATCATACAAGAGATTAGCTTATACCTTGTTTTTTGCCTCAATATCAACTTTATATTTAACCAGTATTTCTGCCATGAATTTGGTCCGACCACAGGCAACGTAGTGAAGTATAGTGTTGTTGTCCTTATCCCTAAGATTAGGGTCTGCGCCATGTTCCAGCAGGATTGTTGCACATTCCTCCTGCTGACACTCTATTGCCTGTCAGTATAATATATACAAAGAAATAATAATGTAATATAAAATGTAGTATACTCAAGCATAATTAGTGATATTTAAATGTTAGTAAAGCTTACTAACTTATTTACTAACTTTTATTTTTCTTAATCAAAGAAAGAAATCAAAATGCATTTCATTGAACAGCATGGTTAACTATTGGGTACCTTCATTAAAGGTGTTCGATTGTCATCATCCAATAAGTTCAGTTCGCATTTTTTTTCTAGTAAGAGAGACACAAGGTCTGTATATCCATTAGCACAAGCCAAATGAAGAGGTGTTCTATGGAAATGAGAGAGTAAAATGATTGATTGATAATGTACTACAACAATCAAGATTGTACCATTCTAAGAATAAATTTTACTATAACATGCATTATCATTTTTATGCCTAAATTGTAAATCATTTCCAAAATAAATGATTATTGTCACCTAAATAAATACAAAATATGCATTAACTCTCATTGCTTGTATGATAGACAAAATTGCCCTTGGTGCTGGGGGAGAATATATCCAGATTTTACTACAGATTGGCATGGGAACTTTGCTCAGTTTCTGACCTCAGCTGCTGCGCCTCTCCTAAGGCAATTTGCTGGTCCCTTGTACCTTGGATTAACCATACTGATGCCAAACAGAGCAAAGTTCCTACTGGCATGACCCACTGCAGCTCAGAATTCATGAGTTCAAAAGATCTGCCAGTATCAGCTTTCCTGTAACTGGGATTATAGGTGGGCTTCACCCTGCCTAATTGTTAAGTCTAATAACAACTTTTCAATAAGAATATCCATCCACATTTACAAAATATTTAGTAAAGCAGCTGCCTCAGGAAAAAAAAAAAAAACAACAAATCCTTACATATTTGTGTATTGTATCTTTGTACAACCACATATATATGCATTTCCTGCTAAGGCTTCCTGAAAGGAAGCAAATGAAGTGGCTCTGTTTTGCTACAGGCTATTCCAGCAGGATAAACGTTTTGGTAGTTCTACCATGCTGGGAAGGTTTGAAGTAAGAACCTGGTATGTCTGCTGTTCATGGATCAACCTAACTAATATCATAAAGATGTCACCAAGTTGGTCAAATGAGGATGAATTTTTTATTGATAGTGTATTTCAAAGTCCATATTTGTGGGTTAGTCATTTCAGTCCTGTTCGACTCTGTCATTTCATGTTGGGTTTTCTTGAGAAAGATTTATAACACTCCTCTTTCCAGGTTCTCTTCCCAAGTATCCGATTCTCTGCTTCTCAGGCTCCCTCGCTTATTAAGTCCCTTACTAGACTGACTCCTAAAATAGGGACAATCCCTGCTCCCCCATTCCTTTGTATCTATTGCTGTTAACCCAGTGCCTGAAACATAGAGGGCTTAATAAAAGCAACAATTAATTTTCTACCTTGAAACTTTTACTCTTCACATATCTGAAGAATATGGACAATATCTTGTCCATATTTCACCAACTGTGGCTTCTAAGTGGCACAATGAATAAGACTCATCTTCCTGCGTTCAAATTTGATATCAGACACTTACCACTGTGTGATCCTGGTCAGGTTGCTCAATCTTGTTTGCCTCAATTTCCTCATCTGTTAAAATGTGCTGAAGAAGGAAATGGCAAACCATTCCACTAACTTTCCCAAGAACCCCCCCCACACACAAATCCTCACGGTTAGTCTGATACAGTCGTTTTAGACGTGTCACCAATTTAGCATTAGGGAAGAGTATTTGCTCCCACGTTGCTACTGATTAACAAGAAGTTAGTTGGACCTTGGCTAAAAGTAAATTGAAAGTTTCCAATTCATTAAAAATAGACAGGCAGGAGGGGGTAGTGAAGCCAGCTTTTTTTTTTTTTTTTTTTTTTATTTAATAGCCTTTAATTTACAGGATATATACATGGGTAACTTTACAGCATTAACAATTGCCAAACCTCTTGTTCCAATTTTTCACCTCTTACCCCCCCCTAACCCCTCCCCTAGATGGCAGGATGACCAGTAGATGTTAAATATATTAAAATATAACTTAGATACACAATAAGTATACATGACCAAAACATTATTTTGCTGTACAAAAAGAATCAGACTCTGAATTATTGTACAATTAGCTTGTGAAGGAAATCAAAGATGCAGGTGTGCATAAATATAGGGACTGGGAATTCAATGTAATGGTTTTTAGTCATCTCCCAGAGTTCTTTTTCTGGGTATAGCTAGTTCAGTTCATTACTGCTCCATTGGAAATGATTTGGTTGATCTCGTTGCTGAGGATGGCCTGATCCATCAGGACTGGTCATCATCTAGTATTGTTGTTGAAGGAATGATCTCCTGGTCCTGCTCATTTGTGAAGCCAGCTTTTGGGACTTGCTATCCAATCCCTAAGAGGCAAATCCCCAGGGGATGAGGTGGTTTGATTTCCCGAGGCTTAAGGGGGTGAGGAACACGGACTCACGTGGAGGGATGGGGGGAATGTCTTATGCTTCTTCATTGGGAGCTTTCTCCCTTTCCCCCCACCGCCAACCTTTGCTCTTACCGCTTCATTTTATCCAGTTCATTTACGGTGCTTTTTCCGAGCTGCAGCAGCTGCTGCACCTTCGCCACATCTCCGAGCAAGGCAGCTTTGTGGATTTTCCCGAGGTCCTTGCTCCGGATCTGATAGCCTTCGGTGGGGTAAGGGGTTTGGACCCCAAAGTAACTCGGCACCTTGTTGAAGGGGCGAGATGTTGATTGCCCCTTCTTCTTGCCGAAGTTGAAAATCTTCTTCATCTCGGAGGCAGCATTCCCGACTGGGAGAGAGAACCCGCAGGAGAGACTTCTCCGGGCCCCTCAGCCCGCTGGGAGGGGAAATTCAAGGGGGTATTAAAGGAGGAACTAAAAGGGGAAATATCAATAACTCCAGGCCGGAGGTAGAGACCTGCGAGCCCGCAGCAGTTATAACCGATTCAGCCCTAGAGCCGACTGCAACCCTGGCAATGGCAGGAGGGAAAATGGAAAATGAACTGCGCGTGCGTTTATCAGGTTTATCAGCTCACGAGGATGCGATAGTCAAGTGATGCGCCGGTGAGTGCTCGACCGTTAGCTGTCCGCGCCAGAAGTCCGAAGCGGTGGATCACGAGCGTGGGTGAGCTCCGGGCCTCGCGTTCGCATCTCGGGACCTTGCTTACTTTTGTAATGATGGGCAAAGCGCTTCCTTCCCGAGATTCCGTTTCTTTTGTAAAATGAAGACATTCTACTCGATAATCTCTCAAGTTTGGCAGCGCTTTATCACAATTCTGTAAACCCAAAGGCGGCGCCCAGCCTGAAGAGGAGCCCCCTGGATGAACAGATGCAGTCTTGCCTCGATTCTTCCTTCCCAGCTGGATGGGTTCAAGCTCATCCTGTACAAAATTTAATAAAAAATTTGGTGTTGTGATTAAGGAGGGGGCAGTACGGAGAAGGGCTTTTATTAGTTCAATGGAAAAAAAAAAAAGATTTATCACTTTTAGTTGAAAGATTTAAACATAACCAGAGTGTTGTGTTTTTAAGGATGTTCCTTTCTAGGAAGGACCTTGATGAATTCAGAGACATGAGATATAATTAAAATAGAGAAAACTAAGGGAAGATAGGACCCTTTTCAAACATCTGTGACACCAATACTTTGATTCTCTATATTAGTTTATCTCATACTGTTGCAGACTTCCATTAGGAGAGCTCATCAAAGGCCACTTTATTTTTAAGTCACATCTGATGTGGAGTAGAAGCTAGTAGGATTTCGTTTTACTGGCTTGGATTTTATCCCCAAACCATAAGGAAAATTCTGCAAAGGGAAACGATGCAGGTTATTAGCTAAGTAGCAGTGGTTATCTGCATACCCACAGTACTGGCTGAAGAACAAACGGGGAAAGTTCAAACAAATCCTTTCCCCTTCCCCAAATCTTGAACAAAAGTCAGGGTTGGCATTTGGGAAAAAGGAGTCACTGGAAAAGATCTGACTTGGAAACACACACACACACACACACACACACACACACAGAGTTTGATAGAATCTTGTTCATCAAAAATATGAAATTGTCAATTTGAACAAATGTCAAACTGAATTATGTGTGAAGGCTTGCTTTAAGCCCCTTGGAAAATAACTGCTATTTACAACTTGGCTACAAGTTGAATTTACAAGTCCTATTTAAATTGTTTTAATGCACACTCTAACTCTCTTATGCTCATCATTGTTTTCTATGTGGGAAGAAAATAAATTGGCCTATTACCTTAGGCATGGAATAGCATTTTCACTTTCTTTCCATTAGGGCCAACTTAGATTGCCAAAAATAACACGTGTGTAGCCATTTTCCCTTTGAAGCAGGGCGGGAGTGAGAACGAAAGATGAGGAGCTAATGGATGTTCTAACAGCTTCCAATTTCATTGTTTTTTTTTTTTTTCTGCTATTTGAATGTCAAGCTTCTCCCAAAATTGAACCTCAGGAAAAGGGTGAAGGCAAGTGAAGGGCAAAAATTAGTGGAGGTTGAGGTTCTTTGCAGCTTCTTCCAAGGGGCATGTAGCTAGCCATTGCACTTGATGTGGGGATATAAGCATAATTTTGGTGCCCTTTGCATTTATAGGGCTCAGTGGATTGTGTACTGGACAGGAAATGAGAAAGACAATAATATAAGTCCAGCTTCAGATGCTTACTACATATATGTCCCTGGACAAGACACTTAACCTCCTATTTGCCTTAGTATCCTCATCTGTAAAATGGGGAGAATAATAGCAATCCCCTCCTAGAATTGTTATGAGAATCAAATGAGATATCATTCACTAAGTGTTTAGTACAGGACTTGGCATATAATAAGCATTATGTAAATGTTAATCATGATGACAATGATGGTGATAATTGTTGGAGGGATGCTCCATAGAGGAATCTTGTGAAGTTGGTGAACGGCTTTCCATATAGAGTTGAGCACAGGCTCCAGTAACTACATTTCTAGTAGGTCCTCTAGATTTCCTTTGACTTTTTTGTGTATCTCTTTCCTCTAGCACTGACCTTGAGGATATTGTAAGATACTAGCAGTAATGGTTGCTGTCATTCATTTTTGAAGAGGACCAGACATTACTACCTTAGTGTCAACTTAGCATGTCTAATTGTGGCCGATAAGACCAATAAGATCTTGGAATCCTGTGGCACGGGTAAGACTCAAATAGTCCTTATGAATATTTGAGGTGATTTCTCTAACTTTGTGCATCTCTCACTTCTTTTAAGCTATTTCAATCCTGTTTCACTCATAGAGCACTGATGAGAGCACACCATGCTGGGCAGTGCTGTGCTGGTGTCTTCCATGTCATGCAATCAATTCTAAAATTAAGAGAAACCTAGAGAGTATCTTTGTATTGCTTTTTCTGATCATCTTGTGAATGTTTGCCCTTTGCAAGTTCTACATAAAAATAATCTTTTTGGCAAATGTGTCTCTAAGGCATTTAGAACAATGTGGTCAGCCCAATAGAGTTATTCTCTCTGCAGTAGTTTATATGCTTAGGAGTTTGGTTCAAGAAAGGCCCTCTGTGTCTGATATTTTATCTTACTTGGTAGGAACTTCAGAATCTTCCTAAGACAATGATTCAGTTTCCTGTCATAGTGCTGGTATTCTGTCCAAGTTTCAGAGACATACAACAATGAGGTAAGCTCAGCGGCTCTGTAGCCCTTTAGTTTGGTAATCAGTCTAATGTTTTACTCTCCCAAGTTTTCCCTCAGAGCCTCACAAAGAGTGTGTCAATCAATTAACCAGTCACAAAATAAGAATTTATTTATAGCATTCAAAGCTTCTCAACTGGTCGGAACAATGCTTCCATATATGGATGGTGTGGTGCTGGCTGATGGATCAACTGTTTTCTTATTGTTAATTGTTAGGCCAAAAATTATCAGAAGGAGCAAAGGATCAATTCACACTTGGTTGCATCTCAACTTCATAGACTGCATTGAGTGCACAATCATCTGAAAAAAAAAAAACAGAAATAAATGCTTATGTCAAAGTGATTGTAATTACAGCAGCACGTGTAAACTTTATGGGAAGGGAATAGTATTCATAGAAGAGGAGGAAAGATAGAAACTATGTGTGGGGTAAGGGAGTGGAGCAAGATGGTGAATAGGAAGCATTTTTCCTGACCTCTTTCTACAACCCTCAGACTAACTAGCAGATCCAGCCTCTGAATTAGCTTTGGAGTTAGGAACCTATGAATATTGGAAGTATGACAAACTACCAGCAGAAGATAATTTCGAAGATCTCCATAAAAAAGTGTGTTTCAACAGGGCACGGAGGCAGACCAAGCATAAGCAGGTCTAGCGCAGACACTGAGTGCAGGCAGTGCAGACTTTGGTTGGTATGGGCTCCTCAGGCCAGAGAATCTATGTGGAGGAATCTACAGCAATGTTGGTTACTCTACCCTGATGCAAGCCAGTAAATCAGCACAGAAGTTATAAAATATCCAACACAAACACAAAAAAGTAAATAGTGAATCCCAAAATATCAGAATTTCTTGGGACGTGGTCACAGCTACCCAGAACAGGGAGTCAGTCAGTGCTGCTCCAGCACAGCCACTGCCACTTGCAGAGGAAGCTTGACCAATCTTCCTTGCCCTAAAAGAAAATCTCGACTGTTTTTTTATCCTAAGGCAATTGGGGTTATGTGATGTGTCCAGCTAAGCTGTGTTAAGTGTCTGAGACCAGATTTGAACTCAGGTCTTTCTGACTTCAAGATGATCTCAACCTTTGTTAAAAAATGAGGAAACAAGCAAAAAGAACTTTGCCAATAGATAGTTTTTTATAGTGTAAAAGAAGAACAGATTTCAAACCCTGAGGTAACTAAAAGTAGATCATTTCCAGATGAAGCCCCAAAGGGTGATATAAATTGATCCCCATCACACAAGGCTCTCCTAGAAATAATTCAAAAAGATCGTAAAAGAAAAATGAGAACTTTGCAACAGGATTTGTAAAAACAAATAACAGAGATTATATGAAGAAAATTTCTTACAAAATATATTTAGTGAAATGGAAAAAGCATATAACTCCTTATGAAGTAGATTTGACAAAACGGAAAAAAGAGAACTAGCTGAAAAACAGAATTTGTGAAATGGAAAAAGAAAAATAACCTTTTGAAAAATAGAATTTGTGAAATGGAAAAAGAAAATAACTTCTTAAAAGACAGAATTGTGAAATGAAAAAAAAATCTATAGAAAAAACAATTTATCTAAAAATTCAATTGGCCAAATACAAAAAGAACTAAAAAAGTAAATGAAGAAAATAATTCACTAAAAATCAGAACTGGACAAAGGAAATGACTCAATGAGACATCAAGAATCAGTCAAGCAAAACCAACCCCCCCCCCCCCCAAAAAAAAAAATAAAATATAAAATACTTACTTGAGAAAGCAACTGAGCTGGAAAAGAGATCTAGGATAAACAATCTAAGGATTATTGGACTTCCTGAAAACCATGATAAAAAAGAGCCTTGGAATTATTTTTCAGGAAATCATCAAAGAGAACTACCCTGATGTCCAAGAATCAGAAGGTAAAATAGCCATTGAAAGAATTCACTAAATACCTCCTGAAAGAGAAACCAAAGTGAAAACTCCAAGGAATATCATGGGTAAATTTTACAACTATCAGACCAAGGAAAAAGTATTGCAAGCAACCAGAAAGTGACAATTCAAGTACTGAAGAATCACAATAAGGATTATCCAGGACCTAGCAGCTTCCATCTTGAAGGATCAAAGGACCCTGGAATTAGATATACTGAAAGGCAAAGAACTTGGAATTTAGCCACTTAACAGTTGTCATCCTCCCAAGTAGAAATACAGATAAAAATTTCCTTATAATATCACTTTTCTGGTTACTTCTATATGCTTTGCTAGAATCCTGTATTTGAAAATTGATCAAATTTTCCATTTAATTCTGGTCTCTCCATCATGAAAGCTTGAAAATCTACTTCCATTAAATACTCACCTTTTCCTCTAAAGGACTGTACTCATTTTAGCTGGATAGGTGATTCTAGGTTGTAATCCTAGCTCCATTGCTCTCTGGAATATTATTATTCCAATCATTCCTTTTATGTAGAAACTGCTAAATCTAGTTTTGTCCTGACTATGCTCCACTGTAATGTAATAGTTTCTTTGTCCTGGACTTGGGAATTTTGGAGTTTGGCTACAACATTCCTGGAACTTTTCATTTTAGGATCTCTTTCAGAAGATGATTAGTGGATTAGTGTATTCTTTTCCATTTCTATTTTGCCACCTGGTTCTAGAATATGAGGACAGTTTTCCTTGATAATTTCTTGAAAGAGGATGCCCAAGCACTGTTTTGATCATGAGTTTAGATAAAACAACTTTAAAATTCTTTCTCCTGTTCAATCTTCCATGTCAGTTAATTTTCCAATGAGTTATTTCATATTTTTTTTTTACTTTTCCCACTCTTTCGGTTTTTCTTTATTATATCTTGATTTCCCAGAAAGTCATTAGCTTCCATTTGGTTCCACTTGCCTGACTACTTCCCTAAATCCCTCCAAATATTATTAAATAATGACTAAACAAATTTTAGAGCCTCATAACCCACAAAATGATGTTGTGAAACAACTTTCCAATCTAAGACAATGCAGAAGGTTGTCAGGAAAGATCTGTCACACCAGGGTGAGTCTGCTGTCCAGGTGTTGGTCAGGTCAACATAGTTCTGGTAATCAGTGGCAGCAGCGATGATTTCCAGACCTCTCTGCCCACAGGTTCCAAAGACAGTTTAGAAGTCTTGCAAGAAAGCCTTTGTCATACCACGGTGAGAGTGAAGCTCAGTCTAGTGCAGGATATGCTAGCACAATCTTAGTAAACTTGGAGGTGGGTTTGGGAGCCACCATCATTGGTAAAGGTAGCAGCTGTAGTGGTGGCTGCTTTCAGAATGGTCTGAAGGAGAGTACAGGGGTCTCTTTGCTAGGACTGAGGAAAGACTCTGGTTTTTTTCCATACTTGAATTTGGATCATAGAAAGAGTGATTGGCTTGCAATTACTCCTAAATCAGAACACAGGCCAGAAGAGCAGTTAACACAATTTTCCTTATACTAGATGACCTTAGGTGAACTAGAAACTTAAGAGATGCCTAGGAATATATTTGAAAAAAACTACTCAGTATTCCTGGAGATTGGGAAAATGCTCTCTCAACCCTTGAAGCAGAGCCTTAGTTTGAAAAAAGAGTTAAATATCATGGTAAGAGTCTAGCCATAAATACAGTGAGAGGGAAGATCAAAACACATGTTCAAGAGGCAAGCCCAAGATGGCAGAGTAAAGGAAGGACCTATCCCAAACTCTCCCCCAATCACTCCAAATTCTTTTAAACAATAACTCCAAACTAAATTTATAGCATTGGAACACTAAAACAGATGGAGCAGAGCTGAAGACAACTTAGCTCAGCAGAAAAGGTCTGTAACATCAGAGTGGGAGTCAAGTTCCTAGAAAGATCAGAAAGAAACAGCTGCATAAGCCCTGAAGCTTGGGACAGTGCACTCTCTACCCTGGAAACAGAGCCCCACTAAAAAGTTAAAAGCTGAGTAATAGGCTGGCAAAATGAGACAATAGAAAAAAATTTCTGACCACAGTTATTATGGTGAAAAAAAAAAATATGAAAACACACACCCAGAAGGTGATGAAGTCAAAGATCCTACATTTAAAGCCTTCAAGAAAAATAAGAATTGCCTCAGGTCATAGGAGAGGTCAAGAGGGATTTTGAAAATCCAGTAAGAGATATAGAGGATTTTCCTTTTTTTTAGGAAAAAAATGAGTGGTGGAAAAATGTAAAAAGCCAGTGGTGAGAAGAATGCCTTAAAAAGCACTAAAACTGTCCAATTGGGGAATGAGATACCAAAAAACTGGTTGGGAAAATTGCCCTTATAGTGTAGAAGTATAATAAAAATTGAAAGAATCCACCGATCACCTTCTGAATGAGATCACAAAGTGAAAATTCTCAGAAATATGACAGCCAAATTTCAGATTCCCAGGTCAAGAATAAACTATTGCAAGCAGGCAGAAAGAAATAATTCCAGTATTATGTATGGACAGTCAGGATAATACAAGATTTAATAGCTTCTGTATTAAATGATAAGAAGGTTTGGAATAAGATATACCAGATGGCAAAAGAGTTAGGATTATAACAAAGAATCACCTTCTCAGAAAAAAAAAATGAGTATAATCTCTCAGGAGAAAAAAAATACATATTGGAGTAAACAAACATTTCAAGTATTAGTCCAGATCAAGTTAAAGTTCTGAAGGTAACCAATTATATATATATATATATATATATATATATATATATGTATATATATATACATATATATATATATACACACACACATATATATACATATACATATATATATATATATATATTTTTTTCTCTAATTTGTAGAGAATGGCTTTCTTAAGAAAGCACAAATAGTTTATATCACTTATTTGTAAAGCAATTGAAATGTGTTATTTCATTTGTCTTGAATACCCATGTCTGCTTGCTCCACTGCCTCAAAAATGTATTTCAAGGAAATGATTTTTACCAAAGGAGAGTCACATTAATGGATTGGAACTTTCTGAAATTGGACACTATCACCAATGATTTATTTAAGGGAAATAAGTTGGGAGAAATGAAGCTGGAGGAAATGGCCAGAAAAAGAAAAAAGATCTGGAAATGGAGAGATAAAATGAAAGAACGATTCCTTGCTAAGAGATGCTAATTGGATTAAAAATAAAACAGGCTGATCAGCACAAACATGAATATCTGTTGGATGTTCAAAGTTCTGCACAGTGATTCCTATTCCAAGAAGAGTATATTCCATTCTGCTTTTTCTTGTGTCTATTAGTCAGGATATCAACTACTAATAGTGCAGGCTGAGGATAGAGCTTACATTCCTTTCAAAGCAGCTTTTTAAGGCACCTGGAACTAAAGATGGATGCTGGCAAGAGAAAAACCTATCAAAGCCTTGCCTGAGGGCTGAAAATTGAATTTTTTTCAGTGGAGGTAGCTTTTCCAATAGGTGAAAAGTCTGGGAAGCTACATTTCCCCTCCAGAAAGGCTTTGAAAAGTTTTCCATTCCTTTGGGCTTCATTCTTTTCAGTCAGAGGTCTAATTCAAATGAATTTCTGTTTCATCTTGGTTAAATTTATAAGAAAAATGCCACAGGCATTCTATTCATATATATGCTATAATTTATTTTGGTTGTCTTTCACTATTGCCCTTTCTCAAAAAATGGAATATAGGTGGCTTGTTGCCTTTTTCCCTATAACTGATTAATAACAGCATTGCCATATTATGCAAAACTTATAAATCTGTTGTATGTATACTGTTTTGGATTGGGAGTCCAATGTACCATGTGGAATGTGTTTTTTTTTATTACAGCTTTTTATTTACAAAACATGTGTATGGGTAATATTCAACATTGACCCCTGAAAAACCCTGTGTTCCAAAATTTCCCCTCTTTCCTCCCACCACTTATCCTAGATGACAGATAATCCAATACGTGTTAAATATGTTAAAATATATATTAAATATATGTCTACATATTTATATAGTTATCTTGCTGCACAAGAAAAATTGGATCAAGGGAAAAAAACTGAGAAAGAAAAACAAAATATAAGCAAACCACAATAGAAAGAGTGAAAATGCTCAGTTCCTACAATCCTCTCTGTGTGTAGATAGCTCTCTTCATTACAAGATTATTGGAACTGATGTGAATCATCTCACTGTCAAAGAGCCATGTCAATCAGAATTAAACATCATATCATCTTCTTGTTGCTATGTTCAATAATCTCTTGGTTCTACTCATTTCATATTTCAGTTCATATAAATTTCCCCAGACTTTTCTAAAATAATCCTGCTGATAATTTATTATAGAATAATATTCTATAACATTCATGTATCATAATTTATTCAGCCATTCTCCAGCTGATGGGCATCCATTCAAGTTTCCAGTATCTAGCCACTACAAAAAGTGCTGCCACAAACATTTTTGTACATATGGGTCGCTTTTCTTCCTTTAAAATCTCTTTGGGATATAAGCCTGGTAGATACATTGCTGGATCAAAGGGTATGCACAGTTTGATGACTTCTTGAGCATAGTTCCAAATTGCTCTCCAGAATGGCTGGATCCATTCACAATTCAGTTTTCCTACATTCCTTCCAATGTTCCTCATTATCTTTTCCTGTCATCTTAGTTGATCTCAGAGGTATATAGTGGTATCTCAGAGTTGTCTTAATTTGCATTTTTCTGATCAATAGTGATTTACAACATCTTTTCATATAACTACAAATGATTTCAATTTCTTCATCTGAGAATTGTCTATTCATATCCTTGACCATTTATCAATTGGAGAATGGCTTGATTACTCTTACATTCTTTCTCCCCATTTAAATATAAGTAAGTTAAAAGTGCATGCCATATTTTGCAGCATAAAATATTATACTTAGATTCTATCCTAAAGAATGGAGGGTCTGAACAAGTCAGCTAACTTCATATAGAACAAAGTAACTAATGATTCTCCCTATTTAGATATGTTCAGGTGATATTGGCAGAGCCAATATGTCAGACAAGTCTTTGTCTGAGCTCTTACTGGCTTCCTTGAGGTTCACACCAGATCAAGCCTCTGAACTGGTTTTGAAGAGATGGATCCCACAAATATTTGATATGTAACAGATATCTTGTAGAAGATATTTAGGAAGAACTGTCAAAATGTTAGGGTGGAGTGGGAGTGACCCAGCACAGGCACAGTACAGGAACTCAGGTCAGAGTGCCTCTGCATACTGGGTAAATCTATTGGGGGTCTCTTAGCCAAAATACTGCAGCATTGGCTACTTTTACCTGATTCAGAAACCAGTGGATCAGCAGACTACCTGTGAGACCTTCAGTACAACTGCAGAAGGCAAATAGTGAGACCCTGAAACTCAACATAATAAGTGAGGTTTGGCCACACTCATACAGCACTGGAAGGAAGCCAGGAGTGCTGGCCCCAGGGAAGTGTGAGGCTGCTGTTGCCTGTAGAAGAAATTTGTGACATCTCCATTTTGTTGTAAGAGCAGACCTCAACCTTTAAAAATGAAAAGCAAAAAGAATTCTGACCATAGATAGGTTTTATGGAGATAGGGAAGAACAGATCTCAAATCCTGAAGACACTAGAAGCAAACTGCCTCCAGGTGAAACCTCAAAAGGTGATATAAGTTAGTCTCCAACTCTAAAGATTCTATTGGAAGAATTCAAAAGAGATCTTAAGAGAGTTAGAAGGAAAATGAGATAGGAAATGAAAGCTTTAGAAAAGGAAAAACAGAATTTATCTGAAGAAAACCACTCCTTAAAAAAAGTTTTATCAAAATGGAAAATGAAACCAACTCTTTGAAAAAGAGAATTTGTGAAATGGGAGGAAAACAATAAACAAAACAACTCATTTGTAATTTCAACTGGCCAAATGCAAAAGGAGGTAAACTAGCTAACTGAAGAAAACAATTCACTAAAAATTAAAATAGAATAAATGGAAGTGAATGATTCTATGAGATAGGAAGAATCAGTCAAACCAAATAAAAAACTGAAAAAATAGAAGAAAAATAGAAGAATACTTCATTGGAAAAACAGCTGACATGAAAAATAGATCCAGGAGAAACAATCTAAAAATTATTGGGCTATCTGGAAACCATGATGACAGAAAGAGTTTAGACAACAATTTTTCAAGAAATCATCAAGGGGAAGCCAAGAACATAGAAAACTACCATGAAAGGGAAGATCAGAACACCAATCCAGATAAGAACTAAATATCCACAGAGGAAATCTCAAAGAGTGATATGAATTGGTCTCAAGCCCAAAGAGACTGAAGAAAACAATTCCTTAAAAATACAATTGGCCAAATGCAAAATATATCCACTGAAGAAACGACATCTTCAAAAGTAAAATTACTCAAAAAAAATGCTAATTGAAGAAAATCACATTAAATATTAGACTGGAGCAAATGGAAGACAATAACTTTCTGATACAACAAGAATCAATGAAACAAACTACAAAGGATGAAAAAAATGGAAGAAAATTTGAAATATCACATTGGAAAAAATGGCTAACCTAGAAATAGAGACAGTTTAAAAGTGTTGGCCAACCTGAAGGCCATGTCCAAAAAAAATGCCTGTATAGTATTCTTCAGGAGATTGTTAAAGAAAACTGCCTTCTGATGTAGGCATAAAGAATGAGATTATAAATAAATTAGAGGAACACAGGATAATTTACCTCTCAGAGATGTGGAAGAGGAAGGAATTTATGACCAAAGAAGAACTAGAGTCCTTACTGTTCACAAAATAGAAAATTTTTATTATATTAAATTGAAAAGATTTCGTACAAATAAAACTAATGCAGACAAGATTAGAAGGGAAGCAATAAACTTTTTTTTACATTTTTACAGTCAAAGGTTCTGATAAAGGCCTCATTTCCAAAATATATAGATAATTGACTCTAATTTATAAGAAATCAAACCATTGTCCAATTCATAAATGGTCAAAGTATATGAACAGAATTCTTAGATGAAGAAATTGAAACTATTTCTAGCCATATGAAAAGATGCTCCGAGTCATTATTAATCAGAGAAATGCAAATTAAGACAACTCTGAGATACCACTACACACCTGTCAGACTGGCTAAAATGACAGGGAAAGATAATGTGGAATATTGGAAGGGATGTGGGAAAACAGGAACACTAATACATTGTTGGTGGAATTGTGAATACATCCAATCATTCTGGAGAGCAATTTGGAACTATGCTCAAAAAGTGATCAAACTGTGCATACCCTGGGTTTATATCCCAAAGAGATCTTAAAGAAGGGAAAAGGACCTGTATGTGCAAGAATGTTTGTGGCAGCCCTCTATGTAGTGGCCAGAAACTGGAAACTGAGTAGATGCCCATCAATTGGAGAATGGCTGAATAAATTGTGGTATATGAATATTATGGAATATTATTGTTTCGTAAGAAATGACCAACAGGATGATTTCAGAAAGGTCTGGAGAGACCTACACGAACTGATGCTGAGTGAAATGGGCAGGATCAGGAGATCTTTATGTACTTCAACAACAATACAATATGATGATCGATTCTGATAGACCTGGCCATCTTCAGCAATGAGATGAACCAAATCAGTTCTAATGGAGCAGTAATGAACTGAACTAGTTACATTCAGTGAAAGAACTCTGGGAGATGACTAAGAACAATTACATTGAATTCCCAATCCCTATATTTTTGTCCACCTGCATTTTTGATTTCCTTCACAGTCTATTTGTATAATATTTCAGAGTCTGATTCTTTTTGCACAGCAAAATAACGATTTTGACATGTATACTTATTTTGTATTTAATTCATACTTTCATATATTTAACATGTATTGGTCATCCTGCCATCTAGGGGAGGGGGTGGGGGGGAAGAAGGGGAAAAATTGGAACAAAAGGTTTGGCAATTGTCAATGCTGTAAAATTACCCATGCATATAACTTGTAAATAAAAAGCTATTGAAATTTAAAAAAAAAGAAAACTGCCTTCATATTTTAGAAACAGAGGGGAAAAACACTCATTAAAAGAACCCATCCATTACCTTCAGAAAGTGATCCCTCAAGGAAAACCTCAAGGAACACTGTTGTGAAACTCCAAAATTATAATCTCAAAGAAAAATATTGCAAGTTGCCAAAAACAAAACAAAACAAAACAAACAAACAAACAAAACCAATTCACATTATCAAAGAGCAAATTTTCAACCAGTCAGAATTACCCAGGATCTGGCAGCTTCCACAATATAGCATTGGAATAACTTGAATAATATATGCTTGAAGGCACAGGACTGAGCATTATAACCAAAAATTTAGTGTCCAACTAGACTCAGCATCATCTTTCATGGAAGGCAACTTCAATGAAGTAAAAGATTTTCAATCATTCCATTGAAAAAAGAGAACTAATCAGAAAATTTAATCTACAAACACAGGACTCAAGAGAGGCATAGAAAAGTAAACAGGAGAAATGTGTCTAATATTTAAAGGCCAAGTTGTTTACATGCCTAGAGGGAAAAAGATACCTGCAACTCTTGAGCTCTTTATCTGTCATTGGTCAGAGATGGGCATCATATGAAGGGAGGCTATGATTTTGAATGGACTCTGATTTGATGATATCAAAGGGAAAAAAAGAAAACCCAGGTAAAGTTTGGAAAAATGTCTTTACTGGGAAAAGAGGACAGAGGAAGTATAATGGAAAATTCAATCACATTAAGAAGTGCAAAAATCTATTAAAATCCAGGGGAAAAAGAGGGGATGAGCATTATATAAACTTAATGTCATCGATTTTGGCTCCAAAGAGGGAATAACAATCATTCAGTTGGTTATAAAAAATTTAATAACCTTATAAAAAAATAGGAGGAGAAAAAGGACAAAGAAGGGATAGGGAAATTAGAATGAAAAGCAAAAACACTAGGAAAAAAGCTAAGAGAAGAGGTGAAGGGGTGATGGAAAATAAAGATAGTAGGTAGGGTGTGTTATAAAAACACAAGTAAAAGAAGGAGGAGGTGTGATAGGAGATAAGATAGTGGATGTAGTGGGAAAAAACACTTCTAAGGACAAGGCAAAAAGAGAAAACATGTATATACAAGGGAGAAAATAGGATAGAGGGTAATACAGAACTGATAATCATGATTGTGATGTAAATAGGATGAACTCTCCCATAAAACAGAAGGAAATAGCACAGTGGATTAAAAAACCGAATCTTACAATATGTTGTTTACAAGAAACACATCTTACATCATACATACAGATTAAAGATATAAGGCTGGAACACAATTTACTATGCTTTAGCTGAAATTAAAAAAAAAAAAAAAGCAAGGGTAGCAATTCTGATCTCAGATAAAGCAAAAGTAAAAATAGATAATATTAAGAGAGATAAGGAATGAAAGTACATCTTGATAAAGGGTACCATAAACAATGATGTAGTAACAATACTAATAGTATACGGGACAAGTGGTAGTAGCGCAGCCAAATTCCTGCAGAATTTTTTAAGCCACAAGAAGACGATATTAATGGGAGACCACAATTTTCTCCTTTCAGAATCAGACAAATCTAGCCACAAAATAAACAAGAAAGAAAGTATGGTGGTTAATATAATCATAGAAAACCTAGATATGATAGACCTCTGGAGATATGTGAATAGGGAGGGAAAGGAATACACCTTTTTTTCCTCAACAGTACATGGTACTTACACAAAAACTGAACATTTGTTAGGGCATAAAACCTTACAATCAAATGCAGAAAGGCAGAAATAGTAAAAGCTTCCTTTTCAGACTACAAAGCAATAAAAATTTTATTCAATAAAGGGCCAGGGAAAGATAGATTATTTAATTTCCAACTGGTTTTTAGTTCAATTCTAAAAAATTAGTGGTTCAAACAAATCACAGAAACAATCCATAATTTTATTCAAGAGAATGACAAAAATGAGACAGCATATTAAAATCTATGGGGCACAGCCAAAGCATCTCTGAGGGGAAAATTTTATATCTTTAAATGGCTATTGAATAAAAAATATTAAGAACAGACAAATGAATTAGGCATGCAACTAAAATAGCAAAAAAAAAAAATTAAAAATTCCCAACTAATACCAAATTGGAAATTCAAAAAATAAAAAGGAAAGATTAATAAAATTGAAAGTACTAAAACTATTGAAATAAGAAACAAAACTACGATTTAGTTTTATGGAAAAACAAACCTAACAAAAGAGCTAAACCTTTGGTTAATGTGACTAGAAAAAGAAAAAAAACAATGAATTTAACATCAATGAAAAAGAATAATTAGGAGGTATTTTGCCCAACTGTATGGCAGCAAATCTAACAATCTAACCAAAATAGATGAATATTTACAAAAATAATTGGCCAATTGCAAAAGGAGCTAAAAAAGGTAACTGAAGAAAATAATGCACTAAAAATTAGAATTGAACAAATGGAAGTGAATGACTCAATAAGACTTCAAAAATAACTCAAATAAAAATAAAATAATGAAAAAAACAGAAGAAAATATGAAATATCTCCCAGGAAAAACAACTGATCTGGAAACTAGATCTAGGAGAGACAATATAAGGATTATTGGACTTACTGAAAGCCCTGATGAAAAAAACAACCTAGACATTATCTTACAGGAAATCATCAAAGAAAACTGCTCTGGTATTTTAGAATCAGAAGATTAAAATATCCATCAAAAGAATCCACTGATCACCTAATGAAAGAGACCCCAAAATTAAATCCCCATGGAATTTCATGGCTAAATTTCAGAAATATCATACCAAGGAAAAGATATTGCAAGTAGCCAGAAAGAAACAATTTAAATACCAAGGAGTCACAATTACAATTATCTAGGACCTAGCAGCTCCCCCCTTAAAGGACTGAAGGGCCTGGAATCTGATATCTAGAAAAGCAAAGGAACTGGGAGTACAGTCAAGAATAAACTATCCAGCTAAAGTGAGTGTAATCTTTCTGGGAAGAGGCTGAAGATTCAAAGACATAAATGAATTTCATCTGTTTCTAATGAAAAGACCAGAAATGAACAAAAACTGGTTTCCAAACACATAACTCAAGAGAAGCATAAAAAGGTAAAAAGGAAAGAACTCTTGAGAACTATATTTCTGTTATGGGTATTCTTAGAGAATGCTGGTATAATTTGATTTCACTGTTATAATATAAAAAAAGAAACTGGAGGTGGAAAGGGGATTGTACCAAAAAAGGGGAAAGTGGAAGTAAAATGAGGGAATTTACATCTCAGGAAGCGGCAAAGAAAACCTATTATAATAAAGGGAAAGAATGGAAGGGGATGGATACTGTGTGAATCTTATTCTCATCAGATTTGGCTCTAAGACAGAATATCAGACATATTTGGTATCATAAAAAACTTAGAGAAACCTAGAGAATCAACTAAAAATCTATGAGAAATAATCCACATAGTTAAGCAAAGTTTTAGGATACAAAATAAATCCACATAAATCAGCAGCATTTTTATACATAACTAACAAAATCCAACAGCAAAAGATACAAAGAGAAATTCCATTTAAAATAATTGTCAATAGTATAAAATATTTTTGAATCTCTATGCCAAGGGAAAGTCAGGACCTATATCAGCAAAACTACAAAACACTTTCCACAAAAAGTCAGATCTAAACAATTGGAAAAATATCAAGTGCTCTTGGATAGGTCTAGGGAATATAATAAAGATGACAATACTACCTAAAGTAATCTATTTATTTAGTGATATACCAATCAAACTCCCAAGAAACTATTTTACTGACCTAGAAAAAATAATAAAATTCATCTGGAAGAAACAAAAGCTCAAGAATTTCAAAGAAATTAATGAAGAGAAAAACAAATGAAGGTGGCCTAGCTGTACCAGATCTAAAATTATATTATAAAGCAGCAGTCATCAAAACCATTTGGTACTGGCTAATAAACAGAGTAGTTGATGAGTGGAATAGATTAAGTTCACAAGACAAAACAGTCCATGACTACAGTAATTTAGTGTTTGACAAATCCAAAGACCCCAGCTTTTGGGATAAGAACTCACTATCTGATAAAAACTGCTGGAAAAATTGGAAACTAGTATGGCAGAAACTAGGCATTGACCCACACCTAACACCATATACCAAGATAAAGTCGAAATGGGTTCATGATCTAGACATAAAAAATGTTATTTTAGACAAATTAGGTGAATATAGGATAATTTACCTCTCAGATCTGTGGAGGAGAAAGGAATGTGTGACCAAAGAAGAACTAGATATCATTATTGATCACAAAATAGATAATTTTGATTATATTAAGTGAAAAAGCTTTTGTACAAATAAAAGGGATGCAGACAAGATTAGAAGGGACATAATAAACTGGGTAAACATTTTTACATTGAAAGGCCCTGATAAAGATCTCAATTCTAAAATATATACAGAATTAACTGAAATTTTTAAGAATCCAAACCATTCTCCAATTAATAAATGGTCAAAGGATAAGAACAGACAATTTTCAGATGAAGAAATTGGAAACATTTTAGTCAATAACATCTCTGAGATACCACTACACACCTCTCAGACTGGCTAAGATGACAGGAGAAGATAATGATGAATGTTGGATGGGATATGGGAAAACTGGGACACTGATACACTATTGATGGAACTGTGAATGAATCCAACCATTATGGAGAAATATTTGGAACTATGCTCAAAATTTATCAAACTGTGCAGTATTACTACTGGGCTTATATCCCAAAGAGACATTAAGGAAGGGAAAGAGACCTGTATGTGCAAAAATGTTTGTGGCAGTCCTTTTTGTAGTGACTAGAAACTGGAAATTGAATGGATACCCATCAGTTGGAGAATGGCTGAGTAAATTATGGTACATGAATGTTATGGAATATTATTTTTCTGTAAGAAATGTCCTGGAGAGACTTACATGAACTGATGCTAACTGAAATGAGCCAAATGAGGAGATCATTATACATGGCAACAAGAAGACTATACAATGATCAATTCTGATGGACATGGAGCTCTTCAACAATAAGATGATTTAAACCAGTTACAATTGTTGAATGACAAAGCAAGCCATCTACATCTATAGAGAGGCCTGTGGGAACTGAGTGTGGGCCACAACATAGCATTTTCATGCTTTTTGTTGATGTTTACTTGCATTTATTTTCCTTCTCAGGTTTTTTTTTCTTTCTAGATCCTATTTTTCTTGTGCAGCAAGATAACTATATAAAAATGTATATATATATATTGGATTTAACATATATTTTAAAATATTTAACATGCATTGGGACTACCTGCCATTTAGTGAAGTAGGGGCAGGAGAGAAAAATTTGGAATAGAAAGTTTTGCAAGTGTCAGTGTTGAAAAATTACCCATGCATATGTTTTGTAAATAAAAAAAAGAAAAGAAGAAGGGGAGAATAATAAAATTTAAAGAAAACTATTGAATTAATAAATAAAACTAAGAATTGGTTTTATAAAAAAATAGACAAGCCTTTAGTTATTTTGATTAGAAAAAGGAAAGAAGAAAATCAAAGTGTTAGTCATAAAAATGAAAAGGGAGAACTTTCCACCAATGAAGAGGAAATTAGAGCAATAATTAGGAGTCATTTTGCCCAAGTATATGCCAATAAATTTGATAATTTAATTAAAATGGAGGAATACCTAGAAAAATACAGATTGCCCAGGTTAACAGGAGAGGAAATAAATTATTCAAATAGTCCGATTTAGAACAAGCTGTTACTAAATTCCCTAAGAAAAAATCTCCAAGGCCAGATGGAGAACAATTAATTCCAATACCATGCAAACTATTTGAAAAAAATAAGGAAAGGAGTCCTACCAAATTCCTTTTATTACACAGATATGGTACTGATACCTAAACCAGGTAGGATGAATTCCCAATAATGTCAGGGATGAAATAAGATTTTCCCCATCACCATTATTATTAAATATTGTATTAGAAATCTTAGCTTTGGCAATAAGAGAAGAAATTAAATGAGTTTCCTTGAAACTCTCAGATCAAAGATAAAACAAGAAAAAAAAGAATTCATATACACTATAGCTGCAATTAGAATCATACAAGACTTAGCAGCTACTATAAAACACCACAGGTCTTGGAATAATATCTGTGACTCATTAAATATATATATATATATATATATATATATATATATGTATAGTAAATATCTTTCCTTAAATGTAGCTTGCTTTGGGGTGGTGGAGGGGATGAAAGGAATATGTCTGTGTCTATGTGTATGTCTGTGTATATGCATGTACATTTTCAAAAAGTACACGTTTAATTACTTGCAAACTTTCACAAACTTAGAAACATTACTGTTGAATATAAGTTCTCTCTGGGAGAGAGGGTTTCTCAGGGAGGTTTTCTTGAGGCAGCTTTAGTTTCACTTACAAGTAATAATTACTCCAAAGGCAGCCATGTGATAAAAGTTCAGATCTTTTATTGTGTCCTTCTATATAGTCTGGTTAGCTCAGAAGCCTATCTCTCTGCTTGGTTCCAAGAGCTCTTGCAGCTTTGTTCTTGGCTTCTGCCTCTGCTTTCTTCAGCCTCCAGCCAACACCAAGGTGGAAGATGCAATGAATTTCTCTTGCCTCTAAGAGAGGGCTTGTGTGCTTCCTCCCAGAGTGCTCCTCTCCGACCCCAGTCAATGTTCCTGAGTAAGTCTCTCAAGCTCTAAGAGCTTAACTCCTCTCTTAGGAGGCAGGGCTTAAGGGAGGTGTAAATTCGGATATCTCATACTAAACCTGGAGTGTGAACTCCAATGAGTACTTAAAATATTTCCTGCTTCTATGAGCTCTCTAAAGGTGTGAACACAAGCATTATTGTTTATCAGTATTAGCAACCCATCACCCTGCAAGGATTCGCTCTAAGGTGTGAATCAACAAGCACTGTATCAATTCTATTGAGTTAACACCAGGACCCTGACATCACCCTTGAGTTTTCACCTTGTTTCAAGTTGAGTTGACACTAGGATTCCAACACATTGTCCAAATTAAATTTTGGACAAGTGAGTAATGTCCTTGGAACAATCAGATTTCCAGCCAGGATTCCATAGATTTTTTTCAATATTTAACAAATAGTCCTTTGAAAAATATATATGGAATTTAACTACCCTATGCATAATTTTTATGACTCATGGTTAAAGATACTCATATATATTGTTCATTAAAATCAAGAGAGGCAGCACAGTATGGGGGACAGAAAGGTAGCCTGAAAGTTTGCAAGACCTGCTAGGTTCAAGTGATACCTCTTATACACACTGAGCAAATCAGTTAAACTTTCATTGACTAAAGCAATTTTCTAAAATTTGAAATTTCAGAGCAGATACCGACCTGCAATGGTCAACGGAATTCCCTTTTATTAATACAACCATACATCCAGTCTATATCCCATGAGAAACTCTAAGATATCTTTGCATTAGTCAGGTATATAAACCATTCTTATATTAAACTTCATAAATGTTTGTTCACCTGCCTTTACATGGAAATTATGTTCTCTAAATCTTTAATTTGAAAATATAGATTAAAAACATTTTCAAAACATTAGGATTGTTGGATTATAGGAGAATTCTTATTGTAATTATTTAAAGAAAAGCAAATTGAAGAGATAAGCCTTTGAATATAAGTCACAGGTATAAAAGATTTTGAGCAAATTGTATGTTGACTTGCATTTCCTATGATTACTAGAGTCTCCAGCTCTATACAGTGTACAACAGATTTGGCCTGTTGTCTCCAGTAGTTTGGTTGAGACACAAAATGTGCAATAGACAGTTTGCCCCTGCTAGCATGAGATAACCCTGTCTTTACCTCCTGACTCCAGATATTTTCACTAGATGTTCTCTTCTCTCATGGAATAATCTCTATCCTCTCCAGCTCTTCCTCTACATAGCATGCTCAAGACCCAGCTAAAATCCTACCTTCTACAAAAACTTTTTCCCAATTCCCTTTAATACTGAAGTATTTTTCTATTATTCCTAATTTATCCTAGATGAAATGTCATGTTTATACTTGTTTTCATATTGTCTCCTCCTTTGAAATGTGAGTGCTCTGACAGCAGGGCCTCTCTTTTACCATTCTCTGTATTTTTAACTCTTAGCAGTGTGTCAGTCACATAGTAGACACTTAATACATATTTGTTGACTGACAATTCCTCACACATAGCACTCATCATCTGACACTAAGTAACTTTACTGCTATCTCCATCCCTGTAATGCTCCTCACTTCCACCTCCTGGCTTCCTTCAAGTCTCAGCAAAAGTCATTTTACAAGAAGCTTTTTTCCATCTTCCTTAAAACTAATGCTATCCCTCTGAAACTACTCTAATTCAGCTTGTATGTATATGTAGATATTTGCACCCATGTGTCATCTTGACTCCTTGGTGAATCATTCAATATGGTTTTTCAACTCAACAGTGCTTCCCTTTGAGTCCACTGCCCACTTAATCATGTTCCCAACAGTGTCCTATACCTCAGGATTTCTATGTACATGCTGCCCAATAAAGCTGGAGAAAATCATGCAACTGTGCTTACTTGGGCCACTGCAAATTTATGTTACATAACCTCAATTGGGCTCTCACTGACCCTGGGCAACCCTTTTATATTGCACCTCCCCAAGTAATTCACTATGCCACTCACCGCAGCAGCTCTTCCAAACCTTTTTATCCTTTCTCAGTCCTTCCATAGTACACTCTGCATCTTTTCAGATAAAAATCTCAGCTCATATTTTATTAGGAAAAAACAGACCATTCCCTGAGATCTCCCTCTTTTACACTCCTCACCTAATTCATTTAAATGTCTTCTGCCACTATTTTTCCTTCAGCCATCACACATGAAGTGGTAGCCCTTTTCCTTGAAAATGAAAATGCCTCTGCATATACAAGTGATACTATTCTATCTTACCTCTTCTCACTCATCTTTTATTGCATCCTGGCTATTTTCCTGCTTGTCTACAAACATCCCCATGTCTTCTTCCCCATTTGCCAAAGAAACTCCATTTGATCAATCCATGGCCACTATTATCCCACATCTCTACTGCCTTTTGTAGTTAAATACCTTGAGGGGGCTGCTGACAAGAAGTGACTACACTTCCTTTCCTGTTATTTTTTATCACTATGTTCTTTTTTTCTGAATTCTTCACAGATATTAATGGATCTCTTAATTACCCAATCTAATAATCTTTTTTCATACTTTTTTTTTTTTACTACTCTGAAGTCTTTGAAAATGCAACCATTTTCTCCTTGAAATTCCCTTCTGTCTTAAGTTTTGTAACACTGCTCTCTCCTGGTTCTCTTCCCAAGTATCAGATCCTCTGCTTCTCAGTCTCCCTTTCTTAAGCCCCTTACTAGATTGACCTCCTAGAATAGGTATAATCTCTGCTCTCCCATTCCTTTGTATCTGTTAGCCTTGTGCCTAACAAAAAGTAGAGCTTAATAAAAACAGCAATTTATTTTTTTCCTTAAAACTTATCTTCACATTATGTCCATATTTTACTAACTGGGGAATCTAAGTGTCACAATGAATAAGAGTTCTGGGCTTGTATTCAGGAAGACTTATCTTCCTGTGTTCAAATTTGATATCAGATACTTACCATTGTGTGATTCTGGTCAGGTTACTTAACTATGTTTGCCTCAGTTTCCTCATCTGTCAAAATGAGCTGATGAAGGAAATGGCAAATCATTCCACTAAATATCCTGTCCGACATAGTTGTTTTAGACATGTCAACAATTCAGCAGAAGGAAGTATTTTTGTTATTTTATTATAGTTCTTTATTTACAAGATATATGCATGGGTAATTTTTTCAGCATTGACCCTTGCAAAACCTGTTTCCCTCCTTCCCCCTCCCCCCCTTTCCTAGATGGCAGGCAGACCAATACATGTTAAATATGTTAAACTGTTAAATACAATATATGTATACATATCCATAGTTATTTTGCTATAGAAGAAAAATCAAACTTAGAAATAAGGTAAAAATAACCTGAGAAGGAAATCAAAAATGCAAGCAGAGAAAAACAGAGGGAGTGGAAATGCTATGTTGTGGTTCATACTCATTTCCCATAGTTCTTTTGCTGGGTATAGCTGGTTCTCTTCATTATTGAACAAATAGAATTGATTTGGTTCATCTCATTGTTGAAGAGAGCCATTTCCATCAGAATTGATCATCATATAATATTGTTGAAGTATATAATCTCCTTGTCCTGCTCCTTTCACTCAGCATCAGTTCATGTCTCTCCAAGCCTTTCTGAAATCATCCTGCAGGTCATTTCTTACAGAACAATAATATTCCATAATATTCATATACCACAACTTATTCAGCCATTCTCCAATTGGTGGGTATCCCTTCAATTTCCAGTTTTTAGCCACTACAAAAAAGGCTGCCACAAACATTTTTGGACATACAGGTCCCTTTGCCTTCTTTAAGATCTCTTTGGGATATAAGCCCAGTAGTAACACTGCTGGATCAAAGAGTATGCAGAGTTTGATAACTTTTTTAGCATAATTCCAAATTGCTGTCCAGAATGGTTGGATTTGTTCACAACTCCACCAACAATGCATCAGTGACCCAATTTTCCCACATCCCCTCCAACATTCATCATTTTTTTCTGTCATCTTAGCCAATCTGACAGGTGTGTAATGGTATCTCAGAGTCGTCTTAATTTGCATTTCTCTGATTATTTGGAGCATTTTTTCATATGGCTAGAAATAGTTTCTATTTGATTATCTGAAAATTGTCTGTCCATATCCTTTGACCAATTATCAACTGGAGAATGGCTTGATTTCTTATAACTTAAGAGTCAATTATATATTTTGGAAATGAGGCCTTTTATTAGAATCCTTGCCTGTAAAAATGTTTTCCCAGTTTATTGCTTCCCTTCTAATCTTGTCTGCATTAATTTTCTTTGTATAAAAACTTTTTAATTTGATATAATCAAAATTTTCTATTTTGCAATCAATGATCTCTGGTTCTTTGGTCACAAATTCCTTCCTCCTCCACAGGTCTGAGAGGTAAAACTATCCTATGTTCTTATTTATAATCTCATTCTTTATGCCCAGATCATGAACCCATTTTGACCTTGTTTAGGTGTATGGTGTTGTGTGGGTCAATGCCTAGTTTCTGCCATACTAATTTCCAATTTTCCTAGCAGTTTTTGTCAAACAGTGAATTTCATCCCTAAAGCAGGGGTCACTAGATTATTAAAGTTATTTTGTCCTGTGAACCTAACCTATTCCACTGATCAACTAGTCTATTTCTTAGCCAATACCAAATGGTTTTGGTGAACCCTGCTTTATAATAGTTTTAGATCTGGTATAGCTAGGCCACCTTCATTTGACTTTTTTTTTTCATTAGTTCCCTTTAAAGTCTTGACCTGTAGTTCTTCCAGATCAATTTTGTTATTTTTCTAGTCATTAAAATAGTTTTTGGGGAGTCTGGTATAGCACTAAATAGATTAGTTAACGTAGTATTATCTTTATTATATTCGCTTGGCCTATCCAAGAGCACTTAATAGTTTTTCAATTATGTAAATCTGTGTGGAAAGTGTTTTGCAATTTGGCTCATGTAATTCCTGACTTTCCTTTGGTAGATTCCCAAATATTTATGCTATAGACAGTTATTTTGAATGAAGTTTCTCTTTGTATCTTTTGCTATTGGATTTTGTTGATATATAAAAATGCTGAGGATTTATGTGAATTGTGTATCTTGCAACTTTGCTAAAGTTGTGAATTATTTCTAATAGCTTTTTAGTGGAATCATTGGGGTTCTCTGAGTATACCATCATATCATCTGCAAAGAGTGATAATTTGGTTTCCACATTGCCTACTCTAATTCCTTTAATGTCTTTTTCATCTCTTAGTGACATAACTAGTTTTTTTTAAAACAGTATTGAATAGTAATGGTGATAGTGGGCAAGCTTTTTTCACTCCTGATCTTATTGGGAATTGTTGGAGTTTATCCCCATTACATACGATGCTTACTGACAGTTTTAAGTATATGCTTCTGATTATTTATTAATAATTTATTATTTAAGTCCATTTATTCCTATGCTTATATATTCCTATATAAGTGTTTTTATTCAGAATGGATGTTGGATTTTATCAAATGCTTTTTCTGCATTTATTGAGATGATCATATGGTTTTTGTTAATTTGATTATTGATATACTCAATTATGCTATTAAGTTTTCCTATCATTGAACCAGCCTTGCGTTCCTGGTATAAATCCTACTTGGTCATAGTGTATTATCCTGGGGATGATTTTCTCTAATCTTTTTGCTAATATTTTATTTAATATTTTATCATCAATATTCATTAGAGAGATTGGTCTATAATTTTCTCTTGTTTTCAACCTACCTGGTTTAGGTATCAATACCATGTCTGTGTTATAAAAGGAATTTTGTAGGACTCCTTCAATCCCTCTTTTTTCAAATAGTTTATATAGCATTAGGACTAATTGTTCTTTAAATATTTGGTAGAATTCACATGTAAATCCATCTGGTCCTGAGGATTTTTTTTTCTTAGAGAGTTGATTAATAACTTGTTCTATTTCTTTTTCTAAGATGGGACTGTTTAGCCAATTTACTTCTGTTAATCTGGGGAAGCTGTGTATATATATGTGTGTGTGTGTGTGTGTGTGTATTTATTTATTATAGCTTTTTATTTACAAGTTATATGCATGGGTAATTTTACAGCATTGACAATTATCAAACCTTTTGTTCCAATTTTTCCCGTCCTTGCCCCCCACCGCCTCCCCCAGATGGCAGGTTGACCAATACATGTTAAATATGTTAAAAGTATAAATTAAATACAATTTTAATATACATGTCCAAACAGTTATTTTGCTGTACAAAAAGAATCAGACTTGGAAATAGTGTACAATTATCCTGTGAAGGAAATAAAAATGCAGGCAGACAAAAATAGAGGGATTGGGAATTCTATGTAGTGGTTCATAGTCATCTCCCAGAGTTCTTTCGCTGGGTGTAGCTGGTTCAATTCATTACTGCTCTATTGGAACTGATTTGGTTCATTTCATTGTTGAAGAGGGCCACGTCCATCAGAATTGATCATCATATAGTATTATTGTTGTATATAATCTCGTGGTCCTGCTTATTTCACTCAGCATCAGTTCATATAAGTCTTTCCAGGCCTTTCTGAAATCATCCTGTTGGTCATTTCTTACAGAATAATATTCCATTATTTTAATATACCACAATTTATTCAGCCATTCTCCAACTGATGGGCATCCTCTCCCAGTTTCTGGCCACTACAAAGAGAGCTGCCACAAACATTCTTGCACATACAGGTTCCTTCCCCTTCTTTAAGATCTCTTTGGGATATAAGCCCAATAGTAACACTGCTGGATCAAAGGGTATATACAGTTTGATAACTTTTTGACCATAGTTCCAAATTGCTTTCTAGAATGGCTGGATGTATTCACAATTCCACCAACAATGTATCAATGTCCCTGTTTTCCCATATCCCCTCCAACATTCCTCATTATCTTTCCCTGTCATTCTAGCCAATCTGACAGGTGTGTAGTGGTATCTCAAAGTTGTCTTAGTTTGCATGTCTCTTGATAATAACTTTTAATAAGAATCTTTTCATATATCTAGAAATAGTTTCAATTTCTTCGTCTTAAGAATTGTCTGTTCATATCCTTTGACCATTTATCAATTGGAGAATGTCTTGATTTCTTATAGAGTCAATTCTCTATACATTTTGGAAATGAAGCCTTTACCAGAATCTTTGCCAGAATAAAAATTTTTTCCCTGTTTATTGCTTTCCTTCTAATCTTGTCTGCATTAGTTTTGTTTGTACAAAAACTTTTCAATGTGATATAATCAAAATTTTCTATTTTGTCATCAATAATGATCTCTAGTTGTTCTTTGGTCATAAATTTCTTCCTCTTCCATAGGTCTGAGAGGTAAACTATCCTATGTTCCTCTAATTTGTTTATCATCTCATTCTTTATGCCTAGGTCATGAACCCATTTTGACCTTATCTTGGTGTTAAGTGTGGGTCAATGCCTAATTTCTGCTATACTAATTTCCAATTTTCCTAGCAGTTTTTGTCAAAAAGTGAATTCTTATCCCAAAAGCTGGAGTCTTTGGGTTTGTCAAACACTAGATTATTAAAGTTATTGACTATTTTGTCCTTTGAACCTAACCTATTCCACTGATCAACTTATTTTCTTAGCCAATACCAAAAGGTAACTGCTGCTTTATCATTTTAGATCTGGTACAGCTAAGCCACCTTCGTTTGATTTTTTTTCATTAATTCCCTTGAAATTCTTGACCTTGTGTCTTTCCATATGAAATTTGTTATTTTTTCGAGGTCATTAAAATAGTTTTTTGGGGAGTCTGATTGGTATAGTGCTAAATAGATTAGTTTGGGTAATATTGTCATTTATTTTATTTGCTCACCCTATCAAGAGCATTTAATATTTTTCCAGTTGATTAGATCTGACTTTGTGTGAAAAGTGTTTTGTAGTTTTGCTCATATAGTTTCTGATTTTCCCTTGGCAGATAGATTCCTAAATATTTTATACAATCAGTTACTTTAAATGAATTTCTCTTTGTAACTCTGTTGGATTTTGTTAGTGATATATAAGAATGCTGATGACTTATGTGGGTTTATTTTGTATACTGCAACTTTGCTAAAGGTGTGGATTATTTCCAGTAGCTTTTTAGTGGAATCTCCGGGGTTCTCTAAGTATACCATCGTATAAGTATACCATCATATCATCTGCAAAGAGTGATAATTTGGTTTCCTCATTACCTACTCTAATTCCTTTAATCTCTTTCTCGACCCTTCTTGCCAAAGCTAGCATTTCTAATACAATATTGAATAGTAACGGTGATAGTAGGCAACCTTGTTTCACTCCTGATCTTATTGGGAATGGTTGCAGTTTATCCCCATTACATATGATGTGTACTGATGGTTTTAAGTATATGATCCTGATTATTTTAAGAAAAAGTCCATTTATTACTATACTTCAAGTGTTTTTATTTGGAATGGATGTTGGATTTTATCAAATGCTTTTTCTTTATTCTTCCTCTGTTAATCTGGACAAGCTATATTTTTGAAGGTATTTTCCATTTAATTTAAGTTATCAAATTTATTTGCATAAAGCTGGGCAAAGCAATTCCTAATTATTGCTCTAATTTCCTCTTCATTAGTGGCAATTTCTCCCTTTTCATTTTTAAGACTAACAATTTGATTTTCCTCTTTCCTTTTTTTAAAATCAGATTTAGTAAGGGTTTGTCTATTTTGTTGGTTTTTTCATAAAGCCAACTTAGTTTTATTAATTCAATAGTTTTTTTACTTTCAATTTTATTAATCTCTCCTTTTATTTTTAGAATTTCAAGTTTAGTATTTGACTGGGGGTTTTTATTTGTTCCTTTTCTAGCTTTTTTAATTGTAAGACCAATTGATCTTCTCTTTCTCTATTTTATGCAAGTAGGCCTTTAGAGATATAAAATTTTCCCTTATTCCAATTATATTGGTCTATTTTCCCCTGGTTTTTTATTGAATGTAAATTTCATTGCATTGTGGTCTGAAAAGGATGCATTTACTATTTCTGTCTTACTGCATTTGAATTTGAGATTTTTATGACCATTTTTATATAGTCAATTTATGTATAGGTTCCAGGAACTGCTGAGAAGAAAGTGTACTCTTTTCTATCTCCATTTAGTTTCTTCCAAAGATCTATCATATCAAACTTTTCTAGTATTCTATTTACCTGTTTGACTTCTTATTTATTTTGTGGTTTGATTTGTCTAATTTTGAGTGCAAGGTTGAGATCTCCCACTATTATAGTTTTACTGTCTATTTCTTCTTGCGGCTCTCTTAATTTCTCTTTTAAGAATTTAGATGCTACACCACTTGGTGCATATATGTTTAATATTGATATTGCTTCATCGGTTGCTACCCTTTAGCAAGATATAATGCCCTTCCTTAGCTCTTTTAATTATATCAATTTTTGCTTTTGCTTGATCTGAGATCAGTATGGCAGGCTACCCCTGCTTTTTTGACTTCACCTGAAGCATAGTAAGTTCTACTCCAACCTTTTACTTTTACTCTGTATGTAATGCCCTGCTTCATGTTTGTTGTAAACAACATATTGTAGGATTCTGGCTGGCTTTTAATCCAGTCTGCTCACTGCTTCCTCTTTATGGAGCAGTTACCCCATTCACATATATGGTTAAAATCACCAATTCTGTATTTTTTGCCATCTTGTTAACCCCTGTTTAAGCTTTTCTCGTTTTCTTCCCCCTTAACTCCCTCCCCAGTATTAAACTTGTGAGCACCACTTACTTCTCATAGTCCTCCCTTTTTAATATCCCTCTCCCCATCTTAGAATTCCTCCTCCTTTCTTACCCCTTTCCTTCACAATTTCTGTACTCCCTTCCACTTAGTTTACTCCTTCCCTTTTCACTTTTCCCCTTGCAATTTTCAATGAGGTGGGAGAACTTTCACCATAAATCAAATAAATCTAGTATTTTTCTCTTTAAGATAATTCTAATGACAGTAAGATACACACTATGTTCAACCCCCTCCATTCTTTCTCTCAGATATAATAGATTTCCTTTGCCTCATTGTGAGATGTAGTACTCCCCTTTATCCTTTTTCTGGTACAATTTCCTTTCTACCTCTAGTTTCTAGAATAAAGTATACATGTGTTCTTTATATATCTTTATAGTAGAAATATAGTTCCCAAGATTTCTTTTTACCTTTTTAGGTTTCTCTTGAGTTCTATATTTGTGGATCAAACTTTTTGTTTAGTTCTTTTTTTTATCAGAAATAGATGAAATTCACTTATTTTGCTGAATGTCCATCTTTTTCCCTGGAAAAAGTGCTCATTTTGGCTGAATAAATTATTTTTGGCTGAATACCAATTTCCTTAGCCTATCAGAATATCAGATTCCAGGCCCTTTGATCCTTTAATGTGGATGCTGCTAGATCCTGAGTAATCCTTATTGTGGCTCGTCTGTATTTGAATTTAGTTTTTCAACAGCTTGCATATTTTTTCCTTCATCTGATAGTTCTGGAATTTGGTCACTATATTTCCTGGGGTTTTGATTTTAGCATCCCTTTCAGTAGGCGACTGATGAATTCTTTCAATGTCTATTTTACCCTCTGTTTCTATAACATCTGGGCAGTTTTCTTTGATAATTTCTTGGAAATAGTGTCCAGGCTTTTTTTTTGCATCATATTTTTCAGGAAGTCCAATAATTCTGAGATTATCTCTCCTAGATCTATTATCCAGGTCTGTTGTTTTCCCAAGAAGGTGACATTTTTCCCCCTTTGTTTCATTTTTTTGGGGGGGGACCAATTCTTGGTGTCTCCTCGAGTCATTCATTTCCATTTGTTTGATTCTGATTTTTAATGAATTATTTTCTTCACTCACTTTTTAAATATCTTTTTCTAATTGTCCAATTGAGTTTTTAAGTGAGTTGTTTTGTTCTATGGAATTTTTTTACATTTCACCAATCTTGTTTTTTAGAGAGCTATTTTGTTTTTCCAATTCACTAATTCTGTTTTTCAAGGATTTGATTTCTTTACACTAATTCCTTCTGGAGGGCAATGGGTAGATTTATCCTCAGGGCTTGTTCTGTTCAAGATTTTATACTGATAACCATGATGAAGTGATAGATAGAATGCTTATTAGTAGTTTTTAAATAGCATGGAATTGGTAGAGACTACAGATGAAAAAAATCACAGAACTGAGCTTCTGATGGATCTTTATTTATTAGAGCAATAGGATGGTACTAACAAGAAACCTTTCAAAGGGGATAAATGTAAAATACTGGATGTGGATTTAAAAAATTCATCTGCATATATACACAATGGGACAAAACAGTTTTTCATTTCATTTCATTCACAGAGAAAGACCTAGAAATATTTGTTAGTCAGTCCTACGTTTAATATGATGTAGCTATCAAAAGGGCTAATGTAATCTTTATAGCAAAAGAGAGCATCCTTAGTGAGACATGACGTCTTTATTCTTTCTACTTCTACATTATTATGTAGATAGGATAATGGAAAAATACAGTTCAGAGAAACTTAAAGAGACCTTAAGAAGTCATGCATGATTTATTTTACAGGAAGGTCTGCTAAGCATGTGAGGTGTTTAGTCTATAAAAAAGATGATTTAAAGAATGCCAGAATAATAGTCATCCAAAAATTAGGGAATTAGAATGCAGAAGTAAGTCTTGATTTCTTCAACTTGACTCTTTTAAGTCAGAACCATTAATTCTGGCTGCACAATATAGAAAAGTAAATTATAGGTCAACATAAGAAAATATCCCTAACTATTAGAGCTGTTCAAATATACTGTGGGCTGCTTTACTTGGGTAGTAACTTTTCAGTCACAGAAAGTTTCTTACTAATTTGGGGGTATATTGAAGACAGAATTGGTTATTTGGGACAAAAATAAATTAGATTAACTTTAATAATTAATGCTAAGGTATAATTATTATGGCATTTTAATGCAATACATTAACATTTTTATAGATATATTTTATAACATTTTTATAGAATTTAGTTTTTTTTGAAAACATCTATTAAAAGTAAATATATGTTTGACTTTTCAAATTATTTAAGATTCAGAAATAGAATCTAAACCTATTTTTTTTTAATTCTATGATTAATTTGTAGAGAACTCTCAGTTGACAAAAACGTTGGCTAGGAACTTTTTTGCAATTTACATTCTTTGAGTTGCTTATCTAGGGCTCTTCAAGGTTTAGTGACTTGCCCAACATCATACAGTTAGTATGAATCAGAGATGAAATTTTAAATCATGTCTTTTTGGCTTTGAGGCCAGCTCGCTTATTATATTGAAATATTTTCTTCAGAAAATGATTACAGTTAGCATAATTTCAGTGAATATTTTTTTTAAAAAGTACTTTGAGTATAACTTTTTTTTCAGAATAATAAACTTTCTGAAGATTGGTTTTTAAACTTTCATTCTGCAATACAAAGTGAAAAAAATTGATAATACCTAAGTTCAAGTATTCCCTTTTAAAATATGATAAGACTAAATATATACTAGTTTTAAAAAATGCAAGTAAAGGACAATGATATATGAAAGGAATAAATATAGCAGAATATGCAATAAATATTTAGTGTTAAAGTATTTTGCACCTTTTGTTTAATCATGGCATTTCCAAATTACTGTCAAATATCTCCTCCCTTGTTCCATGTCTAGTTATTACAGTCCTTTATAAGTCACTTCTCAAACCCCTTTTTCTGGCTTTGTGCTGAATATTCTACTGAAACTTCTTACTCCAAGGTTATCATTGATATCTAACCTGCTAAATTACCTAGACTTTTTCTCAGTCTTCATCTTGATCTTATATAGCCTCAGAGTCTATGAGGCTATGAAAAATCTCATTAGTGCTTATGTCATCTCATTCTCAGGATTTCATAGGGAATTATTCAGGATTGATCATAACACACTTTCTTCATATTTTCACAAAGTTACTACTCTGCATGAAGAAAATATTATTATTACAGTATACCTAAATTTCAGCAAAGTTCTTGACAAATCCTCTCATGTCATCTTTGTGAACAAAATGACAAATGTAAACATAAACAAAAATAGAAGACATATGGATACATAAATGTGTATCAGAATTTGATGCATTTTTAATTATATTTTCAATATCATTCCTCTTAACTGCCACAAAAGTAGTGCAGTTTTAATATTTCATTAAAAGAGATGGAAAGTCCAGTGGAAGTTGGATGTTGACGTCTGTTTTTATCAGACAACATGTGAATTTTGTGGTTAGTTTTGGATAACATATTTTAGAAATGGCCCCTGTACCTTCTAATTTAAAATAATGTTGTCAGAATTCACCACTTCCTTTGTTCCCCTTCTAGCATCTGAGTTGTCAATCCTTTCATATTCCTATTCTTTGTTACACTCCACAATATTTAGCATTCCCAAATCTACCTTTCCCCTTTCCTGACCTGATCAACTTTTACCTGGAATTTTGCAATAAACTACTATGTGGTCATTTTATCTCTGAGTCCTTCCTTCTCAGATCTATTCTACACAAAGCTGCAAAGTAATCTTCTGAAGGCACTTAAGGAAGCCATTCTCTTGCCTATTTCTTTAGTTCAGGAGAAATCACACCTATGTAATCTTCCTTCCACAACCATTAATTAACCTTTTAAGCTCTCCCCTCAATTTTCTCAGAGCACTTTTATCACTTTCTCTTGCTTTCTTTATTCTTGATCTTGAAACATAGTTTTATCTCTTTTTAGATATCCCTTCACAGACAGAAAATTCCTTGAGGCTTTACTGCTTTATTTTTGCCTCCTAGAGTCAAATAGGAGATATTTGATATGCATATGAAATATAATACTTGTTTCATGAATGATACCTTGAATTGAGAAGATACATGCAGTACTGAATTAATATGCCTTCAAGCAATAAAGAAAAGGGCCAGGAAGTATCAAAACACAATTTGAAATAACATGTTAAAAATACTAAATTTAAAAACAATCCAAAGACTACAGGATGCATCCTCTATTAGGTGTTATTTTTGAAAAAAAATTAACTTATTCTCATACTTGTAAAGAAGGATAAAAAGAGAAAAATATACCATCTGCATCATGTAAATCAAATTCTTCCATAAAAGGTGCAATAAAATTGAAGAGGAAGAGAAGAAAAGAAGATGATGACTGAAGAGACCTTAAGATATATTTCTTTTCTTCCTTAATTATGAAATTATAAAGCTTACCAAATTCTAGTTTTTTCTTACCTCCTTTTCCTGCTTCTTGGCTTTTGAAGGAATCTTTCATTTGAAGAGTAGGTTGGATAGGCTATGAAGGAAGATAATTAAATAAGAAGATAGTTACATATAAAGTTTTCAGTACACCTCCAACAATCATTTTAAAAGTATCAATGCTGTAACCTTCCCATTAGAATTTCTCTTCAGGTAACCTAAAAAAAGAACAAAAGGTTTATTATTATCGACCATAGACAAACAGTATAATTCAATCACAACTTCATGCAAAATGAATAGGTTTGTTAGTTTTCATTGTAGGATTTAAAGAATCAATGCTTTAACATGTTATAATTGTTATCATGGCATTTGCCTGACCGAAATTAGAATCAATTATTAGTACTTGAAATAAAACAAGAATACAGTATTGTCTCAACATGCAGTTTACATTTCAAATAGATCAGATTCGAGGGAACTCATACTTATATGTCCATATGATAATATAGAAGCATGTTCGATAGTGACACACATAAAAGTCATTTTAAGAAATGGATAGTAGAGTTCACAGGGAATTACAAAGTTAATACTCTAATGCAGTAGAATATCTTCCAAACAATGAGTGTTGATAAATTCAACAAGTGCTCATAGGGTGGATGATTCCTTAATTAATTATATAACTGACAAATTCAGGCAATATGTTAACAGTAAATACAAAATAGGGTTAAAAACTATCTATAATCCACACTGTTAACACAGAATTAAGGGGCTAGAAACAAATATTCTGGATAGACTTCATTATTCATTCTGCCTGTGTATTCTATTTAGAGATATATATATATATTATAATATAATATATATATTTTTCCATACCCACAATATCTACTGACACAGATATTTCTGGTATCTGTCACCTTATTCATTTTAAAATTCTTTATGTATTCATTACAGAAAGAAGATCTATAAAGGATACCTAAGAAATGATGTACAAAACTTTTCAATTTTGTAAACAATTAAAAAAAATCGCTATTCTAAATCTCCAAATATTAATTCAATGTTATTAACATATAAAATTCCCTTCAATACATATAATGTAGCATTTATGGAAAATCAAGCTACTTACAGAAATAGTGATGATAAATCTCAGGAAATAAAATTTAAAAATTTGAACATTGCTTATTTTACGATATAAAATTAGTTTATCATACATCAGTCCAAAAAAGTCTTAACAAATTTTGTATTACAATAAACTATAAAGATAGGCTTAGTATATGTCATTCTACTCAGGTACCAAGATGTTGAAGGAAGGTTAGAATTTTGAAATGGAAAACAAGTACTTCTCTAAAAGCATGAAACAAAAAAAAAATATTAGTAACATAAGCATTTTAACTAATTTGCTTATTAATATTTTTACTCACTCAATTAGGCTAAAAATTAACTAAATAATTATTTTCTAGATAGATGATAGACAACTTGCCTAATATGTTTCTGACCTTAATTTTATTTATTTATTTATTTGTTGTTATTCTTTTTCCTTCACTCATTTACAAAACATTTTCTGAATGGGGAAGAAAATGACTCAATGTCTATAAAGAGCTGGAACACATGTGACTGTTTAATTTCCAGGAGAGAGAAATAGCCTATGCTGCCAGAAGTGAACAATATTTGCTATGTGTATATTCTGTGTGGGCATCATTGAAAGTCTGGCAATAACATGATGATTCTATTTTTTTGTACCTCAAAATTAACAAAGTGGACAAGTTGGATAGAGAAATCACCCTTAGTTTCCAAAACATCTAGACAAATGAACTCATGGGATCTTGGTGTAAGTGAATATTTACACATAATTATTTTTATTATTATTATTTTTGTTTTACATTTTGATCTATATTTCCCTTTATGAAAAGTTCAGAAAAACAAATGGGTGTTGTGTCTAAGTTGATTAAACCTTAGGATAGATTAAAATGTCATATTGCTCTGCAACATTAGTTGATCACAACAAATTGATATATTGGGACATAATTGTCAGGGAGACTAATAAATTCCAGGAAAGCATTATGGAGTTTACACATGAGAAAGTTCCTGAAGGAAGAGAGAGATTTCACCAGATGGCCTGAAAGAACACAGGGCAGAACAATATACAGGAAAATGACCAAAATAGTTTGACTGAAAAAGAGAGAGAAGATAAGCAGTATGAAGTAAGGCTGCAAAGCAGAGTTAGAGTCCTCCTGTCCAGGACCTTAGGAGACAACATCTCTGCATCTACTAAATGATGAATGGCAAGTGATTTCCTTTCCCACTTACTGGGTAAAACATTTGTTTTCACTTTGTATTTCATCCTCTGGTTACCTCATTTTAACATTCTGAAACTATGTCACTGGTATCAAAGGTGCAGCAAGGTGGGCCAACAAAGAACTCCCAAAACATCTGAAGCTCCTCATATTCTGTGTGAAAGGGAGGGAGTCTTTAGTTGCTTTCTCTTTCTGATTCCAAGGTAGCCATCTTTCACCATCTATGTTTCTCACTTCCTATTGTCTACTCTTTTTTTTTTTTAATCTTTTGTCACTATTTCCTGTCATCTGCCTATAGTACAGGGGTCTGACAGAAAACAGTAATATCTATATAACTAAGTAAACTGAAAAGTAGCTCATTCAGTTGGTAAAACTAAGTTGAATGCAAAAGTTGAATGCCTGTTAACAGAGACAGTCAGTCACTCTACATCATACATATCTGTTCTGTTCTCTCTTTGTCCATTGAACTCCCTCCTTCGAATATCTCTTTATGTAATGGGCTGAAATTGAGCAGATGCACTGAGGCTCGCACAAGCAAAGACTTAAGGCTAATTACCAATTGGACAATACTCTAATATTAGCATTTGCTTGGAAAATGGCCCACCCCATCATTCTGTGCTGGCTCGATCTATTGGCCTATAGAGAGATTTGGAGGAGGGATTAAAGGGTAGAGTAAGAAAGCTAGAATGACTCCTGGCCAGATTTGTGTCACCATTCCTCTCATGTCCACAAAGAATAAAGATCAACAACTTTTGCTTATCCTGACTCCAGCTGATTCTAAAGTATCCAGTGTTCTAACGTGGTCATCACATCTTTTTATTTTTATTCCTGCTCAGGCAAGCCTTCAGTGATACTGCTTTTAGGCCCAGTGATTAGCACTAGAACTTCATGCAATTTCTTATCTTCTATGTATTTGATAGTAGACACTATTCCAGCCCTCACATTCCTAGCCCCTATTTCTCTAGCTCTCAGATACCATTTTTCTTTTTTTAATAGAAACCCCACTATCTACATAATATAATCTTACCTTCATGTTTTCTAAACGAAATACTGTCTTTTTATGTTTTGATTTGTGGACACAAATATATGTGTTGAAGATATTTCTGGGAGACTTTCAGGGGAACACTGATCAAATGAAAACATCACCAAAATAGGTAGCAAGTCCACTGAAATGTTTTCTGCTGTAAATTGTGAAGAATTTCCACTTAAGAGAGAAATGAGGATTCTACCAAAATAAAATGTTTTTGTAACATTTTCTCCAAAAGAATCACATCATGCTTACACTTTTCAAGATTACTCTTTTATCTTTTCAGTCGGCAGGTTTTGGGATATACTTTTTCAGATGGAAATGGCTTACTTGTAAGTAATGATAAAATTCTAATGCAGGATATTATCATCATGATTACCATGATTATATTACATCACACACACATACACATACACACACACATAAATATAAAATACTATTTTTCATATGTTAACAATATGGGAAGATAATATTATTTGTACATAATCTCCCTTAGAAATATTGGCCTATTTGATAGTAGCCTGGGCTTGGAATCAGGATGATTCAGCTTCATGAATTAAATTCTGGTCTCAGACATTAGTTGTATGGCTTTGGGCAATTCATTAAATCCTGTTTGCCTCTATTCCTTATTGAGAAGTTAGTACCAAACACTTGTGTCCCTTTGGGAAGAAAAAATATGCTCTTGAAGAGTCAGACAAGATGGAAATAATTGAACAAGGACAGAACCTTCTTGCCCAGTGCAATTTGATCTAGGTTTTAACTTGTATATCCATTTATACATGCATCTATATTTATGTATGTCTGAAATTTGAAAATAAAGCACACTTACACACATATATATGCATATTACAATATATACATATACCTAATTTGTACAAGTATATATACATTCATACACAAAAATACAAATAAAACCAAACAAAAGAAACAAGATTTTTAAAGAAAGCAAAAAAAAGTATAAAAAGAGAGATTATGTTTTATATACACTCACCAGTGGCATTTCTTGAATCATCACAGAAACAGAAAATAGATCATCCAGATCTACTGTACTATATAATTCATTGTTGCTCGTTGAGTATTCAATACAATTATCACCTTGTCTACACCTCTTCCATGCTTATATTCGGATTTTTTCTCTTGGTTTATTTTCTTGTCCTCATGCTTGATGTCTTTAATCAACTTGATGGCCTCCAAACCCATTTTGGATCATGATTTTTTTTTATCTGTCAGGAGTACTTGGCCTCCTTTTTTATTTTATCTACACTAATAAGCATAAGTATACTCATTGCCCTTTTCTTGTCTTCATATTCTATGCCTCTGATTTTGGTTATTTTCAACATAAAACTGAGAGCTAATACCTTCAACCCAGCCTATCATAGTTCCAAAAGAGATTGTGCTGTGACCCAGTTTTCTGACCCTCTTTTGCTGGAAGATATGGAAACCAACTTTACTCTCAAGTTCCTAAAATTTAAGCAGTCTCTGAGATAACTGCATTGAAATGTTTCTTAACAACTAACACATTAAAAAGTTACCTGAGTTTATAATCATGTAAGCCCCCCAAATCTTTTCAACTTCTTCATTTCTGTTCATGACATCTTCTATATTTTTCCATGTTCTTAACCTTAAAAACTCAGTTATCACCTTTGCTCTCTGCAACCCAGTAATTGCTACACACTACTGAAGCTTTCCCTAAAATAAACAAGTTGTTTAACATTTCCTACTTCCCCAACCATTCCAGTTTATTTTATTTGGTCACCTTATATCCTACTGAAACAACTTTTTGCCTATAATGTATATTTGTTCCAGGTAATCTACTAGACTGATTTCAAAATGCTTTTTTCAAATACATTTCAAAATATAATATATTGCATAAAAAATGACAGTGATTCCTCACACTATCATTTTACAGAAAATAATGTATCCTCCTTTCACAGGCCTTCTATTATAGCTAAAAGTCAAGATTTACATTACTTGCAGGTATCCTTATTTTCTTCTGCCTATCCTCTCTCCTGGAAGGTTTTCCTCCTTCCTTTCGGCCAATCAAATTTTGATCCTATTATTGAGCCCTATCTTTCTTGATTAAACACAACTAATTTTGTCATTTCCCTTTGTGTTGACCTCAGCGGTGGTATACACAATTTGAACAGAAAAAAATATCTGTATAAAATATGTACTCATGAGAGCAAAACTTTTTCACAGAAGGTCTAGTGAGAAAAACCTACAAGTATTTGTTTTTGTGCCATAAGGTTAATATGATGAGGCTTCCATAAGGGAAAAAGTAGGACACCATCCTTACTGAGACATGACAGGCCTTGGTAAAATCTTGGTAGAATAACATCTGTATTATTAGACCTAAATAGGGCAATAGAAACATGCAGTTCAGGGCACCTAGGTTGTGCAATGGATAGAACATCAGCCCTGAAGTCAGAAGGACCTGAGTACAAATCTGGTCTCAGACACTTCACACTTCCTAGCTACGTGACCCTGGGCATGTCACTTAATCCCAATTGCCTCAGGGAAAAAAAGAAAAGAAATGTTCAGTTTAGAGAAAATCAAAATGACTTTAGAAATCATCCATGATTCATAACTGTGAAAAGCAATCTAATGATATTTCATTATTTACTGTTCATTGCTTTTAAGTCATCAAGCAATATAGACACCTGATTAAAAATACATTTAAAAAAGGAGTCTTTTACTTTGCGTGCGTGTGTGTATATGACAGTTTTATAAAACTTATGGAACACAAAAGAAATATTTTGAGTGCATAAAATAAAAAAAATAAGTTTAAATAGGAAATGGCCTAAAATTAGAAAATCATTCACCATTTCAAATGGGATCACCACAGATTTATGATATATAACCTCAACTGGACCCTCACTGCTTCCAGTAATCCTACTATGCCTTCCTTATCGATTGATTATCCCTCTCTCCGCAGCAGCTCTTCCATACATTTTCATCCTCTCTCAGACCTTCCATGGTATCCTTCCCCCCATACTTCCAGCTGAGAAACTTGCTTTATATTTTACTAAAAAAAATTGAAGTCATGTGACATGAAGCCATCTCCCTTATCTCTCCTCTTTTACATCTCTGCCAATTTCTCTACCTTGCATGATGAAGTGAATTTACTCCTTGCAAAGATTGAGCTTTCTACTTGTTCAGGTGATCCTGTGCCAACCCATCTCCTCCAATAGATTTGCTCCCTCTCATACCAATGCTTATCATCGATTTTTAATTACTGCAACCTATTAGATCATTCCACCTCTCTTACAGATGTGTCCATGTTGTCTACATGTTGAAAACTCCCACAGATCCTTTGATCCCTGCTATTACCCCTGCTGTTCTTTGTAGTGCCCTAAGTCACCTCCACATTATATTGGTTGTTTTTGTTTTTTTTTTTTTTTTACTGCAAGCAACCAGAAGTGTAATCAAGTAACAGAATGAATTAAAGTAGACTTTTCAAGAACTTTTTCAGGCAAGGAACTATGAAATTGGAACCCAATATTTACAAAAGAAAGAAATTTGGATCATAAACCCCAAAATACCTACCAAAAATAAAATGAAGGAGATGGCTGTTTTAAAAAATAATGGTTAGAGCACCGAGGCTGCAGTCACAAAGATCTGAGTTTGAGTCCAGGAAGACAGAGTGAATCTCAGCTGATTGAGAATACCCATTGTGCTGCTGAGACACTGGGTGAGAAGGAATCAGCACCTGGTGAGTAGAGAAGCAGTAAGGCAGGAACCCTGTTGGCTGTGGGCCACTTGCAGGAGACTGAAGCTCTTGATTTGGGGCTCCTAATTAGAGTATAAAGCTAGGATCTATCCTTAGAACCCATGATTAGAGGTGCTTACACTAAGACCTCTTATTAAAAAAAAAAATTGAACTAGCAAAGAAGAAAGAACCCAGCCACTGAAATATATTATTAGAACAGGATTAGACCAGATGGACACTTTAGTAACTAAAAGCTTCTTCCTCAAAAAGTAATGTAAGACGGCTTCTGGCCCTGAGCGAATTTATAGAAAAAATTTTAAATATTAATTCAAAAATCAAATGAAAAACACTGAGGAAAAACTAAACAAAATAAAAATAAAAGCCACCCAAGAAAATCAAGAAGTTTATGGGACAAAAGTTAACCTCCCAACTAGAAAAAGAGTTATAGAATCTCAAAGATGAAAATAATTGAAAATTAGAATTGGGCAAAGCCTGTTAAAATTGGGCTTTTTCAAAGCTAGTGAAACTATGACAAACCAAGAAATAACAAAACAGATTAGAAATAATGAGAAAATGTTACAGCATGTGAAAATACTATATGAAAATGACATATCTGACTACAGATCAAGAAATAAAATGTAGGAATAATTGGACAGCCAGAAAATTGAGACCAAAAAAAGGTCCACTGATCAACGCCTCAAAGAGAAGCTTTGTGGAAAATACATAGGAATATTTCTACCAAATTCTGAAATCCCTATGTCAAAAAGAAAATTTTGCAAGAAGCAAAAAAAAACCAAAAAAAAAACAAAACAAAACCCAAAAAACAAAACAATTCAAATACTATGGAGCTATAATTAGAATTGTACAAGACTTATCAGCATCTACCATAACAGACCACAGACTCTGGAATCAATCTATTCATGATAAAAAAAAAAACCAGGTCTGTGGCCAAAAATATCATATCCAGTAAAATTATCTATAATTTGCATAAGAAAAAAAATTCAGGACTTTCTATCAACCAAACCTGAGCTGAACAGAAAATTTAACATAAGAATCAATATCAAAGATCACTTTTAAGGAACTCACATAGACAAAATGTTTAAACATCAATAAATTGTTTATTCTTTTTACAGGGAACTGTATAATATATATTTAAGATTCACATAAAAAAAAGAAAGAAGATCAAGTTAAGGTTAAATAGTTAAAAATGTTATACAAATGAAGTGTTGAAGAAGAATAGAAACTGGCATTAATGAGAGGGGAAGAAGACAAAATTCTGAAAATCTACTCACATCAGGAATTGGTTCAATAGTCAACACTACATATATACCACGAAGAGTACAGGACCCTCCAAAATCCATAAAGAAATAAGGGCAGAGGGATGGGTAGACAGGGATGCAAAGGGTGAGGAAAGAAGACAAGGGAAGGATCCTTGGGTGGGGGGAGATAAAGTGTATATATATATATATATATATATATATATATATATATATATACACCTTATATATTGATCTGCTATTTTGTTGTTACATATTTTGAATCCTTCCTGAGGTTTTGCAGGACACATGACAATGTTCTCTTTTATTTTGCTTTATTTTGTTTTGTATTCCTTTTCTGTTTTTCTTTTTTCTTACTCTGTTTTTTTAAATAAAATAAATTAAAAGAAATAAATAAAATGCCACAGAAAAACAAACAAAAAAATTACAAATAGTGAGAAATTCTAATATACCGCTAGGGGGACTGAACATTGGTCCAGGTGTTTTAGAAAACAACATACAACAGTCATAAAACTGATTCTTTCTTTTGATTCCATTGCTGAGAATTCATCCTTAAAAGAGCAAAGGAAGGAAAAATGTATATATGTACACATATTTCTGTGTACAAAAATATTCTTAGTGGCCCTATTTGTAAAAATATATTGGAGACAATCTATACAACCAACATTTAGAGAAAAGTTATTATTATGGTATGGATCACAGATTTGGAGCTAGAAGGGACTTAAATATCATATAGGAAACAAGGATTTTAAAATGTCATTTGTTTTAAAGTGGCTATCATGGCATATGAAGCCTGGTCCTCCATTCCAAATGTAATACTTTTTAGTGCATAGAAAATACAAAAGTACCAGGAAATATGGAGTGATATAAGTATTTAGCAGAAATCAAATTGTATAAAAGTTTATTTCACCCAGTTTCTCAGAAAAAAATGCACAACAAAACTAGAGGTGGAGACACTTGAAAGAAAGCTTGACACACTACAAAAGTATATTTGTTTTAAAATTATTTGAGTCCATTTAACTCCATTTGGATTTTTGATGTTAAATACTAAAGAGATTGTAGACTATCTTTACAATATTTTTTTTTTTTGCCAAAGCATGGCACCCTCTAAACTGAAATATAAGCATAGAAATAATTCAATAAAGAATCTTTACCTCCGTATCAAAATCCAATTCCTTATCTGTGCTTGGCAAGTGATCATCAGGTCCTGGATTATCAGAGAGTCTTTCAAAAAGAAACCAAAAATTAGTACTTTTATTTCTAGAAGTTAATCATGAACAAGAAGGCTTTTCAGTTGTTGCAAGGTGCTTTAACCCCAAATGATAAATTAAAAAGTGACATATAAGGATATATCAACTATTCCTATTCCAATGTTTATTTTGGCAGAAAAGAAAATATTCATGTAGAAGCTACCAATAGATCTATCCTCCAGAATAATCTCATTTTTAATTTTTACACACTTCTAAAGTGTACAAATGAACACAATGGAACATTATAAATTCCAGAGTCATCAAAATCCTGGAATCTATTTGTAGGATGTTACTGTTCTCTGTACCTTCCCTACTAAGTCCTGACAAATACTTTCATTGTAAGTCTCTTTATTTTTTTTTAAAGTTACCCTTCAAAGGTTTCAGCTCTAGATGAGTTGTATTTATTGTTGTTCAATCATTTCAGTAGTATTTGACTCTTTGTGATCCCAATTAGCATATTCTTGGCAATGATACCAAAGTGGTTTGCCATTTTTTCCCCAGTTCATTTCACAGATGAGGAGACTGAGGAAAATAGGATTAAGTGGGACTTGCCTGACATCACAAGCTAATAAGTATCTGATCCAGATTAGAACTCATAAAGATGAGTCTTTTTGATTTCAAGCCCAAGACATCACTCACTGCTTTGCCTAGTTTTCCTTTAGATATGAGAGTAGGTCATACATTCCATTCTCAGAAAAGTCTTTATTAAAAGGGCTAGCATTTATCTTCCTTGTTAGAATCGATTTTTACAATTGCTGTGGTAATCTGCTTTCAGGGAGTTTCAATGCCAGATTTATCAATTCACCTGGGATGGAAGAGGAGGGTAGTTGGGTCCATAATTCAAGGAGTATGGGGTATATGACTGGTGTGGGGAACTTCCAGAGAGGAAATAATGCAGATTGGGAAGTGTTGTGTATCAGAGTTGCTGGGGGACACTTGCTGAGTGTGACAAATGGAAAACTTGAATCCAATTTATCTTTATTCCCACTTCTACTCCTTGTCTACGAGCTCCAAGGCAGTCCTCTTGTCAGTTCCTTAGGATGTGTTAGCACTAAGACAGCTTTTCCTTCTTATTATTTTTTTTTTTTTTTAGCTCCATTTCTTTGACAGAGAGGTCCAATTTCCATTCCCTTCTCCTTAACCTTGCCAACTGATGACTTTTTTGATCTTGATTTTTTTTAATTTTTTTTAACATCCTTCTTCTCTTTCAGTTGAATTTCATCTCTTTTTCCTCCTCCTCCTCTTTCTCCTTCTCGTCTTCCTGTTCTTCCTTAGCTTTTAGCTTGTTTTGTTTGTTATGCCTTCCATCTCTTCCAATCCTCTTCAAAAGCTCACTTTCTTTTCTTCCTTTAGATGGAGTCTCTCTCCTTCAACTCAAGTCACTTCAATTTCCCCTAAATTTATCCAATCTTTTAATTTTTCCAGATTCTTAAAGATTCAAAATCACATTCACATTTGTTTTCAGATTAATTTCTTAATTAAATTCAGATAAAAAAGAGTTCATTGTGCCCCATTAATAGGAATAATGTAAATGCTGCAACATATGTGTCAACCATAATCCCCTACAAAGGAGATAAATTTCCCAGGTCTGTCTTGTTAGCATATCTGAGATTGATTCAATCATCTCATTAGGTATCCTGCAACTACTCAAAAGTACTCAACTAGACACAATGTACATGAGAGTTTGTTCTTATCTAGACTGTTTCCTGTCTCCTCCCTAACTCCTTAATGGCCTCTTTACTCCCTAGATCAAGTTCTTACTTATCTCCCCCTCTTCCCTCTGACTTTAAAAAGCCATGTCACTTGAAGCATCTTGATTAATCATATATTATTTAGCCCATAAGCTGTTTCAAATTGTGGCTATGATAAGTATTCTCAGGTGAATTTGTCACATTAGGAATAGCTCTCCCACTTGGTACCTGGGTACTTTATATATTTCATTCTTCTTCACTGTTGGATAAAAATAGGAAGAAAGGTTCCAAATGTTGAGCTTCTTGTATCATAGGATTCTTTCCATCAAACTTCTGACACAATCACTCTTCACTTTTTCTCTTGTAGGTTTTTTCCTTTTATTTTTTCAAAATTTTTAATCATTTTCAGAAATACTACATTCTACTTGATCATCTAGAAAGTAGAAATGCATTTTCCCACACTTTTCGCCTTCTTCTGCAGTAAGACTAACTCTTATCACCGATAGCAACAAAGAGCACAGAATCCATAGGTCACTGCAAAAATAACATTCTGTGCTGAGAGAAAATGAGTTCATTAGAAGTGGGATACTTATTCTTTAGGCATTGTTGTTAAAGACCTTTATAGCTAAATGCTTTGTCACATATTTGCTTTTCTAGGAACTACAGAAAAATGTGTTTTTAAAAAAGGCTTACCACTTCTTCTCAAGATACAATACCAGCTTATATACATAAGCTCTATATATGTCTCTAATCGGAAACAAGAATATTCCTGCCAAAGTTTCAAAATGAAAAGTGGCTTTCTACCAAAGTTATCCACAAGAATTCCAAGCAGAAACCATTCACTAGACACTTCCCTCTTCTTTTCTATTGCTTCTCTCCTTGCTGAGTAATTTCCAATACCATTTCTTGTCTGAATTTCGGATCCTGGTCCCAGTGACTAATCACACCCAGTCTTGATAACTCCTTTATCAGAGCACTTGGGTTAATCTCTACAAGTATAAGATGATACATATTTGCACCACAGATGTGTCTTATAAGACTTGTTAGGAATTCATCTCAAGTGGCGAGTATGTGGTGTGGCCCTATGGAACTGGTTCATTCTTCATTCATCCAATAACTATTTATTAATAGTTACAGTAGAGCATTGTGGATAGGACGTAGAAGGGGGGTAAAAATATAGTGGATTCAATTTCATCCTTTGTCAAATACAGATTTTAAGAGTCCAAACAAGTCACTTGTGACAGGCAACTCTCAACACAAAATAATTGCCAATCTTATGGATAAAAAAGCACACACTCACCCACACAGTGTACATAAATGTTCAAATGTGTGTTCGTGTGTGTCTTTGGATGTGTGTATATGTGGGATTATATTTTGGTATATTATTTGTACATTATATATATACACAATAATGCATATATATACATATACTTGTGTGTACATACACACACCAATTAGGTGTTTAGTACAGCTAATTTTTTGAAAGACATTTAATGAAGTACAAACATGGATTAGTGTGATAATGGAAATTTGTGAAATTAAAGATATGACTTTTGGAAGCATAAGAGTCTTCTTTGCCCTAGACTGAAAAAGTCATTGAAGACTGGACCAAACAGGATAAATTAAAAGAAATGTAAACCTGCTACAAAGCCTACCTGCTTATAGACTCTTCTGCAGAACTTTCTTCTGGTATTGTAGAAAAAAAGTAAAATACAATTAAAACTTACTACATAAATAGAATATGAAAAGCATAATTTTAAAGCACTTCTATAATGTATAAGGTGAAAAGCATAATTTAAAAGCACTTCTACAATGTGTTTTTTCGAGCAATGACAATATGATTTAAATGGAATTGTGCTACAGATAAATGTCTTTAAGTAGAATGAGGTGGGTAGAAAGAGGTGGTCTTTCTACAATATTAGATTAATTAAGTATTAGATATCTGTCAGTTATTTGGTTACATTAACTGCTTCACACTGACAGAACACAATATCTCTAGCAGTTATAATAAATATAAGTAACAAGCTGCTATGACATGATTAATCTGACTTTTTATGGAAGTAGATTGCAAAAAGACCACATTGGAAAAGATGACCTTTCTCACCACAATCCTCACAGATGGAATGTTTGAGATGTTGTACTGCCAAATTTAGCATGACATGGCACAATTTATTTGTTCCATTATGTAAATCAGGGAAATCCAGAGACTTTATATTACTATGACATAACATATTTCCACTTCTTCTCCATGGGCAAAAGGTCTAAAATAATGTAACTTATCTAGACCTCTACAATCCTTAGAAGAAATGGGTTAATGAGTAGCAAATCAATATATTTTCTCTTTTCAACCCTTCCTGGAAAGGGAAACAAAAAATAAAAGTGAAACTTCATATGCAATGCATATCTATTATTTCTTCTGACCTTTGACTGAAAAATATAGTATATATATATATATATATATATATATATATATATATATATATTCAGCTAGGAAATGAAATAAGCACTCCTATTTTTCTATCAACCATCACACAAATTTAAGGGAAAGAACTAAGAACTGACCATTTGCCCATTTCACTGGGTATATTATTTTATTATTTGACTCATAACTATTCTGCAAAATTTACTTTCTCCAAACCATTGAACACAATGCTGTCAGATTGTTTATGATCTTGTTATGTTCAACTAGATAGATTTCATTTGTATAGAAATCACAGTGATAAAAACTACTTCCATTGATAGAATACAATTTGGAGAGAAATTGCCTAAGTGAATTAATAAATCGAGGCATTTAGATGTTAAGCAACCTGGGTAGAGTCAACCAGGTAATATGTATCAAAAGTGGGTTTTAAATCTATGCCTTTTAGCTGTAAATGACAGCTTTTTATTCAGTTTTACCAACTGGCTAGGACCTTCAAGGGTATTCTCTGTGTCTATTCAGACTGAGAATTTAGTGTTTCTTGAATTCCCTGATGTATTTTGGAATTAAGACTTCTGTATAGAGCCTAATAAATATTGGGTTATTTAGTAAAGATTATATGAGTAACCAATATGACTCTTACATTCTTTCTCCCCATTTAAACATAAGCAAGCTAAAAATGTCATGCCATATTGTGCAACATAAAATGGTATTCCTAGATACTATCCCAAAGGGTGGAAGGTCTGAATAAGTTAGCTAAATTTATACAAAAAGTAGCTAATGTTTCTCCCTATTTAGATATGGTCAGGAGATATATTACTCTAGCATTTTTAAAAAAAGATAAAAGCAAGGAGGCAGAGCCAATATATCAGACAAATCTTTGTCTAAGTGCTTACTGGCTTCTCTCAGGTCAATACCAGATCAAGCATCTGAATTGATTTTGAAGAGATGGAACCCACAAATATTTGGAGTGTAATAGATATCCACTAGAAGATCTTTAGGAAGAACTGTCAAAATGTTAAGGTGGAGTGGAGGTGACCCACCATAGGTATGGTTCAAGGACCTAGGTAGGAGTGGCTTCTGCACACTGGGTAAATCTATTGGGAGTCTCTTAGCCAAAATACTGCAAAATATTGAATACTTATTCAAGAAATAAGTAGATCAGCTGACTAGCTGAGAGACCTTCAATGCAATTACAGAAGGCAAATAGTAAGACCCTAAAACCCAGCATAACAAGTGAGGTTTGGCCACACTCACACAGCCCTGGAAGGAAGCCTTTTTGCTTTAAGAGCAGACTTCGATCTTTAAAAATGAAAAGCAGAAAGAACTCAGACCATAGATAGGTTTTACGGAGACAGGGAAGAACAGATCTCAAATCCTGAAAACAGTGGAGGCAAAACACCTCCAGATGAAACCTCAAAAAGTGATATAAGTTGGGTCTCTATCCTAAGATTCTTTTGGAAGAATTCAAAAAGGATTTTAATAGAGAGTTAGAAGGGAAAACAGAATTTGTCTGAAGAAAACCACTCCTTAAAGATAGTTTTATCAAAATGGAAAATGAAAACAACTTTGAAAAAGAGAATGTGAAATGGGGAAAAATAAACAAAACAACTCATTTAAAAGTTCAATTGGCCAAATGCAAAAGAAGGTAAAAAAGCTTACTGGAGAAAATAATTCACTAAAAATTAGAATGAGACATCAAGAATCAGTCAAACCAAAAAGGAAAAAAACTAAAAAAATAGAATAAAATGTAAGATACTTCATTGGAAAACAGATGACCTGCAAAAAATCCTGGAGAAACACAATCTAAGGATTATTGTGCTACTTGAAAACCATTATGACAGAAAGAGCTTAGACAACATTTTTCAAGAAATCATAAATTGGAAGTCAGGAATATAAAAAACTACTATGGTGACAGGGAAGATCAAAACACCAACTCAGACGAGGACCAAATATCCACAGAGGATATCTCAAAGAGTGATATGAATTGGTCTCAAGCCCAAAGAGACTTTTTGAAAGTGCCCAGAAAAGACTTTGAAAAGCAAATCAGAGAGGTACTAGAAAAAATGAGAGGCATGCAAGAGTCAACAGGTTGGAAAAAGAAGGAAAAAAATTGATTGAAGAAAACTCCTTAAAAATATAATTGGCCAGATGCAAAAAAAAAAAAAAATACTGAAGAAAACATCTTCAAAAGTAAAATTACTCAAATAGAAAAAAAAACTAACAGAAGAAAATCACAAATTAAAAACCAGAATGGGGCAAATGTAAGATTTCTGATTCAGCAAGAATCAGTGAAACAAACTACCAAGAATAAATAAATGGAAGAAAATGTGAAATATTGTTATGGGCCAGAACTTGAAACAAGGTGTTAAGTCACTGGAATTAATAGAGGCAATGCTTATGTACTTTAGTTCATCCCTTTAGAGTTCACACCTTTAAGAGAGTTCACACATTAGAGTTCACATCTTTAAGAGAGGATATATAAGGAGGAGCTCCCACAAGTCCACTAGGGACTTCAGGAGATTCACAAGTCAGGATTCAGTGTGAGATTCACAAGTGGAGGAGACTCACAAGTCACAGAGAACCCACAATCCCACTCTGGGAGGAGGAGTCAATTTATTCCAACTTCAGCCTTTGTGCTGTATAGGCCTCTACTAAAGCTAACCAGGCCCCAGGAAAAGATTCAAGACTTGGAAAGAGAAAATAAAGGATTTGGGCAGCTGGCTGCATTTGGGGTGATTATTACTCTGAACTGAAAGGAAAGCTACCTCCAGAAGTTCCCCAAGAACTGTACTCCCAGAGAACGATTATATTTTAGAGAGAAGAATATCACAAAATATCTCATTGGAAAAAATGGCCAACCTAGAAATAGATCTGGAAGATATAATTTAAAATTATTGGCTATCCTGAAGGCCATGACCAAAAAAAGAGCCTGGATAGCATTCTTCAGGAGATCGTTAAAGAAAACTACCCTCATATTCTAAAAACAGAGGGGGAAATACTCATTAAAAAAGCCCAAACATCACCTTCAGATCCCACAAGGAGAACTACAAGGAACATTGTTTGGAAACTCTAAATCTATAATCTCAAAGAAAAAATATTGCAAGCTATCAAAAAACAACACAACACAACACAACAACAACAACAAATTCACATTATTGATGAGCACATTTTCAATCAGTCAAGATTACTCAGGATTTGGCAGTGCCTACAATAAAGAAATGGAGGGCCTGAAATAATATATGCTTGAAAGTAAAGGACTGAGGGTTATAACCAAAAATTTACTGCCCAATTAGACTCAGCATCATCTTTCATGGAAGACAATGGATTTTCAGTGAAGTAAGAGACTTTCAATCATTTTCATTGAAAAAAACAGAACTAAACAGAAAATTTAACCTATAAACACAGGACTCAAGCATAGAAAAGTAAACAGGAAGAAGATTTATAACTTTAAGAGGCTAAACTGTTTACATTTCTAGATAGAAAAAAATATATCTATAACTCTTGAGATTTGGGGCATAGGGGTGGGGAGGCATTATATGAAGAAAGGCTAGGGTTTTTGAATGAACTCTGATTTGATGATATCAAAGAGAAAGACATTAAGTGCTGGAAAAATGTCTGTACTGGAAAAAGAGGAAAGAGGATGTACAATGGGAAAATTCAAACACATTATGAAGTACAAAAGACCTATTAAAATTCAGGGGGAAAAGGGAAGGGGATGAGCCCTATCTAAAGTTCAGTCTTCTCAGTTTTGGCTGAGAAGAAGGAATAATAATCATTTAGTTGGGTATAAAAAATTAAATAACCTTATAAAGAAGTAGGAGAAGAAAGAGGACAAAAAAGGGAGAAAGAAGTTAGTAGGAAGGAAAAAAAATAAGAAAAAAGTTAAAAGAAGAGATTAAACAGTGATAGAAAAATCAATCTTTTTAATATACCCTTTAGGGTAGGGTGTATTAAAAACACAAGAAAGAGAAGGAGAAGGTGTGATAAAAGATAAGGCAGTGACTGGGGTGGAAAATAAAACACTTCTAAGGACAGGTGAAAAGAGAAAACAAAAGTATATACAAGGGAGAAAATAAGATAGGGGGAAATACAGAGCTGTTAATCATGATTATGAATGTGAATGAGATGAACTCTCCCACAAAACAGAAGGAAATAGCATAGTGGATTAAAAAACAGAATCCTACAATATGTTGTTTACAAGAAACACAGAGTAAAGATAAAAGGCTGGAATACAATTTACTATGCTTCAGTAAAAAAGAAAAAAAAAAGCAGAGGTAGAAATTCTGATCTCAAACAAATCATTTCCAATGGAGCAGTAATGAACTGAACCAGCTACGCCCAGAGAAAGAACTCTGGGAGATGACTAAAAACCATTACATTGAATTCCCAGTCCCTATATCTATGCCCACCTGCATTTTTTATTTCCTTCACAAGCTAATTGTACAATATTTCAAAGTCTGATTCTTTTTGTACAGCAAAATAACGTTTTGGTCATGTATACTTATTGTGTATCTAATTTATATTTTAATATATTTAACATCTACTGGTCATCCTGCCATCTAGGGGAGGGGGTGGGGGGGGGGGTAAGAGGTGAAAAATTGGAACAAGAGGTTTGGCAATTGTTAATGCTGTAAAGTTACCCATGCATATAACCTGTAAATAAAAGGCTATTAAATAAAAAAAAAAAAAGAAAGAAAGAAAGAAATTCTGATCTCAGATAAAGCAAAAGTAAAAAAACATATATTATTAAAAGACATAAGGAATCAAAGTACATCTTGATAAAGGGTACCCTAAACAATTAAGTAGTAACAGTACTAAAAGCATATGGGACAAGCGGTAGAGCAGCCAAATTCCTGGAGAAGTTTTTAAGCTACAAAAAGACTATTATTAGTGGGAGACTACAATCTTCTCCTGTCAGAATCAAGACAAAGCTAGTCACAAAATACCCAAGAAACAAACTACAGAGATTAATAGACTCCTAGAAAACCTAGATATGATAGACCTCTGGAGATATGTAAATAAGGAGGGAAAGGAATACATCTTTTTTTCAACAGTACATGGTACTTACACAAAAAATGAATATTTATTAGGGCATAAATCCTTACAATCAAATATAGAAGGGTAGAAATTGTAAATGCTTCCATTTCAGACTATAAGGCAATAAAATATTATATTCAATAAATGGCCAGGGAAAAATAGATTACTTAATTTCCAATTGTTTTTTAGTTCAATTATAAAAATGAGTGGTTCAAACAAATCATAGAAACAATCCATCATTTTATTCAAAAAAATGAGAAAAATGAGACAACATATTAAAACAAACTTATGGGACACAGCCAAAGGAGCACTGAGGGGGAAATTTTATATCTTTAAATAACTACATGAATAAAAAAGATAAAGAACAGACAAATGAATTGGGCATGCAATTAATAAAGCAAAAAAAAGAACAAATTAAAACTTCCCAATTAAATACAAAATGAGAAAATTCTAAAAACAAAAGGAAAGATTAATAAAATTGAAAGTACTAAAACTATTTGAAATAACAAAACAATGATTTGGTTTTATGAAAAAAAAAACTAAAAAAAATCTTTGGTTAATGTGACTAGAAAACAAACAAACAAACAAATCACAAGCATCCAAAATGAAAGGGGTGAACTTAACACCAATGAAAAAGAAATTAAAGCAATAATTAGGACTATTTTACCCAACTATATGGCAGCTAATGCAACAAACTATCCAAAATGGATGAATATTTACCAAAATATCGATTGGCCAGAAGAGAAAATAAATGACTGAACTAGTCCCATTTCATAAAAAGAAATTGAGCACTAGAAAAGACTCCAGATGGATTCACAAGTAAATTCTACCAAACATATAAAGAACAATTAACTCCAATACTATATAAACTATTTCAGAAAATAGGTAAAGAAGGAGTACTGCCAAATTTCTTCCATGACACAAATATGGGATACCTAAACCAGGAATAGTCAAAACAGAGAAAGAAAGTACAGAGTGGACTTTTAGGGGCAGAGTCAAGATGATGGAGAGGACACCCTTGTCTTTCTGACCTTTTCCTATAACCCTCAGACTAATTAGCAAATCCAGTCTCTAAATTAACTCTGGACCAGCAGAATACATAAATATTGGGAGTGCAACAAAATACCAGCAGAAGTTAATTTCGAGGATGACCAGAAAAAGATCTATTTCGGTTGGCAACAAGGGAGACTGGCCAAGTGTGAGCAGTGCAGAGTACCCAGGAAATGCAGACTCTGTGTGGTGGAGAATCTATGGGGAGGAATTTACAGCAGTATTGGCTACTCTGCCCTGGTTGCAGGCCAGGAGATCAGCTGAGCAGTTAGAAAACATCCAACACAAAAACAAAAGGTAAATAGTGAACCCCAAAATGCCAGAATCTCATGGACTTGGCCATGCTCACCCAGCAGTGGGAATGAGTTAGCACTGACCCAGCATAGGCACCACCACTTGTAGAGGAAGCTTGGAAAACAGATCCTGCCCTAAAAGCAGACTTTAACGTTTTTGTGTTTTTTTTTTAATGAGTGAAAAAGCAAAGAGAGCTCTGACAATAGACAGTTTTATGGTGAAAGAGAACAGATTTCAAAACTTGAAGAGACTAAAAGCCTCTCTCTAGATGAAGCCCCAAAACATTATATAACCTGATCCCCATCACACAAGGCTCTCCTATAAAAAATTTAAAATGGATCTCTAAAGAAAGCTAGAAGAAAATGGGGAAGAGAAGTGAAAACTTTGCAAGAGTGTTTGGAAAAGGCATATAACTCATGAAAAGATAGATTTGATAAAATAGAAAAAGAAAACAAGTTCCAGAAAAACAGAATTTGTGAAACAGAAAAGGAAAATAACTCCTTAAAAACAGAATTTGTGAGAAGGAAAAAGAAAATAACTCCTTAAAAACAGAATTTGTGAAATGGAAAAAAATTCCATAGAACAAAACAACTCATTTAAAATTCAACTGGACAAATATAAAAAGAAGTAAAAAAAAGTAAAGGAAGAAAATAATTCAGTAAAATTCAGAAATGAACAAATGGAAATGAATGATTCAATGAAACAACAATTAGTTAAGCAAAATCAAAAACAAAATAGAAAAAAAATGTAAAATACCTAATTGGGAAAACAACTGACCTGGAAAATAGATCTAGGAGAGACAATTTTAAGAATTATTGGACTCCCTTAAAAACCATGATGAAAAAATAGCCTAGACTATTTTTCAGGAAATTATTAAAGAGAACTGCCCAGATGTGCATCAGAAGGCAAAATAACCATTGAAAGAATTCACTGAACACTTCTTGAAAGAGATTCCAAAATTAAAAATCCAAGGAATATTGTGGCTAAATTTCAGAACCATTGGAACAAGATAAAAATATTGCAAACAGTCAGAAAGAAACAATTCAAATAATGAGGAGACACAATAAGGATTACCCAGGACCTAGCAGCTTCCACTTTAAAGGATAAAAGGGGCCTGGAATCTAATATTCCAAAAGGTAAAGGAACATGGAATGCAGCCAAGAATAAATTATCCTGCTAAACTGAGCATTTTCTTTCAGGAAAGAAGAAGGCCATTCAGTGAAAACAATGAATTCTATTTATTTCTAATGAAAAGACCAGGACTAAACAAAAAATTTGATCTCCAAATATAGAACTCAAGAGAAGCATAAAAAGGTAAAAAGAAAAGAATTCTTGAGAACTTTATTTCTGTTATGGGTATATATATAAAGTACATGTATAATCTGATTTACTGTTATAATATAAAAAAGAAATTAGAGGTGGAAAGGAGATTGTATTAAAAAAAGGCAGAAAGGAAGTAAAATAAGGCAAATTACATCTCAGGAAAAAGCAAAGAAAACCTATTATAATTGAGAGAAAGAAGGGAGGGTGATGAACATTGTGGGAATCATACTTTCATCAGATTTGGCTCAAAGAAAGAATATTAGATATATTTGGATTCACCAAGAAATTTCTCTAACCTTATAGAAAAGTGGCAGGGGAAAGAGGAAAAGTGAAGAGATAGTCTAAATAGAAGGGAAAACAGAAATAATAGGGGAAAGGTATAATAAGGGAGAGGGACTCTAAAGGAAGAATGCTTTAGGGAAATAGTGCTCCTAAGTAAAATACTGGGGATGAGGGAAAGGGGAAAAGAAAGGAGAAAAATATAATTTGGGGTTAATAAAATGGCAGGAAATACAGAATTAGTAGTTTTGACCATAAATGTGAATGGGTTGAACTCTATCATAATGTGTAAGCAGATATCAGACTGGATTAAAAGCCAGAATCCTACATTATGTTGTTTACAAGAAACATTTAAAGCACAGTGAAACATAGTTAAAAAAATAAAAAGCTGGAGCAGAATCTATTATGCTTCAGGTGAAGCAAAAAAAACAAACAAACAAAAACAAAACAAAACGGGGTAGCCATCTTAATCTCAGATCAAGCAAAATCAAAAATTGATCTAAAAGAGATAAGAAAGGAAACTACATCTTGCTAAAGAGTAACACAGATAATGAAGCATTATCGATATTAAAAATATATGCACCCCGTGGTATAACATGTAAATTCCCAAAGGAGAGGTTAAGAAAATTGCAAGAAGAAATAGACAGCAAAACTGAATAAGCGAGAGATTTCAACCTTGGTCTCTCAGAACTAGATAAATCAAACCACAAAATAAATAGAAGTGAAAGAGGTAAATAGACTACTAGAAAAGTTAGGTTTGATAGATTTTTGGAGAAAATTGGAGACAGAAAGGAGTAAAATTTCTTCTTGGCAGTTCATGGAGCCTATACAAAAACTGACCATATATTAGTACATAAAGACCTCAAAATCAAATGCAGAAAGGCAGAAATAGTAAATGAATTTTTTTTCAGATCATGATGCAATAAAAATTACATTCAATAAAAGGGCAGGGGAAAATAGACCAAAAAGTAATTAGAAACTAAATAATTTCATCTTAAAGCATGAATGCATGAAATAGCAAATCATAGACACAATCAATAATTTCATCCAAGAGAATGACAATAATGAGACAACATACCTAATTTGTTGGATGCAGTCAAGATGGCAATAAGGGGAAATTTTATATCTCTAGATACTTATTTGCATAAAATAGAGAAAAAGAAGATCAATGAATTGGGTTGAAACCAAAAAAGCTAGAAAATAAAAACAAATTTAAAAAACTAATTAAATACCAAACTTGAAATTCTAAAAATAAAAGATAGGTCAATAAAATTGAAATTAAAAAAACTATTGAATTAATAAATAAACCTAAAAGATGGTTTTATGAAAAAAATCAACAAAATAGGTAAATCTTTATTCAATTTTATTAGAAAAATTTTCTTCTTTCATTAGAAAAGAGGAAAATGAAATTGTTAGTCTCAAAAATGAAAAGGGAGAACTTTCCACCAATTAAGAGGAAATAAGAGCAATAATTAGAAGTTACTTTGCCAGTAAATTTGACAACCTAAGTGAAATGGAGGAATACCTACAAAAATATACATTACCCAGATTAACATAAGAGGAAATAAATTACTTAAATAATCCCATTTTATAAAAAGAAATAGAACAAACTCAATCAATTCCCTAAGAAAAAATCCCTAGGACCAGATGAATTTACATGTGAATTCTACAAACATTAAAAAAAATGAACTCCAATACTATATAAACTATTTTAAAAAAATAGGGAATTAAAGACTCCTACCAAATTCCTTTTATGAAACAGACATGGTATACTGATACCTAATCCAGGTAGGATTTAAACAGAGAAGGAAAATTATAGACCAATCTGAATATTGATGTGAAAATCTTAAAATATTAGCAAACAGATTACAGAAAATCATCACCAGTATAATATGCCATGACCAAGTATGATTTATACCAGGAATAGAGGGGTCTGGTTCAATATTTGGAAAACTATTAGCATAATTGACTATATCAATAATCAAATTAACAAAAACCAATATGACTATCTCAATAGATGCAGAAAAAGCATTTGATAAAATCTAACAGACATTTCTATTATAAACACTAGGAAGTGTTGGAATAAATGGAATTTTCTTTAAAATAGTCAGTAGTATCTATTTAAAACCATCAGCAAACTTTATTTTTAATGGGCATAAACTGGAATCATTCCCAATAAATCAGCAGTGAAAGAAGATTGCGCACTATCACCATTACTATTCAATATTGTATTAGAAATGCTAGCTTTGGCAATAAAAGAAGAAAAAGAGATTTAAGGAATTAGAGTAGGAAATGAGGGAACCAAATTAGTTCTCTTTGCAAATAATATGATGGTATATTTAGAGAACCCAAGAGAATTAAGAAAACGAAAGAAAATGAGAAGTATGAGAAGTAATCCACAATTCTGGCAAAGTTTCAGGATACAAAATAAATGTACATAAATCATCAGCATTTTTATACATCATTAAAAAAATCCAACAGCAAGAAATACAAAGAGAAATTCCATTTAAAATAACTGTCAATGGGAAAAAATATTTGGGAATCCATCTGCCAAAGGAGAGTCAGGAATTATATGAGCAAAACTACAAAACACTATCCACACAAATAAAGTCAAATCTAAGCAATGGGAAAAATATAAAGATGACAATACAACCTAAACTAATCTATTTATTGAGTGCTATCCAATCAAACTCCCAAGAAACTATTTTACTCAACTAGAAAAAATAACAACAAAATTCATCTGGAAGAACAAAAGGTAAAGAATTTCAAGGGAATTAATGAAAACAAAAGCAAACGAAGGTGGCCTAGCTGTACCAGATATAAAACTGTATTATAAAGCAGTGGTGATCAAAACCATTTAGTACTAATCAGTTCCATTTGTTCAATAATGAATAGAACCAGCTATACCAGCGAAAGAACTCTGGGAAATGAGTGTGAACCACTACATAGCACTTCCAATCCCTCTGCTTCATTATTTCAAAGTCCAATTCTTCTGTGCAGCAAAATAACTGTATGGATATGTTTACATACATTCAACATATACTTTAACATATTTAATATGTATTGGTCTACCTGCCATCTGGAGGAGGGGGTGGGGGAAAGGAGGGGAAAAATTGGAACAAAAGATTTTGCAATTGTCAATGCTGAAAAATTACCCATGTATATCTTGTAAATAAAAGGCTATAATTAAAAAAAAAAATTTGGTACTGGCTAAGAAATAGAGCAGTTGATCAGTTGAATAGGTTAGGTTCACAGGCAAAAACCAAAGATTCTAGTTTTTGGGCTAAGTATTCACTATTTGACAAAAACTGCTGGGAAAATTGGAAACTAATATGGCAGAAACTATATATTGACCCATACCTAACACTGTATACCAAGATAAGATTGAAATGGATTCATGATGTAGACATAAAGAATTATATTATAAACAAATTAGAAGAACACAGAATAGTTTACCTGTCAGATCTATGAAGGAGGAATGAATTTGTGACCAAAGAAGAGTTAGAGATTATTGATCACAAAATAACTAATTTTGATTATATTAACTTAAAAAGTTTTTGTACAAACAAAAATAATGCAGAAGAGATTAGAAGGGAAGCAATAAATTGGGAAAACATTCTTACATTTAAGGGTTCTGATAAAGGCCTCATTTCTAAAATATATAATGAATTGACTCAAATTTATCTTAGTTCAAGCCATTCTTAAATTGATAAATGGTCAAAGAATATGAATAGGCAATTTTCAGATGAAGAAATTGAAACTATTTGTAGTCATATGAAAAGGTGTTCAAAATCTCTATTGATCAAAGAAATGCAAATTAAGGCAACTCTGAGATACCACTATACACCTGTCAGATTGGTTAAGATAATAGGAAATGATAATGAATAATATTGGAGGGGATAGGGAAAATTGGGACACTCGTATATTGTTAGTGGAACTGCTCCAACCATTCTGGAGCAGTTTGAAACTAGACTCAAAAAGTTATGAAATTGTGCATATCCTTTTATCCAGGAATGTTTCTAGTAGGATTATATCTCAAAGAGATCTTAAAGGAGGGAAAGGGACTCACACATACAAAAATGTTTGTGGCCGCCATTTTTGTAGTGGCAAGAAACTGGAAACTGAGAGGATGTCCATCAATTGGAGAATGGCTGAATAAAGTATGGTATATGAATGTTATGGAGTATTACTGTTCTGTAAGAAATGACCAGCAGGATGATTTCAGGGAGGCCTAGAGAGACTTACACGAACTGATACTGAGTGAAATGAGCAGGACCAGTTGATCATTGTACACAGCAACAAGAAGACAATACAACAATCAATTCTGATGGGCATGACTCTCCTCAACAGTGAGATGATTCAAACCAGTGCCACTTGTTCAGTGATGAAGAGAGACATCTACACCCAGAGAGAGGACCATGGGAACTGAATGTGGACCACAACATAGCATTATCACTCTCTCTGTTGTTGTTTGCTTACATTTTGTTTTCTTTCTCAGTTTTTTTCTTCCTTCTTGATCTGATTTTACTTATGCAGCAAGATAACTATAAATATATATACATATAATAGATTTAACATATATTTCAACATATTTAACATGTATTGGATTATCTACCAGCTAGTGGAATGGATGAAGTTAATGAGGGAAAAATTTGGAACAAAAGGTTTTGCAAGGGTCATTGTGGGAAAATTACTCATGTATATGTTTTGTAAATAAAAAGTTTTAATAAAAATAATAAAGCACTTAAAATACTGAAAAGAAAAGTACAATGCAAGTTCCCTAATAATATCATGCAATAATTAAAATAAAATATTAGCAAGAGATATAGCAATTTATCAGCAGGATAATATACTGTGACCAAATGGGATTTATAGCAGAAATGCAGTGCAGATTCACTATCAGGAAAACTATTACCTCAGTCAACCATATCAACAACAAGGCCAAGAGACATCATATGATAACCTCAATAGATGCAGAAAAAGCTTTTGATAGAACACAGCACCCATTCCTATTAAAAACTTTGGAGAATATAGGGATGAAGGGAACTTTCATTAAAATAATTAGCAGCATCCATGTAAAACCTACAGCAATCATTTTTTGTAATGTAAAGAACCTGGTCATGTTTCCAATAAGGTCAGCAGTGAAACAAGAATGCTCATTGTCAACACAATTATTCATCATTATAATAAGAAATGTTGGCTTTCACAATAAAAAAAGAAAAAAAATGAAAGCGATTAGAATAAGCAATGAGGAAATAAAACTATCACTCTTTGCCAATGATACAATGATATATTTAGAGGATGCTAGAAAACTATCCAAAAACCTACTAGAAATAATTTACATGTTTTGCACAGTTGCAGGATATAAAACAAACCCAGACAAATCATCAGAACTTCTATATATTACTGACAAAGCCCATCAGCAAGATATAGAAAGAGAAATTCTATTTAAAATAACTAAACACAAAATAAAATATTTTGGGGTCAATCTGCCAAGACCAATCCAAGTACTACATGAAAACAATTACAAAACATTTATCACTCCAATAAATTCACATCTAAACAACTGGAAAAATATCAATTGCTAATGGGTAAGTTGAATATAATAACAATTATATTTCTGCCTAAATTGGCCAACTTGTTCAGTGCCATACCAACCAAACTACCAAAACATTATTTTATAGAATTAGGAAAAATAATAACAAAATTCATCTGGAAGAACAAAAAATCAAGAATATCACAGAATTTAATGGGAAAAAATATAATAAGTGGTGGTGGCTTAGCAGTACCCAATCTAAAACTATATTATAAAGCAGCAATCATCAAAAACATTTTATACCAGTTAGAGTAGTGGATCAGTAGAATAAATTAGAAACACGTGATAACAATAATCAAGGTGTATAGTAATCTGGAATTTGATAAACCCCCTAAACTCTAGCTTATAGAATAAGAACTCACTATTTGACAAAAATTGCTGGGGAAACTGGAAAATAATGTCAGAAACTCAGCATATACTGGCATCCCACACTCAATACCAAAATAAGGTGAAAATGGGTACATAATTTGTGCACAAATATAATAGCATAAACAAATTAATAGAGCAAGGGATGATTTCCCTATCAGATATTTGGAAAAAGAAGTAATTTGTGACTAAAGAAAAACTAGAGAACATTCTGAAAGGCAAAATGGACAACTTTGATTACATTAAATTAAAAAGTTTTTTGCAAAAAAAAAAAAAAAAAAACAAAAAACCAAGAAGACCAAAGTTAAAAGGGAAGTACAAAGCTGGGGGAAAAATCTTTACAGCCAATGTTTCTGACATAGTTCTCATTTCTAAAATACATAAAGAATGGTATCAAATATGCTAGAATAGACATGATTTGAAAATGGTCAAAGGATAATAAATTGCAGATGACAAAATTAAAAACATTTATAGTCATGTAAAAAAACGCTCTTAATCACTCTTGTTTAGAGATGTGCAAATTAAAACAACTCTGAGGTATCACCTCATACCTCTCAGATTAGCTAAGATGACAGGACAAGATAATAAATGTTGGAGGGGACATGGGAAAACTGGGACTCTAACGCATTGTTGGTAGAGTTGTGAAATGATCCAACCATTCTGCAGAGCAACCTGGAATTGTGCCTAAAGGGCAATCAAACTGTATATACCTTGTATTTCAGTAGTAGCATTACTGAGTTGTCTCCCAAGGAAATCATAAAAAAGGGAAAAGGACCTACATGTGCAAATATTTTTGTAGCAGCTATTTTTATGGTTTCAAAAATTAGAAAATGAGTAGATGCCCATTCATTTGGGAATGGCTGAACAAGTTGTGGTATATAAAGGTAATGGGATATTATTGTTTTATAAAAATGATTATTAAGGTAATTTTAGAAAGGCTGTAAAGATTTACATGCTAAGTAAAACAAGAAGAATCAGAAATACACTGTACAAAACAAGAGCAAGAATATGCAGTGATTAACTATGAAAGTCTTGGTTCTTCTCAGCGGTTAATTGATCCAAAACAATCCCAATAGGCTTTAAAAGAAAATGGCATCTACTGCCAGAAACAGAACTGGAAATTAAATATAAATCAATACATGGCATATTCACTTCTTTTTGCTGTTTTTCCCCCTCTCTCATGGTTTTTCATTTTGATTCTGATTTTTCTCTCCCAACATAATTCATAAAAGCAAAAAAATATTAAAATTAAATATTTTTTATTAAAAAGAAGGAATCATCAAGGGAACTTGCCCTAAATGTTTTAGAACTGGAAGGTAAAATGGCCATTGAAAGAATCGACTGATCACTTCCTGAAGGAGACCCCAAAATGAAAACTTTAAGGAATATTATAATAAATTAACTTCCTAATCTTTTAACCATTTAAAATACAAACATTAATATTTTTAGCTATAAACTAAAATTTTGCCTTATACAGGAAATAATATTGGTTATTATGTATTCATATAATCAATATCTATATTCTGATACCTTCTTTGAACATATCTATGGACAGGTTGTATCACTAATAAGTCATACTCTTCAATAGTACTTATAATTAATTTTGTTACTGACTATAATATTTTCTTTATTAATTTCATCACAGACACCCCATTGTCAATGAGATTATTGATATAATAATTTTTATTAAAATTGGATTAGAAATTTTTTAAAGTATTTAACATTTTTATGTGTAATTAACATGATAAAATATAATATGAGATTTTTTATGAATAGAACTTCACTGTTACCCCTGAAATGCTTGCCACAACAATTTCATATATACTTAAAATTAAATGCTGCTTTTTCTACCTTTGTGATTTCTCATGTCTTCCACAAGGAAAGGTTTACATAACCATAACTCATCTCCATCTGATTGTGTAATGCCCATTAATTAAAAGTGCTTGATCACTCTTTGCTTTCCTATAAGAAAATTATCTAAGCTTCCTGCTTTCATCACTATTCAAGTAGTAATCACCTGAATATCTGATCTATATTTCTTCTGTGGTAATGGATAAATTGATTTGAAAAAACATAATTTTATAAATGTAAACTTATCATAATTAGTCTAAGTCAGTAAGTTTTCAAATGGTCCATATAGCAGTCTAAAGAGTTAGAATTAGAAGCTCAGCCAGAAAATGGTCTCTCTTCTACAGTTTAACTATATGAATGAAGAGGTTGCAAAGTTTTCTAAGGATCAAGTTGGAGGTGGGTATGTATGAAAATATCTGCAGAAAATGTAGCATCATATCTATGCATTGACTTTCAAACCTGTTCCTATGTTCCTTGGTCTTATTATTAATTTTTCATTTTTATAAGTTTGTATTAAGGGAAAGATTTATGAACGTTCTAAAATTTTGACAATATTTAAAATGTATTTCCAAAGTTTGGATAAGTGATTTACAAAGTTCCATGAAAGAACGAAGACTCTGCTCTTCTACTGTTTGATTGTTTTCTCAATCAATCAATCTATATTCATTTATAATATGAATTATTTGTTTAGCTCATATTTAAGAATAAAAACATCATAATGTCAAATATAATATTCACTATTTTTAAGTGTTAAAGAGTTTCCATATGATTTGGTTAAACATTCAGAATAATTTAGAAGTCAGAAAATTGATAAGTAGCTTGATTTTATTTTTTAGTAAAGCAAACAATAACAACACAAACAGTTTTTGCAGTTTCAGGGTAGTAGACCTACAAGGGTACTAAATCATTAACCAAAGATAAGACAATTCCTATTGCTTTGAAATGTAAAATTAAAATAGAAAAAACCCAGAGAACTTATGAATTTTAAGATTGTTCTCTAATATTTTAAAAATTATTTATTTGGGTTTATCAGTTCTACCTTTTTTGTCCAGGGATGGTGCACCCAAAGCAAATCCAGTACTAGAAGCCTTTTCTGAACAGCTGATTTGAGATGAACAGGTATTATAAAGTTCCTTCTGTTTTTCAATTTGTTTGTGATAAATATGTCTAAAATAAAAAGTAAAACATAATAAATCTATATCAAGCAAGATAAAAATTATATGTAACAAGTCTTTGTGTATCTCAAATCTTAGATTTTAAATATTTCTTTTTTAATGTTTTAATAAAGTCTGGAGAGCAAAATTAATCTTTCAATCTAGATATAATACACTTGTCTTCAGAGTCACAGTAATATAGAATTATAGACTTAAAACTGATAAGGATTATTTGGGGCATTAACATTAACCTCTTTATTTTATCAATTAAATAACTAAATCCCAGAAAGTTTACAGTTATCCAAGGTCATACATATCATGAGGAGCATAATCTTTCCCCAAGACTCCAAGTTGAACATCCTTAACCCCTGGCAAATTGCCTCTCTGTGAATTCTAATGTTGACTATCAACATTTATGATTCTTTTTTGTTAGCACTCATGTGAAGGTATTCAAGACATAAAAGGATTTTCTCTAAAACTTAAAACTTTAGGTCTCTTACAATTGAGAGATGTCAGCAAGACATTAAAATAGAAACAAAGAACACAAACCACTGCCAGTATAAATGTGCCTTATTATTATTATTAAATTATATAACTTCTGTGAAGGTCAAACAAAATGTTGGAAAACCTTTAAAAACCTATTAAAATAGCAGCTATTATCATTATCACTTCTGAAAATTTAATCTTAACAATTTAAGACTGTGATTCTATCTCATATCTCTTTTGCTTATGTCATACTGAACTTCGATAACCTAAGTTTGCCATTTGCTCAATGGTTTTTTAGGTTTCTTTTTTTAAAATTATAGGTTTTTATTGATAGAACATATGCATGGGTAATTTTTATAATATTGTCCCTTGCACTCACTTCTGTTCGAACTTTTCCCTTCCCTCCCTCCACCACCTCTCTCCTAGATGGCAGGCAGTCTTATACATGTTAAACATGTTAAAATATATCTTAGATACAACATATGTGTGCAGATCCATACAGTTTGCTTGTTGCACAAGAAAAATTGGATTCTAAAGGTAAAAATAACCTGGGAAGAAAAACAAAAATGTAGTTACTCCACATTCAATTCCCAGTGCTCCTTCTCTTGAGTGTAGCTGATTCTGTTCATCATTGATCAACTGGAACTGAATTAGACCTTCTCTTTGTCGAAGATAGCCACTTCCATCAGAAAACATCCTCATACAAATTGTTGTTGAAGTGTATAATGATCTCCTGGTTCTGTTCATTTCACTTAGTATCAGGTCATGTAAGTCTCTCCATGCCTCTCTGAAATCAATCTGCTGGTCATTTCTTACAGAACAATAATATTCCATAATATTCATATACCACAACTTACCCAACCATTCTCCAATTGATGGATATCCATTAAATTTCCAGTTTTTAGCCACTACAAAAAAGGGCTGCCACAAACATTTTGGCACATACAGGTCCCTTTCCCTTCTTTATTCTCTTTGAGATATAAGCCCAGTAGTAACACTGCTGGATCAAAGAGTATGCAGAGTTTGATAACTTTTTGAGCATAATTCCAAATTGCTGTCCAGAATGGTTGGATTCGTTCACAACTCCACCAACAATGCATCAGTGACCCAATTTTCCCGCATCCCCTCCAACATTCATCATTATTTTTTCCTGTCATCTTAGCCAATCTGACAGGTGTGTAGTGGTATTTCAGAGTTGTCTTAATTTGCATTTCTCTGATTAATAATGATTTGGAGCATCTTTTTATATGGCTAGAAATAGTTTCAACTTCATAATTTGAAAATTGTCTAGTCATATCTTTTGACCATTTATCAATTGGAGAATGGCTTGATTTCTTATAAATTAGAGTCAATTCTCTATGTATTTTGGAAACGAGGCCTTTATCAGAATCTTTAACTGTAAAAATGTTTTCCCAGTTTTATTGCTTCCCTTCTAATCTTGTCTGCATTAGTTTTGTTTGTACAAAGGCTTTTTAATTTGATATAATCAAAATTTTCTATTTTGTGATCAATAATGATCTCTACTTCTTCTTTGGTCACAAATTCCTTCCTCTTCCACAAGTCTGAGAGGTAAACTATCCTATGGTCTTCTAATTTATTTATAATCTTGTTCTTTATGCCTAAATCATGAACCCATTTTGATCTTATCTTGGTGTATGGTGTTGAGTGTGGGTCCATGCCTAATTTCTGCCATACTAATTTCCAGTTGTCCCAGTAGTTTTTGTCAAATAGTGAATTCTTATCCCAAAAGTTGGGATCTTTGGGTTTGTCAAACACTAGATTGCTATGGTTATTGACTATTTTGTCCTATGACCCTAACCTATTCCACTGATCAACTAATCTATTTCTTAGCCAATACCAAATGATTTTGGTGACCACTGCTTTATAATATAGTTTTTGATCAGGTACAGGTAGAACACATTCATTTGATTTTTTTTCATTAGTTCCCTTGAAATTCTTGATCTTTTGTTCTTCTATATGAATTTTGTTATTATTTTTCTAGGTCATTAAAATAGTTTTTTGGGAGTCTGATTGGTATAGCGCTAAATAAATAGATTAGGGAGTATTGTCATCTTTATTAAATTTGCTCAGCCTATCCAAGAGCACTAAATTTTTTCCAATTTTTTTAAATCCGACTTTATTTGTGTGGAAAGTGTTTTATAATTTTGCTCATATAATTCCTGACTTTCCTTTAATAGATAGATTCCCAAATATTTTATGCTATCGACAGTTATTTTGAATGGAATTTCTCTTTGTATTGCTTGCTGTTGGATTTTGTTGGTAAGTTATAAAAATGCTGAGGATTTACGTGGATTTATTTTGTATCCTTCAATTTTGCTAAAGTTGTGAATTATTTCTAATAGCTTTTTAGTATAATTTCTGGGGTTCTCTAAGTATACCATCATATCATCTGCAAAGAGTGATAATTTGGTTTCCTCATTACTTACTCTAATTCCTTTAATCTCTTTCTCAACTCTTATTGCTGAGGCTAACGTTTCTAATACAATATTGAATAATAATGGTGATAGCGGGCAACCATGTTTCACTCCTGATCTTACTGGGAATGGTTGCAGTTTTTCTGCATTGCATATGATGCTTAGTGATGGTTTTAAATATATGCTCCTGACTATTTTGAGAAAAACTCCCTTTATTCCTATCCTCTCCAGTGTTTTTATTAGGAATGGATGTTGGATTTTATCAAATGCTTTTTCTGCATCTATTGAGATAATCACATGGTTTTGTTAATTTGGTTATTAATATAGTCAATTATACTACTAGTTTTCCTAATATTGAACCAGCCCTGCATTCCTGGTATAAATCCTACTTGGTCATATTGTATTATCCTGGGGATGATTCTCTGTAATCTTTTTGCTAATATTTTATTTAAAATTTTAGCATCAATATTCATTAGGGAGATTGGTCTATAATTTTCTTTCTCTGTTTTCAACCTACCTGGTTTAGGTATCAGTACCATATCTGTGTCATAAAAGGAATTTGGTAGGACTCATTCAATCCCTATTTTTTTTCAAATAGTTTATATAACATTGGAGTTAATTGTTCTTTAAATGTTAGGTAAAATTCACATGTAAATCCATCTGATCCTGGGGATTTTTTTCTTAGGGAGTTGATTAATAGCTTATTCTATTTCGTTTTCTAAAATGAGACTGTTTAACCAATTTACTTCTTCCTCTTTTAATTTGGACAAGCTATATTTTTTAAGGTATTCTTCCATTTCATTTAAGTTATCGAATTTCTTGGCATGAAGTTGGGCAAAGTAATTCCTAATTATTGTGCTAATTTCTCTTCATTAGTGGTGAGTTCTGTCTTATTTTTAAGTCTACAATTTGATTTTCTTCTTTCCTTTTTTAAATAAGATTTACTAAGGGCTTATTTTGTTGGTTTTTTCATAGAACCAACTCAATTTTATTTATTAATTCAATAGTTTTTTTTACTTTCAATTTTATTAATCTCTCCTTTTATTTTTAGAACTTTAGAACTTCAATTTTTAGAACAAAACTTAGTGCTTGATTGAGGGTTTTTAATTTGTTCCTTTTCTAGCTTTTTTAGTTGCAAGCCCAATTCATTGACCTTCTCTTTCTCTATTTTATGCAAGTAGACCTCTAGAGATATAAAATTTCACCTTATTAGTGCTTTGGCTGCATCCCACACATTTTGGTATGATGTCTCATTATTATCATTTTTCTTGGATGAAGTTATATCTGTATGATTTGCTGTTTCACCCAATCATTCTGTAGTATGAGATTATTTAGTTTCCAAATATTTTTTGGTCTATTTTCCCCTGGCTTTTTATTAAATGTAATTTTCATTGTATTGTGATCTGAAAAGGTTACATTTAGTATTTCTGCCTTTCTGCATTTGAATTTGAGGTTTTTATGTCCTAATACATGATCAACTTTTGTATAGGTTTCACGTACTGCTGAGAAGAAAGTGTACTCCTTTCTGTCTCTCTTTAGTTTTCTGCAGAGATCTATCATACCTAACTTTTTTGGTATTCTATTTACTTTTTTGACTTCTTTAAGTGGTTTGTGATTTATCTAATTCTAGGAATGCAAGATTGAGATCTCCCACTATTATAGTGTTGCTGTCTATTTCTTCTTGCAGCTCTCTTAATTTCTCTTTTAAGAATTTAGATGCTACACCACTTGGTGCATATATATTTAATATATTGATATTGTTTCATTATCTATGCTTACCCTTTAGCAAGATATAGTGTCCTTCCTTCTCTCTTTTAATTAAATCAATTTTTGCTTTTGCTTGATCTGAGATGAGAATGGCTACCCCTGCTTTTTTGACTTCACCTGAAGCATAGTAGCTTCTGCTCCAGCCTTTTACCTTTACTCTGTATGTATCGCCCTGCTTCAAGTGTGTTTCCTGTCAACAACATATTGTAGGATTCTGGCTTTTAGTCCAGTCTTCCATCTGCTTCTGCTTTATGGGGGAGTTTACCCCATTCACATTTACGGTTAAAATTACTAATTCTGCATTACTTGCCATCTTGTTAACCCCTGCTTTTGCTTTTCTCCTTTCCTTTCCCCTTCTCCCCATTCCCCCATATTAAACTTGTGAGCACCATTTGCCTCTCACAGCCCTCTCTTTTTAGGATCCTTCTTCTGTCCTCCCCCTATTTTCACAATTTCTGTATTCCCTTCCACTTAGCTTACTTCTTCTCTTTTCACTTTTCCCCTCCCACTTTTCAATGAGGTGTTATTAGAAGTTTCTTTGTAGATTGAATATATCTAATATTTTTTTCCTTTAAACCAATTCTTATGAGAGTAAGATACACACTTATGTTCATTTCCCTCCTTTCTTCCCCTCAGATATAATAGGCTTCCTTTGCCTCTTTGTCAGATATAGTACTCCCACTTTACCCTTTTTCTGGTACAATTTCCTTTACACCTCTAGTTTCTAGAACAAATTATACATGTGTTCTTTATGTATCTTTATAACAGAAATATAGTTCCCAAGATTTCTTTTTTTACCTTTTTATGTTTCTCTTGAATCCTATATTTGTAAATAAAACTTTTTGTTTTGTTCTGTTTTTTCATCAGAAATAGATGAAATTTATCTATTTCATTGAATGTCCACTTCTTCCCTGGGAAAAAAAAATGCTCATTTTGGCTGTGTAACTTATTCTTAGCTGCATACCAATAAGCTGCATACCAAGTTCCTTAGCCTTTCGAAATATCAGATTCCAGGCCCTTTGATCCTTTCATGTGGACACTGCTAGATCCTGAGTAATCCTTATTGTGGGTCCTCTATATTTGAATTTTTTTTTCTAGCTGCTTGTAGTATTTTTTTCCTTGGTCTGATCGTTCTGGAATTTAGCCACTATATTTCTTGGAGTTTTGATTTTGGGGTCTCTTTCAATTCTTTCAATTTGAATTGAATTCTTTCAATGTCTGTTTTACCCTCTGTTTCTATAATATCTGGGCAGTTCTCTTGATAATGTTCTGGAAAGTAGTATCTTGGCTCTTTTTTCATCGTAATTTTTAGGAAGTCCAATAATTCTCCGATCATCTCTTCTAGATTTATTTTCCAGGTCTGTTGATTTCCCAAGTAGGTATTTGACATTTTTTCCCCATGTTTCATTTTTTTTTTTGGTTTTGCTTGACTGATCCTTGGTGTCTCTTCGAGTCATTTAATTTCATTTGTTCAATTCTGATTTTTATTGAATTGTTTTCTTCATTTACTTTTTTATTTCTTTTTGTAATTGTCCAATTGAGTTTTTAAGTGAGTTGTTTTCTTCTATGGAATTTTTCCCATTTCACCAATTTAATTTTTTGGAAGCTATTTTCTTTTTCCAATTCACTAATTCTGTTTTCCATGGAATTGTTTACCTTTTCCAATTCACTAATTCTGTTTTCCTGGGATTTGATTTCTTTATCCCCTCTATCTTTAAATGAGTGGGATGATTTATCCAGATACTCTTGCCAAGCTTCCCTTTCCTTTCCCCATTTTTCTTCTAGCTCTCTTGTGAGAGCCTTTTTAATTTCTTCTATCAGACTCTTGCGTGTTGGGGACCAGATTATATTCCCCTTTGGGGATACATCTGGAGATACTCTGTTTTTACTTTCCTCAGGGTTTGAAATCTGCTATCTGTATAGATGCTATCTATTGTTAGAGCCTGCTTTAATTTTTTTTGCTCATTTTGTCAAGAAGAATAAAAAAAACCCAACCAACCAAAAAAAAAAAAAAAAAAAGTAAATGCGATCTGCTTTTTTGGTTTGGATGGTATTACCAGGCTTCCTCTACAGACTTCAGGGGGCAACAGTGAGGCAGCAGCAGGACAGCAATGTCTGTGCTCTGAGAGCATGCTGAGTCATTCCCAGTACTGGGTAGGTGTGCCCAGGTCATGAGAGACCCTAGCATTTCAGGTTTATAGCCTTTACCCACTGTGTTTATATAGCTTCTCTGCTGATCTACTGGCTTGCTGCCAGGGCAAAGTAGTTATACAGTGGTCAAGTTTTCCCCACAGAAATGGCTGAGATCTCACCCCACCCCGCTCTGGTCTACACAGTGTGAGATGCTTTCTGTGCTCTTGCTGTGCTCTCGCTGTCTGCCTGTAGTCTGCACCTGATCTAACCATCCCCACTCATGAGCAAAAACTGACATTTTCTGGTGAATTTTGAACATATCTATTGTTGGTAATTATTTGTAGTTTTTTGTAGTCAAGCATTAATGTCATGGAAAAAGCTATTCTGAGGGCAAAAAAGAACTTAGATAGATATGTGTGTCCTCTCTGCCATCTTGGCCAGAAGTCACTTTTTAGGATTCTTAAAGATGAAACAGGTAGAGGTCTATCCTCAAGAGGTTGCCTGTTTGCCTGGGGCTATTCTGAAGCATGTGGCAGTTTTCAGAGCTAGAGTTTGCCAGGTTGTATGCCAGAAAGTTATTATGTTGTACAACTATGAAAGTCAGATTCACTCTTATTTTGTGGAGGAAAATGATTTTAGATGCAAAGATACAAAAATAATTAGAATTATGTTGGCACTTACAGAGGATAACCATACCGCTCAGCATACGTCTGAGCTGTCCATCCAGCTATATCTTGGAGAGTGTAATCAGCATTGTTTTGAAGAAGAAGAGTGACCAAGGCTATTGATTCCACACTGACAGCAATCATAAGGGCCGTTCTAGAATAACAAAGCAGCAATTCATTTTCAAAAATTTAAACTAGTCACATTTAATCATGTTTTTCTGGACATCCTTAAATAAAAGAATATCTCATATTCTTTCATCTTAATACATATGTGCAATACGAAGACACAGTGATGAAGAGGAGTACTTTGATTGTTCAAGTGCAACATTAAAAACATCAATGAATACCAGAGAGATGGAAAAGACAACTTTTTTGTCCCCTTTCAATTTTAGTAGGAATTGCCAAATTTTATGTAACAGAAAAAAGATGGAATTTCAATGTTCCAACATTGAGTTCTCAATGAACTAAACAATGGAGAAATTCAGCTTGTTTACTGGTCTTCAAAGTAAGGGGAAAGTTTTTTGAAAATAATGAGAAATAATCTTGGCAACTCAATTAAATTCTTACTCCAATGCCCCATCATAAGGTAGAGAGGTGACCACTGGTTGTCTGAAGTCAAACCAGAACAAGCTATTTTATGTCTCAACCAACTTTCTGAAAGTCTTTTAACATAAATACAACAATGAACTTTCTTGTTTAAGGAAAAACTTATGTAAATTTAAAAGAATTAATGACCAGAAAGATAGCATCAGTTGATTTGGAATAAGATTGTTAACTCACAAAGGCAGTTTATTAAGATTCAGATTCCTCAGGAACTAAAGAAGTAGAAGGAATATCCATATTGATGAAAACAACTAAAGATCTGAGTTTATTGTATGCTGGATGATGCATGGGATTTTTGCCTAACCTAATATTGAAGCATTATCACTAATTTAATGGGAAGATCTACTATCACTTGATTACTTAGTGGTAAGTGATAAACAGCTTAATTCTGTTCACAGTTTAGTTAATGTGAGGAGTAACCTCACTGATGAAATCATAGGTTTTTAAAGGTATTTTTGAAGTATTAATAAGCTCTTTTTAGGACATAGAAATATTCTCTATAAACCTTTTTTCTCTGATACTAAATCTCTAATTTCATACCTAAGAAAGGGCCAAAGGGTATGCAGCATTTGATAATTCTTTGGCCATAGTTCCAAATTGCTGTCCAGAATTGTTGGATCCACTCACAAGTCCACCAACAATGTATTAGTGTCCAATTTTTCCACATCCTCTCCAACATTTATCATTATCTTTTCCTGTCATCTTAGACAATCTCAGAGGTGTGTAGTGGTATCTCAGAGTTGTCTTAATTTGAATTTCTCTAATCAACTGTGATTTAGAGCAGCTTTTCATATGACTAGAAATGGTTTTAATTTCTTTATCTGAAAATTGTCTGTTCATATCCTTTGGCTACTTATCAATTGGAGAATGCTTGAATTCTCATAAATTTGAGTCAATTATTTGTATATTTTAGAAATGAGGCCTTTATCAGACTTCTTAAAATATAAAAATGTTTTCCCAATTTATTGCTTCCATTCTAAACTTGTTTGCATTAGGTTTGTGTGAAATCTTTTTAACTTAATATAATCATAATTATCTATTTGGTGTTCGATTATGAGCTCCAATTCTTCTTTGGTCACAAATTCCTTCCTTCTCCACAGATCTGAGAGGCAAACTATCCTTCATTCTTCTAATTTGCTTATAAGGCCTAAATCAGGAACTCAATTCGACTTTATCTTGATATATGGTGTTAGGTGTGGGTCACTGCCTAATTTCTGACATACTAGTTTCCAATTTTCCCAGCGTTTTTGTCTAAAAGTGAGTTCTTATCCCAAAAGCTGGGGTGTTTGGGTTTGTCAAACATTAGATTGCTATAGTTATAGACTATTTTGTTATGTGAATCTAACCAATTCCATTGATCAACTGCTCATTTCCTAGCCAATACCTAATAATTTTGATGACTGCTGCTTTATATTATAGTTTTAGGTCTGGCACATCAAGGCCACCTTCATTGACATTTTTTCATTAATTCCATTGAAATTCTTGACCTTTTGTTCCTCCAGGTGAAATGTTATTTTTTCTAGGTCTGTAGAATGATTTCTTGGGAATGTGATTGGTATGGCACTGAGTAGATTAATTTAGGTAGTATTGTCATTTTTATTATATTCACTCAGTCTTTCTATGAGCACTTGTTATTTTTCCAATTGTTAAGATCTGACTATTTTTGGGGAAACTGTTTTATAGTTGTATTCATATAGTTTCCTCTCTTTCCCTTGGCAGATAGATTTCCAAATATTTTACATTATTGACAGGTATATTTTTATTAAAGCTTTTTATTTACAAAACATATGCATGTGTAATTTTTCCAACATTGACCCTAGCATAACTTTTTATTGCAAAATTTCCCTTTCCTTCCCTCATCTCTCCCCCCATCTGGCAGGTAGTCCAATACATATTATATATGTTGAAATATATGTTAGATCCAATATGTCTATACATATTTATACAGGTATCTGGTTGTCAAGAAAAATCAGATCAAGAAGGAAGAAAAGGAAAAACTGAAAAAAAAATCGAAATGAAATGCAAGCAAGTAACAACAGAGAGAATGAGAATGCTATGTTGTCTTGCATCCTCTGTTCCCATGGTTCTCTCTCTGGGTGTAGATAGTTCTCTTCATTACTGCACAAGTGGAACTGATTTGAATCATCTCAATGTTGAAGACAGCCATGTCTGTCATATAGTGTTGTTGTTGCCATTTGTAATGATCTCCTGGTTCTGCTCATTTCACTTTGCATCAGTTCATGTAGGTATTTCCAAGCCTCACTGAAACCATTCTGCTGGCCGTTTTCTTACAGAATTATAATAATCCATAGCATTCATATACCATAATTTATTCAGCCATTCTCCAATTGATGGGCATCCAGTCAGTTTCCAGTTTCTTACCATTACAAAAAGGTCTGCCACAAACATTTCTGCACATGTGGGAACCTTTCCCTCTTTTAAGATCACTTTGGGATATAATCCCAGTAGAAACACTGCTGGTTCAAAGAGTATGCACAGTTTCATAAATTTTGAGCATAGTTCCAAACTGTTTTCCAGAATGGTTGGACCTATTCACAGCTTCACCAACAATGTATCAGTGTCCCAGTTTTCCCACATCCCCTCCAAATCCAGTATTATCTTTTCCTGTCATATTAGCCAATCTGACAGGTATGTAGTAATATCTCAGAGTTGTCTTAATTTGCATTTTTCTGATCAATAGTGATTTGGAGCAACTTTTGATGTGGCTACAAATAGTTTCAATTTCTTCATTTGAAAATTGTCTGTTCTTATCATTTGACCATTCATCAATTGGAGAATGACTTGAACTATTATTATAAATTTGAGTCAATTTTCTATATATTTTAGAACTGAGGCCTTTATCAGATCCTTTGGATGTAAAAATGTTTTCCCAATTTATTGCTTCCTTTCTAATCTTGTCTGCATTAGTTTTGTTTGTAGAAAACATTTTTAACTTAATATATTCAAAATTTTCTATTTATGAACAATAATGATCCCTACTTTTTCTTTAGTCACAAATTCCTTCCTCCTCCACAAATATGAGAGGTAAACTATCCTATGTTCTTTTAATTTTTTTATAGTATCAGTCTTTATGTCTAGATCATGAATCCCATTTCAATCTTATCTTGGTTTATGGCGTTAGGTGTAATTTTCCCAGCAGTTTTTGTCAAATAGCGAATTCTCATCCCAAAGGTAGGGCTTTTCAGCTTGTCAAATGCTAGATTGTTATAGTCATTGGCTATTTTGTTCTGTGAGCCTAATCCATTTCACTGACCAATTCACTGCTATATCTTAGCAAGTACCAAATGGTTTTGATGACCCTTGCTTTATAAGTAGAGGTAGGCCACCTTCATTTGCTTTTCTCTTCATTAATTCCTTTGAAATTTTTGACCTTTTGTTCTTCCAGATGAATTTGGTTGTTATTTCTTCTAGTTCAGTAAAATAGTTTCTTGGGAGTTTGATTGGTATAGCACTAAATAGGCAGATTAGTTTAGGTAGTATTGTCCTCTTTATTATATTCACTGGACCTAAGCATGAACATGTGATAGTTTTCCAATTGCTTAGATCTTTGTGTGGAAAGTGTTTCTTAGTTTTGCTTATATAGTTCCTGACTTTGCCTTGGAAGATAAATTCCCAAATGTTTTATATTATCAACAATTATTTTATTTTTTATTATAGCTTTTTATTTTCTAACCATATGCATGGGCAATTTTTTAACACTGACCCTTGCAAACCTTCTGTTCCAACTTTTCCCCTCCTTCCTTCCACCTCCTCCCCTAGATGGCAGGTAGACCAATGCATGTTAAATATTTTAAAAGTATATGTTAAATACAATACATGTATACATATTTATACAGTTATCTTGCTGCACAGGAAAAAATTGGATCTAGAAAGAAAATAAAAAATAATCTGAGGGGGAAAACAAAAATGCAAGCAAACAACAGAAAGAGTGGAAATGCTATGTTATGGTCTACACTCATTTCCCATACTTCTCTCTCTGGATGTAGCTATTTCTCTTTATTATTGAACAGTTGGAATTGGTTTGAATCATCTCATTGTTGAAGAGAACCATGTCCATAAGAACTGATCAGCATACATTATTTCAGCAATAATTTTAAATGGAATTCCTCTTTGTATCTCTTGCTTTTGGATTTTGTTAGCGATATATAAGATTGCTGATGATTTATGTGCATTTATTTTGTAATTTTGAAAAGAGAGATAATTTGATTTCCTCATTACCTATTCTAATTCCTTTAATTTTTTTTTCTTCTCTTATTGCCAGTGGTGATAGGCAATCTTCTTTCACCCCTGATATTAATCGAATATGGTGCTAGTTTATTCCCATTACATATGATACTTGCTAATGGTTTTAAATAAGATGCTACTGAATATTTTAAGGAAAAATCCATTTATTTCTATACTCTCTAGTGTTTTTAATAGGAATGGGTGCTGGATTTTATCAAATGCTTTTTCTGCATCCATTGAGACAATCATATGGTTCTTATTAATTTGGTTATTGATATAGTGACTTATGCTAACATTTTTCCTAATATTGAGCCAGCCCTGCATTCCTGGTATAAATCCTATTTAGTCATGATGTATTATTCTGGAGGTGATTATCTCTTTGCTAATATTATGTTTAAGATTTTTGCATCAATATTCATTAAGGGGATTGGTCTATAATTTTCTCTGTTTTTGTCCTATCTGGTTTAGGTATCAGCACCATATCTGTGTCATAAAAGTAATTTGGTAGAAATCCTTCATTCCCTATTTTTTCAGATAGTTTACATAGTATTAGAGTTAATTGTTCTTTAAATGTTTGGTAGAATTCACAATGTAAATTCATCTGGTCCTGAAGATTTTTTCTTAGGGTGCTGATTGTATTTTTTTCTAAAATAGCACTATTTAAGTAAGTTAATACCTCTTCTGTTAATCTGGGCAATCTATATTGTACATATTCCTCAATTTCACTTAAGTTGTTAAATTTATTGGCATAAAGTTGGGCAAACTCCTTATAATTGTTCTAGTTTCTTCTTCATTGGTGGATAGTTTTCCCTTTTCATTCTCGAGACTAACAATTTGATTTTCCTCTCATTTTTTAAATCAAATTAACTAAAGGTTTATCTATATTTGTTGATTTTTTTTCATAAAACCAACTCTTAGTTTTATTAATTCAATAGTTTTTTTTAGTTTAAATTTTATTGATCTCTCCTTTTATGTTTAGATTTTCAAGTTTGGTATTTAATGGGGGCTTTTAATTTATTCTTTTGTAGCTTTTTTAGTTGCAAGCCCAATTTAATGATCTTCTCTTTAGTTTATGCAAGTAAACCTCTAAAGATATAAAATTTCCCCTTATTACTGTTTTGGCTGCATCCCACAAAGTTTGGTATGTTGTCTCATCATTGTCATTCTCTTGGATGAAATTACTGATTGTGTCTATGATTTAATATTTCACTCATTCATTCTTTAGGATAAGATTATTAAATTTCCTATTTCTTTTTGGTCTATTTTTCCTAGGCCCTTTATTGAATGTAATTTTTATTGCATCATGATCTGAAAAAATGCATTTACTATTTCTGTCTTTCAGCATTTGGTTTTGAGGTCTTTATATCCTAATATATGGTCAATTTTTTGTATAGGTTCCATGAACTGCCAAGAAGAAAGTGTATTCCTTTCTGTCTCCATTCAATTTTCTCCAAAGTTCTATCATAGCAAGTTTTTCTAGTATTCTATTTACCTCTTTAACTTCTTATTTTGTGGTTTGATTTGTCTAATTCTGAGAAACCAAGGTTGAGATGTCCCATTAGTTTTGCTGTCTATTTCTTTTTGCAACTTTCATAACTTCTCCTTTAGGAAGAATGCTACACCATTTGGTACATATATATATTTAATATTGATATTGCTTCATTATCTATGGTACCCTTTAGCAAGATATAATTTCCTTCCTTCTTTTAATCAAATTAATTTTTGCTTTTGCTTGATCTGAGATGAAGATGGCTACCCCTGCTTTTTATTTTTACTTCATTTGAAGCATAATAGAGTCTACTGCAGTCTTTTTCCTTTACTCTGCTTTAAATATGTTTCTTGTAAACAACATTGTAGGATTTTGGCTTTTAATCCAGTCTCCTTATGTTTTATGGAAGAGCTCACTCTATTCACATTTACAGTTAAAACTTCTAAATCTGTATTTCCCGCCATCTTATTAACCCGAAATTATACTTTTCTCCTTTCTCTCTTCCCCAGTATTTTATGACCACTACTTGCCTCACACAGTCTTCCCCCTTTAGAGTCCCTCATCTTTTCTTATACCTTTCCTGTACTATTTCTCTTTCCCTTTAGCCTACCTCTTCCCTTTTCCCTTTTCCCCTCCCACTTTTCTATAATATGAGAGATGTTTCTTGGTGAAACCAAATATATCTAATATTCTTTCTTTGGGTCAAATCTGATGAGAGTATTCACACAATATTCATCACTTGCCCTTCTTTCCCTCAATTATGTTTTCTTTGCCTCTTTGTGAGATGTAATTTTCCTCAGTTTTACCTCCACTTTCCCCTACTTTTTCTATTACAATCCCCTTTCCATATCTAGTTTCTTTTTTATATTTTTATATTATAACAATAAAATCTGATTATGCATGTATTCTCAATGTATACCCATAACAGAAATACAGTTCTCAAGAGTTTTTTTTTCTTTTTACCTTTTTGTGCTTCTCTTGAGTTCTATATTTGGAGGTCAGTTTTTTTGTTTTGTTTTGTTTAACTCTGGTCTTTTCATCAAAAATACATGGAATTCACCAGTGTCATCGAATGTCCATCTTCTTCCCTGAAAGAAAATGCTCAATTTAGCAGGGTAATTTATTCTTGGCTGCCTTCCAAGATCCTTCGCCTTTCAGAATATCAGATTCAAGGCCCTTTGATCCTTTAAAGTGGAAGCTACTACGTCCTGGGTAATCCTTATTGTGACTCCTTGGTATTTGAATTGTTTCTTTCTGACTGCTTGTAATATTTTTTCCTTTCCTTCAATTTTCCTTGAATTCTCAATTCTCAAATTAAGTCTCAATATTCTTTGGGTTTTTAATTTTGGAGTCTCTTTTAGGTGTTTGAATTCTTTCAATGGTCATTTTACATTCTGTTTCTAAAATATCCAGGCAGTTTTCTTTGATGATTTCCTGAAAGATAGTGTCTAGGCTATTTTTTTCCATCATGTATTTCAGGGAGTCCAATAATCCTTAGATTATCTCTCCTAGATCTATTTTCCATGCCAGTTATTTTCCCAGTTAGGTATTTTATATTTTTTTCTATTTTTAATTTTTTTGGTTTTCCTTGACTGATTCTTGTCTTATTGAGTCATTCATTTCCATTTGTTCAGTTCTGAGTTCTAGTGTGTTATTTTCTTCCTTTACATTTTTTTTTACTTTTGTATTTGTCCAGTTGAATTTTTAAATGATTTTTGTCCTATATAATTTTTTTTCCATTTCACAAATTTTGTTTTTCAAGGAGTTTTCTTTTTCTGTTTCACAAATTCTGTTTTGTTTAGTTGCTTTCTTTTTCCATTTTTTCAAATCTTTAATGAGTTATATGCTTTTTCCATTTCACTAAGTCCATTTTGTACTGCCATTTCCAAACCCTCTTGCAAAGTTTTCATTTTCTTTCCCCATTTTTCTTCTAGCTCTCTTTTAAGATACTTTTAAATTTCTTCTAGGAGAGCCTTGTGTGATGGGGATCAGATTAGATCACCTTTTGGGGTTTCATCTGGAGAAAATCTGCCTTTCGGTCCTCTCAGGATTTGAAATCTGTTCTGTTTCACCACAAAAGCTGTAAATTGTTAAGGGTCCTCTTTACTTTTTACTCATTTTTGTTAAGTGAAGGTCTGCCTTTAGGTCAGGAGAGCCATCTCAGCTGTGCTGGGTCAGTGCTGATTCACTCCCAGTGCTGGATGGGAGTAGATAGGTCCCGGAGATTCTGGTATTTTGGAGTTCACCATTGATCTTTTGTGTTTGTGTTGGATGTTTTATAACTTCTCTGCTGATCTACTAGCTTGCAACCAGGGCAGAGTGTCCAACACTTCTGTAGATATCTGTAGATTCCTCCCTGTGGAAATTCTCTGCCATGTGGAATCTGTGGAATCTGCAATGCCAGCAGAATACCAATACTCCAGGGTTCTGTGCTGTCTGCGCTGGCATTTGTGGTCAGCTGTTTGTGTTAGGCTGCCTCCCTGCCATTTCAAGTTGAAACAGTTCTTTTTCTGGCAATCTTTGAAATTATCTTCTGCTGATAATTTATTGCACTCCCAATATTTGTGGGTTCTTCCAGTCCAGAGCTAATTCAGAGGCTGGATTTCCTAATTATTGTGAGGGTTTTAAAGAATATCAGAAACATGTGTGATCTCCACCATCTTAGCTCCACCCCAAAAAGTCCCTTGACAAGTATTTTGAATGGAATTTCTCTTTGTATCTCTTGTTGCAGGACTTTGTTAGTACTATAAAATGCTGTTTCACAAATTCTGTTTTTCTTTGTTGTTGCTTTCTTTCTCCATTTTATCAAATCTATCTTTAATGAGTTATATGCTTTTTCCATTTCACTAAATCTATTTTGTGTTGCCTTTTCCAAACCCTCTTGCAAAGTTTTCATTTTCTTAGTTTCTTACTTTGTTGGTACTATTAAAAATGCTGATGATTTATGTGGATTTTGTATGCTTCAACTTTGCTAAAGTTGTGATTACTTCTAATAGTTTTTTTTAGTTTATTTTCTAGGGTTCTCTCAATATACCATCATATCATTTACAAAAAGTGATAATTTGGTTTCCTCATTACCTACTCTTAATTCCTTTAATCTCTTTTTCTTCTCTTATTGTCAAAGCTATCATTTCTAATACAATATTAAAAAGCAATTGTGATAGTGGGCAATCTTATTTAACTCTTGATCTTATTGGAAATGATTCTAGTTTATCTCTATTACATATGAGGCTTGCTGATGATTTTAAATAGATCTACTAATCTACTAAAATTTTTTTATTATAACATTTTATTGACAGAATATATGCATGGGTAATTTTTTATAACATTGTCCTTTGCACTCACTTCTGTTCTGACTTTTCCCTGTCCTCCCTTTACTGCCTCCCCTAGATGGCAGGCAGTCTTATACATGCTAAATATGTTATAGTATATCCTAAATACAATATATGTGTGTACAAAACTGTACAGTTCTCTTGTTGCACAAGAAGAATCAGATATAGGAGGTAAAAATAACCTGGGAAGAAAAACAAAAATGCAAGTAGTCCACATTCATTTGCCAGTGTTCCTTCTCTGGGTGTAGCTGATTCTGTCCATCATTGCTCAATTGGAATTGAATTATCTTCTCTTTGTTGAAGATACCCACTTGCATCAGAACACATCCTCATACAATATTGTTGTTGAAGTGTATGATGATATGGTTCTGCTCATTTCACTCAGCATCAGTTCATGTAAGTCTCTCCAGGCCTTTCTGAAATCATCCTATTGGTCATTTCTTACAGAACAATAATATTCCATAATATTCATATACCACAATTTATTCAGCCATTCTCTAATTGATGGGCATCCACTCAGTTTCCAGTTTCTGGCCACTATAAAGAGGGCTGCCACAAACATTCTTGCACATACAGGTCCCTTTCCTTCTTTAGTATCTCTTTGGGATATAAGCCTAGAAGTAACACTTCTGGATCAAACGGTAGGCATAGTTTGATAACTTTTTGGGCATAATTCCAAATTGCTCTCCAGAATGGTTGGATTCATTCACAACTCCACCAACAATGCATCATTGTTCCAGTTTTCCCATATCCCCTCCAACATTCATCATTAATTTTTCCTGTCATCTTAGCCAATCTGACAGGTGTATGTAGTGGCATCTCAGAGTTGTCCTAATTTGCATTTCTCTGATCAATAGTGATTTGGAACACTCTTTCATATGAGTAGAAATAGTTTCAATTTCATCATCTGAAAATTGTCTGTTCATATCCTTTGACCATTTATCAATTGGAGAATGGCTTGATTTCTTATATTTTGGAAATGAGGCCTTTATCAGAATCTTTAACTGTAAAAATGTTTTCTCAGTTTATTGCTTCCCTTCTAATCTTGTCTGCATTAGTTTTGTTTGTACAAAGGCTTTTTAATTTGATATAATCAAAATTTTCTATTATGATCAGTAATGATCTCTACTTCTTTGATCACAAATTCCTTCCTCCTCCACAAGTCTGAGAGGTAAACTATCCTATGTTCCTCTAAATCTCATTCTTTATGTCTAAGTCATGAACCCATTTTGATCTTATCTTGGTGTATGGTGTTAAGTGTGGATCCATGCCTAGTTTCTGCCTACTAATTTCCAGTTTTCCCCGCAGTTTTTGCCAAATAATGAATTCTTATCCCAAAAGTTGGGATTTTTGGTTTTATCAAATACTAAATTGCTATAGTTATTGACTATTTTGTCCTGTGAACCTAACCTATTCCACTGATCAACTAATCTATCTCTTAGCCAATACCAAATGATTTTGTAGTCTTAAGGAATTTCTTACAAAATAAAAGTTAAGTGATATTCCAAGGGTCACAAAGCCAGTATGTGCTGGAATCAGAACAAGAACCTGAGTCTTTCTGGCTAAATTGTCATTTTTCCATCCTCTATCCCTAACTACTGCTCTCCAGTGCATATAAAACAAAATTAGTAATAGGTCTCAATTTTAGTCAAGGGCTTTAACATCTTGTCCCTAAAATATAAGAAGTTATGACAGAAAAATTCAGGGAATTATAAGAAATAATTTGATTCCATAATTAGATGAGATAAAATATGAAATTGAGAAATTATTAAAATCTTAAAAGGAAAAATTTAAAAACCTGAGATCACTAAAATATTCCCTTAAAACAAACTGTGAAAATTATATCTAGTATTGAAATGAATACCTAAAACAATAGTAATGTATCAAAGATTTTGAAGAGGAGATAGATATGCTTGCATAGGAATTTTGGAATACCTCTGTTCTTTCTTTTTTAAAATTAAAGCTTTTTATTGACAGAACATATGCATGGATAATTTTTATAACACTGTCCCTTGCACTCACTTCTGTTCCAACTTTTCCCTTCTCTCTCTCCACCCTCTCCGAGCCTAGATGGTAGGCGGTCTTATACATGTTACAGTATATCTTAGATACAATATATGTGTGCAGACATGTACAATTCTCATGTTGCACAAGAAAAATTGGATTCAGAAAGTAAAAATAACCTGCAGCCATTTACTTTCTCTCTGTGTGTATCTCTCTTCTTTAAATATGTTTCTTATAAACAACATATTGTAGGATTCTGGCATTTAATCCACTCTGCTATCTGCTTTTGCCTTATGTGAGAGTTCATTCTATTCATATTACCAGTTAAAATACTTAATTCTGTATTTTTTGTCATCTTATTTATGCTGTTATACTTTTTTCTTTCCTTTCTTGTTTCCTCCCTTCCCAGTATTTTGGTTCTGATCATCAATTCCCTCAAACAGCCCTCCCCCTTTTACAGTCCCTTCCCTTTTCTTGCAACTTTCCCCTACTACTTCTATTTTCCCTTCTATTAGTTGTGCTTTTCCTCTTTCACCTTCAAACTGTACATACCCTTTGATCCAGCAGTTTTTCTATTGTGCCTATATCCCAAAGAGATGTTAAAAAAGAGAAAGGTACACACATGTGAAAAAATGTTTGTGGCAGTCCTTTTTGTAGTGGCAAGAAACTGGAATTTGAGTGGATACCCATCAGTTGGAGAATGATTGAATAAGTTATGATATATTGATGTTATGGAATATTATTGTTCTATAAGCAATGATCAGCAAGGTGAGTTTAGAGAGGCCTAGAGAGATTTACATGAACTGATGCTAAGTGAAATGAGGAGAGCCAGGAGATCATTGTACATAGCAACAGTAATATTATATGATGATCTATTCTGATGGACATGACGCTTTCCAACAATGAGATGATTGATGCTAGTTCCAAGAGCCATCTATACCCAGAGGGAGGACTATGGAAATTGAATGTGGATCACAACATAACATTTTCACTCTTTTTGTTTTGGTTCACTTCCTTTTTTAAAAATTCATTTTCTTTCCTTTTTGATCTGATTTTTCTTATTCAGCAAGATAATTGTATAAATATGTTTATACATATTTTATTTAACATACATTTTAACATGTATAACATACTTACATTGCTTGCCATCTAGGGGAGTCAGTAGGGAAAAGGAGGGGAAATTTGGAACACAAGACCATGCAAGGGTCAATGTTGAAAAATTCCCTGTATTTTATTTGGAAATAAAAAGCTTTTTTTAAAAAAAAAAAATAACTAAAAACTACCTATAAACTTGTACAATACCAGAATAAAAGGTATTTTTATGCAAAAAAAGAAAGGGTCAAAAGGAACCATGAAGTATATTTGCATGGGCATTAAAGAATTATTAAAGATATTAAAACTGATTAAATTATAAACTGGTATTAGTAGCAAATATTTTCATATGTCTAAAAAGGTTAGTCTTTTTTTTATAGTTAACATTCAGTTCAGCAGTCAAGATGGAGGAGCAAAAAAATAAATCATTTTAACTTCCCACATCCACCTCCAAATAACATAAATAGCTACCCAATAAAAATGCTTTAACAGCAGAACCATCAAAAAGGATAGAGTTAAATAAATAATCTGTGAGCATAAGAATCTTGGAAGATTGGCAGGAAAGGCCTCATTTGTATAAAAGGGAAATGCAGTCCAGAACAGGAAGCATCTCAGCAAACCTACAGCAGGCTCCACCTCAGCAAACTAGCAGTAGATTCTGAGTATTGGTTCAGAGAAGTAGGCAAAAGCCAATAACAGCATCCTCCATGTACATTAGCCAGGGGAACAGACAAACTCCAGCTTTGAGAACTGTCACATGCTTTCAGGAAACTTCCAGTGGCAAGACTTCCATGTGTTTCAGACTAATACATGCTTTAGTGTATCTTTGGAAAAATGCAGAAACAGCCTCAAAAGAGGGCAGGCATAAATCTTAGGAGATTGGCTCAGTACCAAGCAACCAGACTCCTAAAGCCTTCAGCAGTGCCAGGCACCTTACTTTATCCCTAAAGAAAAAGGGGAAGTGGTTTCAGACCCAGAAGGAACTTTTAGGAGAGCTCAGAAAGAAACTTAAAACTCATACAAGTGTAAGTAAAAGAGGGATAAGATTTGGGATTTTGCCCACAGACGTTTTGACACTGTTGCCCTCTTCTGAGTTTGTCTCTTGATCTACTCTGTCACCATAATTACTTTCTATGATCAGATCTTTTTGTGTTCTGTGTTCATCCTTTGGCAATACTGAAGCCCTTCAAAATCTGGCAATTTACTTGGTACTAAGGCTGTTAGTTGTAGGGTCTGGTGTGTGCTGAGGCTCTTGAGATGTTTCTGCATTCACCTTCAATATATTAAAGGACCCAGTGATCCAGTCACTGGCAGCTGCCTGTTTTCTTAGGGACCTGAAGTTTTAAGGCCTACTTGCTTGCCAGGGGCTACACTCAAGCATGTGACAGTTCTCAGAGCTACAGACTCTGTTTCCCTGACTATACTAAAGTATTTGAGAGATCTGAGTGTTGGTATTTGCCTACTCCAATGGTTTTAGTTGTTCTTTGGCCATAAATTTCTTCCTTCTCCATAGATCTGATAGATTATCTTTTGTTCTTCTAATTTTCTAATAATGTCATTCTTTATGCCTAAATCATGAAGACATTTGACTTTGTCATGGTAGAGAGTGTTAAATGTGGGTCAATCCTTTTCCCTTTTTTATGCATCTTTTTTTGTTCATACAAGTGACTAGAAACACTGCTGGTTCAAAGGGTATGCACAATTTGATAGCCTTTTGGGCATAGTTCCATATTTCTCTCCAGAATGGTTGGATCAGTTCACAACTGCACCCTTAATATATTAGTTTTCCAGTTTTCACAAATTCCCTCCAATATTCATCAATAATTTTTCTTTTCATCTTGGACAATCTGAGAGGTATGTAGTGCTAAATCAGAGTTGTCTTAATTTGCATTTCTCTGACCAATAGTGATCTAGATCATTTTTTTCATATGACTAGAAATGGTTTTAATTTCTTCATCTGAAAATTGTCTGTTTATATTCTTTGACCATTAACCAACTGGGAAATGGCTTATATTTTTATAAATTTAAGATTCACAACTTTAAAAAAGAAATGTAAATTTTTAAAATGTAACTGGCAAATAATGATGAATAAATTTTTAAAAAGAGAAATTATAGGAACTTATAACCAGGATAATACAAAATGGCCAAGTGGTATTTATATAAAATACAAGGCTGGCTCAATATCAGAAAAACTATCAGCATAATTGACTATATCAATAACAAAATTAATAGAAATTATATGATTATTGCAATAGATGAAGAAAAAAGCATTTGACAAACTACATCATTCCTATTAAAAAAACCCCACCGACAAGGTAGCATAGAAATAAAGTTTTAAAATAAGTTTTCCTTAAAATGATAAATGCCATTATCAAGTATTATACACAATGGGAATAAGAAAGAAAGAAGCATTGCCAATAAGATCAGGGGTGGAATGAAGTTTCCCCTCATCCCCAATACTATTTAATATTGTATTACAAATGTTAACTTTAGCAATACGAGTAAAAAAAGAAATTGAAGGAATTAAAAGTAGGTAATGAGAAAGCAAAACTACCCTTTCTGCTGATGCTATGGCATGTTTACAACAACAACAACAACAAAAACCAAACTAGAAACTAGAAATAATTAACTTGGGCAAAACTGCAGGCTATAAAATAAATGCACATAAAAGAGAATCCTAACAATGAGATAACATACCAAAATTTATGAGAAGCAGTCAAAACAGTACTTAAAAGTAAAATTTGCTTCTCGAAATTCTTCTATTATTGAAATAGAAAAAGAAAAGAACAATGAACTAGACCCAAAACTAAAACTCAAAACAAAACAAAACAAGCTAGTAAGAGAACAAATTTAAAAATCACCAATTCAGTACCAAATTGGAAATCCTCACAATCAAATAAGAAATTCAAAAGATTCAAAGTATAACAAAAAATATAAGGGAAGTATTAGGCTAATTAATAAAGCTAATAGCTGCTTTACTGAAACAATGAGAAGCCATTAGTTAAACAGATTTTTAAAATAGAATGGTGAAAACCAAATGTCCACTATCAAAAAATAAAAAGAGTGAAATCACCAATGAAGAAATTAAATCAATTATTGGGAAATATTTTGCCCAATTTTGCCATTAAATCTGACCACATGAGGAAATCAATGAATATTTAGGAAAATATGAATTACCCATATTAACACATCAGGAAATACTTTGTCTAATTAAATAACTGTATCTTAGAAAAAGAAATTGAGCAAGCCATTATTAAACTCCTTAAGAAAAAAATATCCCCAGTGCTAGATGGATTAATTTGGGAATTCTAATAAACATTTTTTAAAAACTTCATTTAAATGCTATATAAATTGTTTGGAAAAATAGATGAAATAGTTATCTTACTAAAAATTCCTTTTATGGCACAAATATATACAATACCTAAGTCAAAGCTACACAGAAAAAGAAAATTATAGATTATATAAAAGGAAAATAATAAAAATTGAAGAATATGTAGGAAAATTGGGACATTAATGCACTTTTGGTGGAGTTGTGAACTGACCTAATCATTCTGGAGAGCAATTTGGAACTATGCCCAAAGAACAAGAAAACTGTGAATACCAGCAATATTAGATCTGTACTCCAGAAGAGTATTAAAAAAGGAAAAGGACCTCCATGGATAGAAATATTTATAGCAGCTGTTTTTGTGGCACAAAAAATTGAAAACTGAACAAATGCCCTGCAACTGGAGATTGGTTGGACTGTTATATGAATGTAATAATGGGATACAATTGTGCAAAAAGAAATAGTGAAAGGGCAGATTTCATACAAGCATGGAAAGACTTGTATAAACATAAGCAAAGTGAAATGATAAAAAGGAAAATATTGTACACAATAGAAAAAAACACTGTGTAATGACAAACTATAAATGACTCAGCTCTTCTCTGCAATGCAATTGTCCAAGACAAATAGAATGAACTCAGGAAGAAAAATACTGTTCACATCCAGATAAAGAACACATGGATTCTGGAGACTGGAACATACTTTTTCACTTACTTCATTCTTTGTAATGTTATTTTTCCTTTTACCTGTTTGAAAACTAATGAGTCTAATATGAAAATAAGTTTTCCATGATATTAGAACATGCATAATAACCTATATCATCTTTCAAGGAAGGAGAAAAATTTGAAACTCAAAATCTTGTAAAAGTGAATGCTAAAATTGTCTTGACATGTATTTGTTAAAACATAAAATGCTATTAAAATAAAGTTAATGAATTTAGAATAAAGCCCCCCAAATACATTATAAACATCTTTTGAAATTTCAGCTCAATGAAAATCTGATCTATTAAACTTCAATATTTGTACATTTTTATTTCATTATCTTTCCCATTGTTTTGGAATCTTCCCTTCTTTTAAATATTTTAAAAATTATTCTGAAGTACCTTTTGTATTTTTTTTGCGTTTACTCTGTCATTAATTTTTTTCTGTAAGCTGTCTAGTTCTGATCTAGGCACTTTTCCTGAATCAGACTTTTGAATCTCCCTTGCCTCAAAGAGAATATCAGATACTGAGCTGCATAAATTCAAATGTCATAATGAAAATAAAAATAGTGATACTTCTGTTCAATTTCATAATTTATTCATCGTCACTCTCTCAGTTTCATAGACAAATGCTCACAAGATGATCTATTTTTTCATGTAAATCAACTTACATGATTGTTCTCTCCTTAATGGCTTTTCAATTCATTATGAAGCAATACTAGTCTTCATCTTCTATCTTCAAATTTTTTTTTACAAATGGTGCATTCTAATCTTCAATTAATATTAGCCACAATATTTCTCTTTTTGACAGAGATGATTTTTCCCTATTGATGCAGTTTTTGGACTATTTTGGCCTCCCCTTTGGGACAATGGTTTAATATTTCCCATTTTGGAGAGTTGATACCTTATTTAATCACAGCAGATTATAGCTGTTATAATCACTGTCTCTGTTTCATTTTTAGTCTTTCTCCTTATTTACATTAATTTGCCCTTTAACTCTGGCCAGCCATGATCTGAATGACAATAAAAATTAATTCTGAAATTATACCGACAATAGGAATGAGTCATTTTTGTCTGTTAGGATGTCAGTTTTGTATTTGGGTTTGGATGGTGGTTGTTGTTGGGTTTTTTTATTTTTTTGATGATATCAAAATTTTTTCTTTCATGCAAATGTTAAAGTCATACAAAATCCAACAACACATTCCATCCAAAGGGATACTTTTTTCAGTAACTATTAGTAATAAGCTAAATGTAAATAATGAGGTACATGCTCATCTGTTTGCCAATATTCTGGAGGATTGTTCTACACAGCATCTAACTAGAACAGATTTGTATATAATGGAAATGATTTCCAAATGCTTCTGCATCAAGCCTTGGAGGAACATGAAAAAGGCCCACCTTCAGTAAAAAGAGATTGGTCAAAGATTCCACACTGAAAAAGTAGATGAAAAGTGAGTATTTTCCAGATTCTGTGTAGTTTAATGGGCAGCTCCATCCAATTGGTTTATTTATATCTTTGTAGAAGTGGATGTATGCATAGACACACATGCATACAACAAACCCTTCATGGACATTGAACAACTGATCTCAAAATGCACTGTTGGGGAAAGGAGATTTAATTGGATCTCACTTAAACTACACAGCACTTCTAATGATCACATCCCCACAAAAACTCATATAAACACCAATATTCTTTCAGGAATGATATCTGGCCACAGTAAATTTTTTTTAACATTTCAAACCCAAACATATGATCTTAGAAGAATCAAAATTGTACATAATCATAAAGATCCACAGACATATATGTGGTGAATGAAAGTAGGTACAGGCAATAATTTTTGATGTAGTAAGTGATGTCAAAAACATGCATGAACAGGAAAAGAAATGGGCTAATCTTGTATTGAAAATAAAAGCTTACACTGGCCCTCAAGTATTAAAAGAACCAAGGGAATAATTCAGCATGTTTCCTGGATTCTTTATGAAGAATGACAAAAGTCTTGTAGGAGGAGATTGGATAGTAGGATTAAAATAAGAATCAGTGTCATAAGTATTCACAATAAGATCAAGGGTCTATCAAAGTATTTCATCATATCATTCTTTTATTTATTTGCATTTGTCAATGTATCATATTAAGGGAAACTGAAACGAGGAGCAAAAAATACATGCTACAATCCTCTTAGGTGACATGAAGATTATTTCATAAAAAGAATCAATTGACTCATGAAATTTCAAAACTTCTATGGAATAATCTTAATTCAAAATCAATAAAGAAACTTCAAATAACAATCATCAATAAAGAGTGATTAATATGCACACATGGAGTGTTTTCTCTTGCAGAATCATAAGAGTTTTTCTTCCCATAGCTGATATTTGTTGCCATTTTTCATACCTTTGCAATGGCATTCAATTTCAATTACGGTTGTTCATTAAGTGTTCCATGATTTAAACTTATTACTCTAGAAATGTTGCTTTTTTAAAAAATAAGGTAATTACTGTACCTTTTACAGCTATCCAGTGCATTCACATTTGCTCCATTCTTTAAGAGAAAATCTGCCATTTCAGTGTTCATTGTTGTAATTGCAAGCAAAAGCGGTGTAAAGCCTTCCTGAAAAGGAAGAAAAAGATAGCATTATTTTAAGCAAGCATTCTATATGTATTTGAATCTTATGACATTTTGTGAACATCTTGTGAATTTGTTAAGGGAGCCTGGCACAATGAACCATTGGAATTAGAGGACCAGAGCATAAATCCTGCTTCAATTAGTTAATTCCTATGTGATCATTAAGCAAATTATTTCACCTCTCTTGGACCTAAATTTTCTTACATGTAAAATGATATAATGAAAGTAGATACCTCTGAGATTCCTTCTAGCTATTAATATGTAATCAGAAGGTAGAAATCCAGAATTTGTTTTTTTTTCTCATTTTCTCATTTTATTATTATTTTTTATTTAAAAATCTTTTATTTACAGGTTATATGCATGAGTAATTTTACAGCATTGACAATTGCCAAACCTCTTGTTCCAATTTTTCCCCTCCTTCCCCCCATCCCCTCCCCCAGATGGCAGGATGACCAGTAGATGTTAAATATATTAAAATATAAATTAGATACACAATAAGTATACATGACCAAACTATTATTTTCTGTACAAAAAGAATCGGACTCTGAAATATTGTACAATTAGTCTGTGAAGGAAATCCAAAATGCAGGTGGCCAAAAATATAGGGATTGAGAATTCAATGTAATGGTTTTTGATCATCTCCCAGAATTCTTTCATTGGGCGTAGCTGGTTCAGTTCATTACTGCTCCATTGGAACTGATTTGGTTGATCTCCTTGCTGAGGATGGCCAGGTCCATCAGAATTGGTCATCATATAGTATTGTTGTTGAAGTATATAATGATCTCTTGGCCCTGGCTCGTTTCACTCAGCATCAGTTCGTGTAAGTCTCTCCAGGTCTTTCTGAAATCATCCTGTTGATCATTTCTTACAGAACAATAATATTCCATAATATTCATATACCACAATTTATTCAGCCATTCTCCAATTGATGGGCATCCACTCAGTTTCCAGTTTCTGGCCACTACAAAGAGGGCTGCCACAAACATTCGTGCACATACAGGTCCCTTTCCCTTCTTTATGATCTCTTTGGGATATAAACCCAGTAGTAACACTGCTGGATCAAAAAGGGTATGCACAGTTTGATAACTTTTTGAGCATAGTACCAAATTGCTCTCCATAATGATTGGATGTATTCACAGTTCCACCAACAATGTATTAGTGTCCCCGTTTTCCCACATCCCCTCCAACATTCTGCATTATCTTTCCCTGTCATTCCAGCCAGTCTGACAGGTGTGTAGTGGTATCTCAGAGTTGTCTTAATTTGCATTTATTTGATTAATAATGACTTGGAGCATCTTTTCATATGATTAGAAATAGTTTCTTCATCTGAGAATTGTCTGTTCATATTCTTTGACCATTTATCAATTGGAGAATGGCTTGGAAATCCAGAATTTGAAAGAGACTATTTCATATTATACCATGGGTGTCTTCCTTTCTTGCCATTTTCATTTTTATAATCAATTGTGCAAATGCAGCCAAACTTATTTCCTCAGAACTCTCCTAAAATAAAGTTATATCCTGGCTGGGTTTAAGGTTGACTAGTTATCTTTTTCCATTCTTCTAGGGTATATAAACTCACTCAAAACAACCACAACCACAACCAAAACAAACAAAACAAATTTTTAAAGTCTTGCCTTGAGAGGTTTAAACCTGGGAGAAAGTCATTCACCTAGCATTTTCCCTCTCTTACCAACCTTGCTAATATTCCTATTAAATAATATTAATAATATGCTTTTTCTCTCTCAAGTGGCAATGACTAGGAATTAAACCCTAACTCAAAAAAAAGTAGTTCTAGAGAGTTTTAGAGAGAAAATTTAGTAGTTCTAGAGAGAAAATGATTTTAAATGTTTAGTCATTAGGATAAAGAAACATACTTAAGAATTTGTTTCTGTGAAAATTCCATCTCTATGTAGTTATATCTAGTAGGAACAAATTTCAAAAATGTTTTCCTAAAAGATTATGACATTTCTTCATGTCAAATTTATATTATAAAGGTTTAAATGTAGAAAAGCATTATGCGTGATATCTGGTGGAACTATTGCATTCTGGAGAGCAGACATAATATATCCTGCTAAGATAATTCTGGAGAGACAGATGTGATGAAATAGCTAACTAGCTAGCCTCAAAATCAGTAAGATCTAGAGAAAGAGGGCCTGCTGCTGACACAAATATACTGACTGGGTGACCCTGCAGTAGTCCAGGACTCTCCCTAACACAGGGTTTCTTAACTTTTTTTGTATCATGGATCCCTTTCCTGAATAATGCTTTTAAATGCCTAAAATATGTAGAAAACAAACAAAACCAATTACATTGAAGTAACTACAAACTTATTAGAGTCCTTTTAAAATTTATGAACCCCAGCTAAAGAATCCATGCTCTAATTTAAAATACAGAGCAAGTGCTGGTCTAAATCAGTAGAGGGAATTTTTTTAGGAATGAATATAAATGTGAATGAATGTGAATTCATGTGAAAGAAATCATTTCCAGTGTCATGCCCATTTACCACCTCCCTCACCCCCCTCCATTCTGCTTTAGAAAATTTTGAAGGCTAATAAATTTTGAGTACAGGATGATTTTATGTTATTTCTATTAAAGAAATGCTTCCATGAATAAATGAATAACAAAATATGTGAATTGTACACTGATTTTTAGCTGATAATCTACTTTATTATACAAGCGATTAGCTTCTACCTTGTTTTTTGCTTCAATATCAATTTTGTGCTTAATCAGTTTTTCTGCCATGAATTTGGTCCGACCAGAGGCAATATAGTGAAGTGCATTGTTGTTCTTGCTATCCCCAAGATTAGGGTCTGCACCATGTTCCAGCAGGATTGTTGCACACTCCTCCTGCTGACACTCTATTGCCTGTCAGTATAATAAATACAAAGACATAATAATGTAATATAAAATTTAGTATATTCCCCCATCATTAGTGATATTTAAAATAAGTTAATAAAGCCTATTAACTTATTTACTAACTTTAAATTTTCTTAAAGAAAGAAATCAAAATGTATTTCATTGAACAGCATGGTTAACTAATGCATACCTTAATTAAAGGTGTTCGACTGTCATTATCTAACAAGTTTAGTTCGCATTTTCTCTCTACTAAGAGAGACACAACATCTGGATATCCATTAGCACAAGCCAAGTGAAGAGGTGTTCTACAGAAATGAGAGAGTAATGTTATTGTTTGATAATGTATTACAACAATCAAAACTACCATTCTTAGCATAATTTTAATTATAACATGCATTATAATTCTTATGCTTCAACTGTAAATCACTTCCAAAATAAATGACTACCTAAAGAAATACAAAATTGATATGATAGACAAAATCACCAGGAGTGGGGGGAGAGGGGAGTGAATATATATATATCCAGGTAGATTTAGATTTTACTACAGGTTGGCATGGGAACTTTGCTCAGTTTCTAACCTCAGCTAATTCACCTCTCCTGGGGCAATTTTACCTTGGGACTAACTATACTGATGTCAAACAGAGCAGAGTTCTTACTGGCATGGCCCACTGCAGCTCAGAACTCATGAGTTCAAGAGATCTGTCAGCCTCAGCCTCCCTCAACCATCCCTTACAGATGGGCTTCACCCTGCCTAGTTGTCAAGTCTAATGACAACTTTTCCCAATAAAAATATCCATCAACAATTACAAAATATTTAGCAAAGCAGCTACCTCAAGGAAAAAAACCCTTACACATTTGTATATTGTACCTTTGTACAAATACATGTGTGCATTCTGCACTAAAACTCACTGAAATGCAGCATTGTACAGTTGAAGTAGCTCTGTGTTGCTACAGGCTATTCCAGTACTGTAAACGTTTTCATAGTTTTACCATGCTGGAAAGGTTTTCAGTAAGGGCCTGGTATGTCTGCTATCCATGGACCAACCTAACTAATGTCATAAAGATATCACCAATTTGGTTAAAAGAAGATGAATTTTTTTATTGATAGTGCATTTCAAAGTCCACGTTTGTGGTTTAATCATTTCATTTCTGTTCAACTGTCACTTCTTGTTGGGTTTTCTTGGTAAAGATACCGGAGTGGTTTGCCATTTCCTTCTCTAGCTCATTTTAAAGATGAGGAAAGGAGAGAAACAAGATTGAGTGACTTGCCCAGAGACATGCTGCTAGTATCTGAGGCCAAACTTGAATTCACAAAGATGAGTCTTCCTTATTCGAAGCCCAGCATTCTATCCACTGAAAACCTTGAAGTCCATAGCTGACCATCTACCAAGTTGTAAAGAGGTAATGTTATGTATTGATAGAGGAAATATCCATTACACCAAATCATGTACTACTACTGAAGGAATGGATGTGTATATTAATATTCATATATGTATATTTTAATTTTTTTCTTGTTTTTTAGGATTCCCCCTTTTCCTTTTTTCCTTATTCCTTCTTCCAGAGTATCTAAGGCAGGTAGAGGAGAAGAGATTTCCTCCTCCCCCATTCTCCCAACTGCAATGATGGAGATGATTAGATGTAACTTGATAAGGGGGAAAACTAGGATCTATTATGTGTCTACTAGGTCCTAGACACTGTACTCAGTACTTTAAAAATATTCCCTCATTTGGTCTTTGCAATAACCCTGGGAAGTGGGTATTATCCTCATTTCATACTTGAGGAAACCAAGAAACAAATTTGCTCAGGGTCACCCAATTAGAAAGTATATGAGATTGAATATGAATTCAGATTTTTTTTGAGTAACTGGTTCAAATGACTAGTTAAAATTCATAATTAAACAAAATAAAAAAACTCAATAAGAATTTTGCATCTCAAAAATTAACTTAATTTTTAAAGTTTAATTAGAAAAAGAGATGAGCTAAAGCCTTTTATAATTGAGATTATGAAGGAAACCTTAAAAATGAGATTGGTTAATTCAATTTACACCACTAATTTTATCTTTTTTAATCCAGGTGTTCTCATTGCTTGTTAGATATGATATACAGGTAGCCTTTTTTTGCTCAGAAAAGGGATAAGCGAAATTAAAGGAAGACAGGGTAAAAGGATGATATTATTGGTAAAGATTTTTCAGAAAATGGGAAGAATTTTAAAAGGGGTTTATTTATATTTATGAAATTGTTTAAGCAGGAAATTAACTTATGACTAGCGAAAGAAAGAAAACAAAGCAGTATCAAATGTTTATATCAGAGGAAAAGAGGGGGTAAAAGAAAGATTCATGGTAAGCCATCATGCTAACTGAGTGGCAACAAGTTCCTAGGGCAATTTGGTTGCTCTGCATTTTAGTAGAGAATATAAACATAAAAGTAGAGGGGAGAGGAAAAGAATCTGAGAGAGTTTTCAGTGAGTTAACCAAGTAGCTGATGCTTACAGATACAATGTTCAGCATTTTGAGCATGACTATATATTAAGTATAGTCAAACTTAAAACTGGTGAATAATAAAAGAGTGATATTCTGTTTAGGCTCAATTGGAAGGGAGACTCTGATCATATTTAAAAGTATCTCAGCCTTGAAAAGGGACTAACATTTTCTTTAAACTGTCATACTGAATGGCTATAGGATTTTCATTTTTCTTCAGTTTTAGAAAATATTTGTACTTTGAACCAATGGTTACCTACATTCCTTTTCATTATTATCGCTATAATTTAAATGAATAAACATATCAAAAAAAACTACACACACACACACATACACACACACACACACACACACACACACACTTATTTGTATACTCTGAACTTAATTGAACTGCAAATTGGCCAGTCCACCAGAGGAAGGTCAGTAAGGATAGTCAGCCAACTATGAAAGCCTTTGGCTTCAGTCATTTCAGTGAACCCATACCTCAGTTTCTCTAACCTATGGGGTTGTTCTCATTTTGGTTTTGTAAATGTTAAGAAAGGTACACTGATATATGGTTCTTATCTACACAAGTACCTTGCCAATGCCTTTATTTCTTGGCTTTTAGGATAAGGAAAAATATTAAGCTTGTCATTTTAATTGAAATCTAATGAATGACTGATGTTGGAAATAATATGACAAAATAAGTCTACCTTAAGTCAGGATTTTATTGTTTCTAAGAACACTTTTGGTGGGGGGAGTATACTGGGAAGATGATGGAACAGGTTGGTAAATTTCATGCTCTACCGATTTCCTCCACAAATAGAACAACTTTTTGCATCTGGGAAAACACAGCCTGGTGAAAAAACAAGAAGACTTGGGAAAGGGATAGTCCTGATACTAGGAAACAAAATCTGAAGAAAGACCCAGGCTAGGATTAACCTGTCTGAAGTGGAAACATTTCATATAAAAGTTCAATTGGCCAAACGCAAAAGGAGATAAAATAACTAACTGAAGAAAATAATTACTAAAAATTAGAATTGAACAAATGGAAATGAATGAATCAATGAGACTTCAAGAATCAATCAAACAAAACCAAAAAAAAAGAAAAAAAGAAGAACATTTGAAATACCTTTTTTTGGAAAAACAACTTACCTGGAAAATACATCTAGGAGAGACAAGCTAAGGATTATTGCACTCCATGAAAACCATGTTGAAAAAAGAGCCTAGACATCATCTTTCAGGAAATCATCAAGTAAAAGTGCCCTGATATCCTAGAACCAGAAGGTAAAATAGCCATTGAAAGAATTCACTGATCACCTCCTGAAAGAGAACCCAAAATTAAAACTTCGAGGAATATTGTAGCTAAATTTCAGAATTATCGGATCAATGAAAAAATATTGCCAGCAGCCAGAAAGAAACAATTCAAATATCTAGGAGCCACACTCAGGATTACCCAGCAGCTTCCATCTTAAAAGATAGACGGTTCTGTAGTCTGATATCCTGAAAGGTAAATGAATTTGGATTGCAGTCCAAGAATCAACTATTCAGCTAAATTGAACATTATCTTTCAGGGAAAATGATGGACACTCAAAGATAAAGGTGAATTTCATCTATTTCTGATGAAAAGACCATAGCTGAACAAAAAGTTTGATCTCCAAATACAGAACTCAAGAAAAGCATAAAAAAGAGATAAAAGAAAGAATTTTTGAGAACTATATCTCTGTGATGGGTATATTTAGGGAGTGCAGGCATAGGTTGATTTTATTGTGATAATAAAAAAGAAACTGGAGGTGGGAAGAGAATTCTACTGGGAAAAAAAGGAAAATGGAGGTAAAATAGGGAAAATAGATTTCAAGAAGAGTCAAAGAAGACCTATTATAATTGATGGAAAGAAAGGAGGAAAATGAATACTGTGTGAATCTTACTTTCATCAGATTTGGCTGAGAGAATATCAGACATATTTGGTTTCACAGAGAAACGTCTCTTATAGAGAAGAAGTAGGGGAAAGGGGAAAGGAAAGAGACAACTGTGAGGTACCACTACACACCTCCCAGATTGGGTAAGATGCCAGAAAAAGATAATGATGAATGTTGGAGAGGATGTGAGGAAAAGGAGTATTAATACATTGTTGGTGGAATTGTGAATGGATCAAATCATTCTGGACAACAGTTTTGAACTATGCCCAAAGGATTATCAAACTATGCATACCCTTTGATTCAACAGCATTTCTACTGGGCTTATCTCCCAAAGAGATCTTAAGGGAGGAAAAGAGACCCAATAATGTGCAAAAATGTTTGTGGCATCCCTTTTTATAGTGGCAAGAACCTGAAAAACTGAGGGAATGTTCTTCAGATGGATAATAGCTGAATAAGCTATAGCATATGAATGTTATGGAATATTATTGAACTGTTGAAAATGACCCACAGGATGATTTTAGGGACACCTGCAGAGACTTACATGAACTGATGCTATGTGAAATGAGCAAACCCAGGAGATCATTGTACATGGAAATAAGATTATATGATGATCAATTCTAATGGACATGGCTCTTTTCAACACTGAGATGACTCAGGCATGTTTCAATGATCTTGTGATGATGAGAGCCATCCACACACAGAGAAAGAACTGTGGGAATTGAGGTGTTATAATGTAGCATTTTTCCTCTTTTTGTTTTAGTTTGTTTGAATTTTATTTTTTCTCTATTTTTACTTTATCATCTGATTTTTTTGTGCAGCAAGATAATTGTATAAAGATGTATGTCTATATTGGATTTAATATATATTTTTACCATGTTTAACATATATTGCAGTACATTCCACTTAGGGCAGAGGATGGGAGAAGAGGGGAAAATTGGAACACAAGGTTGGTCAATGCTGAAATTATTATCCTTTCATGTGTTTTGAAAATAAACTTTAACAAAATAAACAAGAAAAAAAAAACAAAAATTGGAATCAGGTAAGTGGAAGCCAATGATGCTATGAGAGACCAAGAAATAACAAAACAGATTTTAAAGAATGAGAAAACAGAACAGAATGTGAAACAGTTCATAAGATAACAGATCTGGAGAGTAGATCAAGAAGAGAAAATGTAAGAATCTGGACTGCCAGAAAGTTATGACCAAAAAAACAACCTTGGCCAATTAATAAAGTTAATAATCCTACAAGTTTTTTCTGGAGTGACATGAGGAGAATGTAGAAATAGTTTAAAATGTACACCGATCACCACCTCAAAGATATCCTTTGTGGAAAACACATAGGAATATTATTGCCAAATTTTGAAACTCCCAGATCAAAGAAAAAAAATTGCAAGAAAGAAGAAAAAAAGAATTCAAATGCACAGCAGTTACAATTAGAATCATACAAGCCTTATCAGCAGCTATTTTAAAAGACCACAGGTCTTAGAATCTTATCTACACACAAGCAAAAAAAACTAAGACTGCAGGCAGAAATATTATATCCAGGAAAATTATAATTCCAAATGAGAAAAAATGGACATTCAAGGAACATGCAGATTTTCAGGACTTTCTGTCAATCAGTCTTGACCTTAACAAAAAATTTAATATGTAAAAGCCAATATCAAAAAGCAATTTTAAGAAACTCAACATAGAAAAACCATTTAAACAGACAAATTGTTTATATTTTTCCTACATGGTAAAAGTATACTTTATGTTTACAATTTAAATCAACAATAGGGTAGCTCAAAATAAAGATTAGCATAGTAAAGTTAAATTGTAATTATACTACACAAATGATGTGTAGAAGAAGAATAGAAATAGGCTTTATTAGAGTGAGGATAGAAGGGCTTATAGTTCTGAAGACCTATTCTCATCAGGAATGGGTTCAATAGACATTACATTTATACCATGAAGAGTCTAGCACCCTCCAAAATCCATAAAGAAATAAGGGCAGGGTGGGAAGGGCAAATGGGAAAGCAAAAGGTGAAGGAAGAAGATAAAGGAGAAATTCCCTAGGTGGGGAGAGGTGAAGTAATAGTAAGCCAAGTTATGGTACAGAATTTAATGAGTCAGAAAGGATAGGAAAGATGTGAGTATCTGGGGTATGTGTATGTGTGACACTTAGTGTTATGTATGTATAGGCAAATATCTTAACTGTAGCTTGCTTGGGGATGGAGGAGGGGATGAAAGGGAGATGTGTGTGTCTATATGTATGTGTATGTACGTGCATGTATATTTTCAAAAAGAACACATTTAATTACTTGTATATTTTCACAAACTTAGAAACAGTACAAAATTCAGTTTAGACAAGTAAATAATGTACTTGGAACAATCAGATTTTCCAACCAGGATTCCACAGATTTTCAATATTTAACAAACAAAACCATCCTTTGGAAAATACATATGGAATTTAACTTCCCTATGTATAATTTTTGTGACATCATTCAAGATACTCTTGTATACAGTGTTTATTAAAATCAAGACAGGCAGCACAGTATGGTGGACAGAAAGCTAGCCTAGAAGTCTTCAAGATCTACTAGGTTCAAGTACTACCTCTTACACACACTGGCTATATATATATATGATCCTGGGCAAATCAGTTTAACTTTAATTGACTAAAGCAATTTTCTAAAATTTGAAATTGCAGAGAAGATACTGACCTGCAGTGGTCAAGGGAATTCCCTCTTATTATCATCACACATCCAGTCTATATCCCATGAGAAACTTACACTTTTCATTAGATAGCTATACAAGGTATGCTGAGAGAGTAACAAAGCTGATTCTATAAACTACACATGAAAAACCAGTCTTCTTACATTATACTTATAACTTCATACATATTTATTCACCTCTGTTTATATGGAAATCATGTTCTAAATATTTAACTTGAACATATAGATTAAAAACATTTTCAAAACATTAGGATTATTGAATTAGAGGGGAATTCTTATTGTAATTATTCAAAGAAAAACAAATTAAAGAGATGATAAGCTTTTGAATATGTCACAGATATAGAAGATTTTGAGCAAATTGTATGCTGAGTTGCATTTTCTTTGCATTCTCCTTCTGCTCTATACTATCTACAACAGATTTAGCCTGTTGTGTCTAGTAATTTGGTTGACTGATAAAGTGTGAAATAGACAGTTTGCCCCTCCTAGCAAAAGACACTCCTGCCTCTACCTCCTGATTCCAGATATTTTCATTAGATGTCTTCTCTCATGGAATAATCTCTATCCCCTCCTCCTCTAGTCCTACATGGCATGCTCAAGTCCCAGCTAAAATCCTATCTTCTGCAAAACGTTTTTCCCAATCTCCCTTAATATTGATGTCTTCCTCTGTTGAGTATTCCTAGTTTATCCTGTATGGAGTATCATGTTTATACTTGCTGTTTTCATATTGTCTCACCCATTGAAATGTGAGCGCTCTGACAGTAGGGCCTCTCTTTTACCATTCTCTGTATTCTCAGTGTTTAGCAGTGTCAGTTGAATAGTAGATAATTAATATTTGTTGACTGACAGTTCCTCACACATAGTACTCTATCATTTGACACTAAGTAACTTTACTGTTATCGCCCATGCCTGTAATGCTCCTCACTGCCACCTCCTGGCTTCCTTCAAGTCTAAGCAAAAGTCTTTCATTTTAAAAGAAGACTTTTCCATCTTCCTTAAAACTAGTGCTACCCCTCTAAGACTACTCCAATTCAGCTTATATGTATCTTCTTTATAAGTAGATGTTTGCACCCACGTGTCATCTTAATTCCTTGGTAAATCATTCAATGTGGTTTTTCAACTCAACATTGCCTTCCCTTGAGTCATTGACACTTAATTGTATTCCCAACAGTGTCCTTCTAAACCTCATGCTTTCTATGCACATGCTGCCCAATAAGGCTGGAGAAAATCATGCAACTGTGCTTACTAGGGCCACTACAAATTTATGTCACATAACCTCAATTGGGCTCTCATTGATCCTAGGCAATCCTTTTATATTTTACTTCCCTAAATAATTCACTATGCCACTTACCACAGCAGCTCTTTCAAACCTTTTTATCCTTTCTCAAACCTTCCATGGTACACTCTCTGCATCTTTTCAGTTAAAAAATGTCAGCTCATATTTCACTAGAAAAAAAAGACCATTCTCTGAGATCTCCCACTTTTAACCTTCTTCTCACCTATTCATCTAAATGTCTTCTGCCACTATTTTTCCGTCAGTTATCTTAAAAGAATTGGTAGCTCTTTTCCTTGTTAATGAAAATGCCTCTACATATACAAGTGATACCATTCTATATTACCCATCATTCTTCTGTTTCATTGCATCCTGGCTATTTCCCTGCTTGCCTACAAACTCTTTTCTTCCCTATTCCCCAAAGAAACTTCACCTGATCACTTCATGGACACTCTCATCCCACATCTCTCCTGCCTTTTGTAGTTAAATACCTTGAGAGGACTGCTGGCAAGAGGTGACTCCACTTACTCTCCTGTCTTTTTTTTTTTTAACACTGTTCTTTTTTCTAAAACCTTCACAGATACAAATGGATCTCTTAATTACCAAATCTAATAATCTTTTCTCATCTATTTTTTTAACCTCTCTGAAGTCTTTGGAACTGCAACCATTTTCTCCTTGATATTAACTTCTCTCAAGTTTTGTAACCTTGCTCTCTCTGGTTCTCTTCCCAAGTATCAGATCCTCTGCTTCTCAGTCTCCCTTTCTTATTAAGTCCCTTACTAGATTGATCTCCTAAAACTGAGATAATCCCTGCTCTCCAACTCCTTTGTATCTGTTGCTGTTGCCTTTGTGCCTGACACAGAATAGATCTTAATAAAAGTAGCAATTTATTTTCTGCCTTGAAACTTTTATACTTCAGATATTATGGCCATATTTCACTAGCTGGGGTATCTAAGTGGCACAATGAATAAGAGTTCTGGGCTTATATATAGGAAAGACTTATCTTTGTGTAAGACTTATCTTCGTGTATTCACATTTGATATCAGATACTTACCACCGTGTGATCCTGGTCAGGTTACTCAACCTTGTTTGCCTCAATTTCCTCCTATGTCAAAATGAGCTGAAGAAGGAAATGGCAAATCATTCTACTAACTAACCTGTCTACACAGTCGTTTTAGACATGTCAACAATTCAGCAGAAGGAAGTAGTGTTTGCTCCCACGTTACTATCGATAAAGAGTAAGTTAATTGGACCCTGGCTATTAGTAAAATGAAGGAGTTTCCAATTCATCGAATATGGACAGCCTGGAGGGGGAGGTGAAACCAACTTTTGGACTTGTTTTCCAATCTCTACAAGCCAAAACCTGACCCTGACCCTGTCCCAGATGCTGAGAGGTTTTGATTTCCCAATCGTTCATGGGGGATGGGAGACACGGACTCACGTGGAGGGATGGGGGGAATGTTAGGCAGGCTCCTCCGGTGGGGGCTTTTCCTTCTCTCCCCCGCCGCCAACCTTTGCTCTTACCGCTTCATTTTATCCAGATCATTTACGGTGCTTTTTCCGAGCAGCAGCAGCTGCTGCACCTTCGCCACATCACCGAGCAAGGCAGCTTTATGGATCTTCCCGAGGTCCTTGCTCCGGATCTGATAGCCTTCGGTGGGGTAGGGTGTTTGGACCCCAAAGTAACTTGGCAGCTTGATGAAGGGGCGAGGTGGAGACTGCCCCTTCTTCCTGCCGAAGTTGAAAATCTTCTTCATCTCAGAGGCAGGCTGGGTGAGAGAACCCGCAAGGGAGACTTCTCTTGGGCCTCTCAGTCTGCTCCGAGGGGGAATTTAGGGGAAAATTAAGGTCGGAACGAAAAGGGGAAATATCAACAACCCAAGGACGTAGAGCCCACAGCAGTTATAACCGATTTAGCCCTAGAGTCGACTGCAACCCTGGCAACTGAGGAGAGAAACTGAACTGCGCGTGCGTTTATCAGGTCCGCAGCTCACGCGGCTGTGATAACAGGTCAAGTCACACATTGGCGAGTGCCCGGGAGCCGGGTCCGTTAGCTGTCAGCGCGAGGAGTCCAAAGCTCGAGGTCGAGAGCGTGGGTAAGCTCCAGGTCTCGCGTTCGAATCTCGACACCTGTTCTGTTGCTTACTTTTGTAATGATGGGAAAAGAACTTCCTCTCCGGGATTCGGTTTCTTTTGTAAAATGAAGACATTCTACTAGATAATCTTTCAAGTCTCTTGTAGCCCTTTAAACAATCCTGTGAACTCAAAGGCGATGCCCAGCCTGAAGAGCAGGACTCTAGGGGCCCGGATGGACAACTTTTATTTTCTTTCTCCCACTTTTTTTTCTTTTTGATATGATTTTTCTTGTGCAGCAGGATGATTATATGTATATGCATATATATGCATATATTGGATTTAACACATTTTTTTAACCATGTTTAACATATATTGCATTATTTGCCATCTAGGGGAGAGGGTTGGGAAAATGGGCAAAACATTGGATATAAGATTTTGTAAACATCGATGTTGAAAAATTATCCCTACATATATTTCAAAAACAAAAAGCCTCAATATAGAATAGATATGCAAAAAAAGATGGTCAAGGTGTGAGATGTAGGTATGTTCCGAGTTTTTATCATATTATATTCGACTGTTCTCAGCAATTTTGGACAAAGAGTAAGTTCTTATCCCAGAAGCTAGAGTCTTTGGGTTTAATCAAACAACACCTTATTATAGTCATTAACTATTGTGTCTTTCATACTCAATCTATTCTGCTTCTCTACCACTCTATTTCTCAGGCAGTACCAAATAGTTTTGATGATTGTTCCTTTAAATGAGTTTTAGGTCTGGTAATAGTAACCCACTATTCTTGCATTTTTCCCCATTAATTCTCTTAATATTCTTGAGTTTTCTGTTTCCAGATCAATTTTGTTATTTTTTCCAGGCCTTACAAAATAATTTTGGGGCAATTTGATTTGTATGGCCATGGATAAATAGATTTATCTAAAATTGTCATTGTTGTTATATTAGCTTGGTCTAACAAAGAACAACTGACATTTTTCCAATGGTCTAGATTTTTGTTTGCATGAAAACTGATTGGTAATTGTGTTCATATAGTTCCTGGGTTTGTTTTGGCATGTAAACACTCCAAAATTTTATTGTGTCTAAAGTTATATTAAGTTATAAAGTTGTATAAAGTTATATCTCGTTACTGATAACTTTTGCTAATATATAGAAACACTGATGATTTATTTGGGTTTATTTTATAGCTTTCAACTTTGTTAAAATTAATTGTTTCAAATACTGTTTTGGTTGATTATCTAAGTATACCATCATTTTATCTCCAAAAATTGTTATTTTCTTTCCTCATTTCCTACTTTAATTCTTTCTATTTGTTTTCTTATTGCTGGAACCTACATTTCTAGTACAATATTGAATAATTATGGTAATAAATGGCATCTTTGTTTCATTCCTGATCTAATTAGGAATGCATCTAGCTTCTCTATGTTACAAATAATGCTGATGGTTTTAGGAAAATGATGCTTATCATTTTAAGATAAATTGCATTTATTCATATGGGTGCTGTATTCTGTCCAAAGCTTTTTCTGCATCGATTGAGATTATTATATAATTTCTGTTAGCTTTCTTCTTGATATGGTTAATTAATTTTCTTTATATTGAACCAGCTCTGCAGTCCTCGCATAATTCATACTTGGTCATAATGTATTGTCCTGTTGATAAATTGTTGTACTCTTTTAGGTAATATTTTAGTTAATTTTTTTGCATAAATATTCAGAAAATTCGTCTATAATTTTTCTTTATCTGTTTTGGCTTCTCCTCATTTAGGTATCAGAAATATATTTGTGTCATAAAAGTTGGAAGGACTCTTTCTTTGTCCATCTTTTCAATAGTTTATATAGTATTGGAATTGTTTTTTAAATGTTTGGTAGAATTGATTTATAAATTCATCTGGACCTGGACAATTTTTGTTTCCTTAGGGAGTTCACTAATGACTTGTTGTTCTATATCTTTTAAAAAATGGGAATATCTAATGTTTTATTTTGTCTTCTGTTAATCAGGGCATGTAATTAATATTTTTGTAAATGTTCAACCATTTTACATTGTCAGATTTGTTGACACAGTTTGACAGAAGATAGTCTAATTATTGCTTCAGTTTCTTCTTTGGTGATAAGTTAAAACTTTTCATTTTTCATGGTGGTATTTGGTTTTCTTTTCTTTTTGTAACCAAATTAACAATGTTTATCAATTTTGTTAGGTTTTTCACAAAACCATCTCTTAATTTTATTAAGTAGTTCAATAGTTTTCTTCCTTCCAATTGTATTTTCATCTCTCCCTTGATTTTCAGAATTTCCAGTTTGGTATTTGAGCTTTTTTTGTTCTTTTGTTCTTTGTCCAGCCCTTATATTTACATGATCCGCTTTTTCAATTTTTTTTCATGTAAGCATTTAGGGATATAAATTTTCCCCTACGAATTGCCTTGACTGTATTTCATAAGTTTTGGTATGTTGTCTCATTGTTGTCCTTCTCTTGAATGAAATTGTTTCTATGATTTCTTATTTGATTCATTCATTCTTTAGGACTGGATTATTTAATTTGCAATTATTTTAGTCTATCTTTCCCTGGACCTTTGTTTAATATAATTTTTATTGCATTTTATCTGAAAATGATGCATTTATTATTTTCCTGGATTTGTTTGTTAGATTTTTATGCTCTAGAACATTTTACCAAGATGTAGCTTCCTTTTTGATTTCTTTTTTAAAATCTATTTTAACTTGTTACTTTGTCTGAACTCTTAATTGCTACCCTGTTTTTTCTTCATAATATATTCTGCTCCAGCCTTATACCCTTGCTATGCATTGAAATGCATTTTTCTGTGACAAATGGCTTTTTTGTAAACAATGTATGATTTTTAATCCAATCTGTTATCTGCTTACATTTCACTGGAGAGTTCATCCCAATTACATTTTTTGTGGTAAATTGAATTATCTTCAATACACATTGCCTTATGAATCATGATGGGAGAAAAAAATCAGAGCAAAAGCAGAAAACCATGGGAAATATATATTAAATAAAAACAGAAAAAAGAAGGGAACATAGCATCTTTTTTTCTGGAAGCAGATGGCATTTTTTGTTCAAAACCTATTGGGATTTCTTTGAATCACTGAATCTCTGAGAAGAACCACGTCTATCATAGTTGATCATTGCACATTCTTGCTTTTACTGTGTACAATGTATCCCTGGTTCTTCTGCTTTTACTAAGAATCAGTTCGTGTAATTCTTTCTAGGTCTTTCTAAAATTACCTTGTTCCTCACTTTTTGTACAAGAATAATATTCCACTACCTTCATATAGCACAACTTTTTTCAGCCATTCCTTAATTGATGTTTATCTACTCATTTTCCAATTCTTACAAATTGTAAGGATTGTAAATTCCAAATTCTCACAATTTTACAAAAAGAACTGCTACAAATATTTTTTGTAAATGTGGGTCTCTTCCCTTTATGATTCCTTAGGATACAGATTCAGTATGGCACTGCTGGGTCAAAGGGTATGAAAGTTTAATAGCTCTTTAGTTCCATAATGCTCTCCAGAATGGTTGGATCATTTCACAGCTCCACCAACTATGCATTAGTGTCCCAGTTTTTCCACATCCCCTCCAATATTTATCATTATGTTTTCCTGTCACTTTAGTCAATCTAAGTGATGTGAAGTGGTGCCTCAGAATTGTTTTAATTTGTATTTCTCTAATCAATGATGTAGAGCATTTTCATACAGCTATAAAAGGCTTTAATTTCACCTTTTAAAAATTATCTGTTCATGTCCTTTGACCATTTATCAACTGGGAAATGACTTGTATTCTTATAAATTTGACATGGCTCTTTATAGATTTTAGAAATAAGAACTTTATCAGAAACATTGGCTATGGCATTTTGCCAGCTTTGTATGTACCTTTTCATATTGTTTCTCTTGGTTTTGTTTGTGCAAAAACAATATAATGTAATTAAAGTTGCTCATTTTCTTAAAGAGGAACAATGACATCAGGAAAGTGATATGTTGGCTTGCAAGTAAATTGGATTTGAGTGAGGCACAACTATGTGAAGTCATCTGCCTTACTCTCTTCTCCAGAGTCATACAAAGTTCATAACTGTAATGTTCTTTTTGGTTTTCTGGAAGTCTTGGAACAGCCTTCATTTGAGTTCAGTAATCACCACAAGAATAGACAGGTGTTAAAGTCCAAATCCTTCATTATCTCTTTCACAAACTAGTTTCCTTACCTAGAGTCCAGGTCAGCTTTGTAAAGAGCCTTTCAGACCAGCCTTAGTCTCAGTGGGGGAAGTGCAGGAGGCCAGGTCAGCCACGGTGCTATGAGATGAAGTGAGTGAATCTGTCTCTGCGTCCCTTCTGAGTCTGTGTCTGGACCTTCTGAGTCTCTCTCCAAGCCCTTCTGAGTCTGTCTCTGGCTCTGAGTCCCAGCTTATATGCTCTACACTGAATATAAACCAATCATTATATCACTAGGACACCATTAGTTGTTGTAAGATTAAATCAATCATACTGAATTTAGAGAACTATTAATCACCATGCTAAACTAGATAACCATTGTATCATCAATTCCACTGAATTAGCACCTTGTAAGAATCCTTGTTTCAGACTTCTGGCCCATATCACATTACCACTGGTCATGGATCTCCTAGAGTTAAATAAATCTAACTAGAATTAAAACAAAACAAAACAAAAAAATAAAACAAAGAGTGATCGTATTAAACAGATTGTTGAAAAAAATGTGTAAAACTTATAGTGACATAAATGGGAATATTAAATTATACGTGCATATGTATATAATGTCTCAGCATTACAAAATTGTGTGCTTTTAAAACATTTTAACTTTTGAAACCATTTTATTTAATAATGCTTTTGACAAAATACAAATTGTTCTACAACTTATCAGTAACATAACCATCCTGTTTCTTTCAAATCATTTTTTCCATTGTTTTTTATATCACAATCTTGTTACATTCATAGACCAAACTTGTTCAGCAATTTCCAAATTTATGAGCATTTCTTAACTTTTCAAATCTTTGACATTAACAAAAAAATTTGCTATAAACATTTTTGAGCATATAGGATCTTTTCATCTTCCTTCACCCTCAACATGACACCTCCCAAGACTTCATCACATGGCCTGAAACTGAGGAACTTGTCAACTTAGTAGTTTATGAGGAAGTGCTAAGAACTCAGAGTTCTAATGGCCATCAGCCCCATTCTGGCCCACTTATCCTGGACATCTGTTTGTGGTTCAGTGGCTATTGCCCTCAGCTTTCTGAACAGATTAACCCAATGCCGTGTGCTTATAATGGACAAGGGGAAGAGGTTGTTCAGCTCACCAGAGAAAAGACTACACTTGGAAAATAGAATCAAGATTGTCTGTCATGACATCACCTCTGGAGTAAACAGAGAGCAGCTGCTTCTGTGGGGCCCAATGGACCTTGTGGTCAGCAACCCCACTCCATATCTTCCATCATGACTTGGAGCAGCAGCTCCACAGATCCTCAAGAATAAACATACTTTCAGTTTGGATGGAAAAGAGGATGGTATGAAAATGATAAAAAGAGATCCTTTCCCAGGAAGCTACTTGGGAATGGGTCACAAAGCCAGCCTGACTTGGATGTCTCCATCTTAGTGACACATATTGACTTATGTGGCAAGTCCCACTTTTTACATATTTATAAGTCAAGAGGTACTGGCAGTAGAGGTACCCAGAATATGCCAAACCTCCAGTTCATGAGAGCATCCAGCAAATCTACCTTTCTAGAACACTGATAACACAGTAAGAGGCAAGAGAGTTCTCCTAGTATTGGAGATGCAGACTCCAGGACTGTGGAGCACTCCATGGTGGAGGACTGGGGATTAGGGAGGTGATTTTTCCCATCCAACCTCTTGCTAAAAAGATGCTCAAGTTTGAGATAGTCACTGGAACATCTAGGGTGGGTGTCTGGATATAGATTTTTGGCTCTTCTTTGGAAACAACAAAACCTGTTCTTTGTTCATCCACTGGTAGTGGTGATAGTGTTTATTCTCCTGTGCAGAAATATTTCTTAGCACCTCCCAATAGAGCTTACCATCTCTTCTCCCTTCCTTCAAGCCCTGCACCTACTCCTCCTTCATTTTTATAATCATGGCTTTTTTAAGGGTATGTGCAGTAATGTTTTTTGACATTTACCCTTGTGGAGTTTTGATTCCATATTGTTCTCTCTCCTTCCCTCCTTCCCCGCTTCCAACAAGGGGGCCGACGTAGGTTGAACATGTGCAGTTCTTCTGGACAGGTCTCTGCATTTATCATGCAGGAGAGGTCAAATCAAGGAGAGAAGAAAATCAGGGAGCAGGAAATAGGCAAGCAGGCAACAACAGTGAAAGGTGGAAATTCTGTGCACATACGGTCCACACTTGGTGCCCATAGTTCTCTCTCTTGAGCTAGATAGATTGCTCCATCATAAATCATAAATCATAAATCTCTTGAGGTTGTTCTGAATCACCTCAATGATCAATGACTCAGCCATTAACTTCTTTCCATTCAATATGAAGAAAACAATTGTCCCCACCAGAAATATGGGTAAACAAAAATAACCTCCATAGTCCTTTCTGTCCTATGAAAAGAGCACCAGATATGGAGCTGTGGAGTGGAAACCTAGATTCAAATCTGTGACCAACTTTGTTACTACTAGTGGTGAGACATGAGTCTTGGTTTCCTCTCCTGTTGAAATGGGAATGATGATATTTTCATTGCCTTCACAAGGTTATTAGAATCAAATGAAATAAGATATATATATGTACATATATATCTTATGTATTATATGTATTATATATATGTACATATATATCTTATTTCATAAACTCAAGATTTTCATGTTAAATAAATGTGAGTTGTAATTTAAAAAGAGAAATTAAGTTACCTCAACAATAGCTTGAAGATGCCCCAAACAAAGTTGTCTTTGGTATCTTGGTACATTTCCATGTAAGTTCTGCTATTCTTGATCTTGAACAAAGTCAGACATCAAAACTAGACCTTGCATATACCTTTCAGCAAGAACGAGATGAGTGGCTTCCTTTAAAGGACAAACCAATATATAAGATTGGCATCCTTTCCGAAAAGCTTTCTAAAGCTGAAAATTAGTTATACCAATCATGATTCCCTGAGAGATAAGATACTACTTTAAAAAAAATAGAGAGAATTAAACTAGACCAATTATAAAGCAAAGCAACTTGAATGCACATATCAAATGCAAAAGGAAAAACTGAAGAGATCTATTCTCAAAGAAGAGTCCATGCAAGAGACTTTAACCCAAAGACGGTGAAATTTGCTTTGACAACAGCTTGAAGATGCTGAAAACAAATGTGTCTTTAAAGTAATGGTATCAAATCATGTCCTGGTAAAGTTTAGGGATCTCTCCATGAACTTTTGTGCTGAAACTGAAAATAAGATCTTGTGGTAGAAGAGAGAATTGAAAAGCCAATCAATAAATGTAGCCATTTAAGAGAGCAAATATATAAATATGAAAATGCAGAAAGAGCTGTAGGTCTTTAAATAATATCATCTGACAAGCATTTTGTATTTTGAAGTGAATTTCTAATTTATTTTCATTAAGATAAATTAGAAATTTGAATTTTCAGCAGGTAAAATATATTAGTTTTCAATGTAAAAATCCTGACATGCAAGAAAGGAGAATGATAAAAATGATAAAAATCAACTAGATATTAATTTTTAGATAAGATCATTCATTTTGATTAAAAATATCATGTAGCTAACCCATGAAATTTTAAAGGTTATTGGTTAATCACTTGTAAATAAATACTGACAAATTTATATGTGTTAAGGATCATACCTAAATGCACTATAAGGGGCAGGTCATTTCTCAGAGAGCCTCCACAACTGTGAATTCTGAAGCCTTGCAAAGCAGCCTTTACTGACATAGGTGCTGCTTGTGGACTGGGAAAATAAATGGGAGGCAGAGGGAGGAGGAGAAAAGTCAGACAATGCAAGGGCCTCTCAATGGAGAGGTCAGAGAATAGCAACTGCCTCTTAGTCTCCTTGAATCACCATCATCCTCTCCCAAGAAGAGAAGAAAAGGTCTACCAGCGGTAAAGCAAAGTTACATATTGTGTTCCCAACATATATGTCTCATAATTTTCCTGGTATTACATATAATATAGTATGAGAAATGCTAAAACAAGATAAACCCTGAAAAAATATTCCAAATATAATGTAACGATTCAAATTAGACATTTGAATTGAGATGCTGTGGGACAGTATAGTTATCTTTTCATAACCTTTGAAACAGGTTATCGATATGACTAGCTTTAGTTCTGTTATGCCACAGTGTACTTGAACTGTTCTACCTCAGTTTCCCTGCATTAGTTTCCATGAATTATATCTCCATTGTCCTATTGTCCTGAGTCAGCATGAAACCCCCACCTTTTTTCCTGTCCTGTAGGGCTGCACTACTCCCTCTAAACATTCCAAAAGATAAGACTTTCTCAGGGATACCTAATTGATATCTTTACTTCTGTTTATTCAGACATTCTGACTCTGGCTTCCTAGTAAGAATTTCTAGTTTTCCCCCCATCCTGCTAGAACCAAATTTATGGTCCTGAGATTTCCTGCTCTTTTCTTCCTTCCTTTGTTTCTCTTCTTACTAGAATCCTATAAGCAAAACCTGGGATTCTCACCTTGACCAATGGATATTTTGAGACAAGAGTCCTATCCAGTCAATCAATTAAACTCTCCAATAAATGAAATATTAAAAACTCTCTAATCTCTATCTTTCTCCGGCATTACAGTTCCAACTACTGTGAACTAATTTTATAAATATTAAACATATTTTAAAGATAATGGCAAAAATTAGCCACCATTTTCCTTTAAACTATAGGACAAAGAGACTGTCATTTTGCATTAAGCATTGCTTTGTGTAATAAAGCCATTTTTTAAAATGTGCCTTTGATTCCCTGTAGAGGGCCAGCATTCTAGAGAAATATACTTGAAACAAGGTGTTAACTCAGTGGAATTGATGAGATGATGGTTCTCTAGTATAAATATACTTAGTACTTAGCATGGTGATATAATGGTTCTCTAGTTCACACATACTCAGTATACTGTAATGATGTAATTGTAATAGGGTATTTAAACTGGGAACAAAGTCAGACTAGGTGGGGGAAACTGGTTGAGACTGTCAGAGTATCAGACTACTAGAGGACACTGGGTCAGACTGAGACTGAGTCAGACTATGACAGACACAGGCAATAAAGGAGACAGACTGTGAAGGAGACAATAAAGACTTTAGACCCTATTCTTGTCCATTCTAATGGTGTTTATCCTGCTAAAACCAAGGCACATCTGAAGGACCTCCAAAAAACTAGCTTGAACATTACAATTCCCCACTACATATTTCTTGGTATTTTTTTCACTGAAAACTGATATAATGTCCAGAACTGCAGGTTCTGGGATAAATGTCTTTCATTTGCTGAAGGAAGATAGTTTTTAAAAGTCTAATTAGCAGTTCTCAGTATCTGTGGTGTTTTTCATGTATGCAGTGAGTGTTAAGTTCGACTAACTGTTGTACTGTAGTTAGAATTTTAATAAAGGCCACTAAGTGAGCAGTACAATTATCTGGGATAAAACCTGATAAGATATACACCTTTTATATAAATGCACAAATTAACGTATGCTATAAACTGTCCAAGAGTGGCAAATTTTATTAGCCATGGCTCCAAATTTTACACACGGGTCTCCATTAAAGATAATCAGACTATTACATAATTGGTGATGGATTTTTGAAGAAAAGGTTTCTAAAGTTCCTCTTAAAGGACCAACTATCTTTACAAATGCATCAAAAGATAACATTTGTGCTGTATACTCTCATGACAATTATAAGGAGAATAGTCAGAACTCCTTTTCAGTCCCATTCAGCAGAATGAATTATATGCAATCATTCTAGCTTTTACTTATTATCCAGGAGATATAAATATAATATCTGATTTGGCCTGTTCAGTAGGTGTGGTACAAAGAATTTCCATAGCCCAAATAAAATTTGTAGCCTCTAATATATATTTATATATATATATATCAGCTCTTTAAGGAACTTCAAGAGCAAGTGAGAAAGCACCCAGGTAAGATTTATATCTTGCATGTCCACTCTCATAGTGGACTTCCAGGTCCTAATTCAAAGGCAGATAGCCTTATGACTATGTTGGCCAATACTCCTTTATTTCAAAAAGCCCAAGAATCTCCTTTTAAATATCATCAGGCTGCTTGAGCTTTACATTTACAATTTGGAATAACAAGAGAGGAAGCTAGGAGAATAGTAAAAGCCTGTACAGCTTGCCTTCCTTTCCATGCTCCTACACTCCCTCCAGGGAAGAACCCTTGTGGTTTGAGACTCATTGAAATTTGGCAAATGGATGTGACCCATTATAAATGGGACAAACTCAGCCAGAGACAGACTCAAAAAAGGCTTGGAGACAGACTCAGAAAAGACAGAGGACTGGAGGCAGGAGTTCAAGCTCACTCTATCCCCCAGCTTTGTGGTGGCTGGAGGCTGGAGCACCTTGAACTGAAACAGACTTCAAGACAGACACTATTGTCGTGGTCCTCCTGCCTCCCCCACAGAAACCAAGACCCATTCTGGAGGACCTCCAGAAAGCTAGCTGAAGCCCCAGGCAAGGAGACAAGACTTTGAAGGAGATAAGAATGTGGACTTTTAACAACTGGCTATTCTTGTGGTGATTGCTCAGCTGAAACGAAGGCTGGTCCAGAGACCTCCAGAAAAGCAACCAGAACACTACAAATAGTGATTTAGATAATTTTTTCATATTATGTTTTTAATTTCTTCATCTAAAAGTTGTTCATATCCTTTGACCATTTATCACCTGCTTCTACTGGACCAGTGATTGACCTAGAAGTTCAAAAATTTTTAGCTGTCATTTCTGCCATACTGGACTTGGTCACCATGAGAAGGAAAAACAAGAGTGGAGGGCCTTTAGTTAACTTCCTGTGATTAAGCAAGTGCACTTAGATTCTAAAAGTCTCTAGGGTCTTACATACTGAACATGATATAGTATCTGATTCAATTCAATCAATTTTTGATTAATATGGATCAGAATATAGTAAGGATCTAAATGAATTATTTCTCAAAGCTCAATTCATCAATATATGTTATTTCTTCCTTTATTTAAGGTCCATAATTTTTCTTTAAACTCCCTAAGAATTCTTGAGTTGTCTCAGAATCTGGATCCTGATTCAGACTTGGCATTCTTGTAGATCCTATTGGAGAAGCCTACCAAGATATAAATTGAAGATCAGCAGTAGCTGGGGGGGGGGGAAGGAAGAAGAAAAACAATTTATACATATGTGTGTGTGAATTTTGTTGGCACTCATGATTCATCATATCAAGGAATTCTGGATGTGAGAAGTATGAAAATGGTCATTGGTCCAACTGAGTCTTAAGATTTTCTTGAGCACTTTGAAGTTATTTGACTTATCCATGGTTTCATGGATGATATGTTTTATAGGGAGGACTTTAATTCAAGTTTTCGTGGAAGTCACTTACCATAAAGGGTTATTTTGAACTTCAAATCAGATAATACACAAAATGTTTTGCAAAATTTAAAGTGATGCATAAATGTCACCCAGTATTAAGATAGTTCACATCTATGTTAATTTTGAAGCAACTCATTATTATATTAAGCCAAATCACAGGTTCACATAATATTTTTATTTTACCCTCTGTAGTAAAAAGTTGGTATATAAGCTACAATGACATTTATGTTCATTGTAGTCTGTTTGCATATGATTTTATTGAGTCCACTTCCTAATTGTGTATATTATTGCCTTTGGACTTACAATAAACAAAAAATAAACAATAAAAACAAAAAAGAATAATTTTATTTGTCAATTTGAGGAAATGTGAAACATACTTGCACTTAGTTCTAACTTCTCATTTTTTTTGGTTAAATCTATAATAAGTACTTTATTCACCCGATTGATTTAGAATTGGATCTTTCTTCTGACTCTGAAGCTATGTCCCTAAAGAGTGTGTGAATATGCTCACTGATACCACATCTGGAATATTATTTGGGATATCTGGAACATTAAAAAATCCCAGTCTAGAAAATTCCATTGTCATTTCAATGTGATGAACAGGAGGGAAATTGCATTGGAACAGAGATTTCCAATTACAGCTGCATCTGAAATAACATTAAAATACTATTTAAGAACAATGAAATAAATGAGAAATAAGGAACTTTAAATAATACACAGGATTCAAGAAATCTTTTTAAAAATTGCATATCTCCAAAGAAATTAAGAAACAAACATTAGTTTATTTTTTTTACTATCAATCATTAACAAAAAGTATATTGATCTAATACAAGGTTTCTTAAAATTTCTTTCCAAGAGTAATCTTTTTGCCAGAGTAATTTTTGTTAACCCAGCTATATAAGTATATAAAATATATACAAAGAGATAAGAAAGGGAACTATATCTTGCTAAAGGATTCCATAGATAATGAAACAATATCAATATTATAAGTCTAGGAGAAAATAGATAAAAAATTAATTGGAAATTAAATGATCTAATCCTATAGAATGATTGAGTGAAACATCAAATCACAGGCACAATCATTAACTTCATCTAATAGAATGACAATGAGACAATGTACCCAAATTTGTGGGATGCAACCAAAGCAATTAGGAGAAATTTTTTATCTCTAGATGCTTACTTGCATAAAATAAAGAGAAGACTAATGAATTGGGCTAACAACTAAAAAATCCCCAATTTAATACCAAATTTGAACTTTTGAAAATAAAAGTGAAGATAAAATTTAAAGTCAGAAATATATTGAATTAATAAATAAAACTAAGAGTTAGTTTTGCTCTTAGTTATTTGATTAGCTTTCATCTCTTTCTCAACTTTTATCGCCAAAGCTAGCATTTCTAATACAATATTGAATAATAATGGTGATAGTGGGCAACCTTGTTTCACTCCTGATATTACTGGGAATGGTTCCAGTTTATCCCCATTACATATGATGCTTACTGATGGTTTTAAATAGATGCTACTGATTATTTTAAGGAAAAGTCCATTTATTCCTATATACTCTCAAGTGTTTTTTTAATAGGAATGGATGTTGGATTTTTGGTTACTAATATGGTCAATTCCAGTTCTGATGGATCAGGCCATCCTCAGCAACGAGATCAACCAAATCATTTCTAATGGAGCAGTAAGGAACTGAACTAGCTATACCCAGAAAAAGAACTCTGGGAGATGACTAAAAACCATTACATTGAATTCCCAATCCCTATATTTATGCACACCTGCATTTTTGACTTCCTTCACAAGCTAATTGTACAATAATTCAGAGTCTGATTCTTTTTGTACAGCAAAATAATGTTTTGGTCATGCATAAAAACAAAAACAAAACAAAACAAAACAAAAAAACAAAAAACTAATATGGTCAATTATACCAATAGTTTTCCTAATATTGAACCAGCCCTGCATTCCTGGTATAAATCCTACTTGGTCAGGGTGTATAATCCTGGGGATGATTTTCTGTAGTCTTTTTGCTAATATCTTATTTAAGATTTTAGCATCAACATTCATAGCATCAACATATAGAAATTGGTCTATAATTTTCTTTCTGTTTTCAACCTACCTGGTTTAGGTATCAGTACCATAAAAGGAATTTGGTAGGACTCCTTCATTCCCTATTTTTTCAAATAGTTTATAAAGAATTGGGGCTAATTGTTCTTTAAATGTTTGGTAGAATTCACATGTAAATCCATCTGGTCCTGGGGATTTTTTCTTAGGAAGTTGATTAATAGCTTGTTCTATTTCTTTTTCTCAAATGGGACTATTTAAGCAATTTACTTCCTCCTCTGTTAATCTGGGAAGCCTATATTTTTGGAGGTAGTCATTCATTTCACTTAGGTTATCAAATTTATTGGCATAAAATTGAGCAAAATAACTCATTATTGCTTTAATTTCCTCTTCATTGGTGCATCCCACAAATTTTGGTATGATGTCTCATCGTTGTCATTATCTTGAGTGAAATTATTGTGTCTATAATTTCACCCAATGGTTGTTTGAGATTTAGTTTCTAATTACTTTGTGGTCTATTTACCCCTAACTTTTTGTTGAATGTAGTTTTTATTGCATCGTGGAAAAGATCTGAAAAGAAAGCATTTACTATTTCTGCCTTCCTGCATTTTGAGGTCTTTATGACCTAATTTATGGTCAATTTTTTGTATAGGTTCCATGAACTGCTGAGAAGAAAGTATACTCCTTTCTGTCACCATTCAGTTTTCTCCAAAGATCTATCATACCTAATTTTTCTAATATTCTATTTACCTCTTTAATTTCTTATTTTTGTGGTTTGATTTATCTAATTCTGAGAGTGCAAGGTTGAGATCTCCCACTATTACAGTTTTGCTGTCTATTTCTTCTTGCAACTCTCTTAACTTCTCCTTTAGGAAGTTAGATGCTATATCATTTGGTGCATATATGTTTAGTATTGATATTGCTTCATTGTATATGCTACCCTTTAGCAAGATATAGTTTCCTTCCTTATCTCTTTTAATTAGATCAATTTTTGCTTTTGCTTGATCTGAGATCAGGATGTCTACCTCTGCTTTTTTGACTTCACCTGAAGCATAATAGATTCTTCTCCAGCTTTTATACTCTGTATGTATCTTCCGGCTTTAAATGTGTTTCCTGTAAACAACATATTGTAAGGTTCTGACTTTTGATCCAGTCTGCTATCTGCCTCTGCTTTATGGGAGAGTTCATCCCCTTCACATTTACTGTTAAAATGACTAATTCTGTATTTTCTGCCATCTTATTATCCCCAGATTATGCTTTTCTTTTTCTTGCCTCCCCCCCTTATCTCCTTTCCCAGTATTAAACAAAAGGGCCCCACTTGCATCACACAGCTTTCCCTCTTTAGGATCCCTCCCACCCCCTTTGAATCCCTTCCCCTTTCTTGTACCCTTCCCTTATTCTTTTCCTTTCCCTTTTACTCTCCCACTTTTTAATGAGATGAGAGAAGCTTCTCTGTAAACCAAATATGTCAATCATTTTCTCTTTGAGCCAACTCTGATGAGAGTAAGATTCACACAATGTTCCTCCCCCTCTCTAAATTCCCTCAGATATGATAGGTTTCCTTTGCCTCTTCATGGGATGTAGTTTTCCCCTTTTCCCTTTTTCTGACACTATCCCCTTTCCATTTTTTTGTGTTATATCAGTAAAATCAAATTATACATTCAGTCTTTATGTATATCCACAATAGAAATACAGTTCTAAAGAGTTTTTACCTTTTTCTGCTTCTCTTGATTCCTATGGTTAGAGATCAAATTTTTTGTTTAGTTCTGGTTTTTTCCTTAGAAACAAATGGAATTCATCTGTTTCATTAAATGTCCATCTTCTTCCATGGAAGAAAATGCTTAACTTAGCTGGGTAATTTATTCTTGGCTGCATTACAAGTTCTTTTGCCTTTTGGAATATCAGATTCCACACCCTTCGATCTTTTAATGTGGAAGCAGCTAGATCTTGAGTGATTCTTATTGTGGCACCTTGGCATTTGAATTTTTTTTTTCTGGCTGCTTGTATTATTTTTTCCTTAATCTGATAATTCTGAAATTTAGCCACAATATATTTTAGAGTCTTTTTCAGAAGGTGCTCAATGAATTCTTTCAATGCATATTTTACCTTCTGATTCTATTACAACTGGACAGTTATCTTTGATGATTTCCTGTAAAATAGTATCTAGGCTCTTTTTTTCATCATAATTTTCAGGAAGTCCAATAATTCTCAGATTATCTCTCCTAGATCTATTTTCCAGGTCTGTTGTTTTTCCAAGTAGATATTTAACATTTTTTCTACTTTTTTTTCTTTTCTTTTTTTTTTTTTTTGTTGGTTTTGGTTTTGCTTGACTGACTCTTGATGTCTCAATGAATCATTCACTTCTATTTGTTCAGTTCTGATTTTTAATGCGTTATTTTCTTTAAGTTTAAAAAAAAACTTTTGTATATGTTCAATTGAGTTTTTAAATGAGTTGTTTTGCTCTATGGAATTTTTTTCCATTTAACTAATTTTTTTTTTAATGAGTTATTTTCTTTTTCCAATTCACAAATCCTACTTTCTTGGGAGTTCTTTATCTTTTCCATTTCACAAATACTATTTTCCTGGGGTTTCTTTATCTTTTCCAATTCACAAATTCTGTTTCCCTGCACTTCCTGGGAGTTCTTTATCTTTCCAATTCACATTTCAGGAAGTTGTTACTCTCTTGCATAGCTTCTCTTTCCTTTCCCCATTTTTCTTCTAGCTCACTTTTAAGATTTTTTTTATAGTTTCTTCTAGGAGAGCTTTGTGTGATGGGGATTAGGCTACATCCCCCTTTGCAGTTTTTTCTGGAGACTATGTGCTATTAGTCTCCTTGGGGTTGAAAATCTGCTCTCTTTCTGTATAGAAGCTATTGGTAGTGCTTTTGATTTTTTTATAATTTTTTTAAAAAGCCTTTAGGGTCTGCCTTCAGGGCAAGGAGGTTACCAGCTTCCTCTGCAGAACAGGGATAGGTATATAGACAGTAGCTATCCTGCCAATAGGCTGCAGAGAGGAGCGGGGCTGCAGAAGTGCTCTGGGAAAAGCTCTACACTGGAAGTGACTCAAGTGTGGGTATCACAGGCGAGCTGCCAAAGTGCGCTGCTAAGAACCCTGCTGTGCGGATAGTGACTTCCCTGGGGTTAGAGGCTGAGCAGCGAAAGTGTCACTACTCCAGCCAAAAGCCCACTGTAGGTATTAGCAGTTGCCCTATCCAGCTTGGCACCATTAGAGTCTCTGCCCTGGGGAGCACAGTTGTGCTGTGAAGTTCTATTGCCCCAGGCCAAGCCCCTCACTGTGCAGATTAGAGGCTGCCCTGGGCTGTGCCCCCCCTGCCTTGCACATTTGTGATTGCCCCGAGGGAAAGCCTGTGCTGCAGAATTTGGCTGCACAGCTGTGCTGTGGCCTGTGCTATTTCATTCACCTCCAGTTTTGGGTGGGTGTAGCCAGATCCTATAAGGTTCTGGCATTTTTAAAGAGTATCCTCTACCTTTGGCTTTAATTTCTCTGCTGCTCTACTGCTTTGCAATCAAAGCAGAGCAGTCAAACTATGAGTCAAACAGAGTCCTCTCTGTAAATCTTACAACCATGGAGACCACCCCTGCCCCTGGTCCACTCCAAACACTAGCCTCTGGTTCTATCTCTGCTTGCGTTGGTCTACTCTTGCAGCTCAGGACAAACCTTTTCTGGTGATCTTCCAGATTATCTTTGGCTGGTAAATTGTTGCACTTCCAATCTTCATTAATTTTACCAGTTAAGTGCTATTTTTTGAGGCTTAATTTAATAATTAGTAGTGAGGGTATGAGAGAGGCTCAGAAAGTCGCGTGTGCCTTCTCCTCCATCTTGGCTCCACTCCCTTCTCCATTCACTTTTAATAAGTTTTGGCCTAGATGATTTTTTTCAAATTCCCTTATACACCTCCAATTCTAAGATTGCCATAATAGCTGCAACTCCAGCAATGATGTACATACCCATCTTTGGATATATTTTCCTCTAGAGATATTAAGAATATTTTAAAACAAAATTATTAAGCTTAATTGATATTCTTAATAGATATCTTGAGACACATATCTGTCCTTTCATGATTTCCCAAACTCCTTTCTCCTCTCACACTTTCCTTGTATCAAAAAAAAATAGACAAAATCAAATTACAAAAAAAGCACCTCTACCTGTTGGCATATGAAGTGTCCCAAACTCTTCAATGAGAGAAGGGATTATCTAAGTGAATTGTTATTACAAGTTGCTATTCCAAATTCATTTTTCCCTAGAACAATAGGATCAATTAACTGTACCATCATAGAATATTCTCTATTTTCCATACTGACATTTTCACTACTCTTATCTACATATACTCTGCTTTTAACTCTTTGTTAAAGTAGGGCTCACTTTCCAGGGAAGGGTGCACTGTCCTAAGCTTCAGGCATTTTTGCAGATGTTAGGACTGTCCCTCCCCATTGCAGCTTAAAGATCTAGTATGCCGAATCAACCAAGCTCTGCTTTGGTGATGCACAGTACCTGGGACTGGGGGGTCCTAAACTGGGATTACACATCAGACTCCCATCTTCTTGCCACTGACCCTCTTTCACTGACCTTCTGAGTCCACACTTGTGTTCCCAGGGCTGAGAATTTCAGGAGGCTGCTAATTCAGAGGTCTTATCTTGCTAAAATTTTAATCCAGCCAAGGCTGGATTCGGGTTGGGTTAGGTCAGGGTCAGGGCAGGGGCCACGGCCTGTGCTGGTGCAGCCTGCATTGGGCTTATGTGCCACACTCCCACTCTGGTTCCAGACCTTTTTTGCTGACTTTCCAAGTCCTCTTTGATGTGTCTGAGCTGAGATGTCTGAAAGTCACCAATACTGCCACTGATTCAGAGGTCTGGGTGGGGCTGAATCTGAATCTGAGGCTGGGTCTGTGTCTAGGTCTGAGTCTGCACTGACACAGTCTATACTGGGTTTGGACACTAGGTGCTCACTTGGTTCCACAGACCTTTCCCACTGACCTTTTGAGTTCTCCCTGGTGTCCCAAGGCTGAAAAGTCCAGAAGTCTCCAGCACTGCTGCTGAAGGTCCCATGTCACTAACACTGGGGTATGGAGAGGATCTGGAGCTAGGGCCAGGTCTCTGCTGCAGACATTTTCTTCTGATCTTCTAGGTCATTATTTTTATGTCTCTGGGCTGAGAAGTCTGGAAGCCATCAGCACCACCATTGATTCAGAGGTCAAATAGGGTCTGGTGTTAGAGCTAGGGCTGGGCCTGGGTTGTTTCATGTTAAGACCTTGGTGTTACAGGCCTTTCCTTTCGAACTTCTAAATTCTTTTCATCTGAAAGAGTTCTGACACTTAGATATGTTCCAATATTAACTTCTGAAATAAAAATTTAATATTGGGAATGGAGCCAAGATGGAGGAAGAGTAGACAGGTCTTTGAGCTCATCCTGATTTCCCTCAGAATCAACGTCACATCAAGTCTCTGAGTGAACTTTAGAGTAATAGAAACCACAAATATTGGGAATGTAACAAATTTCCAGCTGTCGATATTTTGGAAGAACTTCAGGAAAGGTCTGTCTCAATCAAGCAAGAGGTAGGGTGGGGGAAGTGTCTGTAAGGGGGAATGTAAGAGGTTCAGGAAATGCCCAGGGCAGGGAGGCTCAAGATGGAGGAGCTCTGCACAAGAAATCTGATAGGAGCTTCTTAAAGAAAATCTGATAGAAGCTTCTTAAAGAAAAACAACACTGTTGGTTACTCTGTCCTTATTCAGAAGCCAGTGGATCAGCAGATTAGCTGATACAATTACAGAAGGCACATAGTGAGCTCCTTAACCCCAGCATAACAAGGAGAACATGGGCATGCCCATGAAGCACAGGAAGAAAGCCCCAATACTGGCCCCAGGATGGTATAAAAGTCCTGTCACCAGTAGAGGAAACTTGTGACAATCTCCCTTTTGCTCTAACAGCTGACCTCAACCTTTAAAAATGAGCAAAAAAGGAATAAAGATCTGACTAAATAGATAGGTATTATGGAAATAGAACAGATCTCAAAACTTTAGGACACTAAAGGCAAAATATCTCCAGATGAAGCCTCAAAGGGTGATATGAATTGGTGTACAATGCAAAAGGCTCTTTTGCAAGGATTCAACAAGGATATTAAAAGAGACCTAGAAGAAAAATGGAGAAAGGAAACAGGAAATATCTGAACAAAACAACTTTAAAAATAGAATTGGTGAAATGGGAAAAAAAACTCCAAAGATCAAAAAAACTCATTTAAAAGTTGACCTGGCCAAAAGCAAAAGAAGATAATAAAGCTAAGTAAAAAAATAAATCACTAAAAATTAGAACTGAACAAATGGAGATGAATGACTCAATGAGGCATCAAGAATCAAATAAAACCAAAAAGAAAATGAAGAAAAAGAAAAGAAAAAGTAAAATACTTCATTGGAAAAACAACTGACTGGAAAATAGAACTAGGAGAGACAATCTAAAAATTATTGGACTATATGAAAACCACAAAAAAGATCCTAGACAACATCTTTCAAGAAATCAAAGAAGACTGCCCTGACATCCTAGAAGCAGAGAGTAAAATATTGATTGATTGAAAGTATCCATTGATCACTTCCTGAAAGAGACCCCAAAATGAAAACTCCAAGGTATATTATAGCTAAATTCCAGAATTATCAGAAAAATGAGAAAATACTGCAAGCAGCCAGAAAAATAACAATTTAAATAGCAAAGAGCCACAAACAGGATTATTCTGCACCTAGCACCTTCCACCTTAAAGTATCTAAGGGCCTGAAATATGCTATGGAGAGCAAAAGAGTTTAGATTAGGCAAAGAATCAACTAGCCAGCTAAACTTAACATTCTCTTTCAGGAAATAAGATGGATATGCAGTGAAATAGCGGATTTTCAATTATTTTTGATGAACCAATCAGCTGAATAGAAAATGTGATCTCCAAATAAAGAACTCAAACGAAGCATAAAAAAGGTAAAAAAGGGAAGAAAATGTGTTTTTAAAGGTTAAAATGTTTACATCACTACATGGGAAGGTATGTGTAACTTTTTAAATTTAAAACATTTTAATTTAAAAACATATACATGATTAATTTTCATCTTTTACTCTTGAAAAACATTGTGTTCCAAAATTTTCCCTCCCTTCTCCCCATCCCCTCCCTTAGATGGCAAATAATCCAATACATGTTAAATATGTGCAATTTGTCTATACATATTTCTAAAATCATGCTACACAAGTAAAATCAGATCAAAAAAGGAAAAAAAATGAGAAAGAAAAACAAACTGCAAGCAAATACCAAAAAGAGTGAATACTATGTTGTGAACCACATCTGTTGTGTTTCCACAGTTCTCTCTCTGGATGCAGATGACTCTCTTCATCACAAGATTCTTGGAATTGGTCTGAATCATATTGTTAAAAAGAATTGATCACTGTGTAATCTTGTTGCTGCTGTGTACAATGTTGTCTTAGTTCTACTAACTTCACTTAGCACCAGTCCATGTTTCTCCAGGCTACTTTGAAATCATTCTGCTGATCATTTCTTACAAAAAATAATATGCCATAACATTCATTCACCAACTGATGGGTTCGGTTCCCTGAATCTTGCCACTACAAAAAGGGCTGACACAAACATTTTTGCACATGTGAGTTCCTTTCCCTCCTTTATGAACTTTTCCCTCCTTTATGAAAACAATTGAAACACTGCTAAATCAAAGGATATGCACAGTTTCCAGTTTCCCATATTCCTCCAACATTTGTCATGATCTTTTTTGTTATCTTAGCCAATCTGAGACATATATTAGGTGGTATCTAAAATTTTTCTTAATTTGTTTTTCTCTGGTTTGTCAAACATTAGATTACTATAGGCATTGAATATTTTGTACTGTGAACCTAACCTATTTCACTGATCTACTTTACTGCTTAACTAGTAACAACAGTTTTGATGATCACTGCTTTATAATAGATTTTTAGGTCTGGTATAGCTAGGCCACCTTCTTTTACATTTTTTTTCCTTAATTCTTGACATTTTGGCCTTAGAGATGAATTTTTTCTGTGTGAAGTAATTTCTTGGGAGTTTGAATAAGTACATTAATTTAAGTAGTATTGCCATTTTTATTATATTTCCTCGGACTACCCAGAGACACTTGATATTTTTTCTGATTTTATTTGTCTAATAAGTGTTTTGTAATTGTGTTCATATAGTTCCTGACTTTGCCTTAGCAGGTAGACTCCCAAATATTTTGTATTATCTATAGTTATTTTAAATGGAATTTCTCTTTGTATCTCTTGCTGCTGACACTGACAATATACGTGCATTTGTTTTGTATTCTGCAACTTTGCTAAACTTTTGCATTGTTTATATTAGTGTTTTAGTTGATTCTGTAGGATTTTCTAAATATACTATCACATAATGTACAAAGAGTGGTTATCTACTTTAATTTATTTAATCTCTTTTTCTTCTCATTGCCAAAACTAACATTTCTAATACAACATTGAATAGTTATAATGGGCAACTCATTTATTCCTAAAAATTTTAATAGGAATCCGTGTTGGATTTTTTCAAATGCTTTTTCTGCATCTATTGAGATAATCATTATTTTTGTTAGTTTGGTTATTGGTAACCAATTATGCTAATAGTTTTCCTAATATTGAACTAACCCTGTATTCCTGGTATAAATCCTACTTGGTCATGATTATTATCGTAGGGGTAATTTGCTGTAATCTCTTTGGTAATATTTTATTCCAGATTTGTGCATCAATATTCATTAGACAAATTGGTCTATAGTTTTCTTTCTCTGTTTTCACCCTACCTGGTGTAGATATAAGCACCACATCTGTGTCATAAAAGGAATTTGGTAGGACTTCTTTCCCTATTTTTCTAAATAGTTTGCATAGTATTGGAATTGTTCTTTAAATGTTTGGAAAAATTCACATGTAAATCCATTTGGCCTTAGAGATTTTTCTTAGGGAGTTGTGTAATAGCTTGTTCTATTTCTTTTTCTAAATTGGAATTATTTATGTAATTTATTTACTCATCTGTTAATCTGGGCAATTTATATTTTTATAAGTATTTCTCCTTTTCATTTTAGATTATCAGATTTAATTTACATATAAATTAAGCAAAATAACTCCTAAGAACAATAGTTCTAATTTCCTCTTCTTGTGTAAAGTTCCTTTTCATTTTTGAGACTAACAATTAGATTTTCTTTTTTCTAATCATATTAACATAAGTCATCAATTTTGTTGCTTTTTCATCAACCAACTCAGTTTTATTAATTCAATAGTTTTCTTACTTTCGATTTTATTTATCCCCCCTTTTATTTTCAGAATTTCAAATTTATTATTTAATTGGGGGGGGAGTTCATTTGTTCTTTTTTCTAGCATTTTTTTAGTTGCTTGCCCAATTCATTGATTTTTTTTCCCCAATTATATTAAAGTAAGCATCTTGAGATATGAAACTTCCCCTAAGAAGTGCTTTGGTTGTATCCCATAAATTTTGGCATGTTTTTTTATTGTTATTTTCTTGGATGGAATTATGGATTATGATTATGATATACCCACTCATTCTTTAGGATTAAATAATTTCATTTCCAACTAATTTTTGGTCTACTTTCCCTCAGCTTTTTATTGCATCATGATCTGAAAAAGGTGCACTGATTATTTCTGCCTTTGTCCATTTAATTTTGAGGGTTTTATGCCCTAATACATGGTCAATTTTTCTATAGGTTCCAAGAACTGCAAAGAAAAAAGTAAATTCCTTTCTGTCTCCAATTTTCTCCAAAGATTTATCATGCCTAACTTTCTAGAATTCTATTTACTTCCTTAGCTACTTTTTTATTTTGTGGTTCAATTTATCTAATTCTGAGAGAACAAGGTTGAGATCCCTTCTGGTATAGTTTTGCTATCTAATTCTTCTTGCAGCTTTCTTAAATTCTCCTCTAGGAATGTGGATGCTATAGCACTTGGTGGATGTATGTTTAGTATTGATATTACTATATTATTTATGGACCTCTTTAGGAAGATGCAATTTCATTATCTTTTTAAAATAGATCTATTTTAACTTTTGCTTGATCTGAGATCAGGATCACTATGCCTCTTTTTGTTTTTTTGTTTTTTGTTTTTTACTTCAGCTGGAGCATAATAGATTCTATTCCAGCTTTTACCTTTACTCTTTATGTATCACTTTGCATACTTTGTGTTTCTTGTAAACAACATATTATAGTTTTTTTTTAATCCAGTTTGCTTTCCACTTCCATTTTATGGGAGAGTTTATCCCATTCACATTCACAGTTAAAATGACTAATTCTGTATTTTCTGCCATCTTGTTTTTCCCAAGTTATACTTTTTTTCCTTTCCTCTTTCCCTTGCTCACTATTACCTCCCTCAAATAACCCTCCCCTTTTACAATGCTTTTCCCTTTCTTATACCTTTTCCCTTCTATTTCTGTTCCCATTTCTATTAGCCTCCCATTTTACTTTCCCACTTTCCCTCCCATTTTACTATAGAGTGACACAAATTTTTCTTTGAAGCCAAATATGTCTGATTCTATTTGAGCCAAATCTGATGAGAACAAGATTCACATAATATTCATTACTTTCCCTTCTTTCCCTCATTTGTAATAGGTCTTTTTTGCCTCTCCATGAGATATAATTTACCCCATTGTAACTCCATTTTCCACTCCTTCCAGAATAATTCCCCTTTCCACCTCTAGTTTCTTTTTTTATATCATCACAACAGTATCAAATTATATCTGCACCTTTTCATTATATCCATAACAGAGATACAGATCTCAAAACATTTTCTCATATAGAGATATAAGCTTTTTAACTCTTACAAGAAAGTTATTTTTATTCCTTCTTATTTTTTATGCTTCTCTTGAGGTCAGTATTTCAAAATCAAAGTTTTTGTTCAACTCCAGTCTTTTTATCAGAAAGTAATGAAATTTACCTTTTTTAATTAAATGTGCATCTTTTCCCCTGAAAAATAATGCTTAATCTTGCAGGTTAATTTGTTCTTGGCTGTAATCCAAGTTCCTTTGCATATTGCAATATCAGATTCTATGCCCATCCATTCTTTAAAATGGAAGCTGCTAGGTCTTTCTGACTGCTTACAATATTTTCTCCTTAATCCAATAATTCTGAAATTTAGTTGCAATATTCCTTAGAGTTTTCATTTTGAAGATTATTTCAACCATCCTCTAAAGGTAACAGTGGCATTTGGCTTCCCTGGGCCAATGCTGCTGACTTCCTTCCAATACTGGCTCGGCATGGCCCAGTTCCATGTTATTCTGGGGTTCGAAGGCTCACTATTTCTTTTTATATTTGTATTGTATGTCTCACAGCTAATCTGTTGATCCACTAGCTTGTAACCAGGACAGAGTAGCCAATGCTGCCATATTTTGGCTAAAAGCTTCCTGTTAGATTTCTGGCCCATTGATGTCACAACACTTTGTGCCTGTGCTTGGCTGCCATATCCCTCCTCCTCCCACCTAATTGAAACAGACCTTTTCAGAAGTTATTCCAAAATATCTTCTGATACAAATCTGTTAAACTCCAAATATTTGTGGGTTCTGTCACTCCAAACCAGGAGGAGGTCAAATAAAGACCTGCATATTCTTCACTATCTTGACTCCGACCTCTATATGTCTCTAGTTCTGCCATACACTTTTCATTTGAGATTTTCATTTGGGAGAGTTCAGCTTTCAGTTCTTGAAGTTGATCCTCCATTTGTTTACCTAAGTTGTCTTTTTCTGCTCCCTGTGTCTAAATCAAATAGAAAACAAGAGAGTTAACAAAAAAATGCCTGATTCTAACCTGAAAATTATGTTTGTTGTTATATTCTGTTAGCTTTCATTTTTTAAAATTTCAGTCAGTTATTCAAAGAACTATTCTGAATTCCTAAAAATAGGTTCTAAATTTGAAAGGACTCATGATCAAGGACAGAAGTAAAAAAGAAAACTATTTCTATTGGATATTAGTTCATTAGTTCTTATCCTAGTGCTAATATTTTATAGCATAAAAACAATAGGTATTTTTCTGAAAAAAATTACTCCAGAGTCTTCTAGAATATTTTCTTACAATTAAAATATTTGGTAAATAAAAAAACAACAACTCATGTTTCAATTTTTAAAAATGTGCATTTTAAGTTTTTTTAGAAATTGATTATATATTTATTTTATATATATAGTTATTTTCACTTATTATTTCAAGGGTAATGAGGTAAAATAGACATCAGAAGGGGTAAATAGAAATACATTCAGGATAGCAGTAAGAATGAAGAATATATGAAAATTTCAGAATAAGCATTCAGTTCCTGACATGGAAGAAGCATGACAAGACATCTATCACAATTTGCAAAATATATGAATTAACAAGAGACAAGATAAGTTCTCTATTGGAACTCACAAATAACGAGGAGGATGGAGCCATTATAGAGAAGATTCTGTGAGGTGGAGAGTAACTCATAGTCCAGAAAAGAATTAAAAACAATTCTTCATAAGCCCTTCTTTTATAAGAGCTTAAGAGGGTTCACACCATGTTGTGAGGAGGGCAAATAAGAGGGCATGAGACTGTAGGGGAAACTAAATTCTAGCATTAGCATTTCAACATTTCTCAACAAAGAAAGAGCATGAGTTGGTTTCAGAATTCACACCAAAAGTCTATTCTTTTCTTTCTTAATGATGATACCAAGTTTATGGAGACCTATTGTAAAGAGGGCAGAGGAAAAAAAATATGGATTTAGAATAGAAAAAAAATTCATTTACATGGAAATAGCACTGATTCAGAGGTCAGGTATGGGCCAGCCTGGATCCAGGGCTGGATCCATGTGTCCTGCCCTGGTGTGTCCTGCCCAAAGACTCTCACCCTGGTGTCACAGACCCTTTCTGCTGAACTTCCAAGTTGCTGGAAAATGTTCTGCTACAACTTTTTGGGTGTTCTGATTTTGTCAAATTTGTTTCAAGTCATTATTTAAATGAATTTGGAGGAGTCTGAGGTCTAGCAAGTTCCTGCCTTAAGTCAGTCATCTTGGATCCATGGTTTGCATGCATTTTGTAAATAAAAAAGCTATTAAAAAAAAAAGAAAAATGTTTTTGCACAAAGCCAATGCAGCCAAGACTAGGAAGCAAGCAGAAAGCTGGGAAACAGTATTTCCATCCAATGTTTCTGATAAAGGTTTCATTTCTAAAATATATAGAAACTTACTCAAAATTATAAGACGACAAACCACTCCCCAGTTGATAAATGATCAAAGGTTATATATGCCAGTTTTCAGATAAATAAAAGCCATTTCTAATCATATTAAAAATATTGTGTATCACTACTAACTAGAGAAGTGCAAATTAAGACAGTGCTGATGTATTATTTCCCACCTCTCAGATTGGTTAAGATGACAGGAAAAGATGATAAATAATGAAAAGGATGTGGGAAAACTGGGACACTGATGCATTACTCCTAGGGTTATTAAATAATCTAACTATTCTTGAGTGCAATGTGGTACTATGCCCAAAGAATTATCAAACTCTGCATTCCCTTTTACCCAGCACTGTCTCTACTGGGTCCCAAAGAGAACATACAAGAGAGAAAAGCACTCACTTGTGAAAAATAGTTTGTAGCAGTGCTGTTTGTAGTGGTGTGAAACTAGAAATTGAGTAGATACCCATCAGTTGGGAAATGGGTGAATAAGTTATGATATATGAATGTAATGAAATATCATTCAATAAAAAAAAACAGGTTGATTTTAGAAAGGCTGGAAAGATTTATATGAATAGATGCTGAGTGAAACAAGCAGAATCAAGAGGTAACAAGATTATGTGACAATCAACTGTGATGGACTTGGCTCTTTTTAACAATGATTGAAGACAGTTTTAACAGACTAGTGATGGAAAGTGACATACACATCCAGAAAGAGAATTTGGGCACTGAATATGGATCAAAACATACTATTTTAAACTTTTTAAAAAAATTCTCATACTTTTCCCTCTTCAATGTTATTGTTTTTGCTTAACATGAAGAATATGGAAATATGTTAAAAGCATTACATATGTTTAACTTATACTAGATTGCTTGATGTATTGGGGAAAGAGAGGGAGAAAAATCTGGAATGCCAGGTTTTGCCAAGGGGAAAATGCTGAAATATCTTTGCATATATTTGAAAAAATAAAATGCTACATAAAAGAAAAAAAAAATAAGAAGAAACTGGATTTCCTTCAACTTAGAATTCCAGACAGTTGACACAAAAAGGGCACTTACTGACGGGTTAATACATCAGATATAAGAGTGTGTGCGTGCGTGTGTGTGTGTGTGTGTGTGTGTATGTATGAATGTATAGTTTGATGAACCCTCACGTGTGGCTATTAAGACTTACCATTTTTGATCACCTGGAATGTTTTAATTTGATACATTGTTCTAATTAGTTCAAACAAATACTCATTCAAAAAAGTAACCTTATTAATAATTTATACTTCATTTGGTAAGAAATTTCAATTATGACAACTAATTTGACATCAAAACTTTGCTAAAAGACTTTAGGGCAAGAAGACTTGAATTATAACCATTATCAACAAGAGAATTTTCTTTTTAAAATTCTTTACATAATATGAACACTTTTTGCAACTTCACAATAACTTTTTAATCTGATGTGATGCCAATATTAATAACTTTTTACAGAAAAAAGTTCATCTCTTCCATAACATAATGATTAATACCACCAGCTTCCTGAATCAATATGGATTATATTTGAAAATCAAAGTACATTAACAACTGGATTTTTTACAATGAAAATTTTCCCCTTGTTCTACCACTTAAAGAAAAGTGTTTTTTAAATGAGGAAAACTAAATTCCAGAGCTGACTTACTAAAGTAGTATCCAAAATTTTTTTCTGAAAATTTTCATCTTTGCACATTTGCTCTTTTACTGAATCTTCAAGTATGGAAGTTTCCATTTTAATCCTGCAAAAAGTAAATATATTGTCAACAATTCAAAGCCTTGAAAAACTTTTTATAATTAATTTAACAATTTCTTACAACATTCAGTACTTTACTTTAAAAAATGACTTCAAAGAGATGTCATTTGAATAGAATGAAAATGACATGCACAGGTAAATAAATGAATGCAGTATATTTGGTGTACATACAAAATAACAAGAAAGGAATTTTAAAAAAGAATGAACACAGAGAGTCTTATGTAAGAGACAGTGCTTTTTGGGATAAGCTTTGATTGGAGCTAGGGATTGCAAGCCGGGGCGGGGGGGGGGGGGGGGGGGGGAAGGGGCAAATTCCAAATCATGGAATATGCAAAGGCATGAGATCAAAGACAGAGAGTATTTGGCATCTGGGATACAAATATCAGGAAAAACAGCACTTCTTTCTGAGAAACTTATATTTGCATATAACCACTCCTATATTCACATACATTGACATATTTAGACAAGTATATCTATTTTAAAGACATTTCATACGTATATGATCATGATATAAAATAACAGTGTTTGGAGTTGTTATTTCCTTGGTGTAGAGGAAGATACTGTGTACCTATTCATATCTGCATTCTCAAATATTCCAAAGTTTCCTGACAGACTGAGAGGTTCACACTGTGACTCAGCATCACAGCCAGTATATGTTAGAATCAGAATTTGAACTCTTATCACTAAACTCAATTCTCTTAACAATTATTTCTGGAGATCAAAACGCCAATCAATTTTTTAAAAAATAAATCTATGTATTCTTCAGAAATATTTTCTTATTTTATAATTATATGGTGCCCTAGCAATTGGATATGAAAATATATATAATTCTTGTGGAAAAATTCCTGATAAGGCACAGTCAGCCAAGATGTTTTTGAAGGGACATTTCCTTGGCAGGGGAGGTGTAGTAAGACAAACTTTTTATTGGACTAGGGAATTCTTCATGAGGAAAATCCTTCAAAATGTATACCTGTGGCAGCTTTTCAATGTATTCTTTTAGAAAACTTTGTGGGAAACAAAGTGAGTGGTACAGAATACACAGCAAATAACATACACAAACTGAACACAAATTTCCATGATTTGGGGGCAGGTTGTCTATACATTGGATTACACTGCTTCTAGCCTCGTTCTTGGGGGAGGGGGAAATGATTTTCTAGCAGTAATGCATATAGCTTATCCTTTGACCATAATGAAAATCATCAGCAGAATGACAACGTGCAGCACTTTAAATAAACTGGCAACAGGAAAACCAATATTTTTTGAAACATGTCATCCAATCTGTTTCCCTACAGCTATATTTCTTATCCCTGAAACTCTTAGGACCAAAGTGTCCTTCCCTTTACAGGAGGTAAATTCTGCTCGAAGTCCAATACACTTTTGAAATTTTCATTTCCAGAATTGAGTACAAATTATTTATTTATTCATCTCAAAATAAGTTATAATTAAGCAGATTATTCTTCTTTCCCATGTGAAAAAAAAGTAGTTAGAAATAAACAATTGCATCATGTTGTATTATGAATACATTTTGGTAGTTTATCATTTTGATTTTCTCTATAACTAGTTATGGCACTAACTCATAAAAATTCTTTAACTCTTACTTTTGTACATTATCTTCTAACTCATTAATACACCACTGTAACTGTTCGTTCTCTTCTTGATATTCCTGCAGCTATAAAAATTCCAAACAAAATTTTTCAACTTTAAAAATTAAATCACAATCTTATCTTTAATTAACTCTGAATTAGTGATGCTTGTACATAAGTATTAAAATTTAACAAAATTTTTATTAGTCAATCAAGTAGACATTGCATAGACAAAACTATGCATTTTTATTTTCTAGATGTCATTATATGCAATGCACTTACATTTTACATATACACTCAACATTACATATGTTAAAAAAAAAAAGTATGATTTTAGTAGCACTTCATCAGGGTAGATTACAGACATCTATAACTAGAAACCCTAAAGAGTTGTCTGAGGTAAATAGCCTTAAGAAAGTTTCTTGGAGTGTTCTGGCTAGTAAATCACAGAGAATGGATTAAAATTAATTTTCCTAATTCTAAACCAATATATAACACCAAAGATATCTTGTATACAATGATGATAACCTTGATTATCCTTGTTGATTATGCTTGTTGATATACTACATTATGAAACTTTTGCTCTAAGGAACAAACACACTTTTTTTAACTAGCCTTTGGAAAGATAAGTTTCCAATAAAAGTTTATATGTATGCAATTATCAAAAACATATGTTAAATTTACATATTTGGCAACTGCTCTTTCAATAGAGATGCTAATTTTGCATATAGGTATTTTTTCATATTGGGAAGAAGAGAATTAGAGTAAGTATCATCTAATCTCCAACTATAATGATCTTTTTTTTTCTCTCTCTGTCTTTGTCTCCCTTTCTCCTTTCCTCACTATGTCCCTTCCCACCCCCATCTACTTCACTCGCGCTCTTGCTCTCTTCAACAAATGTTTGTTATTTATATACAACTAACTCATTTGCTGCTTGTTTTCATGATAACCAGTATTATAAAAGAATTTTCCCTATTTTGCCATTGGCTTCCTAATGCACCTGCAAATTCTTCACTAGAGAGCATGCTTTTCCCATATTCTTGGTAACCTAATCAGAACCTGTAATAGAATATAAATCACAGAACTGACATTCACTAATTGATGGACTAATTGCTGAACAAAGAAGAAACAGAATTTTCACCCAATTCTTATATAACTTAATTGCTTGCCTAATTAGGGGATGAAGAAAGGGAAAAAATGGTGCCAGTTTGCTCTGAATGCCATTTAACTAAGCTAATTTATATGGACAAAGATTTATTGTTTCCTTGCTATTTCTTAAAAAGTCCACACCTAGTTCCTAGACTATAGCCTGAAGACAAAGACTTTTTTGAAAGTTAATATTTTTATCAAAAGTAATGGGAAGAAAATAGAGTGAAACAGGGGAAACAAAATGATTTGGAAAACAAAACTTATTCCCATTCCAACACTGATTTCTGAAAACTAGAAATACATATATACATATATACATGCCAATATCAAAGGATAAGTTTTGAAAAGACTGAAACTAGTAATAAATCATTTCTTAGTAAAAATCATTATGCTGAAATTAAGCAGGTAAGAGAACTAATGTTTTTCAACATTGGGAGGGGTTTGTCAAAATGTAAGACTTTTATATATCTATATTATTTTTATAGAACACTGAAAATAATGACATGTTTTATGAGCAGAGAAACAAGTATTCTTTAAGTGCCTACTATGTACTGTGGTAAGAGCTTTACAATTATTTTCTCATTTGATTCTCACAACAACTCTGGGAGGTAGGTGCTATTGTATAGTTGAAGAAGCTAAGAAAAATTAAGTCATTTCCCCCCCAGATAACCCTGATATTATCTGAGGCCACATTTGAACTCAGATCATTCTAACTCCAGATGGAAATTTCTATTCCTATTTCCACTAATGTATATATGTGTCAGCTTTTACATATATAAAACATGATATTAATAATTTATTTATTATTATTTTAAAAAAATCTTATTATTTCTGTGAGCATAGGTAAACAATATTATGAGTTAAAATAATTATTCCAATATACAAATGGTATAAATGGATACAAATGGTAGCTATTATAGATCTTGTTCTGTCAGTCTAAATGGCAGGCACAGTTGTCACAAAATACATTATAATACTGGTAAAAAAGAAACTGTTAGAATGAAAACACTTTTAATTAATCAAATTACTGAATTTTTGCATACATACTTTACTTTTGCTTTGATCTAATTCCTTCCATATTGGCTTCACATCCAAAACCTTTTGATAAGGTGACATAATCTCTTGTGAAGTCACAGATTCTTCTTTTTTGAAATGAACAAGTTCTTGTAGTTTTCTTATGACATGCTGACAGAAATATGTACAAAGAATTTCTACTATTGATTTTATATGTCAATATTAACTTATATGAAATAAATATGCCTTCAAAGTTAACTGATATATTTTCATATACAACTTAATTACATGAACCTATGGATGGTTATTTGGATTTAGAAGCAGGAAAAGTCTTAGGGACTATTAAATGCAACCACCTCATTTTGCAGTTGAGAAAATTAAGAGCCAAAGAAGTTAAATCAGTTAAGTCATAAAAGTAGTCATTGAGAAAAAAGATCAGGACTTATTTCTTAAGGTCACAAAGTTCTTTCGACTATACCACACACCCTCCATTCAATATGGACCAAATGTTATCTTCCTCCTTGCTCATCATAAAATATTACTTCCAATCTGATTTTCCCATTCCACATTCTTGAGAACTATAACACCTCCAAAAGGACATAGGAGATAAAGATTTTTTTATGTTCAATTCATATGGAAGATGGGAGAATGGTGGAGTGTAGAATATATAGCTTCTTATACCTGATAGAAACACATCAGGGGATTTTACTTCTATTTTTCAGAAAAAGTTCTTTGCATATACACTTACATGAATAAGGATACTCATTAGAAAAAGGTGCATTTCCTTTCCTCTCCTCCAGGGGATGATTACATGCCCTGTTATGTTTGTCAGACCTGATAAAATTACTTGAAAAGATTGATCTTCAGACAAAGAAATTGAAACTATTTTTAGCCATATGAAAATATGCTCCAAATCATTATTAATCAGAGAAATGCAAATTAAGACAACTCTGAGATACCACTGCACACCTGCCAGACTGGCTAGAATGACAGGGAAAGATAATGCAGAATGTTGGAGGGGATGTGGGAAAACAGGGACACTGATACATTGTTGGTGGAGTTGTGAACTCATCCAGTCATTCTGGAGAGCAATTTGGAACTATGCTCAAAAAGTTATCAAACTGCGCATACCCTTTGATCCAGCAGTGTTTCTACTGGGCTTACACCCCAAAGAGATACTAAAGAAGGGAAAGGGACCTGTATGTGCCAAAATGTTTGTGGCAGCCCGTAGTAGCTAGAAGCTGGAAAATGAATGGATGCCCATCAATTGGAGAATGGTTGAGTAAATTGTGGTATATGAATGTTATGGATTATTATTGTTCTGTAAGAAATGACCAACAGGATGAATACAAAGAGGATTGGTGAGACTTACATGAACTGATGCTAAGTGAAATGAGCAGAACCAGGAGATCATTATATACCTCAATGACAATACTGTATGAGGATATATTCTGATGGAAGTGGATTTCTTTGACAAAGAGAAGATCTAACTCAGTTTCAATTGATCAAGGATGGACAGAAGCAGCTACACCCAAAGAAAGAACACTGGGAAATGAATGTAAACTGCTTGCATTTTTGTTTTTCTCCCTGGGTTATTTCTATCTTCTGAATCCAATTCTCCCTGTGCATCAAGAGAATTGTTCAGTTCTGCACACAAATATTATATCTAGGATATACTGTAACCTATTTAACATGGATAGGACTGCTTGCCATCTGGGGGAGGGGGTGGAGGGAGGGGAAAAATCGGAACAGAAGTGAGTGCAAGGGATAATGTTGTAAAAATTACTGTGGCATGGGTTCTGTCAATAAAAAGTTATTTAAAAAAAAGATAAAGAAAAGATTGATCTTATTTGATGAAAGCAAAAAAAAAATGGAGGAGAGTGGAGTGTAGGCATTGCTAGCTATTATTCATATCTTTAATTGTCGTTGCCAACTCTTCAAAGAAGTTTTGTTTTATGAAAGGAGATAAATTGAGGTTGTAGTTGATGGACAGAAAATTGGGAAAACTATAGAAAATATGGTAGCTCTTCCACTTACACAGCATGGTGCAAAGTTAGTGCTAAAGGGAAACAATTTCAATTCATTCTCTAACCTAATACCCACACATATACATAAATAAATGTACATACACACACAAAATACACATTTATATGTGTGTGGTTTAATGTTATTAAAAATTCTGTGTATTTTCATTATAAATTAAAGAAAATTATTGTATATGTGAAAGGCAGGAAATGAAGCTAAAAAGTAAAATACATTTAAATTTTTCTATCTCATTAGATATGATTAATTTTCTTGTAAAAAATCAACTAAAGTCTAGTAATATTTCAAAAGGAAATAAGCTAAAAGAAACAAATGTAAAATTGTCAAAGGCAAAATTAATTGAATTACTACAAAAACATTAAATTCCACTATGAAATGAATATATTCAACTATATAATTATACAAACTAAAACTAAAATGAATTTTTATCTAAAATAGTTACACAGTACAATAGTTGGTAGCCCTTCCGCTCACTGCATATGTTTAAAGCATCACAGATAATGAGAACTGCTATTAGACAGTAAAAAGCTATCCATTTTCAATAAATGAAAGGCACTGATCCCAAACACTGCTATTCTGGACATTATGCAATTAGTATTAGTAAAACAGTGAAAAAATACTGACATAAATAATAAATATGTAACAGGAAATCAAAAGCACATTTTTAAAACGGCATTATTACCACACACATTAATTCTTAATGCATTTAAGTCTCTGAATAGAATTATTGTCCTAAATTTTAAACAAAAGTAATTACTAATCTTTGTAATTCCATTAAAAATATGATCACCTTTAATATTTCTAAAATCAGTTCATAGTAGTTTGAATTAAAATTAGTCAGATGAATAAACATGTTTCAATGGTTATGAAAAGGATAATAACTCTAATGCCCTATAGTATCTCAATTTGGATGACTAATTTGAATTGTTACAGTACTCCTAGCATATTTTTTCAGGTTGTATTTTGTTTTAGCATTTCTAATCATTTATTCTGTTTTAGCATTAAACAGAATACCAGACAAATTATTAGAACTACAAATTTATCAGTATTTACTTAACTCCATCTACATTCATTAACCAATGCATTTAAAATTTCATGAGCTACCTCCACAATATTTTAAATCAAAATGAGTCATCTAATCTAAATAAAGGATATCATTCATGAATGCTTCCTCGTTCTCCTTTCTTGCATATCAGAATATTTACAATGAACGGTACTAATATCAGAAACCCAATGAAAATACAAATTCCTAATTTATCTTGATCAAAATAAATTCATTTCAAAATGTTAAATGGTTGTCAGATGATATTATTTAAAGACCTACCTTTCTTTCTGCCCTCTCATTTTCATATTTATGTAGTCGCTCTTTTACATGGATATATTCATCATCTGATTCTTGATTTCTCTCTTCTGCCACACAATCTTGTTTTTCAGTATCAGCATAAAGGGTCATGGAGCGATCATTAAGCTGCACCTGGACACCATGTGATACCATTATTTTGAAGACCTCTTTGTTTCGGACATCTTCAAATGGTTCTGGAAGCAACTGAATTCCCCTCTGCATTTGGGTTAATCCTTCTTGCATGGAAACTTTTGTGAGAAATGATCTGTCTGACTTTTCCTTTTCCATATGATTTTTATGTTCAAATTCCTTTACCTTATCCTTGGCCTGGTTTAATTCTCTGTGTGTGTTTTCTAAAATCAATGTCTTTTCTCTGAGGGAATCACGTAATTGGTTAATCTCATTTTCAGCTTTAGAAAGCTTAATTGACAAGCTGCCAATCTTATATGTCAATTGGTCCTTTAAAACAAGGCACTCATCTTGTTCTTGCAGAAGGTTTAGTTTTGATGTCTGATGTTCCATGTCAAGTATAGCAGAATTTACACAGGAAGGGTAACCAATTTCTGCTTGTAGTTTTTCTTTATTTTGTTTTTCACTTTCCAATCTAGAGTTCAGTATTGCATTTGAAAAAAAATTGCAAATGATTGTTATATAATCTTGAAAGGTTACTAAAAATGGATAAAACTTTAAAATAGTGAAGAGGAAATTTTACAGTGAACTTTGTGAGGGAAACTGAAAATTTAATTTTCAGGATTCCTTATTTATTTTTTTCATACCGTATTATATTTTAAAATAAGTTTTATTTTTAAAATACACACAAAGATAGTGTCACACTATCAAAAACAAAAACAAAAAACATTGCAAAACCTTATTTCTGAAAATTTTCTCCCTTTTGTCCCCTCATTCTTTCCCCTTGACAGCAAGTAATCCAATATATATTGAACATGTGCAATTATTCTGTAATTTATCATGCTGCACAACAAATATCTAATCAAAAGGGAAAAAATGAGAAAGAAAAAAAGCAAACAACAAAAAAAAGGTAATATCATGAAACCCACATTCATTCCCCACAGTTCTCTTTTTAGCTGCAAATTGCTCTCTCCATCACAAGTCTACTGGAATTGACCTGAAACATTTCATACTGTTGAAAAGAGCCAAATCCATCAAGATTTTTTTTTACTTTTAAGATATCCACCAGTATTTTAAGTCCCATACTAGTTTAAAAGTCTGCTTACAGTCTGCTTTTACCACTATTCTTAGGATTTGAAGATGCAGCCTTTATGCTAAATGGGGGTGCCTGAACAACTGAGGAGTCAAAAATTCTGCCTATACTATTCATACTGAAAAAGACAATTCTCTGGCATGATAATTAGAATCTGAAATGATTTTCAGGAAAAACTAAGGAGACCAACTTTCATTACAAACAAATTATACTGTTCTTATTTTTTACTTATTTTCAGTATTTCACAACCCTCCAGGATTGAGATATTGAGATAACATTGTCATAAATTTCAGTGATGAATGAGAAAATAAAATAATTACAATTAACAAATAAGGAGTATAACTTTCAACAATGTTGTATTAGAATAATATAGAAAGATTGTCCTACTGAAAATATAAAGGATATGTTATATGGTGATGGAGAAATCATTCTACAATACTCTTATAGTCAAGTCAAGAAAGATTCTGCATGCTGTTTATAGGCTATTGCAATATATAAGAGAACTCCTAATAAGTCAACCATTATTAGTAAACAAGCATTCATTAAATGCTTTCTATGTACCAAGTACTGTGCTGAGCACTGGGGATATAAACAAAGTCAAAAACACCAATCTCTGACCTTAAGGTGCTTATGTTCTAATTGGATAAAACAATATGTAAATAAAATACATGAAAGCAAGTTATATATCAAATATCTTGGAGGGAATATCAGAAAAAGGCAGATAAATGTATCTGATTAAAGACAATCAGAAAATTTCTCAGGGGACTGAAATTTGATAAACAGTCAAATTTCAGAAAAACCAGGATGGATTTACATGAAGTGAAACAAAGTGAGAAGAATGAGCACGCTGTACATCAATATTTATCAATAACTTAGTTCTTTTCAGTAATACAATGATCTAAGATAATCTCAAAAGACTCATGATGAAAAATGCTATCCACATCAAAAAAAAAGGAATGCATAGAACCCAAATGCAGGTCAAACTAAATAATTTTCACTTTAGATATCTCATTTAGATCGTTTTTTCTCCTGCGCTATTATTGATATGGAAATATATTTAACATGATTATACCTATATAATCTATATCAAAGTGCTTACTGTTTTAGGAAGAGGGGTAGAGGAAGAGATAGGAAATTTAGAACTCAATTTAAAAGATTTATAGTTTAAAAGTTTAGTTTAAAAGATCAATGTTCAAACAAGTTTTTACATAAAATGGGGAAAATACTCTTAAAAGAAAGAAAATGAATATCAGATAGGCCGATATAGCTGGATCTCAGTTGGGGAGAGCAGTAAAGTGTGAGAAAACTGGAAAAGCAGGTAAGAGGCAAGAGTATGAGGACTTTTGAAGGCCAACAAAAGGAGTTTATATTTGATCTTGGAACTGATAAAAAGCCAACACTGCTAAAGGAGTAATCATAAAATTTATGCTTTAGGAGAATCACTTTTGGCAGCTGAAGAAAGAGTGGATTAGTGTGTGGAAAGTCTTCATTCAGAGAAAGAAAGAAGATAACTGCAATAATATGAGACAAAGAATGCCTGAATTATACTGATGATTGTTATTAGATAGAAATGGACTGCTATGAGAGATGCTACAAAGGCAGAAAATTCGTCATTAGATTGAATATCGGGAGTAAAAAGGATCCATTAATGATGTTATAAAGGTTGCAGTCCTGAGTGAATTGAAGGAAGGTGCTGTCATTGATAACAGGGACATTCAGAAGAGGGGAGGCCTTAGGAAAAAATGATAATTCTGTTAAAGTCAAGATGCATGTGGCACATCCCACTTGAGATGTTCCCCCTCAAAATTAGTGATGTATGGAAGGAGCTCAAGAGAAAGATAGGACTGAGTACATATAACCCTGGAAATCATTCCTCCACAAGGGTGTTAAGGGAACTCATGAGGAGCCAATGAGATCACCAAGAAAAACTACCATTTCCAAGGTTGTAATCTCCGAGACAGTTCAGGCCACATCATTTTCTTCTCTTATCTCCCTAAGTTTCAAAGGTATTTTGCATATATCTGGGTACTATTTACTGAGGAATTTGAATAAACAGAGTATTTACAGCATCTCAGAAGCAGAAATTACCTTTCTAACTTCATATATTACATCCCTTCTTGCACTCTACAATCCAGTTCAAGTGCCCTCCTTTTGGTTTCACACAGGACAACACAGAACTCCCAGGCCACACCCTTGTGCTGGGTGTCTTCTCAGTCTGGATTGTAATGGTCCTTTCCTAACCTTCCCGTCCATTTTTTTTTTTTAAGCTCTGCTTAGGTAGCTTCTTCTACATGAAGATGCTGATAGTACTCTCTCCTGAAAATCAAGCTCTGCTCCTCCCTGCTTTAAACTTCTATGACTTTATTGTATTTACATTTGTATGTGTATGCTGTATTCTTAAATTCAATGCAAACTTCCCAATGGTACTTCATTGTTGTCTTTGAGTCTCATTGCCCACAATGGTACTTGTCACATAGAAGGCACTTGATAAATGTTATCTGATTAAAGACAATTATTTGTCCTTTAAAAAATAACATGATGAAGTGACAGTGGGCACTCCCTGGAAATTATTCCAAGCAAGAAGATGGATCATACCCCATAGAATAAAAGGGATCAAGGAAGGCTCATTATAGTATTCTTTTAAATATTTTTCATTTTTTACTATCTCAAATTTCCTGTTACATAATGCTGCAGTGTAAGAGAAATACTTTCAAATCTTTATTTAAACTTAAGAATTCCATACCTGCCTCTACAGGTATCACATTCTCCTTTTTGATGCATTAGTCGGAATTCAGTTTTGATTCTTTCCGAGAAATTTTCCTGCAGTTCCCTAATTGTGTTTTCTAAACTCATAACTTTTCTTGTAAGTTGTGTCAATTGCGAATTTTTAAATTTTACTGATAAGTCGCTTAAAAGAACTGCATTCTGATCTTCCTGAAGGCAAGGAGAACCTGCATAGAGAAAAACAGAAGTGAGTAAAAAAATTAGGATTTTAAAATCTGCACAACAATAACAATATAAGTAGAATTCAGATTTTCTGGCATCGATAAAATAATGTCCCCATAAGAATTCTAAGATATATAGAAAATATTTTGCCAATAGATTTAAATTGAATTTAAAATAACCTAACTCCATTTGGATATAGTAGACAGACAGAATTCTAAGTTACACATTATTTTTTTTTTAAATTTGAAACCTCAATATTCCTCACAATCTAAGGAAAATATATGTGAAAAGTAAACATGCTGATGTGTACTCTGAGACAGTTAAGATTAATAAAACAGATTATCTAAACATAATAAATGTGCTAAATTGCTTTAAAAGTAACATAAATGTGTTTTACCCCAAATAGTTCCATGTAAACACTTTTTATTCTTTAGAGACATAATATAAATCTGTATACAGCATTTATACAAGAGCTTTCTTCCTCTTCTTCCTCATTTATTCATTCAGACTTCTGGTACGTTTAACCAAAATGTAGCTGAGACACCCAAAGAATGTGAAAATAAATCACTTGTGCTTCAAGGAAAATAACTGCCCCAAAACCCAGGCACTTTATTTTTCAGAGCGATGCACAACTATATTTAGAACTAAGCTAGAATTTTAAAAGTGTGTTATATTAAGCGACAGATTTAACATATTTGGTTATCTGGTTTTCTTTGGCAACTTTCAGTACTTCATATGTTCCTGTGTTTAACAGAATTGAAACAGCAATGATGTGGGTTAGAACAGGGATGTTTATGGGTACTGATTGTAATGGGTGGTGAAATTGACAGTAAAGGGGAAACTGAGATCCATGATATAAAGCAAAAGAAGATATGAGGTCCAGAGAAGTTAGAGGACTTGCTGAAATTCAGTTAGAAGGTAGATAAGGCAGAATTTATAACTAGTTATTCATGATATCATGTCCAGCACACTATCATATAGGCCAAAGAATTATAAAATCAAAGCAGAAAATTTGCAAGGTTCTTCCTATTTTTAGTCATTTAGAGAAATATTTTGACTTTACTTTTCATGAAAGAGATCACTTTATTCATTTAATTAATGGTAATTTCTTTAATGCTTTTCTTTTAACAACCATGTAAAATTCATATAACTTATTTTAGCATTCAATACATATAACACACATTTAATAATATAGCACACATAGGCTTAAAAATAACTCCTAAAAATTGTCCTGTGAAATAAGGTATTTTATTTTATTTTTAGTGGATTATTTATTTGTTTGTTTTTAGTTTTTTAAAAAGCTTTTTTATTTTCAAAACATATGCATAGATATTTCAACATTGATCCTTACATAGCCTTGTGTTCCTAATATTCCCCTCCTTCCCCCCACTCTCTCCCCTAGTTGCCAAGTAATCCAATATATGTTATATATGTGAAAATATATGTTAAATACAATATGTGTAAACATATTTGTACAATTATCTTTCTGCACAAGAAAGATCACATCAAAAAGGAAAAACAATGAAAAAGACAACAAAATGCAAATTATTGATCACAAAATAAATAATTTTGAGTATATTAAGTTAAAAGGTTTTTGCACAAACAAAACTAATGCAGACAAGATTTTTCTTTTTCTTTATTTTATGCTAGTTAGCATCTAGAAACATAAAATTTCCCCAAATAACCACTTTGGCTACATCTTACAAATTTTGTCATGTTCTCTCATTGTCATTCTCTTAGATTTATTGATTGTGTCTATGATTTGTGGTTTTACCCATTCACTCTTTGAGGATTAGATTATTTAGTTGCCAATTAATTTTGGTCTATTTTCTCTGGCTTTAAATTGCATGTGATTTTTATTGCATCATAATCTGAAAAAATACATTTACCATTTTTGCCTTTATGTATTTGATTGTGAGGTTTTTATATCCTAATACATGTTTGATTTTTGTATAGGTTCCATGAACTGTGAGGAAAAAAGTAAATTCCTTTCTGTCTCCAATTTTCTCCAAAGATTTTTCACACCTAACTTTTCTAACATTGTATTTACCTCCTTAATTTCTTTGTTGCTTATTTTGTGATTCAACTTTTCTAGTTCTGAGAGAGCAAGGTTGAGATTTTCATCTAGTATATTTTGTGAGATAAGGTATTTCAGAGATTAATGAAATGAAGCTCTAAGATTAAGTACTTTGCCCATAGACACAAAGCTATTTTCTCTGCAATTTTAATACCTTACCTTTTGGTATTCACTTCTTTTGGCTATATACTGTTCAGTAAAACTGGATTTTCACTGTCATTTTACTACCTCATTGTTCTCAATTCCCATGTTTCAAATGTTTATTCCAGGTCGCTAGTCACCCATGACTTACTGAATTCATATCTATTCTTTAAAATGCAACACATATACTGTTTTCAGAAAGGTTTTTTTTATTCTTTATATTTGATGTTCTTTCATACTGTATACCTCAAATATCAACATGACTGCATTCTTCATTTACTTATCATATAATTTATTTATTAAGTATTTATGTATTTTTTCTATTACAGTTATCTCCATAGGCTTTATCCCCCAAGTAGATTGTACACCCACTGAGGACAAAAACTATGTCTAATCTAAAATTTGTGTATTTGGCACACACTATTCTTAATTCTTTCTTCATTGAAACAAGTAATAGGTCGTTCTTGAGACTTTCTGTGCCTGAAAAATCACCACTCTGAAGCTAATGTAACCTTTTATAGCTTGGAGAACTCTGTCAGAGATTAGACTCTGTCAGATCCTCCAAGAACCCAAACTCTCTTCTATTCTACTATAGGTCAATGGAAGAGGACTTCAGTGTTATTGTCTGGGTTATAAATACATTTTTGGTTTCTGTTTAATATGGGTATTCTGTTAGAAAATTTAAAAATATTCTTACCCTGAACATAATTTGAGGGAGACAAATCATAAACCCTTGTAGCTCTGTCATGTGACTGAGTGAGGTTATCAAGAACATCTGCAGCCATCTCTACTTCATCCTATAAAATACATAAAAGTACTATAAAGTAATAAACTTAAAATATAATTAATGTAAAATAAATTTTAAAGGAATAACAATGAATAACATTTATGTAGTATTTTAAGATTTCCCAATAATTATCTCTTATACATTATCTCATAGCATTCCACAACAATTTTGTGAGAAAAGCACTACTCAATTATTTTACACATGAGGAAAGAGGGTATAAGAGAAATTAGGTGACTTGTCAGGAATCATACAATTAGCTAAGAGCCCAAGAAGAAATTCAAATTAAGTCTTCCTCAGTATTTACTAGGCCATATACCTACCTGATTTAGCTGATTTATCAAACTTATGAAAATTATCAGAACTAAAACACCACTTACAGATAGAAAATAGTCTTCATTTTCTTTGTTGGGGGGGGGGGAGGAATGAAAGAAAAGCCAGCAACCAAATTAGTTTTCTGGCATTCACAATGGATGCTTTTCACAAGAAGACTATTTCTAAAAGTATCCAGTTTCTGATGAAATACTCCTATGCTTCATAATATAGAAAAAGAGGTCCTATCCCTGAAAATTGTATTATTTTCTACATTAATTTACATTTTAGCAGTCTTGACATTACCTTATTTTTCTCATGCAATGTAATCTTTGTAAGTCTAAAAGACAAAAAAAATTTCAGTGTAAACAAATAAAAATATAGAAGTATATTATAATTTTAATTATTTGATTAATACATAGTGATTTCAAAATCATATGCTTTTTCATGTTTCTAGTCAATAATAAAAGATACAGGAAAACTTATAACAAATGCTTATCTTTGCTGCTTGAAAAGATTTTAAGAAAAATTAAAAAAAATATTTCTGAATTAATATCTGAATTTTTTCCCATCAAGGAAATACTTAAGAGATCACGTTCAAAATAAATGCCATCCAAAACATCTTAAATTATAATACCAATTATTTATTTTTTCAGTTTTTCATGTCCCAAACTACTTGTTAATAAGATTTTAAAAGAATAAGAATTTGAAAATAATATTATCATGATTGTTAAAATAAACTAAGTCATCAACAAATGTTAAGTTATGTCCATGTTTCACTGTATTCTAAGTTTTAGAAAAGATTAAACATGCTAACCAACATAATTATATTTTTTGGTAATTCAAGTTATATGTATCTTGTCTTGTATTTACTATATGATAAACTCCAAGAAGTCAGTTATTATCTTTTTCACCTTTATTTTTCCTATAGCCTAGAATAAGTCACTCCACATTGCATGTGACTAATGCTTTTTAAACAAGTTTACCAGAACATTAGATGGATTCATTGTAAAGAAAGCATGTGGCAATAACTCTGATTGAATGACAAAGCCATGCTATTGCCCTCGAGAGAAAGTATTCCAGTTGATGAGATGATATAAAAATCCCCTGAAGTAGTGAAATATGAATTAAATAAACAGAATAAAAATTTCAGAGGCAGAAATTTGATGAAACAATGATTGGTTCTTTCTAGGTATTTAAAAAAAGAACAAGATGTGTCCTACAGATGAAGAGGGGAAAAAAAGGAGTTTGAAATAAGTAAATTATGGTGAAGTATAGGTGAAGAAACTGGGTTCTCTCTCACTTTTTAGGTATTTAGTCAACTATTAAAAGCAATGGTAAGTATATGTTATAATCCATCCATATCCCTCATGTTTTTATCTACTATTAAATATCTACTATTGTTTAGTAGATTAATAGTAGATATTAAGTATCTACTATTAAATAGTTACAGAAGTCTAAAAGTATTATCTCTTTCAGGAAAGACTACTGTAATGAAGACAATTTTTAGCAGAATACTCTGATGCATAATATATTTATTGAGTTTATAATGATAGTTCATGTTTCTATAGCACTTTATAAAGAACTTTCCTTACAACAATCCTGCTAATGCTCAAGTATCATCATCCCCATTTTACAAAATTGTAGAGTATGTCCTAAGTTCCACTGCTAATATTGGCCTTGTGGTACCACAGTGAAAAGTGGACTGAATCTGGATTTCATAACCTGGTTCTTCCTCTTTTCACTGATTTGACTGTGGATAAACTGTTTATCTCCTCATCTTTAAAATCAGGAGGCTGGACTACATGGCCCTTACAATGCCTTTCAGTTCTCAATTCATGCTAGAGTAGTAGGAGACTGGAAATTTGAGCCTTAATCTTCTGACTCCAAGATTGGGATTATTACTAATGCTTAGGTATGTATGGTGAAAACTACTTTTCATAGATCAATGTCAATGCTGCTGTTTCCTGTCACTACAATGACAGTTGCAAGTAATGTGGTATGCATAGAAGGGGAGTCTGGGTTCCCTAACATTACCAATAATAGCTAGCTTTCCCGGCATTCCTGCAATGCATACGTCTCACACCACCAGAATTCTTAGAAAGAACACTCAACTGGGAGAACAAAGAAAATCAGGACAACAATTTTCTACAATGAGAAAAAGCACACATTGCTAATATTTTTTCTGTGAGCTAGTCCAATAGTTGTTTACCTTAATTCATCAGAATCTGTCTCATTGTCATCATGACTATGGAGTAGGATACCAGATGAAGAATTCACCTTTTCACAAGTCATACTAGAATCCTTGGAAATCTACTTCTCATTTTCAGACATTTTTACATTTTTCCTATGGGTGGCAGAGTCATTGCAGAAAAAAATCCATGAGGGGATTTTAAAATTATTTTTTATTGAAAACTTTTAAGAAAATGTGGAGGAAATGTTTTTTTATTTCTCTTTTAATATACAACATTTTACTCCCAGACTATGCTTCCTTAACTAAGATGCTGATCATATCATTCCCCAGATCATAAACTTTTAATGGTCCCCCTCTATTGTAGTGCAAGAAATTGCACTGTCTGCCTGTGAAGCTTCTTCATCTTCAGGCCTACAGTCTTAATCTAACAAAGGTTTTCACACTCCTCAGAATACAAGGTCCTTTCCAGTCAGATCTGTGATTTGTCTAGTCTAGGAATAATAGATTCTGCTTATTTCTCACCAAACCTTTCTTCACCTATGTTTCCTATTCCCTGCCTATATTTGGGCTAAAAAACATCAGCCATATAAAACCGGGTTGTTGTGATTGAACAATTAAACATAGAATCCAGGAGTAGGGAGATGATAGTTTCCTTATTCTATGCCCTGATCAGAACATGCTTGAAGAACATGTTCATTCCTGGGAGAGACATTTTAGTAAAGACGTTAAGCACTCAGAATTTCTATTTCCAGAAGAGAGAAATCAGGATGGTGAAGGATAAAATCAAATAAGGAGCAAGTGATGGTGTTTACTGCAGATGTTTACCATAAAGAAGAGGAAGAACTGGGATGATAGGATGGTATATATGTTCAAATATACAATAAACTATTATGTTTAATTGACCCTCCAAAGTATAGGACTAGGCACAGTAGAACACATATGGGATCAATGCATGAAAAACAAAAAAGACAAAACAACCCAACTTTCAAATAATTAAAGGAATGGATTGCGGTAGGAATTGACACATTATGGGGTGTGTGTATGTGTGTTTGAGAGGGAGCAGGAGAAAAAAAAAAGAGAATGTGCATGATTACTAAAATAGTGAGCAATTAATCAAAAATGTAGGAAGATTGTTCTTTGATTTAGCATGATTGGACCTCACAAACCTACTTGTTGCTTTGTTCATCTAGGTTTAAGATAACTTCCCCTTCCCACTCTGAGAGCAAAGAAGGACATTTTGGAAAGAAGCACATTTTGAAATCATTCTTGTTTATCCAGCTCCTAATTTTACTCACAGATTTCACAGAATTAATATAGAATGTTCTCTGGCAACTTACCCTATTTTGATTTCCTTTTCTTCAAACTTTCCAAAAGAATAGTAATTTCTCTGGTGCTTTACCATGGTCTCCTCTCTCCAACTGCTAAAAGTATACCCCAAAGAGTTATTTTTACCGAATGGCAAGAAAAGTTTTAAAAACCAAAATATTCATAGCAAGGATCTTTTGTAGTAGCAAATAACTGGGAATAGAGTAGGTGTTCACTGACTAAAGAATGGCTAAATAAATTATGGTTTGTTGATGGAATGGAACACTATTATGTATGTTTAGAAATATTAAATGGGAGGATGAGAATATTTATATGAATTAATGCAAAATGAAATAAAAGTAACCAGGACAACAATATACATTCTAACTGCAATAATCTAATTGCTAAGAACAATAAAGTAACTGCAACTGAATACTGTGAAATTATAATGTCTAAGCTTGGTCCAGATGAGAAGGTACCACTTCCTATTTATTCAGAGTGGGAGACTATCAATATGGGACACTGCATGTAATATTGATATGTGATTAGGAATGTTTCACTAGAAGGGTGAGCAGAGATATATTGGGAAATGAGGCTGATAAAAAAGTAAAAGATGACAAGAAGCTTTCAATTGTCCATGACTTTAATGTCTATCACAAATAAGTCTAAAATGGTTACTCCCCACTAATCAAAGGAACAGTAAATAATTTTCTGTCTGCATGCAACTGAGGTCACAATGTATGAGTACTGTCATTGAGCAGGAAAAGATGCCCTTTTCAGTGTCTCTCCAATAGGCTATGTATGGTTGAAATTAATTATTTTAGGATAAGTTTTTTAAGGCTGTTAAATTATTTTAAGTTAAAAGTAAATCCAGGTTTGCTTTTTTTTTTTTTTTTGAAACATTCTAGACTTTCTCAATGTTAATCCAGAACACTTCCACATTACAACTCTCATGAATTGGAATTTTAGAGGTCTTTTAGTAAGTACAACTGCAACATAAATTGTGAACCCTTTTTACCATATTCCTGCCTAGCATATCTATCATCCTAAGATTTTTTAAGTGGAAAGCAGGTAACATTTGCTACCTGCTTTTTGCTCTCATTCTACCCAGAAACCTTATGAGCACCAGAAGGCCTTATAAAACAAAAGCTATATGAGCACTTCTCTCTACATTTCTGTCCATTCCCTTTTTTTTTCTGCCATCCTGAAAGGACATTAACCTTTCTCTCCTCGGGCCCATCTTACATAGCATGAAGTTGGTAATTATCCTTTTAATGATTTGCATGTCTACAATTATAAGTGTGAGTTTCTTAAGAATCTAGGTTGTCTGACTTTCCTCAGTGCTTGGCCATGATAAGCACTTAAATTGATTCATTCTTGAATATTTCTACTGATGGGAAACTTTGTAATGACTAAGAGAACTCATCTACCTTTTGGAGTAGCTAAAAGCCTATTTTCATATCTCATTAGCACTTATTATTTATAAATTTGCAAACTTTTGCAAACTATCTTGCTTTTCTCCTTGCCATTCATATCTTATACCATATGCTGATCTTTTGGATCTCATCAAAGACTACCTACCTTCTTTCAATAAACACTGATGTTTCTTCCAAAATAAAAGAATATACTTACATCAATAGAACAATATACATTCATGGGACTTCATGAGAGTTCTCTCTCAGCAAAAAAAGCAAGTGGATGCAGAATGAATATGGATCTAGATTGTTAGAGTAAACTGAACATTACCATGAATGTTAATATTTGATAATAATACTCCAGTTAAATATTTTGACAAACTTACCCCTTTAAAACATGGTGTACAGGTGCTAAATTTTCTTTGGAAGAAATGCTCATTATTGGAATTTCTTCCCCAGGAATTTTATTTTCCTCATCTTTACCATGCTGGTGGCTCTCCACTGAAAATTGCTCATTAGCGTTGCCCGTTCTCCTGTTTTCAGTTAATTCATCATCATCTTTTCTCTCCAATATGTTTATTTTATTCTGTTGATGCTTTTGCTCTTTCTCTTCCACCTAAAAGGAAAACTTAGTATTATTGTCTATTCCTGCATTTGTCTGTGTAAATGTATGTGAATATATATGTGTGTGTCTGTGTGTATGTATTATGCATATATATTACATATTATATATATTATACATATGTAATATATATACATAAATCATACATACACTTTTATACATATATATTTATATGTTTACTTAGATACAAGTACTAGTCTTGTGCTTTAACTAGTACAAGGAGCTAACTGAAGAAAAAATTCCCTCTATCAATGTCTAGAATACTGAGATGTTAAATGACTTGCCTATATATGTCAGAGATGGGACTTACTTAAACTACTATCAAATATGTCATACTACCTTTAATTTTTTTACATTTAGAAACACATATTATCCTAAATATATATTGTCCTTTTTTTGGATACAAAAATGATCATAGTTTTATAAATTTTGTTTGAAAGCAGAAAACTTGATTCAAATTTCAAAATGGTAGCTCAATTATTATCTCATTTTGTTTTCTCATCCTATTTTCATATTCTCTCATTTCTCTCCTTTAACAAGGAGACAATATCTGACTTATTTTTGGTCATTTCCACCAGTGATCAGATAGACCAAGACCAATGCCACTATATGATAGCTGTTTCCCATCCCATTTCTCATTTCTTATTCCTTACTGTCAAGTTCAAAAAGTAAAACAAAACAAAACAAAACAAAAACAAAAACAAAAGCAAAAAGAAAAAAAAACTTGAAGGGAGTCACTGAAATATTCAATTAACAACATAGGAAATGAGTAGAGTGAGATTGAGGTACTATGCCTGCTACATTATAGAAAATAAGTGCTATTCCCTGTACACATTCACAGAAGTGCAATCTTTTCAGGAAAAAAATTAGGAATAAAATATCTTACTCTAATGCTATCCATTTATAGGTGAGGGAGCTGTAGCACAGATACATTAAGTAACTTGGTCAAAATCATACTAATAAACTTGTAGCAGAATCCAGCACACTGAGTGGAGGTGTCCACATTTGATTCAGAATGAAGTTGCATTATTTAGCAATATATATAGTTGAGAGTTTGCATTGAGTTTTTCATTGGAAGTTTAAACAAATACCAAATTGAACATTTCAGAAAGTCATTTATATTTTCTGAGATTCTATTGCCTTGTCTGTAAATATGGGTTACACCACTTTATAGGAATAATAATGAAGACCAAATGAGATAAATTTGTAATTTGAGAGTTATGCAAATATTGCTCTCATTATTTTTGGACAGGATCTGTGAGTTCATCAGTGTAACTCCAAATGAAGAAACTGTTTCCATAAAATCAGAGCAGTTTCTGCTTCTAGTATCAGTTGTCAGGTAAGGTCAAGGGACTTGTGCAGAGTAACATAGCTAGTATGTGTTAGAAGCAGCCCTTGAATCTAAGTCTAAATGACTGGCTCTCTCTTCACTATTCTTTGTCATATCTTTAGTTATTATTGTGAAAGGATAATTATAAAACAGACATGTGAAGGTACAGATAAGCCAAGAGACCTTGGTCTTGTAATACAACTTCCCTGAGCCTAATGCATAAGGGGGTTTGACTCGATGACTATCAATGCTTCTTCCAAAAAATTCAATGAATGAACTGTGCTAATTTGATAGTATCTAAAGTCAGTCAATCGTGCAAACATATCACATCAGTATTTTGCCACTGCTTTTCCATCTTTTCTCCCTTTTACAATATTTCTTAAGAGCAAAAATGAGAGAAAATGTATTTTGAAAAATCAACTAAATGCAAGAAGAGGAGCACTGAACTTCAAGTCAAAAGGTTTAAGGCTCAATTCGGTAATTTATTACTTGTGGAATAGAGAAATGCTGTATTAATGCCCTTTTGAAAACTGATATTAAGTGATTAATTGGCAAAATTGTGTTTCAATTTTCTTTTGAAATGCAAAAAGATTATTTTAGTATAATCAGTAAAGATGAACTAGAAAGTCACCTTAAGTATTAGTTTAATCAAATACATTTGTTACAAATTTCCCAGTTAGCTTATGTTTTAGTATTTTAAGTCACAACACTTTACATTTGGCTAAGAAAATGAAAATGTCCATAGAAAGCAAAATTCTTTCAAATGTCAAATATTGCAAGGATTTGCATAAAGATAATTTAAAGTTCATTACATTTCTTTTAGTTTTGTGTCCTAATTATCTTTAGGATTATCCTTGTTCTTTTGGCTACCTAGTGTAATATTCCAATGTGTATGTCTAATTCAGAAAATTTCTTGTTTATATGCCAAATAATTTGGAAATTTGATATTGTAATTGAGTAATTTAGATAATCAAAATAATAAAATTGATAAAAGAAGCTTTCTGGATATTTTCTTAAATGCAACTTTCACGATACATTGTACAAATAGCTAGCATTTGAACATAAAACGTAGCATTTTCATTATATGGAAAATCAATTTCACAGGATGATTGATAAAGAGGAAAAATAAATAAAATATAGAGTGCCAGAAGGTAAATCTACCTCTTTTTGTGGTTGTATTTTTTCTTTCTTCAAAGTCAGGAACTCTGCTTGCAACATTCCTAATTCATTTATCAATCTTTGTTTATCTTGCTTTAATTCTTTATCTAGGCATATTTTTGAGATTTTGTCCCCGTGTGAAAGGGAGTATCTCCCTTCATGTGTAGAATTAGTGGCATTATGATGACTGTTTTGGAAGGAGGTTTCTATATGTTTTGTTTTTTCTTTACACTTTCTTGCAGTAATGAGTTCAGGGTTTTTTCCTTGGTTGATTGATGTCATATTGCCAGAATGAGTAAGCTGGACACCAAAATGACTTCCTGGACCACTTGATTGGAGCAAACCTGAATCCGATTCCAAATTTGTGATATTTTTGTGCTGACTAAATGTCATTTCAATACCAAACCATCTATCTTCCTTTATTTTATTTATGCTGAATTTTGAGTCAGCTCTTTTTATATTTTTTGCAACATAAGCAATATTCTCTTCATTTACTTTATAAGTACGTTCAATTTGTGGCTTATTTTTAGACTGTGGGGTGCTCTTTTTTGAGCACATATAAGAAGAAAACTGAAGCACATTTTTTGAGAAGCTGATCTTTAAATTCTTTAAAAAGACATTTTCTGAACTATCTTCCCTTTGTCCAGGAAATGACTGAAGATCTACACTGAGAGGGCCTTTATCTTTCTTTTTTTCCACAGAATCACTTAAGTTCTTTGCCAAAGCAGATGATGCTTCTGGTAATTCTGATGGTCCTCTAAATTTCAATTCTTGTTTCAAGTCTAAAGTAATATTTAAGTGAAAATTTATTTTATTTAGAATTATTTTTCTTATATGAATGAACTCCTCCCCCGTTCCTTATTAACAGTAATGGCAGTTGTGACAGATAATTTTATCTATTGTAATCTATGTTGAGATAAGGCATAAAATGTAAAAAATTTCTATTTTACTAATTATGCTTTTAGCTGATTATTTTGCAATTTCAATCTATTGCTACATTTTAAGTTTCTTGTGAGATGCTCATTTCCCAGGAGCAAAGTAGAGGAAATTGTAAAAATTGATTTATATACATAATCTAGCTGAAACTGTTACCACTGAATATTTAGTGTAAACTGAGAGGCTGTCCATGATCAATTTGTTAGTTAGGCTAGCAATAAGCAACAAATTGGGTCATTGGACTTTCTCAATAACCAAAGATCATGAGGCAGGGATTACCAGCCTTAATAGAGTTTTGGGAAGTAAAAGAGAAGAAAAAATGGAGTTGGGGAGGTGAGAAAAACAATGTGATAGCTTAAAGAATGGACAGCATCTTGGGAGATGAGGACAAGATGACTGACTGGAAATTGGGGATGAGGAATTAACAACTTTTTTCTTCCCTTTTGGGACTCAGAAATGTTCATTGTTTGAGTTCATAGCCAAGTTTAGAGACAGTAGATTAGACTTCTTTGGATAAAAAGCCAGATATCCTTGAAGGTTGGATTTGTTGTATGAAGATCCTAGACTACATGCATCCTTCAAGAGTAGCAGATTTCCTTACACAAGAATAGACATGTAATTAACAAAATAAATTTAAGTCAGTATAAAACAGGTGAAATTTTAAAATAAGTTCAGAGACAAAAAATCATGACTTGTGCATAGATGTGAAATCAATTTTGTCAATTTTTAAAAGACAGAATCAATCTGATTATTTCAAAACAAAGAGAGAACAAAATAGAAATCTTAATAGTGAAACCACTGGCCAGGACTGTCTCAAAGAAATAGGGAAATAAGATAAATGAGATCTGAGTAAGCTACTCTGATTAGGTCAAGGAAACCTGGAACCAAGATACATTGATAATACTCTACAAGTTAATTTACAATGCACTTTAAAAATTAGGTATTTGAGAGTTAGATAGAATAAGAGAGGTGAAATTATTAAAAGAACTTATAAAGAATTCTATGTTGAAATAAAACCTACATAAACATTTAAACTAGAACATGATGCAATTATTGAATTTATGGATTTTCCAATGATAGAAAAAAATAATATTCCTTGGTATGGTAATTGCATCCCATTCCAATCAATGTCATGGAAACAATTAACTGGGAGGCATCAACTAACCAGGTAACTTAATACATGGGGAAAGTCAAATTGATTCTATTTAGCTTTGTGGAAGTTAGCTTATAAATAAATGAAAATAACACAAAGAAAGGAAAATCATTTATATGTGGATTTTATGGGTGAATGTAAAAACCTAAATGTTTTGGGATTTGAAACACTAAAAACAAAGAGAAGTAGGAAATTAGTTAATTATACTGAAGACAATGTTACACTAATTAGAGGAAGAAATCAAAACACCTGTTAAAAAGACACCTCCTGTTATGGACCAGAACTCTGAAATAAAGATTCTTACAAGGTGTTAACTCAGTGGAATTGATAAATTCAATGGTTACCTAGTTTAGCATGGTGCTAAAGATACCTATGATAAGAGAGCATATAAGCTCAGACAAACGCAGCCAGATTCAGAGGCAGAGAAGACAAGAGAACTGGAGGCAGGAGCTCAAACTCTCAGAACCAAGGAGAGAGATTCATTTGATCTTCAATCAGGCTCCTGGGGGACTGAGAGGCTCAGAGAGAGATAGAGAAAACAAGTGGACTGGAGGCTGAAGCACAAGCTCTTGGACTCAGATTCATTCATCCCATCTCATATCACCTTGGTGGCAGGCTGTCCTCCTTAGCTTCTCCACTGAAAACAAGACTCCAGGAGGCCTCTAAGAAAGCTGACCCAGCCCCAGGCAAAGAGACAAGACTTTGAAAGTGATAATAAAGGATTTGGACTTTAACCCCTGGCTACTCTTGTGGTGCTTATAGCACTAAAATGAAAGCTGCTCCCAGAGACCCCCCAAAAAACCCAAGGAAAAAACATTAGACCTCCCAAGTTTCTAGGATACAGAAAGCATTAACCACAGGGTAGTGAATTTCATCATCACATGATTTTACCATTTATTTTGTTTACCCTTCCTATTAAAGTTTGGAATGTAACTATTCCTGCAAATAACATACTTAGAGAAAATTCATAATATTCATCCTACCTTTCTTTACTTCTTTCTGTTTCTCTTTCTGTAGAGGTGGTTCACATTGCTTTTGGGGGACTGGTTTTTCTAACTGAACTCCAACTTTATAGTCAATGGCAGGCCCAATTCCAACTACAGCTTCACCTATTATGGATGGAATCTTTTCAAATATTGTGGATGGTACTTGATTTTGATTCGGTGGCAATGAGTTGCCAGGATAATTACTTTGCAACTTTATTTCCTTGGAACACTCCTTCTTGGGGACTGGTTTTTCTAATTGAATTCCAACTTTATAATCAGTGACAGGCCCAATTCCAGCTACAGCTTCACCTTCTTTGGATGGAATCCTCTCAAATTTTGTGGATGCTAATTGACGTTGATTCACTGTCAGTGATTTGCCAAGAAAATCACTTTGCAACTTCATGTCGTTGGAACTTTTGTGACTCTCCTTTATCAGAGAAGTACTTGTAGAATCCCATTTCAAAGCATCTGAAAAGTAAATATTTGAGTTAAATAGTACATCAGTTTTATCCTCCTGACATATTACCTAATTTTTTCCTAGGACACCACTCAAATCACTATCTGTACTTACAATTTTATTTTGCTTATTTGTGATAGTTTATCTTTCATTTCAGGTAACAATGCTTCAGTATTCAGCCTATCTTCTTTTTTCTTGGATCATAAGCTCTAACTTTCTTATCAAATTGTATCTCCATGTGTGGATTAGTAAAATAGGGAAAGGTTTTTTTTTTTTGAAAACACCTACTAAACTAAAAATATATATGGCTTTTCAAATTATTTATTTTATCATATAAATATTAATAAATGTTTATTCATATTATAAAATTCTAATTATTTTAACCTGTGATTTATTTACAGAGAACTCTCAATGTAAAAAAAAAAAAAAAACATTGGCTAATACCTTCTTTGCAACTAATATTCTTCAATTTCCCTACGTAGGGCCCTTTGATGTTTAGTGACTTATCCAAGATCAGACAACTAGTTTGAATCAAGAGATGAGATTTGAAATCAGGTCTTTTTTGACTTTGAGGCCAGCTTTCTATCTATTATGTTGAAATATATTCTACAGAAAATGATTACAATTAGCCTTTCTTTAATGAATAATTATTTAAAAAAAAAGAGCTGCCATTTTTCTAAGCATGGGGCATCATTTTTTCAAGTATACTTTAAGTATAACCTTTTTTCTCAGAAAAATCTAACTTCTTGAAGTTAATTCTTAAACTTTTAGTCTGCATTACAAATTTAGCAAAAAAGAACTACATAAGTTTAAGTATTTCCTTTTAAAATACAATGTGACTACATATATACTAGTTTTAAAAAGAAAAAGATAATGATGTATGTATTCAATAAACATACCAGAATATTCAGTAAACATTTAATGTTGAAGTTTCTTCCATCTTTTGTTTAATTATGGCATTTCCAAATTATTGTCAAATATCTCATGCCTTTTCCCCATCTCATTACTGGAGTCATTTATAGTCACTCCAAAAACCTTTTTTTCTGGCTTTGGGCTTTTATTCTACTAAATCTTCTTACTTCAAGGTTATCAATAGTATCTTACCTGGTAAATCACCTAGACTTTTCCCTCAGTCTTCATCTTTTTTTTCCTTACATAGCCTCAGATCCTGCCTTGCTATGAAAATCTTTTCAGATAGTCTTTGTTGTTAATCTCACCCTATTCTCAGGATTTCATTGGTAATTATTCAGAATAGGTCATATCTCACTATCTTCATATATTCACAGGGTTACTACACTGATTGAACATGGGATTATTGTTATTATAGTATACTTACAAATTCTTGCGTCATCTTTGTGGACAAAATGAAAAACACAAGTACAAACACAAAATAGAATAGGTATGGATACATAAATAAATGTCAGAATTTGTTGTATTTCTTTGTGAATACTATTCTCAATATTACTCCATATAACTGCCACAAAAAGTGCAGTTTAATATTTCATTAAAAGAGATATAAAGTTCAGGGGAAATTGGATGTTGAACTCTGCTTTTATCAAACAATATGTGAATTTTGTAGTTACTTTTGAACACCACATTTTAGAACTGGCCCCTGGACCTTCTCATTTAAAATAATGATGTCAGAATTCATCGTTCCTTTTGTTCCCCTCTTCTACCTTTTGAGTGATCAGTCTTTTCATATTCTTATTCTTTGTTAAAAATGGGCACTTCACAGTATTTGACATTCTCTAATGTGTCTTTCTGCTTTCCTAACCTCATGAACTTTTACCCGGAATTTTGCAATAAACTACTATGTGGTCTTCTTATCTCTGATTCCTACTTTCTTTGGTCTATTTTACACAAAGCTGTGAAGTAATCTTCTTAAGGAGGCCTCTTGCCCTCTGTGGTATTGTATTTTAGTTCAGGAGGAATCATATCTATGAAATAGCCCTTCCACAACCATTAATTAGCCTTTTAAGCTCTCCCCCCTATTTTTTTCCAGAGCACTTTTATCACTTTCTCTTGCCTTCTCTATTCCTGATCTTGTAGCATACTTATCCCTTCACTGACAGCAAATTCCTTGAGGCTAAAAACTGCTTTATTTTTGCCTCCTAGAGTCCAACAGGAGATACTTCATATGCATATGAAATATAATAGTTGGTTCATGTTAAGGACCATAACTAAGTAAAGGACAGATCAATTCTCATAGAGTCTCCACAGTTGTGAATCATAATACATTGCACAATCATAACATAACATAAGAGTTGCAAAGATGCCTTTACTGACATAGGTCTTGCTTGTGGATTGGGAATGAAATAAATTGGAGGCAGAAGGAAAAGGAGACAGGTCAGAGAAAGCAATTGCCTCTCAGTCTCCTTGTATCATCATCATCATCCTCCAACATGAAGAGATCCATTCTACAGGTCTGAGTTGTTGTAGCTACAGGAGTCACTGGCAGGTGATTCCCATAGCACAACAAATGGCGCCCGAACATGAGACACAAGAAATATAAGAAATAAAGAAGCAGCAGTGCTTGAGAGGTATTCATGAATAAGATCTTCCCAGAGTTCCTTTGGTAACTCGCCGGGGAAGAGAGCCAGTAAGACTTTTTTAGTCATGGAAATTAAATGGTCCAACACATCAAAGGGCAGAGCCAGGAGACTGATAAGAGACTTATGAAAAATGCCTGTTCTGAGTCCTCTTCTCTGTTTGATTTGCCTCAATGACATCTCACAAGATTCAACACCTGATATGGTATCTCACTCTACAATCATCCAGAGGTGTTAGTGCTGTTTGCATTCCTCAATGTGCAGACTCACATAACAATTAATGCACAAACTTATTGACCATGCTGTGTGTGTGTGTGTGTGTGTGTGTGTGTGTGTGTAGGAAATAAGCCCATTTTCATAAAACAAAAAATGGGGAATTGTTAAGGACCATGCCTAAGTGAAGGGGAAGGTCAATTCTCTAATAACCTCCATAGCTGTGAATCATACTTGAAGGAATTGCAAAACAGCCTTTTCTGACATAGGTGTTACTTGTGAATTGGGAATGAAATTAATTGGAGGCAAGAGGGAAGAGGAGAGAGGTCAGAGAAAGCAACTGCCTCTTGGTCTCTTTGTATCATCCTCCTTCTCTCACATAAAGAGATCCAATCTAAAGATCTAAGTTAGACCTCCAGCAGCCACTGGCAGGTGGCTCCCATATCACAACAGGTTCATGTATAGTACTTTGAATTGAGAGGACACATGCAGTACTGGATTCATATGCCTTCGTGCAATAAAGAAAAGAACCAGGATGTATAAAAATGCAACTTGAAATCAGGTGTTCAAAATACTAAATTAAAGAAAAATCAAAGACTACAGGATGCATCTTCTATTATGTGTAAATTTTGAAAAATTCACTTATTGTCGTACTTGTAAGGAAGGGTAAAAAAGGAAAAAATACCATCTGCATCATGTAATTCAAATTCTTCCCTCAAAAGTGCAATAACAATAGGGAAGGAGGGAAGAAAAGAAGATAAAGATTGAAGAGACCTTAATACATATTTCTTTTCATCCTTAATTATGAAATTATAAAACTTACCAAATTCTAGTTTTTCCTTAACTCCTTTTCCTACTTTTTGGCTTATGAAAGAATCTTTCATTTGAAGAACAGGTTGGATAGGCTATGAAAGAAGATAATTAAGTAAGAAGATAGTTACATAGAAAGTTTTCAGTACACATCTGATAATAATTTTAAAAGTATCAATGCTGTTACCTTCCCATTGGAATTTCTCCTCAGGTGACCTGAGAAAAAGAACAAAATGTTTATTATTATCAACCATAGACAAACATTCAATCACAATTTCATGCAAAATGAATAGGTTTGTTAGTTCTCACTATAGGATTTAGAGAATGAATGCTTTAACATGGTGTAATTGTTATAATGGCATTTGCCTATTCGAAATTAGACATCAGTTATTAGTACTTGAAATAAAACAAGAATACTCTATTGTCCCAACATGCAGTTTACATAATAGATCAGATTCCAGAGAATTCATACTTATTTGTCCATATGACAATATAGAAACATGCTCAACAGTGACACACATAAAAGTTAGTCATTTTAAGCAAAGCATAGTTGAGGTCACAGGGGGTTAATTTAAAGTTAATGTTCTAATGCAGCAGCATATCTTCCAAATAATGAGTGTTATAAATTCAACAAGTGCTCATAGGATGGATGATTCCTTAATTAATTATATAACTGGCAAATTTAGGCTATATATTATCCATAAAGACAAAATAAGAGTTAAAAACTATAACACACACTGTTATCACAGAACTAAAGGGCTAGAAACAAATGTTCTGAATACATCCACTTAGAAGTAACATGCAGAATGAATACTTAATGATATATTTTCTTTTCTCTCCATACCCACATTATCTACTGACACAGTGATGTTACTTTATCCATTTTAAAGTTTCTTGATCCTTTCATTCCAGAAAGAAGGTCTATAAAGGATATCTAAGGAATGATGTACAAAACCTTTCAATTTTGTAAGTATTTTTTAAAAAAGCATCACTGTTCTAAATCTCCAAATATTAATTCAATCTTATTAACATGTAAAATTCCCTTCAATACATATAATTTAATACTTATTTACAGAGATATGATAAATCTCAGAAAATAAAATTTAAAATCTTGAACATCATTTATTTTATGATATAAAATTAATTTATCATATATCCATCCAAAAATTCTTTAAAAATTGTACCACAATAAACTATGAATTTAGGCTTAGTATATGTCAATCTACTCAAGTAACAAGAAATTGAAAGGAAGGTTAGAATTTGGAAATTGAAAACAAGCATTTCCTTAACAGCATGAAACAAATATACATTAGTAATATAACATTTTAACTAACTTATTTAATATTTTTACTCACTCAATTAGGCTAAAAGGTCATTAATTATTCTTTTTCTAGATAGAGGACAAATTCCCTAATAAATTTCTAACCTTATTGTTTTTTAATTTTATCCCTTTATTCATGTGCACAGCATTTTTCAACTGGTGAAAAAAAAATTATTCAATATCTATGGAGAGGTGGAACACATGTGACTATTTAATTTCCAGGAGAGAAGAGAGGAATAGTCTATGCTGCTAGAATTAAACAATATTTGTTCATATATATATATATATATATATTCTGTACGGGCAATATTGAAAAGTTGGCAGCAAAGTGATTTTTTTGTACCTCAGAAATTAACAAAGTAGACTGTATATAACTCAGACAAGATGGATAGGGAAAGTCACCCCCCAGTCTATCAGTTTCCAGAGCATCTAGACTAATGAATTCATGGGATCTTGGGGGTAAGTGAATATTTACATATAATTCTTTTTGTTATTATTTTATATTTGATCTATATTTCCCTTTATGAACAGTTCAGAAAAATGGGTATTGTATCTTAGTTGAGTAAACCTTGGGATGGATTACACTGTGTGTGTGTATATATATATATATATATATATATATATATTAGTAGGTGCTCTGTAACATTAGTTGATCATGTTTATAATGAATATACCTTTAAAAGAAATCAACAAATTGATATATTAGGAAATAATTTTCAGGAAGGCTAATAAACTCCAGAAAAGCTTTATTGAGTTTACACATGAAAAAGTTGCTAAATGAAGAGAAGGATTTCACCAGATGGCCTAAAAGGATCCAGAGAAGGACATTATACAGAAAAATGACCAAAATAGTTTGACTGAAAAAGAGAGAGAAGACAAGCAGTATGAAGTAAAGCTGCAAAAGTGAGTTAGAGTCCTCCTGTCCAGGACCTTAGGAACCAGCAATTCTCCATCTGCAAAATGATTTATTGGCAAACGATTTCCCTTCCCCCTTCCCCAGTTTTTAGGGGAAACTTTTTTTCAGTTTTATTTCAACCTATGGTCACCTCATTTTAACATGCTTAAACTAGATCACTGGACTCTAAGGGTCAGCAAAGTGGGCCAACAAAGTACTCCCAGTACATTCAGAGCCCCTCATATTCTATATGAAAGGAAGGGAGTCTGGTTGCTTTCTCTCCCTGATTCCAAGGCAGCATCTTCTACCATCTATGTTTCTCACTTCCTGCTGTCTACTCTTTTCACCTTTTGTCATTTTTGTCACCATTTACTGTCACCATCCTACAGTACAAAGGTCTGAACAGAAACAGAAGAATCTAGCCTTAATCAGAAGATCCTTAAGGTTTTTAGAAATGAAGTTTTTAAACACATTTTCTTCACTTTACATTTTATCTAATAAGACACAGGGCATAAATAATCCAAAGGTTTCAGAGTCTGGAGATAAGAGAAATCATTGACGTTTGAGTAGTCGGTCTGGAATGAGGTGTCCCACCTCTCAACCACATTGTCTATGTGACTATGAACCTTTAAAGCACTTGACCTTTTGGTGCTCTAGACAATTCTCTGAGACTGTTTCAATGAAATTAGAGGTCTGGTCTGTATTACCAAAAAGAACTGTGTGACATGGTCTGCTATCAAAGAAGTAGTAATTTGTATACCTAACCAAGTAAATTGAAAAGTAGCTCATTCAGTTTGCTAAAACCAAACACAATGCAAAAGCTGGATGGGTATATATATACATACATACATACATATATATATATATATATAGCATTAGGACTTCATGCTCTTTCTTCTCTTGATAATAGACTCTATACCAGCCCCCATGTTGCAGCCCCTTTTTCTCCATCTCCCAGACACCATTTTTCTTTTTTCTTTTTCAATAGAAACTCCACTATCGACATAATATAATATTACCTTCATGTTGTCCCAGTGAAATACTGTCTTTTATATTTTGATTTGTAGGTACAAGTACATGTCTTGTAGATATTTCCAGGTGATTTTCACGGGAACGCTGTTCAAATGAAAAGATCAAGAAAATAGTTAGCAAGTTCACTGATGAAAGCACTCCTGAATGTTTTCTGCTGATAAATTGTGAAGAAATTGCAGAAAAATGAGGGTTCTACAGATAATAAAATGTTTTTATAATATTTTCTTCAAAAGAACAACCTCATGTTTACATTTTTCAAATCTACTCTTCTATCATTTTTCCTTACAGGAGATAAGTGGTAAAAAATAGTGCTACAGGCTGGGGTACTCTTTTTCATATAAAAATAGCTAGCTATATGTAATAATAAAATTCTAACTCAAAATATTATCATTGTCATGATTATATTACACTATATATATGCATGCATATATATGTAATACCATTTTTCACATGCTAGCAATATGGGTGAAGAAAATATTATTTGTACATATTCCCCTTCAGAAATAGAGGCCTATTTGATAGTGATTTGGGCTAGGAATCTGGAAGATTCATCTTCATGAATTAAATTCTGTCCTTAGATACTACTAGGTGAATGAGCCTGGGCAATTTATTAAATCTTGTTTGTAGAGGGCTGCAGATAGTGGGGAACTCTGGGTAAGGTATAAGACCCTTCAGTTCAGAGGGAACCTGCTCACAATGTCTGGTTTGGCTCCCCACCTCCCTTTGGTACTCTCACCCTTCCTGACAAGTCAAGGAGGTGTGACCATCTGTGTTCTACTTGAAGCAAGGCATACTTACAGTAAAGAGAGATATTTACTTATCAATAGCAGGGTGCTTATACTTTGTACTTGTACAGTGTACTGTGGTGATGTAATGGTTCTATAGTTGGCACATGCTCAGTGTGCTGTAGTGGTGTAATCATATTAAGGTATTTAGGGACTGAGAGGATTTGAAATAAAGGACTCCATCTTTGACCATCCCCATGGGTCTCCTGCCGTCTTCACTCCTCCACTAAGATCAAGGACTCAGGCTGGTCCCAAGATCCTCCAGAGAGCTAATCCGGATAGTATATTCTGATGTCCCAGCATGGCGGCTCTAGAAAGCACCCTACACTGTTTGCCTCAATTCCTTAATAAGAAGGAAATGCCAAACCACGTCTATCCCTATGCCAAGAAAAAATATGCTCTTGAAGAGTCAGCCATGACTAAAATGACTGAACAGCCACAAAGCATCTATGCCTGTTATGGGCCAGAACTCTGAACTTGAAACAAGGATTCTTAGAAGGTACCAAGTAGAATTGATGAGACAATGGTTATCTAGTTTAGCATGATATTTAATAGTTCTCTAAGTTCAGTATGATTGATTTAATCTAATAACAAATAATGGTTTCTTAGTGATATAATGATTGGTTTATATGCAGTGGAGAACATATAAGCCAAGCTCTCGGAGCCAAGGGGTTTAGATTCATTTCCACCTTCAGTCAGGCTCCTGGTGGCAGGCTCTCCTCCTGCATTTCTCCACTGAGACCAAGGCCGGTCTGAAAGGCTCTCTGGAAAGCTGCCCAACCCCAGGAAGGAGATAATAAAGAATCTGTACTTTAACACCTGGCTGTTCTTGTGGTGATTATGGAATTGAAATGAAGGCTGCTCCCAGAGACCTCAAGAAAACCAAACCAGAGAACATTAAACTTGTCCATTGCAACTTGATCTATGGTTAACCTATCTATCATCTATCCATCCACCTGTCTATATGTCTGAAATTTGCACATGTACCTAAAAACACACATACACCAAGATAAATATGTGCACAGAATACAATTTATACATACATGTATAATATATATATATATGTTAATGTATATATATATATATATATTCATATGTAAAAATTCATATAAAAACAGAAACAAAAGGAAAAATGTTTTTAAAAAAGCAAAAAAAAAAAGTTTTAAAAGAGAAGAGACTGGGTCTTACATAAACTCACCAATGGCATTTCTCCAAATAGCATAGAAAGAGAAAATTTTAACTTAACCAATAATAGATCTAGATCTATTTTACTATAAATAATTGTACTGAATACTCAACGAGCAACAACGAACACCTTGTCTCCACCTCTACAATGTTTAGATTAGGATTTTTTCTTTTGGTTTAATTTCTTCTCCTCATGCTTGGTGTCTTTAATGCACTTGATGGCCTCCAAACCCCTTTTGGATCATAATATTTTTATCTGTCAGTGGTACCAGGTAAAAACTGTCTCCTTTCTCGATTTTACAAACATTAAAAAGCATAAGCATAAACATACTCATTGTCTTTTTCTTGTCTTCATATTTAATGCCTCTGATTTTGGTTATTTCCAACATAAACTTGAGAGCTAATATCTTCAACTAGGTTTTTCACACTGACAAAAGAGATTGTGCTGTGAGCCAGATTTCTGACCCTCTTTTGCCAGAAAACATGGAAACCATCAGACCTCAAGTTCCTAAAATTTAAGCAATGCCTCAAATAATTTCATTGAAATGTTTCCTGACAACATGTAAAAAATTACCTTAGTATGTAATCATGTAAGCCCCCTAAAACCTTTGCAATTTCTTCCTATCTGTTCATGATATCTATGTTTTTTCCAGGTCTTTAGCCTTAAAAAGTTCAATTATCTCCTTTGCTTTTTGCAACACAGTCATCCCTACATACTGATGAAGCTTTCCCTAAGTTATTGTTTAACATTTCCTACTTCTAAAACCACTCCAGTTTATTTTATTTATTTTATCACCTTACACCCTATTGTAACTACTTTTTATCTCTAATGTGCATCTGTTCCAGGTAATCTTCTAGATTGATTTCAAAATGCTTTCTTAAAATATGTTTCAAAATATTATTACACTATATAGGAAATGACATTGACTCCCCACACTATCTCTTTTATAGCTATATATTTGCTATAGCTAAATGTCAAGTTTACATTACTCAAAAGTATCCTTACTTTTTTTTGCCTATTCTCTCTCCTGCAAGGTTTTCCTCCTTCCTTTCTGCCAATCAAAATTTCTCCTATCATTAAGCCCTAATTATTACCTCTTTCATGAAGTCTTTCCTGATTAAACACAACTAATTTTGCCATTTCCCTTTGTATTGGCCTCAGCAATAATATATACAATTTGAAAAGAAAAAAAAATAGCTATATCCAATTATGTACATACTGGGGCAAAATGGTTTTTCAAGAAGGTCTTGTGACAAAGACCTACAAGTATTTGTTATTGTGCTTTAAGTTTAATAAGACGCGGCTCCCAACAGAGAAAAGTAGAACAGCATCCTTATTGAGACAAAACAAGCTTCTACCCTGTGTGGGTAAAATCACATTTGTATTATTATGCTTAGATAGGACAATAGAAATGTGCAGTTCAGAGGAATTAAGAGAGAGCTTAGACGTCATCCATGATTCACATTACTGGTAGGACTCCTAAGCTAGTGGGAGTGTGTAGTTTATAAGAAAGACCATTCAAAGGATTCCAGGATAATAGTCAACTAATTAGGAGCTTACAATGTAGGAGAAGAGCTTGATTTGTTCCACTTGGCCCTGTAAGTCAGAACGATTACCTCTGGCTGTAAATTGTAGAAATGTCAATTATAGCTCAACATAAGAAAACATCCCCAACAATTGGAGTCATTCAAATATAAAGTTGGCCACTTTACCTGGCTAGTAACTATTCAGTTACAAAAAATTTTCAATCAGTTTGGGGGGATTACTGCAGAGAAGATTCATTATTTGGGATAAAGATAAATTAGATGAACATTGATCATCAATGCTAAGATTTTATTACATCATGTTTTAGTGCCATACATTCAAATTTATATACATTCATATTTTTTCTAAAATGACATACATTTCTAGATATTGACATTTCCGTCTTTTAGCTTGCCATTGGTGAATACATTTTAACCTATCTGTAAGAAAGAAATCAGAACTAAGACTCTTTCACCTGAATCCAGATTCATGGTCATTCTGTTATCACAATTATTTTGCCTACTAAGGGAAAGTAAAAATATAATAGGAGTTTAAATTCCTTATCATTAGCTTCTTTATCATGTTAAAAATGTGTAAGAAGGCCAGCATCAATACTATCAAGGAACTCCTCTTTACCTGAATATTACCTGAAGTTTTACTGTTAGTATTGCTACCTCCAAAGAAAATTTCAACTCCATAAAAATGCATTTAGTACACTACATTCCAAAAAAATAAACTTACACTAAAATTAGCATAAAAGATACATTTACTGAAAAGAATTATCAGAAATTTCTGTATTATTCTTCCATACCTGTTCCTGGTCTCTTTTATCAAAAGTTTCTTTGTTTCTGTCTGATGATCCTTTAAATTTCGATTTTTGTTTCAAATCTAAATTGATTTTTAAATGAAAATTTATTTTTTTAGAATTACTTTTCTTACATGAATAAGATCCCTCCCATTTTTGAGTGCAAATACATAATGTAAGAAATTTCTACTCCTACATTTTATATTTTTTTCTGAGATGTTTATTTCACAAGAGCAAAGGAGAGGAAGCTATAAATTCTCATTTGCATATTCAATCTAGCTGAGACTGTTGCATTTGAAAAATAAAGAGATACTGAAAGATACAAATCTATGCTTGATTTATTAGTAAGGCTAGCAAGTAAGCAATAAAGTGGGTCAATGGATTTTCTTAATAACCAAAAACTGGCCTTAATATATTTTGGGGAAATAAAAAAGAAGAAAGGAGTTGGGGAAGTGGGGAAAACCATGGGATAACAACGAGTGGATAGCATCATAAGGATGGCAATTTAAAATGAGGTGTTAGCAACATCCCCTTCCTTCTGTTTTGTGACTTAGAAATGTTCATGGACTCATACAGTCCATCAAAATCAGAAATAATGAACTAGACTTCTTTGGATTATAAGCCAAATATTCTTGAAGAACAGCTTTATGATATGAAGATGCTGGACCAAATGCATCCTTTAAGGGTACCAGATTTTCTCACACAAGATTAACAGAAATTTTAAAGAATTGCACATCACCTGTGAAACAAATTTAGTGAAACAAAACCAACTTAAATATTTAAACTTGAATATGATGCAATTATTTAATTTATGGATTCTCTAATGATAGGATTAAAAAATGATATTCCTTGGCATCCTAATTGCAATCCATTCAAATATATATGTCATGGAAACCATTAATGGGAAGCATCACCTAAACAGATAATTTAATATATGGGAAAAGTTAAAATGATGCTGTTTAGCTTTAATAAATTAGTTATAAAGTTCAAAATGACAGAAAAATCATTCATATATGGATTTTATATGGTAGAAATTTAAAATAGAAGTATGGATATATAAATGTTTGTTGGATTTTTTTTAATTATTTAAAAGATTAACAGAAATTTTAAAGAATTGCACATCACCTGTCAAACAAATCTAGTGAAACAAAACCGACTTAAATATTTAAACTTGAATATGATGCAATTATTTAATTTATGGATTCTCTAATGATAGGATTAAAAAATGATATTCCTTGGCATCCTAATTGCAATCCATTCAAATATATATATATGTCATGGAAACCATTAATGGGAAGCATCACCTAAACAGATAATTTAATATATGGGAAAAGTTAAAATGATGCTGTTTAGCTTTAGTAAATTAGTTATAAAGTTCAAAATGACAGAAAAATCATTCATATATGGATTTTGTATGGGAATATTCAAATCTAAAAGTTTTAGGATTTGAAACCCTAAAAAAAAGTAGGAAATTACAGCTAATTACACAGAAGAAAATTAGGGCACAATTAGGACACAAGCTTAAAGTAGTCCCTTTTACTATCTGTGGAAAATATTACACTGATTAGAGAAGAAAATCAAAACACCTGTTCCTAGATTCTAGGCTGCTAAGAGCATAAACCATAGGAAGTGAATTTTGTTATCACATGACTTTTCCATTTAGTTAGTTTACCTCTACTAATAAGGTTTGGAATGTAACAAATTGAGCAAATAATCTATTTTTAGAAAATTCAGAATGTTAACCTTACCTTTCTCAGGTGTTTTGGCTTTCTCTTTTTCTAGAGGTGGTTCACACTGTTTCTGGGGGACTGGTTTTGCTAAAACAACTCCAATCTTACAGCCAGTGTCAGATTCATTTCCAGTTGCAGCTTCAGCTACTTCATATTTTTTCTAATGGAATCTTTCTAATTTCTGTGAAGGCTAATTGACTTTTACTCTGTGGCAGAGATTTGCAAGGATAATTACTTAGAAACTTCAAATTCCTGGAACTTCTGTGCTTCTCAATTTTCTGAGAATTACTTGTAGCATCCGATTTTGAAGTAAATATTTGAATTAAATAACACATCAGTTTTATCCACCTGACGTTATTTTTTCATAGATTGTCCCCAAAATTACTACCTATATTTATTATGTTATTTAGCTTATTTGTGGTATTTTATCTTTCAGATAACATGACAAAAAACTCACTAACAATTCTTTGCCTTCACTATTCAGCCTATCCTCACTTTCCTGAATCATCCCTTCTAATTCTCTTATGAAATTCCATCTCCATGTGTGGTTCCAAAGAATGTATTAGTAAGATAGTTTGGTAAAGTTTTTTTTAAGTGTTTTAAACTTGAAATATTTATATATTTGACTTTTCACATTATTTAGGATTAGAAAATAGTCTCAGCCTATGAATTTCTCACCTGTTATTTACAGAGAACTCTGTGAGGAAAACATGGGCTAATACCTTCTGTGCAGTCTGGTTAGGACATTTCAAAGTTTAGTGACTTGCCCAGAATCATATGACTACTCATGAATCAGAAATGAGATGTGTAATTCTGTCTTTTTGGTTCTCTATCCACTATGCTGAAACATTGTCTACAGAAAATGTCTACAAAGGATGCTATCCTTTCCATGAATTTTTTTTAAGGCTGCCATCTCTTCTAAGCATAGGGGCATCTTTTTTTTTTTTTTTCAAACTACATCAATTAGAGTATAAGTTTTTTTTTTTTATAATAAATGCTTCTTGAAGATTGTTTTTTTTTAAATTTCAGCTTGCCATACAAATTTAGGGGAGGGAATGGCTTCCTTAATATATTTCTTTTTAAAATATATGACTTTTTCTCAGTCTTTGTCTTTTTTGACCTTATAACCTCAAATACTGTCTCACTCTGAAAATCTCTTATTGTTTGCTGCTAATCTCATCCTATTATCAGAATTTCATTGGGAAGTGGCCAGAATAGACAACACCACACTATTGTCACAATTTGACAGGGTTACTAGACTGACTGACCAAGGGATTATTGTATACTTAAATTTCAGCAAAGTACTTGACAAATTACATATCATCATTTTTAACAAAATGACCAACACAAACTCAGACTCAAATTTGAAGGATATGCATAAAAGTTTTTTCAGAATTTGTTTTATTTTTTGAATTGTTTATATTCAATATCACTTTAGATAGTTGTCAAAAAAAAAAGCTGGCATAATATAATTTATAATTTCATTAGAAACGATGCAATGTCCAGAGGAAGGAAGATGTTAATCTGATTGACCTCTGCTCTTCATTAGATCTGTGAATTTTAAAAGGTATGGCTCCTGGACTTCTCAGCCTATTTGTCTTTCTGGAGCTTCAAATTTAAAATAGCCAAGTCTGAACACCTCATTTCTTGTCTTACCCTCTTCTACCTTCTTAGTCATCAGTGCTGTCATGTTTCTAGTCTTCATTAAAAATGGAAACTCCTCAATAAATGTCATCACCTCCCTTTTCTTCATTCCCAAATCTATCTTTCTGTTTTCATTATCTCATCAACTTTTACCTGGATTTTTGCAGTTAATTACTATCTGGTTTTCTTATCTCAGATTCCTACCTTCTCTGGTTTACCCTATACAAAGCTCTTAAGTAACCTTCTTACTTCACTTAAGTAGGTCATTCTCTTGTCTGGTATCCTACTTCTTTATTATAGGAAGAATCACATCTAGGAAATCTTTCTTCCACAACCATGTATTAACCTTTTGTACTCTCCTTTCAGTTTTCTCAGAGCACTTTTATTTCTCTCCCTTGCCTTCTTCTCTTGCCTCCAGATCTTATAACATACTTACCTGTTTTTATATTGTATCTCTTTACAGAAAGTAAATCCCTTGTGACTAATAACTTAATAATAATAATAACTTAGTCTTTACATCCTAGAGTCAAACAGGAGACACTTAATATAATATTGGTTCATGTATGACAACTTGAATTGGGGAATACATGCAGTATTGAATTCATGTGCCTCCATGCAATAAAGAAAAGAGCCAAGAAGTACAAAAATGAAACTTGAAATCAAAACACAAAATTAAAAAAAAAAGAGAGAACCTGAAGACTATAGGATGCATTTTTTATCATGTGTAATTTTGTGAAAAATTTATTTATCCTCATAGTTGTAAATAAAGGGGAAAAAAAAGAAAAATACCATCAATGTCATCTGCATCAGTTAAATCAAATTCTTCTATGAAATCTGTAATACAAATGGGGAAGAAAGAGAAAAAAAGAAGAAATATGAATACTGAAATGCCTATATATATATATATATGAAATATTAGTTTGCTAGCCTGCTGATATGTATTAAGTTCATTTTTAAAAATAAAACTTAAAAAAACAAATAATTTTAATAACAACTAGGCTACAGAAAAAATTATGTTCCTTCTTGATAGAGAATTGTCCAATTTTGAGATATATTTCTAACTGCAAGCCTTTTTCTCTTCACTCATGCTGGTAGTCTTTTCTCATTGGCGCACAAAACACTCCAATGGCTATGGATAGTTGGAACACGTGTGTTTGTTTAATTTCCAGGAGAGAGAGATAGTCTGTGCTGCTAGATATGAGTGATATTTGTCCTATTGGGTGTATCCTATGGGGGGAATCTTTGAATGTATTGGCAATAAAATAATGATTTTTTTGTACCCTAGAAATTAATGAAATAGACTGTACATAACTCAGAGCAATGATCGACAGAAACTGTTAATGCAATTCAATTATGCCATACTTTGCTATTTCCAATCTGGTTATGTGTCATATCTTGCTATTTCCAACCTGGTTATCTGTACTCATTATATCTTAAATATTGGGCAAATAAGTATTTAGCCTGGTCATCTCTCTGTTCCTGGATATTGTATCTATGATATTCAAGTGTTTTTTTTTTAAGTTTCTAAATAATAAGAGGACAGTTAACACAGTGAAACCTAACTGCTATTTATGAGGACTATAACTGACAGCCTTTTGCCTGTGAGACAAGCATCTCTTCACATAGGAAGCTGTTGGCCAATCTATTTTGGCCTCTCCACATCTTGTAACAGTCATTGTGGATCACTCTTTCTATCTCAGATTGTTCTAACATTTATTTGTTTAGATTTGTGGGGTTTTTTTGGTTGTTCTAGATTTTGGTCAAGATTGATTATTGAACTACTTCTGGGACATTGATCAGCCCATCTGAAGCTTTGGTAGCAGGCAGTACATCACACATATCCCCTGCATGGACTGAGAGTCTCCACCAGTGCTCAGCCTCAAGCAGTTTTGAATGAGGCTTTGTCCCTTACCTCTGATGAACTGATATGAGGAATTTGGAAATCTTGATTGGATTATCTATTGCTGTGTGTTTAAGATTTGGGATGGAAATTGCTAAAACTGAATAACTATTGCTGTTATGTTTGAGGAATTTTTAGAAAAGTTACTATGCTAGTCTGTTATGTATAGGAATTTTGATTCACTCTTGGGATTTATATGTGGAATAGTTATTTGGTAATTCCTTTCCATGAGAAAAAAAAAGGGAGAAAGAGATAGGAAATTGGGGAACCTGGTGTATTTTTCTAGAAATCCTTTAAACAGTTCTTTTTGTTTTCACTCCTTGCTTAAATATACTATGAGTTGCTGGTTATTCTTTAACTTTGAAATCCTTTATTCTGTTGGAATTGCCCTGGCAGACTCAGTTTTGGGCATTATTTTTTAGAAACAACCAGAAATTAGACACCTGTCTTGGAACTGGAAGTCTCTCTAATCTGTTTCTCCACTCTTATAACCCTAGTTCCTTAGTATTTCAGCATTCTCAAGGGACCTTGCAGTTTGGTATCAGGAGTTTGGGGTTGCCTGCCTTGATCTAACTGTGCATAATCCACTTAGAAGAATCCATCTGGATCCTAGTAGCAGCTCCTGTTCTATTGAGAGGGAACAGGTGGAGATACTCTAGGCCCCACTTTTCCCCTGTTTGGAGTCCCTGACAGACTTGGGGTGTGCCTCTTAGAATAGGCAGCAGGACTGTCTTGAGCACTGCTACCCCCTATATAAGTAGAGGCTGAGTTAAATACACAAAAAAAACACAGACCTAACTCATAGTGAACTGTCCATCTCAAACTGGATTCTCTGGCTGAGATTCCCCAACTGCAGAGGACCTGACATGCTACCAACAGGGAGCCTTTGTATTGCTAATTAACTCTGGGGTTATCAGGGAGAGATTTATCCTTGCCATAAGTCTTTGCATTTTTCTAGTTTTATTTTGGTTTATTTGCTTCACATAGGGTTGGTCAAAATTATGGTGTTAAGACCCATCTAGAAGAAGGTAATTCACTGATTTGAATATTCAGAAGATAGTGTGGACTGTTCTCTTGTATTATCCTGACTCTGTTTCCCTAATTGTCCTGACTCAGTTTCCCTAATTGTCATGCCTTGGTTTCCCCGAATTGTTCTGCCTCGGTTTCTAATGGTTCTATTCAACCATCCTTTTAATCATGATGATGCAGATAAGGAGAAAGACTTTCTATCTTGGGCATCATCAGAATGTTGGGTGTCTCTCTTCATTCTGTAATTTATCAGATCTTCCCCATACTTCCCCCGACCCTGTCAGAACTGGATTGTTAGTTCCTGCTCTCAGTGCTCTGACTCCGCCTCAGCCTCTGTCTACCTCCTGTAGCTGAGCCATGCGCGCGTGTGTGTGTGTGTGTGTGTGTGTGTGTGTGTGTATTTACATGTCATTGAGAACTCACATTGTTTGCTAGATTCTTGGAGACAATAGTCTTATTCAACCCTGGGACCAAACCAAGGATCCATTTAGTCCCAGTAAATCTCTCCCTTTCAATTCAATTCAACGCAATTCAATTCAATTCAATTAAAATTCAATTAAATACTCTCTAATTTCTATCTTGCTTCAGTTTCTCCAGCATTACAATATAGCTTATAGATCCAGTGAGTAGCATTAGATTTTTCTCTTCTATGTATTTGATAATAAGACTCTATTGCAGTCCCCATGTCCCAGTTCCTATTTCTCCAACTCCCAGATACCATTTTTCTTTTTCTTTCTTTAATAGAAAACCCACTATCTACATAATATAATCTTACCTTCACTTTTTCTCAAAGAAATTTTCTCTTTTATGTTTTGATTTCTGGATACAAATAGACGTCTGGCAGATGTTTCCAGGAGACTTTTATGGGAACACTGATCAAATGAAAACATCATCAAAATAGTTAGCAAGTCCACTGATGAAAGCACTCCTGAATGTTTTCTGCTGATAAATTGTGAAGAAATTCCACTTAGAGAGAAATGAGGGTTCTACAGAAAATAAAATGTTTTTTATAACATTTTCTTTAAAAGAACAACTTCATGTTTACACTTTTTAAGTTTACTCCTATATCTTTTTTTCTTTAGAGGAGATAAGTGGTAAAAATAGTGCTGCAGCCTGGGGTACATATTTTGGGGTACAGAAATGGCTAGCTTATAAGTAATGATAAAATTCTAATTCAGGATATTATGATTAACATGATTATATTACATACTATGTGCACACACACACACACACATATATATAAAATACCATTTTTTACATGATAACAATATGGGGAAAGAAAATATTAATTGTACATAATCTCCCTTAGTGGCCTATTTGATAATGGCCTGGGCGTGGAATCAGTTAGACTCATCTTCATGAATTAAATTTTAGTCTCAGACACTAGCTATATGGCCCTGGGCAATTCCTTTAATCCTGTTTGCCCCAATTCCTTACTAAGAAGAAAATGCCAAACCACTTCTTTCCCTTTGACAAGGAAAAAAATATACTCTTGAAGCATCAGACAAGACTAAAATGACTGAAGAACCACAAAGCCTCCTTTGTCCATTGCAATTTGATCTAGGTTTAGCCTATTTATCCATCTATCCATTCAATTATCTATATTTATATATGTTCTGAAAATTGCATATATCCACAAAACACATACAGATATATATATATGTATATATATATATATATATATATATATATATATATATAATATTTATGTAAAAGCATATATCATCGATACACAAAAATACATACAAATAAAAAAAACAAAAGGAAAACTGTTTTAAAAAACAGTAAAAAAAAAACTTATGAAAAGACAGGAGACTAGGTCTCATGTAAACTAATCAGAGGCATTTCTCCATCATAGAAAGAGAAACTTTTAACAACCACATCATCCACATCTATGGTACCATATAAATAATTGTATTGAATGCTCAACTAGCAACAATGGTCACCTTGTCTATACTTTCTCCATGTTTAGATCAGGATTTTTTCTCTTTGTTTAATTTCTTGTCCTCATACTTGATGTCTTTAATGCACTTGATGGCCTCCAAAACCCTTTTTAATTTGTCAAGTGGTACCCAGTTAAAAACTATCTTCTTTCTCGATTTTACATACAATAATAAGCTTAAGCATAAGCATACTCATTGCCCTTTTCTTGGCTTCATATTTCATGTATCCACTTTTGCTTATTTCCAACATAAACCTGAAAGCTAACCTCTTCAACTGCATTTTTCACACTGACAAAAGAGATTTTGCTGTAATCCACATTTCTGATCTCTTTTGCCAGAAGACATGAAAACCATCAGACTTTACTCTCAAGTTCCTAAAATTTAAGCAATCTCTGAAATAACATCATTGAAAGGTTTGACAACACATTAAAACATTACCACGGTCTGTAATCATATAAGCCCCCTAAAACCTTTGCAATTTCTTCTTTTCTATTCATGATATGTTTTTTCTAGGTCTTTAGCCTTAAACACTCAGTTATCACTTTTACTCTCTGCAACCCAATAATGAAATGGTAGGGAGCCAGCTTAACTGCTGACAAAAAATAGCGCAGACAGTGCAGAGCCCTGGGGTGTTGCTGACTATGTTGTAGAGAATCTATGGGGGAAAATTCACAGGAATCTATAGAAGTGTTGGCCACTCTGCCCTGGTTACAAGCCAATAGATCAGCAGATAAATTATAAAACATCTAACATAAAAACAAAAGATGAATAGTTAACTCTGAAATGCCAGAATCTCAAGGGACTAGGCCATGCCCACCCAGCACTGACCCAGCATAGCTGTGATGGCTTGAAAAACCTCTCCTGCCCTAAAGGTAGACTTTAATTAAAAAAAAAAAAGGGAGAAAAAAGTAAAGAGGACTCTAACAATTGATAGCTTTTATGGCAATAGAGAGAACAGATTTTAAATCCTGAGGAGACTAAGAGCAGATTGTCTCCAGAAGAAGCCCCTAAAGGTGATATAATCTGGTCCCCATCACACAAGACTCTCCTAGAAGAAATTAACAAGGATCTTAAAAGAAAAATGGGGAAAGGAAATGAAAGCTTTGCAAAGAGGGTTTGGAAAGGACAACGCAAAACAGTGAAATGGAAAAAGCATATAACTCATTGAAAGATAGATTTAATAAAATGGAAAAGGAAAGCAACTCCCAGAAAAATAGAGTTTGTGAAACAGAAAAAAAGAAAATAACTTCTTAAAAAAAGAATTTGTGAAATGGAAAAAAAAATTCCATAGAACAAAACAATTCATTTAAAAATTAAATTGGACAAATACAAAAGAAGTAAAAAAAGTAAATAAAGAAAATAACACACTAAAATTCAGAACTGAACAAATGGAAATTAATGACTCAATAAGAAAAAAAGAATCAGTAAAGCAAAACCAAAAAAGTGAAAAAAAAATAGAAAAAAGTAAAATACTTAATTGGGAAAACAAGCAACCTGGAAAACAGATCTAGGAGAGACAATCTAAAGATTATTGGAATCCCTCAGATACATGATGAAGAAAAGAACATAGACACTATCTTTCAGGAAATCATCAAAGAGAACTGCCCAGATATCATAGAAACAGAAGGTAAAATGACCATTGAAAGAATTCACCAAACACTTCCTGAAAGAGACTCCCAAATGAAAACTGCAAGGAAGATTGTGGCTAAATTTGAGAACTATTGGACAAAGGGGGGAAAAAATTACAAACAACCAGAAAGAAACAATTCAAATACTGTGAAGCGACAATAGGGATTACTCAGGACCTAAGAGCTTCCACTTTAAAGGATGGAAGGACCTGGAAACTGATATTCCAAAAGGTGAAGGAACTTGGAATGCAGCCAAGAATAAATTACCCTGATAAACTGAGCATTTTCTTTCAGAGAAGAAGATAGACATTCAATAAAACTGGTGAATTCCATCATGTAATTTTGATGAAAATACCAGAGCTAAACAAAATATTTGACCTTCAAATGTAGAACTCAAGAGAAGCATAAAAAGGTAAAAAAAAATCTTAAGAACTATATTTCTGTTATGGGAATACATTGAGAATTCATATATAATCTGATTTTATTGTTGCAATATAAAAAGAAACTAGAGATGGAAAGGGGTTGTAACAGAAAACAAGAGAAAGTGGAGGCAAAATGAGGGAAATTACATCTCAGGAAAATACAAAGAAAGCATATTATAATTGAGGGAGAGAAGGGAAGGTGATGAATATTGTGTGAATCTTATTCTCATCAATTTTGCCCCTCCAAAAGAATATTATATATATTTAGTTTCACTGAGAAACATCTCTCAACATATAGAAAAAGTGGGAGAGGAAAGGAGAAAAGGGAAAAGGTAAGCTAAATAGAAGGGAAAAGAGAAATAGTAAGGGAAAGTTATAAGAAAGGGGGAGGGTCTCTAAAGGAGGAAGACAGCTTGAGGCAAATAGTGTTCATAAGTAAAATACTGGGGAGGAGGAAAAGGGGAAACAGGAAAGAGAAAAGTATAATTTGGAGTTAATAAGATGGCAGAAAATACAGAATTAGCAGTTTTAACTGTAAATGTGAATGGGATAAACTCTTCCAAGCAAATAGCAGACTGGATTAAAAGCCAGAATCCTGTAATGTTTTTTTTACAAGAAACACATTTAAAGCAGAGTGATACATACAGAATAAAGGTAAAAGGCTGAAATAGAATGTATTGTGCTTCAGGTGAAGTAAAAAAAAAACAGAGGTAGCCATCCTCATCTCAGATCAAGGAAAAGCAAAAGTTGATCTGATTAAAAGAGATAAAATAGGAAATTATATCTTGCTAAACGTTACCATGGATCATGAAGCCATATCAACATTAAACACATATGCACCAAGTTGTATAGCATCTAAATTCCTAAAGTTGCAAAAAAAAAAATAGACAGCAAAACTATAATCGTGGGAGATCTCAACTTTGCTCTCTCAGAACTAGATACAACAAACCACAAAATAAATAAGAAAGAAGTTAAAGAAGTAAATAGAATACTAGAAAAACTAGATATGATAGATCTTTGGAGAAAATTGAATGGAGATTGAAAGGAGTACATTTTCTTCTTGGTAGTTCATGGAACCTATGCAAAAATTCACTCTATATTAGGCCATAAAGACCTCAAAATCAAATGCAGAAAGGCAAAAATAATAAATGCATTTTTTAGATCACAATGCAATTAAAAATTATATTTAATAAATGGCCAGTGAAAAATAGACCAAAAAGAAATTGGAAATCCTAAAGAATGATTTGTGAAACAGCAAATCATAAATACAATCAATAATTTCATCCAAAAGAATGACAATAATGAGATGTCATACCAAAATGTGTGGGAGGTAGCCAAAGCAGTAATAAGGGGAAATTATATATCTCTAGAAGCTTACTTGCATAAAATAGAGAAATATCAATAAATTGGGGTTACAACTAAAAAAGCTGCAAAAAAGAATAAATTAAAAACCCCTAATCAAATAGCAAAGTTGAAAATCTAAAAATAAAAGGAGAGATCAATAAAATTGAAACTAAAAAAAAACTATCAAGCTAATAAACAAAACTAAGGGTTGATTTTATGGGGGAAAAACAAAATGGATAAACCTTTAGTTAATTTGATTAGAAAAAGGAGAGAGGAAAATCAAATTGTTAGTCTCAAAAATGAAAAGAGAGAACAATCCACCAATAAAGCAATTATCAGGAGTTACTTTGCCTAACTTTATGCCAACAAATTTGACAACCTAAGTGAAATGGAGGAACACTTACAAAAATATAGATTATTCAGATTAACAGAAGAGGAAATAAATTACTTAAATAGTCCCATTTTAGAAAAAGCAATAGAACAAGCTATTAATCAACTCGCTAAGAAAAAATTCCCCAGGGCCAGATGGATTTACATGTGAATTCTACCAAACATTTAAAGAAAAATTAACTCCAATACTATATAAACTATTTGAAAAAATAGGGAATGAAAGACTCCTACCAAATTCCTTTTATGACACAGACATGGTACTGATACCTAAACCAGGTAGGACAAAAACAGATTAAGAAAATTATAGACCAATCTCCCTAATGAATATTGTTGAAAAAATCTTAAACAAAATATAAGCCAAGATATTATATATAAACATCCCCAGGATAATACACCATGACCAAGTAGGATTTATACCAGGAATGCAGGGCTGGTTCAATATTAGGCAAAATATTAGCATAATTGATTATATCAATAACCAAATTAACCAAAAAAACCATAAGAATATCTCAAAAGATGAAGAAAAAGCATTTGATAAAATCCAACACCCATTCTTATTAAAAACACTAGAGAGTATAGGAATAAAAGGACTTTTCCTTAAAAGAGTCAGTAGCATCTATTTAAAACCATCAGCAAGCATCATATATAATGGGGATAAAATAGAACCATTTCCAATAAGATTAAGAATGAAACAAGATTGCCCACTAACACCATTGCTATTCAGTATTGTATTAGAAATGCTATCTGTGGCAATAAGTGAAGAAAAAGAGATTAAAGGAATTAGCATAGGTAATAAGGAAACCAAACTATCACTCTTTGCAGATGATATGATGGTATACTTGGAGAACCCCAGAGAATCAACTAAAATGCTATTATAAATGATCCACAAGTTTAGCAAAATTGCAGGATACAAAATAAATCCACTTAAATCATCATCATTCTTATACATTACTAATAAAAATCAACAGCAAGAGATAATTTAAATTCCATTCAAAATAACTGTTAATAATACAAAATATTTGGGAATTTATCTACCAAGGGAAAGTCAGGAACTATATGAGCAAAACAATAAAACACTTTCCATACAAATAAAGTCAGATCTAAGAAACTGGAAAAATATCAAGTGCTCATAGATTGGTTGAAAAAATATAATAAAGATGACAATACTCCCTAAACTAATCTATTTATTTTGTGCTACACCAATCACATTCCCAAGAAACATTTACTGAACTAGAAAAAACAACAACAAAATTCATCTGAAAGAACAAAATGTCAAGAATTTGAAAAGAATTAATGAAGAGAAAAGCAAATGAAGGTGGCCTAGCTATAGCAGATCTAAAACTATTATAAAGCAGTGGTCATCAAAACCATTTGGTACTGGCTAAGAAATAGACTAGTTTATCAGTAGAATAGGTTAGGTTCACAGTACAAAAGAGTCAATAAATATAGCAATCTAGTATTTGACAAAACCAAAGACCCAATCTTTTAGGACAAAAATTCACTATTTGATAAAAACTGCTGGGAAAACTGGAAATTAGTATTGCAGAAACTAGGCATGGACCCACACCTAACATAGTATACCAAGAGAAGGTCGAAATGGGTTCATGATATAAATATAAAGAATTATACTATAAACAAATTACCAGAATATAGGGTAGTTTACCTCTCAGATTTGTGGAGGAGGAAGGTATTTGTGACCAAAGAAGAACTAGAGATCATTATTGATCATAAGATAGATAATTTTGATTACATTAAGTTTTTTGTACAAACAAAACTACTGCAAACAAGATTAGAAGGGAAGCATTTTTACATACAAAGGATCTGATAAAGCCCTCATTTCTAAAATATATAGAGAAATGACTCAAATTTATAATAGTTCAAGCCATTCTCCATTTGATAAATGGTCAAAAGATATGAACAGATAATTTTCAGATGAAGAAATTGAAACTGCTTGTAGCCACATGAAAAGGTGCTCCAAATCACTATTGAGCAGAGAAATGCAAATCGAGACAACTCTGAGATGTCACTACACATCTGTCAGATTGGCTTAGATGATAGGAAAAGATAATGATGAATGTTGGAGGGGATGTGGGAAAACCCATTTTTGGCGGAACTATGAACAGATCCAACCATTCTGGAGAGCAATTTGGAACTATGCTCCAAAAGTTATCAAACTACATACCCTTTGATCCCACAGTGTTTCTACTGGGATTATATACCAAAGAGATCTTAAAGAAGGGGAAGGGACCCACATGTGCAAAAATGTTTGTGGCAGCCAACTTTGTAGTTGCAAGGAACTGGAAACTGAGTGGATGGCCATCAATTGGAGAACAGGTGAATAAATTATGGTATATGAATGCTATGGAATACTATTGTTTTGTAAGAAATGACCAGCAGGATGATTTCAGAGAGGCTTGGAGAGACCTACATGAACTGATGTAAAATGAAATGAGCAGAACCAGGAGATCATTATACATGGCAACAACAAGACTATATGATAATCATTTCTGACAGACATGGCTCTCTTTAACATTGAGATGATTCAAACCAGTTCCACTTGTGCAGTGATGAAGAGAACCATTTACACCCAGAGAGAGAACTATGGGAACAGAGGGTGGAACACAACATAGCATTCTCACTCTCTCTGTTGTTATTTGCTTGCATTTTGTTTTTTTCCTGTTTTTCTTTTTCTTCCTTCTTGATCTGATTTTTCTTGCACAACCAAATAACTGTATAAATATGTATACACATATTGGATCTAACATGTATTTCAACATATTTAACATGTTATCTGCCAGATAGGGGAGGGGGTGGAAGAAGGAAAAATTTGCAACAAAATTTTATGCAAGAGTAAATGTTGGAAAAATTACCCATGCATATGCTTTGTAAATAAAAAAACTTTAATTAAAATATCTGGTATTCCTAATGTCCTTAGTAAGTTCTTAATAAATGCTAGTTAACTGATAATCTAATCTTATCTGTGCTTTGAATCCCTGTGGAAAGATCCTTTATTAATTGCTCATTTCAGCCTCCATAGAAGATTCACCCAATATAATAAAAGTCTTGTATATAGTCTTTTTAATATATTTTTGAACTTACTTTATCAAAATTAAGATGCATATTTTAAAAATTATAAATGATGGGCAGGTCAGCTAGATGGCACAGTGGATCAAGCATCAGCCTTGAAATCAGGAGGACCTGGGATCAAATCTGGCCTCAGAAACTTAACACTTCCTCCCTCCCTCCCTGCCCCCCCTCTCTCTATATATATGCACATACACATATATACACACACAGACACATATACACACACACACACACACATATATATATATATGAATGATGAAACTACATTTTCATCTGAACTCTAAAAATTCTTATTAATCTGTTTGAATAACCTTTTTGATTGTTGCTGTTCATAATAAATACATTAAAAATGTTGGACTGAATATTTTTAAGTTCACAAAATAAGAAAATATAAGTTTAAATAGGAAAATGCCTTAAAAATTAGAAAATTATTCACCCATTCTAGATGGCACCACCACACATTTATAATACTTAACCTCAACTGCACCCTCACTGCTTCCAGGCAATCCTACTCTTGACTCCCTTATTAACTATCCCTCTTTCCACAGCAGCTCTTCCATACCTTTTCATGCTCTCTCAAATTTTCCATTGTTTCCTTCTCCCTCAAACTTCCAACTGAGAAACTTGCTTCATATTTTACTAAAAAAAATTTAGGCCTTTTGGAACAAGCTCCCTCATATCTCTTCCTTCACATCTCCTATCATTCAGATGCCTTCTGTCAATATCCCCCCTTCACTCCGATCTTCCATGATAAAATGGGTTTATTCCTTACCAAGTAAGCTGAGCTTTCTATTTGTTCAGGTGATCCTGTGCCATCTCATCTCCAATAGATTTGTTCCCTCTCATATCAACTCTATCATTTCTTTTTAATTTTTACAATCCACTAGATCATTCCATATCTCTTACAAATATGTCTATGTTGTCTACATGCTTAAAATCCTTCCTAGATCTATAATGTCATTTATTTTAAAGTGACAACCATGGGATATGAAGCCTGGTCCTCCACTCCAAATCTAATAGTCTTTTCAGTGCATAATTACAAAAGTGCAAGAAAATATGGAGAGTGCTATAGAAATATTACAGAAAATAAATTGTATAAAAGTTGATTTCACTTAGTTTTTCAGAAAAATAACAACAAAAACACGCAGCAAATCTAAGCCAGAGAATGGGGAAACTTGAAAGAAAGCTTGACACCCAACAAAAAATCATATGTGCATTAAAATTGTTTGGGTCCATTTAACTCCATTTGAATCTTTGGTATTAAATACTAAAGAGATTGTAGAATATGTTTACAACATTTAACAAAGCGAAACTCCCCCTGAACTGAAATATAAGAGTATAAAAATACAATAAAGAAACTTTACCTCCGTATCAAAATCCATTTCATCATCTGTGCTTGGCAAGGTATCATCAGGTCCTGTTTTGTCAGAGAGTCTTTCAATAAGAAACCAAAAATCAGTACTTTAATTTCCAGAAGTCAATCAACAAGAAGGCTTTTTAGTTGTTACAAGGCGTTTAAGAGAGCAGGATATATCAACTATTCCTACTCCAAGATTTTGGCAAAGAAGAAAATATTACTGTAGAAGCTATCAGTGGGTCTATCCTCCAGAATTATCACATTTTTAATTTTTATACTCCTCTAAAGTTGACAAATGAATATAATGTGACATTATAAATCACAGAATCATCAGAACACTGAAATCTATTTGTAGCATGTCACTCTTCTCTGTGCCTTCCCTAATAGATTCTGACAAATACTTTCACTGTAAGTTTCTTATTTTTTTCTTAAAGTTACCCTCCCTCCACAGGTTTCAGCTCTGGATATGAGTTATATTTATTTTTCTTCAATCATTTCAGTAGCGTCTGACTCTTTGTGATCCTATTTGGCATATTCTTGGCAAAGGTACGAAAGTGGTTTGCCAATTCTTTTCCCAGTTCATTTCACAAATGAGAAAACCGAGGGAAATTGTTGTGTTTATCTGTTTTCAGGGAGTTTAACCTCTGCATTTATCAGTTCACCTGGGGTGGAAGGGCAAGGTAGTTGAGTCCAGACTTCAAAGAGTTGTGATTGACTGGTGCAGGGAACTTCCAGAGAGGAAATATTGTAAATGGGCAACTGTTGCATGTCAGAGAGTTGCTGGGAACACTTGCTGAGTGTGACAAAGGGGGAACTTGAACCCAGTTTATCTTTATTCTCACTCCTACTCCCTGTCTACTAACCTCAAGGCAGTTTTCTTCTCAGTTCCTTAGGATGCGTTAGCACCAAGAAAGCTTTTCTTTTTTATTTTAGCTCTAATTCATTGATAGACATGCACAATTTCCTTTTCCTTCTCCTTAAACTTGCCAACTGATTTGACTTTTTTGGTTTTGTTTTTTAGCATTCTTCTCCTTCTCCTCTTTCAGTTGGATTCCATCTCTTTTTCCTCCTCATCTTCCTTGTAGCCTTCACCTTATTTTCTTTGTTATGTCCTCCATCTCTTCAAATCCTCCTTGGACTCACTTTCTTTTTTTCCTTTAGACGGAGTCTTTCTCCTTCAACTCAAGGCACTTCAATTCCTCCTGAATTTATTGTTAACTTACACAATGTACATGAGAGTTTGTTCTTACCTACGCCTTTTCCTATCCATTCCCTAACTCCTTCTTAATGGTCTCTTTACTCCCTAGATCAAATCCTTACTTCTCTCCCTTCTTTCCTCTGACTTTAAAAAGTCATGTCACTTGAAGCATCTTAATTAATTATATATAATTTAATCCATAAACAGTTTAACATTAAGAAATGCCATCCTTTGTGGCTGTGATAAATATCTCAAGTGAATTTTTCACATTAGGAACTGCTTTTCTACCTGGTACCTGTACTTTATATATGTGATATTTCTTCATTCTTTGGATAAAAGTAGGAAGAAAGGTTCCAAATGTTGAGCTTCTTGGTATCACAGGATTCTTCCCAGAAACCTCCTGACACAATCACTTCCCACTTTGCTTCTTGTAGATTCTCTTTTTTCTTTATTTTTTCAATTTTTTTTATCATTTCTAGGAATATTACATTCTACTTGATCATCTAGAAAGTGGAAAGGCTTTTTCCCCAGACTTTTTTCGTTCTTCTGTATTAAGACTAACTCTTAACATCATTAGCAACAAAGAACAGAGAACATATAGGTCGTCACTGCAAAATAACATTCTGTATTGTGAGAAAATGAGTTCACTAGAAGTCTTTAGTCATTGTTGTTAATGGCCTTAACAGTTAATGCTTTGCCATTTCTGTTTGCCTTTCTAGGAACTCTAGAGAAATTTGTTTTTTAAAAAAGTTTTACCACTTCTTCTCAAAAAACAATACCACTTTGCATACATGTCTCCTAATTGGGAATAAAAATATTCTTGCCAAAAGTTTCAAAGTGAAAAGTAGCTTTCTACCACAGTTGCCCCCACAAGAGTTCCAAGCAGATTGCATTTTTATTTTCCTTCTTAGGTTATTTTTACTTTCTTTCTAAATCTGATTTTTCTTAGGCAGCAAGATAACTATAAATATGTATACATATATTGTATTTAACATATACTTTAACATATTTAACATGTATTGGACTGCTTGCCATCTAGGGGTGGGGGTGGGAGGCAAGAGGGGAAAAGTTGGAACAGAAGGTTTTGAAAGGGTCAATGATGAAAAATTACCCCATGCATATCTTTTGTAAATAAAAAGCAACTTAAAAAATGATGGTATTTAGCAATGTAAATTTCTTGAGAGCATGGGATATTCTAGCTTTTGTGTCTGTATCCCCAGTTTAGTATGTAAAATATAGGGAATTTTCCAATAAATGATGTTGAATGAACAACAACAAAAAATCCTGAAATGTAGTTTATAAGATCTTTGAAATAACTACTTTTCGTATCTGCAATATCTAATTATCTGCCACATAATAAATGATTAATAAATGTGTTGAGTTGAATTTAAAAAAAAGAGTTCCAAGCATAAACCACTCATCTGACACTTCCCCTCTTTTCTCTAGTGCCTTTCTCCTTGCTGAGAAATGTCCAATACCATCTCTTGTTTTAACTTATTTTAACTAATCCTACTCTATCTTGATAACTCCTTTATCTGTGCATTTAGGTAAATTTCCACAAGTATAAGATGATTCATATTTGCCAGAACTTAAAAGGCTTGTTAGGAATTCATCTCAAGTGGCTACTATGTGGTATAGCCAAATGGAACTAGTTCATTCTTCATTCATCCAATAACTATTTATTTATAGTTATAGTAGGGCATCCTGGATAGGAAGTAGGAAGGGGTAAAAATACAATGGGTTCAAGTTCTTCCTTTGTCACATACAGATTTTGTGAGCCCAAACAAATCACTTAATTCATAGGTGTGTGTGTGTGTGTGTGTGTGTGTGTGTGTGTGTGAGAAAGAGAGAGAGAGAGAAAGAGAGAGAGAGAGACAGAGAGAGAAAGAGAGTGAGTCTTTGGATGTATGTATAAATATATTTATATTTTGGTATGTTATTTGTATATTATCTATACATGCAAACATATTTACACACAATAATGCAATGTGTATATGTACGTGTACTTACACAAGTACCAATTAAGTGTTTAATAAGGCTATTTTCTTTGAAAGATAACGAAGTAAAAATGTGGATTAATGTGACAGTGGAAATTGGTGAAATTAAAGATACGACTTTTGGAGGCATGAGAGTCTGCTTTGGTCTGGATTGAAAATCTCATTGAAGACTGGATCAAGAGATTAATTTTAAAAATGTAATCCTGCTACAAAGCCTACCTGCTTATAGAATCTTCCGAAGAACTTTCTTCTGCTATTGTAGAAAAAAGTAAAATACAATTAAAACTTAATACATAAATCACATTAATAGGAAAAGCATAATTTTAAAGCACTTCTATAATGTGTTTTTTGAGCAATGGAAATATGATTTAAATGGAATTGTGCTGTTGATAAATGTCTCTAAGCAGTAAAAAGTAGTAGTCTTAAAGTATTAGATATTGATTGATGATTTGGTTACATTAACTGTTTCACACTGACAGAGCACAGTATCTCTAGCAGATACCACAAACAGAAGGAACAAGCAGCCATAACGTGAATTTTTATGGAAGTAGATTGCAAATAGACAACATTGAGAAAGATGATCTTTTCTACAGAGTCCTCACAAATGGAATGTTTGGAGATATAGTATTGCCAAATTCAGTATATCATGGCATGGCTTACTTGTTCCCTTCTGTAAACCAGGGAAATCCAGAGACTTTCTGTTTAGTATGACATAACATACATCTATCTCTTCTCCATGGACAAGAGGTTTAAAACAATGGAACTTGTCTAGAACTCTAGAGTCCCTACAAAAAAGGAGTATGAGTACAAAAGCAATGTATTTCTATTTTCAAGCCTTCCTGGAAAGGGAAGCAAAAAATAAAAAATAAAACTTTTATTTCTCCTGACTTTTGATTTCAAAATACAATTTAAAACTATTCAGATGGGCAGTGAAATAAATACTTTTTTTTTCTATCAACCACCACCCAAGTCTAAGGCAAAGAATTAAGAAGTTACCATTTGCCCATTTCACTTGGTTTATTATTTTATTATTTGATTCATAACCATCATCCAAATTTTACTTTGCCAAACACAATGCTGCCTGATTGTTTTGGAACTAGTTATATTCAACTAGATATGAAATTTCATTTGTATAGAAATCACAGTGATAAAAATTACGTCCATTGATAGGCAATTTCTCTGCAAACTATATACTAAATGAATTAACAAATTGAGGCATTGAGAGGTTAAGCAACCTGGGTAGAGTCAACCAGTTAATATATATCACAAGTTTTAAACCTTTGACTTCTTACTGTAAAGGACAGCTCTTTATTCAGTTTTGCCACTGGGTTAGGACCTCAAGATTATTCCCTGTGTGTATTCAGATTAAGAATTTAAGAGTTCCCTCTACTCCCTGATGTATTTTGGAATTAAGACTTCTGCATAAAGCTTAATACATATTGGGTTATCAAGTAATGATTATGTGAGTAAACAATATGAGTCTTACATTTTTTCTCCCCTTTTAAACATAAATAAGCTAAAAATTTCATGCCACATTGTGCAGCATATAATAGTATTCCTAGATACTATTGTAAAGGGTGGAGGATCTGAACAAGTCAGCTAAATTCATACAGAACAAAGTAGCTAATGCTTTTCCCTGTTTAGATATGATCAGGAAATATAATACTATAGTAGTTTTTAAAAAGATAAAAAAAGGCAGAGCCAATATGTCAGACAAGTCTTTGTCTGAGGTCTTCCTGGCTTCCCTGTGGTCAATAACAGATCAAGCTTCTGAACTCTGAAGAAATGGATCCACAAATATTTGGATTGTAACAGATATCCAGTAGAAGATATTTAGGAAGAACTGTCAAAATCGTAGGGTGAAGTGGAGGTGACCCAGCACAGGCACAGTATAGGGATCTAGGTAGGAGTGGCTTCTGCCCACTATGTAAATCTGTTGGGAATTTCTTAGCCAAAATACTGCACTATTGGCTACTCTTAACCTGATTCCAGAAACCAATGGGAATCAGCAGACTAGCTGTGAGACCTTCAATGCAACTACAAAAGGCAAATAGTGAGACCCTGAAACCCAACATAACATGGGATTTGGCACACTTACACAGCACTGGCCCCCACAGAATGGCCCTTCACAAGGGAGGTAAAAAAATCTAAGTGAATAAAACAATTAAAGTTGAATAAATGGAAATGAATGACTCAAAGAGACATCAAGAATCAGTCAAACCTAAGAATAAACTGAAAACCATAAAAGAAAATGTAAGATACCTCATTGGAAAAACTGCTGATCTAGAAAATAAATTCAGGAGAAACAATTTAAGAATTATTGGACTACCTAAAAATCATGATGACAAAAAGAGCTTAGACAATATTTTTCAAGAAATCATCAAGGGGAAGCCAAAAACATAGAAAGCTACTGTGGTGATAGGGAAGATCAAAACACCAACTCAGACAAGCACCATATATCCACAGAGGAAATCTCAAAGAGTGATATGAATTGGTATCAAACCCAAAGAGACATTTTGGAAGTGCTCATAAAAGACTTTAAAAGGCAAATAAGAGAGGTAGAAGAAAAAATGAGAAAAAAAGAGAGGTATGCCAGAGTCAACAACAGCTTGGAAAAGGAAGGAAAAAATTGACTGAAGAAAACAACTCCTTAAAAAATACAATTGGCCAAATGCAAAAAAAAAAAATCTACTGAAGAAAATGTCTTCAAAAGTAAAATTACTCAAATAGAATAAAAACCTAATAGAAGAAAATCACATATTAAAAACTAGAATAGGGCAAATGGAAGATAATGACTTTATGAGACAGCAAGAATCAGTGCACAAGCTACAAAGAATGAAAAAATGTAAGAAAATGTGCAATATCTCATTGGAAAAAATGGCCAACCTAGAAATAGTTCCAAAAGAGACAATTTTAAATTATTGGCCAACCTGAAGGCCATGAACAACAACAACAAAAAAGTATGGATAGCAACCTTCAGAAAATGATTTAATTTGCTAATTAAAAGAATCCATCCATCACCTTCAGAAAGAGATCCTGCAAAGAAAATCTCAAGGAACACTGTTGCGCAATTCCAAATTATAACCAAATAAATATCTTATGGTGGAAGATGAATATTTGAGAGAAAGTAAACATTTTATAATAGCAAATTATTATAATTAACTTATTTATACCCCTAATTGTTTTAACTATTTAAAATTCTACATTAATACTAATTAATTAAAACTAAAATTTTGCCTTGTATAGGAAGTATTATTGGTTATTATATATTCACAAAATCGATATCTATATTCTGATACTTTCCTTGAACATATCTATGGACAAGTTCTCCTCAGTGCTGGGATTTAAATTCAATACTCTTCAATTGTACTTATATGTAATTCTGTTACAAACCATAACTTTTTCTTTATTGATTTCTTCAAAGACACTCCATTATCAATGATATTTTTAATATAATAATTTTATCAAAATTAGATTAGGAATTTTAAAAACTGTTTAAAATTTTTATATATAATATGATAAAATCTATTTCTAGATTTTTGATGAATAGAACTTCACTTTTTTCCCTTAAATGCCTGTCATGAAAATTTCATGTATGTAGCTAGAGATTTACAATTTTACAAATTAATAAAACAAGAAAAAGTGAGGATCAATTTTCACCTCACTAGAAGTAGGATTTAAAATATCTTATTGGAAAAAGGATATTTTTAGGCAATAATAAGATTACTTACTACATCTATAAATTTACAAAAATCTGTAAAATGTAAAAAAAAAAAATACTGCTTTTTTGAGTTTGTGATTTCTCATTTCTTCCATAAGGAAAGGTTTATATAACTCATCTCCTTCTGATAGTGTAATGCCCAGTAGTAAAAATGCTTGATCATTCTATGCTTTCCTGTAAGGTAGTCACCTAAGCTTCCTGCTTTCATCACTATTCAAGTAGGAATCACCAGAATATCCATATTATCTTTCTTGTGTGGTAATGGATAAATTGATTTGAAAGATAAATCATCTTAAAAATGTAAGATAAATTTAATATTGCAAGCCGAAGTCAGTAAGTTTTCAAATGAAGCAGCTAAAAGGCTAAAGTGTTAGAAACTCCACCAGAAAATGCTCCCTCTTCTAAAGTTTAACTACCTGAATCATAAGATTGCAAAGTTTTCTGAGGATCAAGTTGGAGGAAGGCATATATGAAATTATCTGCAGAAAATATAGGATAATATACATTACCTTTCAAACCTGCTCCTCTATTTCCTGGTCCCCTTAATTCTGATGAATTTTTTCATTTTCATTAATTTGTATTAAGGGAAAGCTTTATGAATGTTATAAAATTTTGAAATTTTCCAAAGCTTGGATAAGTGATTTACAGATTTCCAAAAAAGAATTAAGACTCTGCTCTTTGGCTGTCTGGTTGTTCTACCAATAAATCAATCTATCTATATTTATTCATAAGTAATATGCATTATTTATTTACCCCACATTTAAGAATAAAAAATCATGTTGTCAAATATAATATTTAATATTTCTAAGTTTTAAAGAATTTTCATATGATTGGGTTAAATATATTTAGAATAATATAGAAATCAGAAAATTGAGAATGTAGCCTATCTAATTTTTTTTATAAAGCAGATAATAATAACACAAACATTGTTTTTCCAGTTTCATGTTAGGAGACTTACAAGGTTAATTAAATAATTTACCAAAAATCAACCAGTTGCTATTGCTTTAATAGATAAAATGAAAATAGGAAAAACAGAGAACATATGCATTTTAAGATTGCTTTTCACTAATTTTTAAATTAACTATGTGGGTTTGTCAATTCTACCTTTTTCTTCCAGGGATGGCACAATGCCAGAAATCTCCTCTGAACAGCTGATTTGGGGTGTACAGGAACTATTACGTTCCAGTTGTTTTTCAATTTGTTTGTGATAAATATGTCTAAAATAGAAAATAAAACATAATAAGTCTACATCAATCAAGATAAAAATTATATGTAACAAGTGTTTTTTGTGTATCTCAAATCTTAATTAGTTTTTTGTTTTTATTGTTTTAATGAAGTCTGTAAAGCAAAACTAATCATTCAAGCTAGATGTAATACACTTGTCTTCAAAGTCACAGTATTATAGAATTATAGGCTTAGAACTCAAAAGACTTATTTAGGGCATTAACATTAATCTATTTTATCAATTAAGTAATTTAAAACCCAGAAAGGTTATAATTGTCCACACATTAGCATGAGGAGCATGATCTTTCCCCAGGATTCCAAGTTGAATATCCTTACCTCTAACAAACTATTTCTCTGTGAATTCTAGTGTTGACTATTAATATTTTTGATTCTTTTTGTTAGCACTCATGTGAAGGTATGCAAAATTAAAGTGATTTTCCTTAAAACTAAAACTTTAGGTCTCTTACAATTGAGAGATGTCACCAAGATATTAAAATAGGAACAAACAACAACAACAAAAACCACTGCCTATATAAATGTGCATTATTATTAAATTATGTAATTTCTGTGAAGATGAAATATAAAATTATATGTAAAATGTTGGAAAACCTTTAAAAAAACTACTAAAATTGCAGCTATTATCATTATTCTAAAAATTCTGATCTCGGACTATGTGATTCTATCTCTTTTGCTTATATCATAGTGAACTTCAATATCCTAAGTTGTCATTTCCTCAATTTCTTCTTAGGATCCTTAAGGATGAAATAGGTAGAAGTCTATCCTGAAGAGGTTGCCTGTTTGCCTGGGGCTATTCTGAAGCATGTGGCAGTTCTTAGAGCAGGAGTTTGCTAAGGTGTTTGCCAAACAGTTATTATATTATGCAACTATGAAAGCCCCATTCAGTCTCAATTTTATTTTTATTTTTATTTTTTTTAAAAGAAAATTCTTTTAGATGCAAAAATACAAAAACAATTAGAATTATGTCATCACTTACACAGGATAACCATACCGCTCAGCATACGTCTGAGCTGTCCATCCAGCAATATCTTGGAGAGTGTAATCAGCATTATTTTGAAGAAGAAGAGTGACCAAGCCTATTGATTCCACACTGATAGCAACCATAAGGGTTGTTCTAGAATAACAAAGAAATAATGTGTCTTTAAAAAATGTAATAGTAACATTTAATCATATTTTTCTGGACATACTTCAATAAAATGTTATCTTGTATTCTTTGGTCATATGTGCAACATGAACACACAGTGATAGACAGGAGTACTTTGATTGTTCAAGTGCAGCATTACAAATATCAAGGAAGACTAGACAGAAAGATGGAAAAGACACCCTTTTTTACCCTTTCAGTCATAGTAGAGATTGTCAAATTTAACATAATAGAAAAAAGAGATTATGTCAGTGTTTCTTGTGTGAAACAGTTAAGGACTTTTAGCTGGTTTACTGGCCTTAAAAAATAAAGTAAAGGTTCTTTGAAAATGATTAGAAATAATCTTAGCAACCCCATTCAATTCCTACTCCAATGTCCCATCACATTGTCGAGGTGACCATTGGTTGCCTAAAGCAAAACCAGAACAAGCTATTTTATGTCTTAACTTTCTGAAAGTCTTTGAACATGAATGAACTTTCTTGTTTAAGGACAAACTTATGTAAATTTAGAAGAATTAATCACCAAAAAGATAGTACTAATTGATTTGAAGGAATACCATTAGCTCACAAAGGCGTTTTGTTAAGATTTAGATTTATTAGAAACTGAACAAATAGAATATCCATATTGATGAAAACACAAATTTTCTGAAGTACTGAGCTTATTGTATGCTGGATGATGCATGGGCTTTTTGACTAAGCCAGTATTGACACAATATCAGTGATATAAGGCAAAGATTGGCTACCCCTCGACTACTTAGTGATAAATGATAAACAGCTTGACTCTGTTAAAGGTTCAATTAGTGTAAGGAGAATCCTCACTGTTGAAATCATAGATTTTTAACTATTTTTTTCAAGTATCAATAAGCTCTTTCTAGCAGAAAGAAATATCAGACCTAAGAAGGGGCCAAAGGAACAATGAGGTATAATCATCTTAACTAATCTGAGAGATGTGTAGTGATACTACAGTTGTCTTAATTTGTATTTCTCTGACCAATTGTGATTTAGAGCATTTTTTTTATATGACTATAAATGGTTTTAATTTCTTCATCTGAAAATTGTCTGTTTATATGCTTTGATAATCAATTGGTGAATGGCTTGTATTTTTATGTTTAAAACTCAAAACTTTTAAAAAGAAATGTAAATTTTTAAATGTAACTGGAAAATAATAAATAAAAATTTAAAAAGAGAAATTATAAGAACTTATAACCAGGGTAATACAAAATGGCCAAATGGTATTTGTATGGAATACAGGGCTGGATCATTATCAGAAAAATATCAGCATAATTGAGTATAATAATAGCCAAACTAATAGAAATTATATCATTATCTCAATAGATGCAGAAAAAAAGCATTTGACAAAATACAATACTCATATGTATTTTAAAAAAACCCAACAACAAGAGAGCATAGGAATAAATGGAGTTTTTCTTAAAATGACAAATATCTATTTAAAACCAATATCAAGAATTATACACATTGGGAATAAGATAGAACCTCTGCCAATGAGATCAGGAGTGAACCAATGTTGCCCTTTATCCCCACTATTAGTTAATATTGTATTAGAAATGTTAGCTTTAACAATAAGTAAAAAAAAAAGGAATTGAAGGAATTAAGAGTAGGTAATGAGAAAACAAAAGTATCACTCTTTGCGGATGGTATGGCATGCTTAGAGAATCAATTAAAAAAAGTAGAATTAACTTTAGCAAAGTTTCAGGCTATAAAAGAAATGCACATAAAAAAGAATGATAATGATGAAATAACATACCAAAATTTGTGAGATACAGGCCAAACAGTATTTAAGGTAAAATCTGATTCTTTAAATTCTTTTATCAGTGAAATAGAAAAAGAACAGATCAAAGAATTGGATCTGAAACTAAAACTAAAAACAAAACAACTGCAACAACAACAACAACAACAACAAAAACACCTAATAAGGGAACAAATTAAAAAATCATCCATTAAATACCAAATTGGAAATTCTCATAAAGAAATATGAGATTTAAAGGATTTAAAGCGTAACAAAAAATATAAGGGAAGTATTAGGCTCATAAATCTAATAGCTGCTTTAATGAAAAATCAATGAAATAAGCCATTGGTTAGTTAGATTAAACAAACAAACAAAAAGAACGGTACTTTGGTTAATTATTAGGAAATATTTTGTCCTATTATATATGCCAATAAATCTTACCATATGAGAAAATCAGTAAATATTTAGGAAAATATAAATTATCCAGATTAACAGATCAGGAAATGACAAACCTAACTAAATTAATTGCATCTTAGAAAAATAAACTGAGCAAACCACTATTGAACTCCTTAAGAAAAATTTGAAACTCAAAAACTTGTAAAAGTAAATGTTAAAATTGGTAATTTTAAGTGGTAAAACATAAAATACTATTAAAATAAAGTTAATGTATTCAGTATAAAGATTCAAAAATACATTATAAACATCCTTTAAAATTTAAGCTCAATGAAAATCCAATCTTTTCAATATTTGTACATTTTTATTTCACTAGTGATCTTTTCCACTCTTTTGGAATTTTCCCTTCTTTCAAATACTTTACAAAGTATTCTGAAGTACCTTTTATAATTTGTCTTTGTGTTTTCTCTGTCATGGAATTATTCTATAAGCTATCTGGATCAGATCTAGCCACTCTTCCTGAATCAGACATTTGAACTTTTTCTTGACAGAGAACATGAGATACTGAGCTGCATGGTTTTAAATGTCCCACTGCTGGTCATAATTAAAATAAAAATGTTGATAGTTCTGTTCAATTTAATATTTATTCATTGTCACTCTCTCAATTTCATAAAAAACGTTCACAGGATAATCTGGCTAATTTTCATATAAAACAAACAAAATTATTCTCTCTTTAATGACTTTTCCTTTCTTTGTGAAGGAATACTAGTCTTTATCTTTTAACTTCTTCAATTTTTTTTTTACAAATTATGTTGTATTTTAACCTTAAGTTAATCTTAGCCATAATATTTCCCCTTTTGGCAGAGATGATGTTTCCCTACTGCTGCAGTTTCTGGACTTTCCCATTTTATTTCGGAAAATGGCTTAGTGTTTAATTGAATTTCTTATTTTGAAGAGTTGATAGCTTGTTTAATCACAGCAGATTATAGCTGTATAAGCACTGTCTCTGTTCCATCTTCAGGCTTTCTTCTAATTTGCATTAATTTTTATGTTCACTCTGACTAGCCATGATCTGAATGACTATAAACAACTAATTCTGAAATTATTCCAACAATGGTAATCAGTAATTTTCATCTGTTAGGATAATGTCAGTTTTGTATTTGGGGTTGGATGGTGGTTGTTGAGTTTTCTTTTGGTTTTAGTGACATTAAATTGTCTTTATGCAAATGTTAAAATCATACAAGATCCGATGACACGTTCTACCCAAATAGATGCTTTTTTTCTATCAGCATTAAGCTTGATGGAAATAATGAGGTATATGGTCATCTGAAGTATTTGCCAGTACTCTGTAGAATGCTCTGCTCAGTGTCCAACTAGAATAGATTGTATATGATGGACATGATTTCTCAATGCTCCTGCATCAAGCCTTGGAACATGAAAAAGGCCCACATTCAGTAAGATTCCATACTGAAAAAAATAGATGAAAAGTAAGTATTTTCCAGATTCTGTGTAGTTTAATGGGCAGCCCCATCTAGTTAGTTTGTCTTTGTAGATATATATGAATGTATAGACAAACATGAATACACCAGAGCCTGCATGGGGACTGAATGATGACAATGCACTGATCTCAAAAGTGTTGGGAAAAGGAGATCCAATTGGATCTCCTTTAAGAAACTACACAGCACTTCTAATAATCACACTGCTATAAAAACTCATTTGTGAACATCATTATTATTTCAGGATTCATATTTTACCACAGTAAATTTTTTAAAAATTCCAAACCCAAACATATGATCTCAGAAGAATCAAAATTGTAGATAATCCCAAAGATCCATAGATACATATGTGGTGAAGATAAGTAGGTGCAAACAATAATGAGTTTTTATGTCATTATTGTCAAAAACATACATGAACACAAAAAGAGGTGGGCTAATTTTGTATTGAAAATAAAAGTTTGCATTGGTCCTCAAGGACCAAGGGAACAACAAGTCAGTGTGTTTCCTGGATTTTTATGAAGAATGACAAAAGTCCTGTAGGATGAGATTGAATGGAAGGATTAAAATAAGAATCAGTGTCATGAGTATTCACAATTAGATCAAGGGTCCATCAAAGTATTCTATCATATCATGCTTTAATTTATCTGCATTTGTCAATGTGCATATTCTTAATGGAAACTGAAATAAGAAGGAGCAGAAAATACATGCTAAAATCCTCATGGGTGACATCAAGATTATTTCATAAAGAGATTCAATTGAATCATGAGAGTTCAAAACTTCTATGGAATAATCTTAAATAATTTAAAATTAGTAAAAAACTGCAAAGAATAATCACCAATAAAGAACGAGTACTATGTCCACATGAAGTGTTTTCTCTCTTGCAGAATCATAAGATTTTTTTTTTCATAGCTGATGCTTGTTGACATTTTTCACCCCTTTGCAATGATATTCATTTTCAATTACTGTTGGTCACTAAGTGTTCTATGATTTAAGTTCCATGATTTAATTTTATTCCTCTAGAAATGTTGCTTTTTAAAAAAAAATTAAGTTTTAATTATTGTACCTTTTACAGCTATCCAAGGCATTTACATTTGCTCCATTCTTTAAGAGAAAACCTGCCATTTCAAAGTTCATTGTTGAAACTGCAAGCAAAAGTGGCGTAAGGCCTTCCTGCAAAGTCATAAGATATCATTATATAAAACAAGTATTCTACATTTGTTTCAATTCAGCTTATGACATTTTGTCAACATCTTATGTATTTGCTAATGACATATTAAGGTAGTATGGCACAATGGAACACTGGAGTTAGAGGACTAGATCATAAATCCTGCTTCTGTTAGTTAATTTCTATGTGATCAATAAGCAAATTATTTCACCTCTCTTGGCCCTAAGTTTCCTTACATGTAAAATAATATAATGAAACTAGATACCTCTGGGATTCCTCCTAACTATTAATAAGTAATCAGAAGATACAAATTCAAAATTTGTAAGAGACCATTTCGTATTATTCCATGGCTGTCTTCCTTTCTTGCCATTTTCATTTTATAATCAATTGTGCAAATGCAGCCAAACTTACTTCCTCAGAACTCTACCAAAATAAAGCTATAGTCTGCCTGGATTTAAGGTTGACTGGTTATCTTTGCCCAATCGTCTGGGGTGTAAAAACTCAAAACAATCACAACTACAACCACAATAAACAAAAATAATTTTTTTTTAACCTGGAAGAAAGTCATTCACCTAGCATTTCCCCCCTTTTATCAACCTTCCTAATATGTTCTTTGTTTTTCTCTCTCAAATATCAATGACAAAGAATAGAGCCTTTACTCAAAAAAAAAAAAATCAGAAATTATTCAGTAGTTTTAGAAAGAAAATGACATTAAATATGTAGTCATTAGGATAAAGAAAGAGTTAAGAATTTGTTCCTGTGAAAATTCTTTCTCTGGAAGAACAAATTTCAAAAAAAATTTCCTAAAAATTATGACATTTTTTTCATGTCAAATTCATATTATAAAGTTTAAATGTAGAAAAGCCTTATTGCAATATCTGCTGGAACTATTGCATTCTGGAGAGCAGACATAATATATTATGCAAAGAAGAATCTGGAGAGACAGATGTGATGAAATAGCTAACTAGCTAGCTTCAAAGTCAGTAGATTCAAGGCCTTCAACTGATACATGCTGACTGAGTGATACTGCAGTGCTCCAGCACTCTCCCTAACACAGGGTTTCTTAAATTTTTTGTGTCATGCAACCTTTCCAGAATAATGCTTTTAAATGCCTAAAATATGCAGAAAACAAAACTAATTATATTGAAATAACTGTAAACTTATTATACTCCTTTTAAAATTAATGGACTCTAGCTGAAGAATCCATGCCCTAAGATTAAAATACAGAGCAAGCACTGATCTAAATCAGTTGAGAGGGAATTTCGTAGGAATGCATGTGAATGTGAATAAATGTGAATTCATGTGAAAGAAATCTCTTCCAGGGTCATGCACACTCCTCCCTTCCTCACCCCTTCCATTCTGCATTAGAAAATCCTGAAGGCTAATGAACTTTGATTACAGAATGTTTTAAGTTATTTCCATTAAAGAAATCTTCCATGAATAAATGAATTATAAAATATGTGAACTGGACATTATTTGATTTTTTTAGTGATAAATCTACTTTATTATACAATAGGTTACCTTGTTTTTTGCTTCAATATCAATTTTATGTTTAACCAGTTTTTCTGCCATGAATTTGGTCCGACCAGAGGCAATATAGTGAAGTGCATTGTTGTTCCTGGCATCCCCAAGATTAGGGTCTGCACCATGTTCCAGCAGGATTGTTGCACACTCCTCCTGCTGACACTCTATTGCCTGTCAGTATAATAAATACAAAGAAATAATAATGTAATATAAAAATTAGTATATTCCAGCATCATTTGTGATATTTAAATGAGTTAGTTAAAGCCTAATTTTTTTTTACTTATTTAGTATCTTTTAATTTTCTTAATTAAAGAAAGAAAAATCAAAATGCATTTCATTGAACAGTATGGTTAACTGACACATACCTTCATTAAAGGTGTTCGACTGTCCTTATCCAACAAATTTAGTTGACATTTTCTCTCTACTAAGAGACACACAACATCTGGATGCCCATTAGCACAAGCCAGGTGAAGAGGTGTTCTACAAAAATGAGAGAGTAATATGATTGTTTGATAATGTGCTAAAACAATCAAAATTGTACCATTCTTAGGATAATTTTTAACATAACATGCATTATTATTCTTATGTCTAAATTGTAAACCATTTCAAAAAATAAATGACTGCTATTGTCACCTAAATAAACACAAAACATGCATTGCTGATATAATAAAGAAAATCTCAGGGAGAAGGGGGTCAGTGTTGGGGGAGAATATATCCAGTAGGTAGATTTAGATTTTACTACAGATTGGCATGGGAACTTTGCTCAGTTCCTGACCTCCACTGATTCACCTCTCCTGAGGTAACTTGCTGGCCGCTTGTACTTTGGGATTAACCATCTTGACGCAAAATTTAGCAGAGTTCCTACTGGCATGGCCCACTACAGCTCAGAACTCATGAATTCAAGAGATCTACTAGCCTCAGCCTCCCTGTAACTGGGATTGCAGGTGGGCTTCACCCTGCCTAATTGTTAAGTCTAATACCAACTTTACCCAATAAGAATATCCATCCACAATTACAAAATATTTAGCAAAACAGCTACCTCAGGAAAAAAAAAAATAAAACCTTATACATTTGCATATTTTATCTTTGTCCAAGCACATTGACACATATATGTGCATTCTACATTAAAGCTTGTTGAAATGCAGCAATGTACAGTTGAATTGGCTTTGTATTGCTATAGGTTATTCCAGTATTGAAAATATTTTGGTAATTCTACCATGCTGGAAATGTTTGCAGTAAGGGTCTGGTATGTCTGCGGTCCATGGACTAACCTAATTAATGATATAAAATATCCATAACAACAAAATCATGTATTATTGAAGTAATGGATGTGTATATAAATATTTATATATATATTAAATTTTTTCTTGTTTTTCAGGATTTTCCTTTTGCCCTTTTTTTATTCCTTCTTCCAGAGTGTGTAAGATAGGTAAAGGGGAAGAGACTTCTTCCTCCCCCATCCTCCCAATTGCAATGGTTGACGTGCTTAGAGGTAGCTTGATAAGGAGAAAAACTAGAACCTATTATGTGTCTACTGGGTCCCAGACACTGTGCTCAGCACTTTACAAATATTACCTCATTTGATTTTTGTAATAACCCTGGGAAGTGGATGTTATTATCCTCATTTCATACTTGAGGAAACTGAGAAACAAATTTGTTCAGGGTCACACAACTAGAAAGCATACAAGGTTGAATATGAATTCAGGTCTTTCTGAGTAATTGGTACAAATATTACTAAGTTAAATTAGTAACTAAATAAAACAGAAAAAAGCACAAGAAGGTTTTTGCATTTCAAAAATTAACTGTTAATTTTAAAAGTTCAATTAGAAAAAGTGTAAATGAAATGAAGCTTTTTATTATTATGAAGGAAATCTTTAAAAATGTGATTGGTCAATTCAGTTTACACTACTAATTTTATCTTTCTTCATCCAGGTTTCCCGCTTGCTTATCAGTTATGATATACAGATAGGCTTTTTTGTTCAAAAAAGAATAAGCAAAATTAAAGGAAGACAGAGTAAAAGGATGATATTCCTGGGAAAAATTTGGCAGAAATCGGGTAGAATTTTAAAATGTGTTTATATTTTTGAAATTATTTAAGCAGGAAATTATGTCTAGTGAAAGGAAGAAAACAAAGCAGCATCAAATGCTTATATTAGAGGAAAATATGGTGTAAAAACAACATGCATGGTAAGCCACCATGCTGACTGAGTGGCAACAGGTTACTAGGGCAACTTGGTTGCTATGCATTTTAGGAGAGAAAAACAAAAAAAGTAGAGGGAAGAGAAAAAGAACCAGAGAGTTTTCAGTGAGTTCACTAAGTAGCTGATGTTTACAGATTCAACGTTCATAATTTTGAGTATGACTATATATTAAATATAGGTAAACTTAAAACTGGTGGATAACAAAAAATACGCTGTTTAAATTCAGTTGGCAATGGTTCTCTGATTACATTTTAAAGTATCTCAGCCTTGAAAAATGACTCACATTCTTTTAACTGTTATATTGAATGGCTATAGGATTTATATTTTTCTTTAGATTTAGAAAATATTTGTATTTTAAACCAATAGTTACCTACTCTCATTTCCATTGTCATTACTATATTTAAATAAACTGCACTCACACACACACACACACACACACACACACACACACACCGCACACCCGCAAATTTATTTGTTTATTTATATGCTCTGAAACTGTAAATCGACCTGTTTGCCAGAGCAAGGTTTGTAAAGATAAACCAACTAAGAAGTCTTTCAGTGAGCAAATTCCTCATTTGCTTTAACCTATAGGGCTGTTTTCACTTACATTTTGTAAATGTTAAGCCAGGTACACTGATGAATAGCTCTATATGCACAAGTACCATGCTAATACCTTTTTTCCCCCCCTGGCTTTTAGGATAAGGAAAAATATTAAGCTTGTCATTTTTAATTTTAAAAGCTAACGAATGACTGGTTTTGAAATGACATGAAAAAATAAGTCAGAATTTCCCCCATTAAATACAACAGATTTGTGCCTCAGGGTGAACACAGTCAGGGAAAAAACAATTAGACTTGGAATAGAACAGGAGTCCTCCTGAGACTAGACAACAAAATTTGAATAAAGTCCCCAGGCTGGGATTAACCTGTCTGAAGTGCCACACTTCTCAGCTAGCTCCCCAAAAACATCAACTGGGGACTCCTTGAGTTAGCTGGTTGTGGCTGGAGCCTCATTGTTATGGGCCAGAACTCTTGTACTTGAAACAAAGATTCTTACAAGGTACTACCTCAGTGGAACTGATCAGACAATGGTTATCTAGTTTAGCATGGTGATTAATAGTTCTCTAAATTCAGTATGATTGATTTACTCTTACAACAAATAATGGTTCCCTAGTGATATGATGATTGGTTTATACTCAGTATAAATCATATAAACCGGGACAAACTCAGCCAGGGTTAGAGCCAGATTCATTCAACTTCATCTCACACCACCATGGTAGCTGGCCTCCTGCACTTCCCTGAGACCAAGGCCAGTCTGTAAGGCTTTCCAGAAAGCTGGTCCAGCCGCAGGCAAGAAAACAAGATTGTGAAGGAGATAATAGAGGATTTGGACTTTAACACCTTGCTATTCTTGTGGTGATTGCTCTATTGAAAAGAGGGCTGCCCCAGAGACCTCCAGAAAACCAAGGAGAACACTACACCTCATCAAAGAGCTTTTCCCTTCCAGGATTGTTTCTTGAGTGGGGATTTCAGTCCAGGAAGACAGTGTTTTTGAGAGGAGCCCTGGGTGAGAAGGAACCAACCTCTGATGACTGCTTCTGCAGCTAGGCAGGAGTACTGCTGGCTGTGGACACTTGTAGGAGGGAAGAGCTCCTGGTTTGGGGTTCCTGGTTAGAGTGGAGAGTTGAAGGGAAGCTTGAAGGATCATCTGCCCACCCAAAGATTAGAGATGCTTACACTACTACTTGTTATTTTAAAAAATGAACCAGCAAAGAAGAAAGAACCCCATCATTAAAACATATAGAACAGGGAAGATCAGGATTCATCTTCAGAGCATGACACTTTAGTAAAAAACAAAATAATTCTACCAAAAGAGTAATATGAAATGGCTCCCTACACAGAGAATATTTATAGAAGAACTCAAAAAAAAATTTCAAAAATCAAAAGACATTGAGGAAAAACTGAAAAAAAATTAAAACTATCCAAGAAAAACAAGATGATTGTGGGCAAAAAAAATCAACCAATTAGGAAAGGAGGTACAGAGTTTCAAAGATGAAAATGACTCTTTGAAAATTAGAATCAAGAGGGGGCAGAGCCCTGATGGTGGAGAGTAGATGTGGCTTTATGTGACCCCTTTCAACATTCCCTCAAATTAACATCAGATTAAGTCTCTGAACTGGTTTTGGAGTGACAGAATCCACAAATATTTAGAGTTCAATGATTTTCTTAAAGAAAATAGTTTGGAAGAACTTCAGGAAAGATCAGTTTCAATTGGGCAGGGGGAGACACTGCTGAGCTGAGACTTCAGTGCAGGTACCCCAGGGATGAGGAGCCAGAGCATTGTTGAGTCCATGAATTTGGGAATCTACTGTGAGGTTCAAAGGCTACTTTGTCCTGGTTGCAAGCTTGTGGTTTAGCAGATTTGCTGCAAGATACCCAAAAGCAAATACAAAAGGCATATTGTAAGCCACTGAGCCCCAGAACACGGGATTTGGCTATGATTACCCAGTAAGGGAAGTCAGTCAGAAATATTGTACATGACAACTTCAATATTATATGATGATCAATTCTGATGAACATGACTCTTTCCAGCAATGAGATGATTGATTCCATTTCCAATGATCTTGTGATGAAGAGAGCCATCTATACCCAGAGAGAAGACAGTAGAAACTTAATGTTGATCACAACATAATATTCTCACTCTTTTTGTTGTTGTTGGCTTGCATTGTGTTTTCTTACTTATTTATTTTCTTTTTTATTTGATTTCTCTTGTGCTCCAAGACAATTGTATAAACATGCTTATACATATTAGATTTAACATATATTGTAGCATGTTTAAGATATATTGAATTGCTTGCCATCTAGGGAGGGGATGAGGGAAGCAGAAGAAAATCTGAAACACAAGGCTATGCAGGGGTCAATGTTGTCAAATTATCCATGCATGTCTTAAAAATACAAAGCTTTATAAAAATAATCAATAAAAAAGAAATGTGAAAAAAGAAAATATAGACAAAAACATTTTTAAAACACTAGGATTATTGGATTATAGGAGAATTATTGTAAATATTTAAAGAAAAATAAATTTAAGAGATAATAAGCCTTTGAATATGTCAGATATAAAATATTTTGAGCAAATTCTAAGTTGAGTTGCATTTTCTATGATTACTAGAATCTCCTGCTCTATACAGTGTTCAACATATTTGGCCTGCTTTCTCTAGTAGTTTGGTTGAGTAAGTATAGAGTAGATATTATTTGCCCCTCCTAGCACAAAAAACTCCTACTTCCTGACTCCAGGCATTTTAACTGAATGTGAAATTTCACTCATGGAATTCACTTCTTTCTCCTCTCCATCTCTCACCCTACATAGCATGTTCAAGTCCCAGTTAAAATCCTACATTCTACAAAAATTTTCCCCAATCCCTCTTAATACAAAAATCTTCCTCTGTTGATTTTTACTAGTTTACCCTCTATGGAGTATCATGTTTATACTTCACTAATTTCATATGGTCTCCCCCATTGAAATGTGAGTGCACTGAATTTTACCATTCTCTGTATTCACAGCTTTTAGCAGTGTCAGTTACATAATAGATATTTAATAAATATTTGTTGACTGACAGTTCCCCACACATAGCACTACATCTTCACATACTTTTAATGGCTGCCTCCATGACTGGAATGCTCATTTTAACCTTCTAGCTTCTTCAATTCTCAGCAAAAGTCTTGCATTTTACAAAAAGCCTTTTTCATCTCCCTTAAAACTAGTACTGTTCCTCTTAGATTGCTTGTATATACCTTGTTTATATGAATATGTTTGCACCCACTTGTCATCTTGACTACTTGGTGAATCATTCAATATGGCTTTTCCACTCAACATTGCCTTCCCTTGAGTCCCTTCCCACTTAATCATATTGCCAACAGTGTCCTTTTAAGCCCCAGGCTTTCTATGCACATGCTGCTCAATAAGGCTGGAGAAAATCATGCAACTGTACTTACTAGGGCCACTATAAATTTGTGTTCCATGGCCTCAATTGGGCTCTCACTGATCCTACACAACTTTTTTTTTTTAATTAAAGCTTTTTATTTTTCAACACAGTGGCCCTTCAACATTCATCATCATTTTTTCCTGTCAGCTTAGCCAATCTGAGAGGTGTGGAATGCAACTCTTTTATATTTTACCTCCATAAATAATGCACTATGCCACAGCAGCTCTTCAAACCTTTTCATCTCTTCTCAAACCTCCCATGGTACACACTGCACCTAAAAATCAGCTAAAAATCTCAGCTCCTTTTACTAGGAAAAAAATGAAGCCATTTCCCTCTTTCACTCTCCTTACCTAATTCATCTAAATGACTTCTGCCACTATTTTTCCTTATCAATGAAAATGCCTTTACATATACAAGTGATACCATTCTATCTTACCCATAGTTGTTCTCACTCATCTTCAGTCTTTCATTGCAACCTGGCTATTTCCGTTTGCCCACAAACATCCCCATATTTTCTCCCCCATTCCTCAAAGAAACTTTACTTGATCAATCCATGCCCACTCTCATCCCATGTTTCTCATGTCTTTTGTAGTTAAATGCCATGAGAGGGTTGCTGACAAGAGGTGACTCCACTTCTTCTCCTGTCATTTTTTTTTAGCACTCTATGTCCTTTTTTCTAAAGTTTTCACAGATAGTAATTGTAATGGGCTGAGGTTTGAGCTGATGCACTGAGGTCCCAAGTACGTGAGGCTAGATAGTAATTGGGCTATACTCTATTAATATACATGATTGGATAAAGAATGGTCCCTGCCCACTCTCAGTGCAAGTCCTGATGTGTTGTATAGGAAATGACGATTTTGGTGGGTGGAGGCAGAGAGAGGGACAGGAAGAGAAGCTGGAGAGATTGGGCCTGGGTTCGAGACTCTGAGCTGCTGGTTGTGTGGCTGCTGGTCGAGCAGCTTCTTGACTCAGCTGCACACATTGCTATCGCCGATTCTCTTCCACCTCCGATCTTTCTTCACTGAGAATAAAGACTGACAATTTTCCCCTAACCTGAATTCCTGTCTCGTGCTGATTTTAAAATACACGATCTTCACATTTGGCGCCCAACGGTGGGAACCAAGGACTGAAGAAGTCTCCGGTGACCAGGAACTTGGGTGAAGTATGTTAATTAGACAAATAAGGAACTTATTTTCTTAAAACTAAACCAGTAATCTTTTTTTTTTTTTTTTTTGCTAAAATGGACAAATGCTAGCTAAAGACTCTCCATCCCCGCCCTCAACCCACCCAAGAGTGGTGCTATAGAAAGCATGATAAAGCTGACAGAAATACATGGGTTATATAACTTGGGAACAGATAGCGAGATTTGTGGGTATATTAAACTGCATCTCCCTTGGATCGTAGAGGAGGAAGCAGATCTTTCAAGATAACTGGTCCGGTTGGACAAGAGATGTCCAACATTTCAGAGAATATGGTCCTATTCAATTTCCATCAAGGCATTTTATTTATACAATGTATTTAAGTTAGCACCTAAGAACCTTAGAAGAAAGAAAACCCATGGTTTCCTTCCACTCCTCCTCAAATTAGCCAAGGATATTAAAGGAGGAAGACAATGAAGAGATTAATGACCATATCCCCACAGGGCATGGAGACTTAGGTGAGCAAGGTGTGGTGACCTTTCCCCTCAAGAGGGCGGCTTCAGCCCCACCCCAGGAGCAGTGATTGACTCTTCCTTCCACTAACTCCACCCTCTGGGATGGAGGGAGGAGGAGCAGGGGGGGGGGGGGGCAGTGACAGGACCAATCTTGAGTAGGCTTCAAGAGGGCTTAATGAAGGCCAAAGAAAAGGGCGTGGACATCCGGGAGGCTCCAGCCACTTATGTTTCCTGTAATTTCCCAGTCTAATGCCTCAGGCCAACAAAGTCGAAGATACTCCCTTTTAACATAGAAATCATTAAAGATCTTAAAAAGGCCTGCACTAATTATGGGGCTACATCAGCTATGTTAAGATGCTGTTACAGAATTTGGCTTGAAGTCTTGACTTGATGACTGGAAATCTATAGCAAGGGTATGCCCTAGAACCTGGACAAAATTAATGTGGTTTTCTGAATATAGTGAGTTCGAGGATACAAGCCCAACAAAAATAGTCAAAATGCTGTTCATGTTAAGATCACCTATGACCTACTACAAGGTATAGGTCCAAACAGACGTCACAGCACAGGTTAATTATTCAGCAGCATATGAGCAAATTGTTGCAATGCTATCAAAGCATGGGCTTGATTCCCAAAAAATGACAAAGGTGAGGCCTTCATAAAATAGCAAGGCCAGATGAGCCCTTTCTGACTTTGTGAGACGTTTCAGACTGCTATACAAGAACTAATGGGGAAAATCCAACAACAAATTTTTTAATAAGGCAACTTCTAAGGAAAATGCTAATGAGGTGTAAAAGGATTATACTAGGGACGCCCAAGGATGCTCCTTTTAGAGGAGGTTCATAAGACCTGTGCCACAGTACAAAATGCCTTTATAGCCAGACTATGATGCAGACTTCCCAAGATCCCAGCATGGGTAGACAGGGGTCCCTTCCCGTCCAAGGGACTTCTAGAGAAGTTTTATGTCAATGCTTTTATGTGGTAAAGTAGGGGCATCTGGCTCAATTTTATAGAGGCAGAATGAGAAAACAGGGGTGGGAGGAACAAGGGCCAGTATCCCATTCCAAAATGCAACAGAGGCTTCCATTGGGCCTCCTTTGGAACAGGTTCAGGGAACGGGATGAGGGGGCCCAGCCCCAGGGGCCCCAGGCAAAACACTTTGGGGCATGATGGCAGCCAATGGTGCACCCCAGGAAAGTGCCTAGACAGCCAATACCCCAATATTACCAATCAGCCAAGGGAAGCCATATGATGGCAAGAAAGGGATTACACAATCAATCGCCAGGAAGCAACCGTGGAAGAAAAGGATTACAATTAGGGAGAATAGAGGTTGTATGCGGTTTTGAGACAACTGAGATACCCCTGGAGAGGGTGAAATTGTTCCCTCTCCCAGCCTATGGAATTCCTTGCCCAGGCACAGTAAACTTTGACCATTTTACCTCCTGAGGTATGCACAAAAACAGTGTCCATCCACATACGTGTGGGAAACTGGGGAATTTAATAATATCCCATCCCTTACAGGGCAGACAATGTGTTGACTTTATCACCCAAGGAGAAATAGTAGCATCAATTTACCCATACAAGAATCCTAAAAACAGCCCGGTGAAATCACCCAATTTAAATTCCAATCACCAAAAATCCAGCAATTTACTGGAAGAATTCCAACTGACCAAACCATGCTCACAATCTATAAAATGGCCTTCCATTGGAAGGATTGAAGGTTTCCAGGCAGAATCGAAGGTTCATTAGGGTCCAATTGGCCCATACTGGCCAAAATTAAAAGCGAACCCCATGTCTGGTGTGAGGAGGATCCCTTTGATCCAGCTGAAGTTAGTCTGCCCTATGAGATGGGACTTTTGAAGGCAAAACAGGATTTCCCTTTTATAGTTAAAAAATCCCCATCAATTTGTGGGGAAGAAAATTTTAAGCAAATTAAGGGTTAAAATAAATTACTTCCGGTTTTTAAGGGCTGCTTTTGAAAACCCCAACACCTTTCACCTTTTCCTATCCAATGGAAAACGTCACCAGTGGATAGAGCAATGGCCCCCTTAAGAAAGATAAAATTCAAACCTTAATTAGATATAAAAAACAAGGCTTGGACCAAGGACAATTTAAAAACCCCTTCTTAAGTCCTTGAATTTCCAATGTTTTTGTGAAAAAAAACTGGAAAAATGGAGGATTTAAACGGATTTGAAAGAATGAAACAGAATAAACATGGAACTCTTTAGCCTGGTTTCCATCCCCCTCAATTGCCTGAAAATGGCCTCTTTGGGTCATAGATAAAGAATTGTTTCTATTTCTATCCCTCTGGAATAAGGGAATGTAAAAAAATTTTGCCCTTTTCAGTCCCAGTTTAACCCACAAACCCTTATAAAAGGATAAAATGGAACAATTTTAACCCAAAGGAATGAAAAAAACAACCCACTTTTCCAAATTATTTGCCCTGCTCTTCTCCAGTAAGAAAATTCCCAAAAGTTTTCTAACATTACATGGAATGACATTTTGGGAATGTCACCTAAAGAACAAATTTGGAAACATTCTACAAAAACCATAAAACACTAAGGAAATTACAAATTAAACTTACACCAGAAAAATTCAAAAACATGCTCCCTTTTCAATATTTAGGAATAAAAAATATCCCTTAAAATGCCCACAATTCAAAAAAACTTTCTTTCCTTAAAACAGAAAAACTAAACACATTTGAAAAGGATTTTCAGAAATTGAAAGAATTCCAATGGATCGACCAATGTTAGGTTTTGACTACCCATCTTACAACCTTATATAACATTTTTTAAGGGAAACAGTCTTTAAATTACCACCCAACTTACAAAAAAAAGCTCAAGGCTTTGAAAAAAGTTGAACTTGGCTTTATCCAATATGGGTTGAAAAGAAGTCACCAAAAAACCCTTGGAATATCAATTTTCCCCACACACAAAACCCCAGCACCTTATCAAGGAACACAATGTTAAATAAATGGGTGAACCTCCCGCACAACCAGAAACAAAACCCACACCCTACCCAGTCTTGTTTAGAAAAAAACCCAAGCAAGTAATACAATTATTAGAACAAAACCCAAATAAAATACACTTTTAACCAAAATTACCACAAATTAAAACCATCCCCAAGTGGCAAAATTGCCATGGTCCCAAAATTTTTACTCCGGGCCCAAAAAATAAACTAATTACATAATTCGAAATGCCAAAAAATTTCTTAAAAATTTCCTTAAGGAACCAACTATCTTCACGGAATCATCCAAACATAATATTTGTCTGTTACTCCAAGGATCTAACTATAAAAGAAATCAAAAACTCCCTTTAATCCCACTCAGGAAATTAATTTACCGCGGCCATTCCCAACTCACCATTTCCAGGAAAACATAAAATAAATTCCCATTTCGGCCTTTTCCAGAATTTACAAAAAACCAACCACAACCCCTAAAGCCCAGCCTCTAACCACCCAACTCTTTAAAAACCGGAAAAAAACATCCGGTAAAATCTAAATTACGCCACCCCAGGGAAACTTTAATCCCGATGGCAATTCAAAGGCAAAACCCAACTATTTTCCAATACCCCCTTTATTCCAAGAACTCGGGCAATTCATTCAAATTTCCCCCGGCCCCAAAAAACAAAAAACCTTCCACCTTTTCCCCACCCCACACCCTCCAAAAACCCTCATGGTTTTAAAACCAATAAATTCAACCAAAAATTACCCTTAAAATCTTTTGGTCTCTGTTCCTTCATCCATTTGGGAAACACCTTTTCAAAATTCACTTTTCAAGCCACCAAGCAAAAAACAAGTGGCCACTAATTCCCTCAACAAACCAACCGGAAACCGCAAAAAAACGCCGGTCCCGCCAACCCAAACATTTTCACACTTTTCACAGTTGATTTTTACACACCACGGGCAACCAATCCTCAAGGAACAAACAAGTGGAAAAAGAAAAAAAAAACACCCTCCAAAAACAAAAAGAAAACCACAGGAACCCTAGAAAACCAAATCTACTCTTTTTATACCAAAAACTTCCGGGTTTTGCAAAATCACCCCGGCACAGGTTTTATAACCCACCAGAAGGTTTGGGTGTCCAGTGCGAAACAGCTCCACTATCTTTTGATAAATCGCCAAAGGTGATGTGGAGAACCCAGAAAGTGGTGAATGGAAAGGACCAAGGGCTAACTGCTTTGGGAAGAGGGTTTGCTTGTATTCCCCACAGGTGGAGGAAGGAACTTGGATGGGTTGCCAACGAGTCATTTCCCGCCTTGTCCATCACAGAGAGACGGAGCAGACCCTTGAAACCAAAGGAGAAGACCCAAGAAATATCGGTTGCGTTGGATTTGCTCACCATTGAAAGAGCGTGGCGTTATGACGTTTGACTCATGGACATCAAAGGGTTGTTGGACTTCAAAATCCCAAGGAATCAATTGGATTCTTCTGAGCCCCATAGGATTGAAAACCCTCAGGGAATCATTGGATTCTCCAAAGGACATAGGACGAAAACTCTCAAGGAATCATTGGATTCTTGAGAAATGATAAACTGTTACAACATTAAAATCTGCTGGAATCATTGATTCCCTAACGCATAAAAAGACTTTGCAGGACTTCAAAAATTAGGGGATCATTGGATTCCCTGACATGTAAACAATGGGACAATAGATTGGTTTTGGACTTCTTTGGCCCTGCTGAAAGGGTGGGTTGGTGACTGTTGTTTACATACCCACGTTCTAGGACTTCCATTTTTTTCCAACACCATGTTGATTTATATTTTTTGTTATTCCCTTTACTTTGGTACAATTCATTTTTTTACACCACATTGAGCCTCACTGACTGAGGGAAGGGTCATCCTTAATAACCTCTGCGTTTTTCTATTGCTTTTAACCTCCCATGCCCGTGGGTTTTTGCATAACAAAACCCCACCCCGGCCCCGCTCAACCCCCATTTCCCCTTTGGTCTTTTCATCTCCCTTCCCAATTCCAAGAAAAATGTTCACCCGTGCCACCGCCCAAAAGGTCGGAGAACTGTGATCATCTCCCGGGCCACCTCCTTCCCAAAGAAAGGCTAATCCCACCTCCCTTACCCTCCCCTCCCCAAAAGGAGGGAATCAAAACCACCTTTTCTAAAAAAAAAAAAATTAACAAAGAAAATTTTAAACCAAATCACAAATCCCAATACTAATTAAAATAGTAAACTTCTCTATTAAAACAATTGGAATAAAAAAATTCCCCCCCACCTCAGTCAATCCCCAAATTTTTATAAAAAGAACATTTTTTGGAAACAAAAGGGAAAAAAACGGGGAAAACTTTTGAAACTCCCTAGTTGTTTTTGTCCCTTCCCAACTACTTTACCACATTCTATCGCCCAATTCCCCAATTCCACTTTCTTTCCTGAAAAAAGGAACCCCAATTTTCCCCTAACCAATTCCTGTCCTGCCAAATTTTAAAAAAATACACCCAAGGCTCTTAAAATACCCAAATCCCAAAATCTTTTTCCACTGGCCATCTTTTTTTTTTTAAATTCTCTGAACTTTAAATGCCCAGGCAAGAACAGGAAAAAAAAAAAATGGTTTTGAAATGCAAAAACAAACACCCATCCCGGGTAATTGTAAAAAACCCCACAGAAAACAATTAATACCCCAAAAAATTATCCAAACTTTAACCCCTTTGCCCAATCTACACCCCAAACCGAGGAATACAAAAGAAAAGGCCTGAAAAAAAATTTTTGGCCCCTTTGTAGGCAAAAAGGAAAAGAAAAGGAATCCCCATCAAGGAGAAATGGGGGTAAAGGGTTAGAAGATGGGAAATTAGCCCAAAGAAAAACCCTGAAACCAACTTGGAAACCAAAACATTAACCCGGTAAGGAAAGAAAACCCAAAATCCTTTAAACTCCAACACTTGAGAAAATTCCCAGGAAGGGATTTCTTTAACAAAAACCTAACCCATTTCAAGATCAAAGAAACAAAAAAACTTCACCCAAAAGAAAACCAAATTTAAACCCATTTTTTTTTCCCAATTTTACCCTTCCACCCCCCCAACAAAAAAAATTTTTTCCACACATTGTACAAAATATACAAACAATTTCCAACCAAAAAACCACAAAGGGGAAGGGAAAATGGGAAAAAATCAAAACAAAATCAAAACAATTTAAAAAATTACCCCTCATAAATTCTTCAATAAAATTATAAAATGGAAAAAAAATGAAAAAAGGAAAAAAAAAAAAGAAAAAAGGGAAAAAAAAAGGAAAAAGGAAAAAAAGAAAGGAAAAAGGAAAAGGAAAGGGAAAAGGAAAAAGGAAAGGAAAAAGGAAAAAAAGAAAGGAAAGGAAAAGGAAAAAGGAAAGGAAAAAGGAAAGGAAAAGGAAAAGAAAAAAGAAAAAGGAAAGGAAAGGAAAAAGGAAAAAAAAAACATTTTCTCCTTATTTTACCCCCCCCAACCCTTTTACTTTTTTTTAACCTTTTTCCTGCTTACCCCTATTTAAAGGTCCCAAAAAACAAATTTACTGTCCCTTAAATACTTTTTAATTTTCCACCACCGCAAATTTCCGCCAGGCCCTTTAAGCCACAAAATACCAATTCTGGCCCTTTAAAATCAAAAACCATCTTTCCGCTTTAACCTTCAAAATTTCGTCTTTCCACCACCTGGTTAAATATTAAACCCCCCAATTTCTCAATCTGGCAAAATTAGCCGAAAAAAAGGCCAAACTTCCACCCAAGCTTTCCCGCTTACCTTTCCCAAATTCCCCGTAACCATGGCCCGCCATGGCCGCAAAACAAAATAAACCCAGAAAAAGTTAAATTAACTTGGCCGGCCAAAAAATTTCCAATTCCCCAAAACGGAAAAAAAACCAGGGGAAACAGAATCAATCTTCCAAACAAACCACCACCCCTTCCCAATCAAAATTTGTTCCAAAATTTGGGGTTTGGGAAACACACCACTGGAAAATGGGGAAAATTCCCCTTTCCCCTCTGGGAAAACTTTTCCCCCCACCCCTCCCCACCCCACCCTTCCCTTTGCCCACCCTTCCACCAAATCTTTGGGTTTTTCTGAGCATCAGCAGCTGCTGCACCTTCGCCACATCCCCGCGCAAGGCAGCTTTGTGGATCTTCCCCGAGGTCCTTGCTCCGGATCAGGTATCCTTCGGTGGAGTTGGGTGTTTGGATCCCAAACGAACTTGGTGGCTTGTTGGAGGGGCGAGATGGAGACTGCTCCTTCTTCTTGCCGAAGCTGAAAATCTTATTCATCCTGGAGGCAAACTCCAGGGCCAAGAGGAAGAACTCGCGGGGGAGTCCTTTCTCGGGCCCCTCAGCTTGCTCGGAGGGGAATCAAAGGGAAAGATTAAAGGGGGAAATAAAGGGGGAATTAAAAGGGGAAATGTCAATAACCCGAGGCCCGAGGTTTAGAGACCCGTGAGCCCGCAGCCGGTTATAACTTGAATTCAGCCCCAGAGCCGACTGCAACCTTGGCAATGGCAGGAGGGAAACTGAACTGCGCGTGCTTTTATCAGGTCCGCGGCTCACGCGGATGCATAAAGGGTCAAATAACACTGGTGAGAGCGCGAGTACCGGGGCCATTAGCTCTTAGTGCGAGAAGTTCAAAGCTGTAGATCTCGAGGGTGGGTGAGCGCCAGGTCTCACGTTCGAATCTCGGGACCTGTTCTGTTGCTTACTTTCGTAATGATGGGCAAAGCATTTCCCTCCGGTTCGGTTTCTTCTGTAAAATGAAGAGATTCTACTAGATAATCTCCCAAATCTCTTACAGCCTTTTAACAATTCTGTGAAGCTGAAGGCGGTGCCCAACCTGAAGAGGAGCACTCTAGGGGCCCCATGGACAAATGCAATTTGCTCCTCTTCTGATTCTTCCCTTTCCAATTGCCCTTCAAAGTTCGGGAAAGGATTTGTACAGGACAGGCAGCCGAACAGCTGGTCTCAATCTGGCAGCCCTGGGTTCGAATCCATCCTCTACAGAATTTAAATTGCCTTATTGATGCTGTTGTTAATGGAGAGGGCAGAAGGGAGGAGGGATTCCAGCAATTCAATGGAAAAAAGATGTAAAACTTTTTGGTTGAAAGGTTTAAACATCCCAAGTATTTGTTTTTTTAAGGATGTTACAATCTAGGAGGGACATTGATGAATTCAGAGACAAGACTAAGGGAAGATGTGACTTTTCAAATATCTTGACACGGGTACTTTGATTTTTTATATCAATTTATATCATACTGTTGCAAGCTTCCATTAGGAGAGATCATTAAAAGTTCGCTTTGTTTTTTTAAGTCACATATAATGGAGTAGAAACTAGCAGTATTTTCTTTTGTACTTGGCTTCAACCCCAAATCGTAAGAGAATTTTGGGGAAACAATAGAAATTATTATCTAACTTGTCGTGGCCTTTTTTCCCCTGGTGCTTTTTCCTGCCACCTCTGTATGTTCCATTCACGATGGAAAATGTATCCTCTACCACCAGCTCACACCGATTTAATTCTTTTCAGCTCCAGGATCACTGAACCTGCGAATACATAAATGATGCATCCCCACCCTGATGACTCCCCCCCCCCCCTCGCCTCCTCCTCTTCCTGCTGCTGCTTGCTCTCCTAACCCTTGCACTCCTAAGCACTCTTTTGTCTTTGTCTTAGCCCTTCATCCCCTCTCATCTCCATTCCCTTGCCCCCATCTCCCTTCCACCTCCCCTTTCTTTTTCGGTTTTCCCCTTTCCCTTTTCCTCTTCTCCTTTCCTTCCCCCTTTCTTTCTCCTTTTCCTACTTTTCCTTCTCCTAGTCTCCCTTTCCCTTCTCTCCCCTGCCTTTTCCCTCTCTTCCTTTTCAAAAAAACCAAAATATCATTTCATCCTGTAGGTCTTTTGATTTCAGTAGGGATAATTTGTGATCCAGTTTATAAATACGTCAAATTATTTATAATTTATGACATGGATCATTAATATCCAAGGATAGATTCTATATCTCATTTGTGCCTTACCTGATAATCCTGTAAGAGAACTTCAATTATTGTCTCCTAAATTTAAAGGTGTTTTTAAACATTTTCTATTTGCCCTTGGATATACTGTGAATAAATTTGGGGCAAAAACTGTACAGTGGAATACCCAAATTGAAATAGATTCCATGTCTCCCTCTCTCCCACACACACACACACACACACACACACACACACACAACAACACACACACACACACATATATATATTAAATAATGGTTTGTGGACAGAAAGTTGTCAAGAATAATATAATTTTTGAAAAATATAATATGGTTTTATTAAAAATGTATATTTAGAATAAAAAGTAATTTTTTTAATAGTTTTTAATACTCAAAAAGAAGAAATTATTAATTAAAAATTTTGCCAAAGTTCAAAGGTTTGGAAACCCTAGTATGACATTTTGAGAACCTTTTAATGAATACAGATGAAAACAGACGATAAAAAATGGACAAAAATTTCCTTTTTAAAGTTATTAGTGATAATAAATTTCCAATTAACTAGTATTTTTATGGCTCATACAGTGCTTTTATATATTTTTTATTTTTTAACTACAAATTTACAACAAATAGGCCTTCGTACAGTTATCATTCTTTCATGACTAAGGGACACAGCTGATAAATAAGGAAGGGATAGATTTGAACCTAGTAGTTTGGGTAGAAATTTAATAAAGCCATTATTTTGAAGTTTTTCTTTGTTTATCCACTTATAAGACACAATGAATTGTTCTCTTTTTCTCCAAAGCATTTTTAAAGGAAGATAGATTTGCTTATATCTGGATTAGTCTTAATGTTGTCTTCACATTGCCTTGAAAAGAACTTAATTTGGTTCCAATTAATGAAATACTGAATTCTGAATTGGCCTTACATTAATTTTGATTTTGCACCTAAAAGTTAATTGGGCTAGAAACAATTTCATATTTTCAAAAGTATAACTTTAAATCTTGTGAATATGGAGCCAACTTGAAATTTTTTTGTACTTATCAAAGAACTATCTGTATACCCGTATTTGGGGAAGAACCATTGTGGGAGGTCTAAAACCCCGTACCCTCTCCAGATTTCTTTTTCCTTTATCTTTCCCATAAATCCAAATCTTCAAAAGATTTAATTACAAAATAGAATAAAAGGAATTGTGGAAGATTTATCTTTTCCAAAATCACTAGGATGATTGTTCAAAGAACTTCACTGTAAGATGAGGCTAGGTAACCTCATAAAATTTCAAAAGGTCAAGGCACCGGAAGGCTACTAAAACCTGTAGCGTGTTTTAAGAAGTGGTCGGTTGTGGTGTAAGCAGGCTCAAAAAGGCAGAGCTGGCATTTGAGAAAGGGGAACCACTGGGAAAGATCTGCCTTGAACACAAAACCAACATACACAATTTTGACTAAAACCTTGTTCATGAAAAATGTGAAATCATTAATTTGGAACAAAGTCAGATTGAATTATGTGTGAAAACTTGCTTTAAACTTCCTGGAAAATAACTGCAATTTAGAACTTGGCTACAAGTTGAATTTGCAAGTCCTATTTAAATTGTTCTTTTAATGCATACTCTAATTAATGCATACTCTAATACCCTCATGCTCATCATAGATGCTCCATAGAGAATTCTTGTAAAGTTGATGGGAGGCTTCCCATATAGAGTCCAGCACAGGCTCTACTAGCTAGATTTCTGATAGGTCCTCTAGATTTCCTTTGATTTTCTTGTATATTTCTTTCCTCTAGCACTGATCTTGAGAATATTGTAAGGTGCTAGAGGTAATTGTGGTTCTTCATTTTAGAAGAAACAGAAATGACATTATCACCTTAGTGTCAAGTTAGCATGTCCAATTGTGGCTGATCAGATCAATAAGATCTTGAAATCTTGTGGCACAGATCAGACTCAAATAGTGCTTATGATCATTTAAGGTGGCTTCTCTAACTTTGTGCATCTCCCACTTCTTTTGAGCTACTTCAGTCCTGTTTTGCTCATAGAGCACTGATAAGAGCACACCATGCTGGGCAGCACTGGGCAGGTATCTCCCATGTCTAGTAAATGCTTCCTTTTCAGACCACAATGAAATAAAAATTATTTTCAATAAAGGGCCAAGGAAAAGTAGACTAAAAATAAGTTGGAAATTAAATAATCTAATTCTAAAGAATGTTACTTTTCCTCCCTTACCCTTATGCAACATAAGGAGAAGAGCTTGGTATGATACCTTGCTTGGGTGGGGCAGGAACTGGTTTGGGTAGAGTTAATTCCATAGATCTTGAGACTCTGGCCAGCAAACTGTGCAGTGCTGCACAGGATTTATCTCAAGCCTTAACTGTTAATGCACAATGGTCACCCACAACGATCTTACCACACCAAAATACTTTAAATTACCAAGGCCAATTTCTACATGTGTATTACCAAATGCATGTTTGGGCTGTTATGTGTCAATTTTATGTTATTCCTTTTGTACTACATGCTTATTTTGCATTGCCTCACATACAAAATAATTATATAGATCATAATAATGTGACTCATACCTTAACTGACTGTGTAATGACTGACAAAGGTATGGTATGTGGGATGATGACTCGGCAGATGGAGCCCTGCCTTCTCCCACATCATTCTAACCTTTTTGACTTGATTTTGTACCTCTTAAACAACTTCTCTATGCTATATGAAGTTTCTGCCCCAACATATATGTGTTGTGTCTAATAACGATACTTATCTAGCCTCTGTTTCTCAGACTCCCCCTTATTCTGGATGTTTATACTGGCAGGGTGATGATTTATATTTTTCTCCTGAGACAGACTGGCAGGATGATGATTTCTATTTTTCCCCTGACACTGATTTGATACAGAGTTTGACTTGGGTACCCTAAATTATTACCTCTTCACTATATCTCTTTGTCTTTGCAACCTTTAATATATATCCTAAATCAATCTTATGTCCTGAAGTGACTATTGCAGTCTAATCAGCACGCCTTGAACAAACATCGAATTCAGACTCATATAGTGGTAGGACGGTTGCTTGAGACCTCACATTTAGTTACATTTAGTTACTTTTGATACTAATCACCACTGGTATGATTTTTTATATAGATCTAACAGTGCTACTGTATATTTTAATAGTTTAGCTATTCCTATATCCATATTTTTGTTATCCCTATGTTTTTGTAACTGTCATATGTACTCTAAAATGAAGAATATTTACTCCAACTTCACCCATCTTGTCACGTTCTCTTATGCTTCTCATGAACTTAAGGCCAAATGAATAGGAAATCTCCATATTTATTATTAAGTTCATTTCAAATCATTGTAAGAACGTGACTTTCCCCATGTGAACCTAATCACCATGTGAACCATGTGAACCATGTGAACCATATCAAGGTATTATGTAACTTCTGTGGGAACTTGACCATTCCCTAACCCATAAGAACAGGTGTTCTAGCTCCTTCTCCTGTGGGAACTTGACCATTCCCTAACCCATAAGAACAGGTGTTCTAGCTCCTTCTCCTGTGGGAACTTGACCATTCTCTCACCCATAGGAGTATATGTTTTAGCTCCTTCTTCCGTGAGAACTTGACCATTTTTTAACCTATAAGCTGGGAACGTACCACATGTGTTTTAGCTCCAACTACATGATTCCAGGAACTCACCACTTCTTGGAACAGTTGCTATCAATAACGACTGGCCCCCTTGTCGATGCAACACTTGACTATAACCACCTGGAGCCCTTGTTGGTACTTCCCTGTTTTATATGATGTCTTTATTTGGCTCAAAGCCTTCTTTGTCCTGACTCCTATAAAAGTCGGGTAAAGCATTCTCTATTTGAAACCTCACCTACGGAGATGATGATCTGCCTAGGATTTTCCCATTCGGGACTCAAAGGCTGAATTACCGGGGTTTCCCAGCCACTGCAAGTCAGTTAGAGTCAGAGGTCCCCCTGATCAGTGAAGTATATTTTCTCTCTCTCTCTCTCTCTCTCTCTCTCTCTCTCTCTCTCTCTCTCTCTCTCTCTCTCTCTCTCTCTCTCTCTCTCTCTCTCATCATAATTCTCATTATTCTTTGTCTTTTATGTATTATTTGCTGGTTTAATTGTTATTGTAAGCATTCTATTCCGTGGATTGTGTAATTAAATTTTACTTTCACTTTGATTGAGTCGGAGAACATCATTTATAGAAGCAAATCCGAATTTTTCCCTAAAATCACAGAACACCTAGGGATATAGACCTAATAGTAATACTCTTGGATTAATGCAGTTTTATATTCATTTGCATAGTTCCACATGGCTCTCCAGAGTGGTTGGGATCATTTCATAACTCTACCAAGAATGCATGTGTCCCAGTTTTCCCATATCCTCTCCAAAATTTATTTTTCCTGTCATTTTAACCAGTCTGAGAGGTGTGAGGTAAGAGGTGTGAGGTGGTACCTCAGAGCTGTTTAAATTTATATTTCTGTAATCAATACTGATTTAGAGCATTATAGTTTTAATTTCATAATCTGAATATTTTCTTTTCATGTTTTTAATCATTTATGAATTGAGAAATTTGTATTCTTATAAACATATATATTAATAGAGGAGAGGGTATATGAAGAAAAAGGCAAATCATTAATTAAAAATTCATGAATTTGTTAGATATTTAGATGAGTCCAAAGTGATCTTGTGAGTTTCAGAAGTTCATTAGGTTCTGGAAGGCTACTAAAAGTTTTGGTATAGTGTCTAATGAAGTGGACAGTAGTGCTAGTAGCATCTGGCTGGAGTAAAAAGAGTTCACATTTGAGAAAGAAAAACTATTGGAAAAGATCTGCCTTAGAGATACACACAAGCAAACACACACAAACACAATGTATGACTGAACCTTGTTCATGAAAAATGTAAACTTGTTAATTAGAATTGTAAAACTGAATTGTGTGCCAAGACTTGCTCTAAGCCTCCTTACAGACTAATTTTTACCAAGTTACAAGCTACGATTGAGTTTCCAAATCCTATTAATTTCTAAATCCTAATGCTGTTCTCTTAAACTACTGTGTAATTCCCTTCTCCTAATCCTTGCTTTCTGGATGGGAAGAAACATTCTATATCTGATGTATGATGTAACGTTTTTTTTTCCTTTGGGGAAACCCTACATTCCCCAAATCAACATTACTATAAATAGACATCATCCTTGTGAAGCAGAAGGATGAGGGGTGTGTGAGGAATCAATGGATGTTCAAATGTCTTCCAAATTCAAACCTTCTGGAAATTTAGATTTCCCCATAACTGAACTCTTGGAAAATTGTGATGGAAGGTTACAGCAAAAAAAAAAAAAAAAAAAAAGTGTAGATTGAGAGTCTTTGTGGCTTCAGTCAAGAAGGAGTAGGTAGCTAGACATTATACTTAATGTGGGGAACTTGACAATTTTGGAATTGCTTGGATTTTTAAGTTAACCAGGGGTTTCAGTGGATTGAGAGCAATACAGGGAATGAGGAACACCTTAGTTCAAGTCCAACCTCAGATACTTACTGGTTGTATGACCCTAGACAAATTACTCAATTTGTTTTCCATCAGTTTCCTCATCTGTTAAATGGGAATAATTGCACTGATGATCCAGGGTTGTTGTGAGGATCAAGTGAGATATTTATAAAGTGTTTAGCATGAAGTGCGGCATATAGTAAGCATTATATAAATGCTAGATAAGTCTGAGAACTCTTGTAAAGTTGATTGGAACTTGCCATATGAAAAATGTAGCATAGATTTAGCTACATTTCCTTTGACTTTGTGTATTTCTTTCTTCTATCAGTGACATATTTTAAGAGCCTAGAAATATTAGCAAGAAATTATGTCAAAGGTGATTGTAATTATACTAGGAGTTGTGAGCTAGTGCTAAGAGAAGAGTTTTTATAGGCAGGGGATGAGACACAGAAACTGATAAAAACAGACAGCATAGTGTGTGTGAAAATCAGAAAATTCTTAAGTGTCCAATTGTCTTGTGTCTAGTGAAGGTGAAATGCAGTGCACTAATTAGCAGCATTTCAAAAACTAAACATTGGCTGATTAAATTATCTAAGTTATAAATTATAGGATTCTAAACAATCAATTCTTTACTACTTACCATTTTTCTGTCTAGGAATAAAGCTGCCTGGTTCAATCTGATTTTTTTATTAAACTCCTCCCCCCCTTTTTTTTCTTCAGAAAATCATATATAGAATATATATAGTCATATATAGAATTGTCCCTAGAGTTGGCAAGAGAGACAGAGAAGTTGGGCCTCCAAAACCCAGTGTGGAAACTGATAAAATAGTAAGTGAAAGCCTAAGATTGGCCAAAGTTGTTGGCACTTGGGGCCTCAGCTAAGCTATGTTTCATTAGCTGCTATCCTAGATGTTGTCCTTAGTGGATGGAAAGTTATCACTGACATAGGAAAAATTAAGGAAATTCATTTTCTCTTCGGCAGAATAGTATCATCTTTTAATGAGTTTTAAATTCAGCACCACTCTCAATATTTCTCACAGACATATTGTTTCTGTTCTCCTCTCTCCAGGTAGATCAGCCTTCGTAATTCTGGGGCTGTTTAGACAAGGCTCTTGCCTTGATATTGTAAATATCTGTTATCTGTTAAAAACAAAAATTGCAAATACTGAATGGACCTCAGATAAATATTCTGGTTGTTTTTATTTGCCTATAGCTGTTAAGTGGACAAAGTTGTTGCTACAAAATTAAAATGAGAATTGGGAAACTCTGCCAAAATAGTTAACAGTTGTAACCTCCTCAAAAAATTAAGTACAAGTTTATTTTTTTAAAGCAACAGCAACTCACAAAAGGCCATCTTCTAGGCATAGAAGTCTATATTATTCCAGTGTAGAATGGATCTCTTCATGTGAACCCAAAAAACTGGGGAATTGTTAAGGACCATGCCTATATGAAGGGGCAGGTCAGTTCTCCCAAGATCCTCCACAGCTGTGAATCATAACGCTTGAAGGAGTTGCAAAACAGCTTTTCTTTACTAAGGCAGATGTGCCTAGTGGATTGGGAATGAAATAAATTGGAGGCAAGAGGGAAGGGTAGCAACGCAACTGCCTGTCAGTGAGGAGGTCAGAGAACCGCAACTACTTCTGTCTCCTTGTATCTCATGGAGATTCACATCACTAAACCTGCATAAGTTTGGATTTCAACAATCTTTCTGATTATACAACACTATGGACATAATGCCATCTCAATAATTATCAAGTATTCCTGAAAATGTTACTAATTACAGATTACTTAATCATAATAATGAAAGCACAACAAACGTTTGCTAACATAATTGCAGATTGTGTTAATTCAGATTAACTGCCTAGGCAGCATTAAGAGGTATGTAAAGGTAGAACCAGGTGTTCAATGTTTTTTTTCTTAAATCTGATTTGGAGATTTTCAATTTTGGTTTTAAGTGTGTCCCTAAAATTTTTTTGCTGACTTAATTGGCTTTTAATGGGATAAGAAACCAATGAATATTTGGTTCATTACACACACACAAAATTTAAGGATGGCAGCAAACAATAATCTACATGAGTTGAGTTGTGAAGTCAGTTTTTTAGTTATTCTTCTGGACTCTTTACACTTTGCTAGATGCAGGAAACACAAGAGTTGGAGCATAGTGGCCTCAAACATCATAGGTGACCAAGAAATGCTTGTCAACTGACTTATTTAAATACTGTGATTTTCAGTGAACACCTTTATTCTGTTTGAGAATTCAACTCTAGAAGGGAACAAAAAATCTTTATTATTATTAAATAATATTATTAATTAAAATTATCAATTGATGCCAACATAAAATGAACAGAACCAGGAGAGCAGTTTATACAACAGCAAAATATTTCTTTTTATTTCATTTTCATTTTATTTTGTTTTTGTTAACCTTTCGTTTTCTCTTCCAGCAGTTCCCCGTATTTGAAAGAAAAACAAAATCAATGAATCAAATTGTAAACCAATTAAACAAATCATATTATCTATGGCCAAAAATGTATTCTTTTTGTTGTAAAAATGGATTTGCAATAAAGAAAAGTCGAGGTTCATGAGCTTTATAGATTTTTTTAAAGCAAAGCATATACAATTAGCAAAACCAATAAAAGGAGATCAATCTGTCATTGTAAAGATGCATGTCATTCAAAGCAGCTTTGTTACACAACTGATTACATAAGATGCAATGAAACAAATTAAACTAAGATGCCATTTCTTTCAAGCAAAATTGCATGGTCGGTTTACATTTTGCTAAGTCATGATAACTTAGATGCTGGGATCCTCAAAAATCTGTAGCAATGGGGAAAACTGAGTTGAATATTATCCTTAGGAAAGTCCCATGGCAAACGACAGCCAATGCTAGGGAAAACATTTTCTCAGCAGGCTATTTCACCTTCCACTTGTTTTACTTACTCCCTCATGAGAATGAACCAGATTGTCACCCTTAAAACCAGGGAACTAAAATTCTTATAAACTCTGCTATAGAGTTAAGCCCCCATGTTATTTCCATAGATAACTCTTCATTCTTAATCAGTAATCTAAAGTTCATATTTTTCTAATCTTTAATTACCTACCTATCTTTAATTATCTTGTCAAGATTGTTACTTATACACAGGAATCATGGCTGGTTGTTGAATTCTTCATATTAAGTGCATTAAAATTATTTGTCCTTATATAAGTTCATACCAATCTTCCCAAGTTCCTCTGAGAACATCTTCTATTACTTCTTATGGCAGAGAAGTATTCTGCTATATTTACATACCGTTGTTTGTCAGCTATTATCCAAATTTCAAGATTTCATTGCCCCAACCTTCCAAAAAATATTTCTAAATGTTTTATATGTATGGATCCTTTTCTTTGATCTCTTCACATGTAGGCTTCTAAGAATTATCACTAAGTCAAAGATACACATGATTCAAGAAAATGAAATATATTTCTCAAAGTGCCATCCAGAATGGCTAGGGCAGCTCACAACAACATGAGCAGTGTATTACTGTGTACTTATTAAACAGTGTATACCTGTTTTTTCAAGTGTTTTCCTTCAAGCATTTTTTTTCTTTTTGACAATCAATCTCAGAGCTATTTTAATTTGCATTTCTCAAATAACTAAAGAATTGGAATGTGTTTCATATGACTGTTAGGATATTTTTTCTCTGAGAAATACTTATCAGTTATTCTTAGAAATTTTAATCAGTTGTTTTTAAATACATTTAAAAAGATTTTCCCCCAGTTTCATTTAAAACACTTTTTTGCCTTTGTTTTTAACATTTTTGAGTACCAGGTTGTCTCCCTTATCTACTCCCCCAACTCCTATAAAGAATCCACACATGAAGTTATGGAAAACATTTCTACAAAATTCATGTTGTGAAAGAAAATAACACTATTTACACTGAAAAGAGGAAGAATTTGCTGCAACAGTTTCTTAGCTTTATTGCATCTAAAACATCACCAAACATCAAATCATAGAAAATCATTTAATTATCCTCTTGACTTTTCATGCTAATCACAGTAGTTTATAGATCTTGAAAGTTGCTTAAGTCTGTTTTTAGAAATAATTTAAAATGTTTCATATTATGTGTGTGTATGTATGTATATTTCAATTTTGTTAACATTCCATGCCATTTAGAAAAGAAAAAACCTATAAATGCAATAGCATTTTTCCTTAAGTGGATTCCCATAAAGTTTCAATAGTAAAGTGCTCATTCTTTATACAAGGTAAGCACTGTGTTAAATACTTCACACTTGTGTGTTCTCAGGGAGATAGGAGATTCCTAAATCTTTTCTATTTCATTGGCATTAAGATGCTCTTAGAAATTTACTTTTTGAAATTCCAAAATCTTTTACTCTTCATTTATGCTTAAAGTACAGACTTTAACTTATTATACTTTATAATATTTATAATAAGTTATACTTTCTAAGAAGTTCCCCAAAGGAGGGTACTGGATATTACCTCTTTTGAATATCAAAGTAAAGGAGGCATCTTCCTAGTTTCCTGAGACCTGCCTACATAAATATCTTTCCTACAGCTTAGCTTCAGTATTTAGGGATTTATTTTGACAAAATCTCCAGGACTTCCTATTCTTAATGTCTGTGCTTAATATCTAGTTTCCAAAACTGGTCAACAAGGACAGAAAGATTTTTTAAATAAGGAAACATTAAGCAAATTTTAAACTTCCTGAAAATTTAGCTCAGATTTTCAATTAACTGACCACCATAGTAAATAATAGTCTTTTCCTTTCCTCATCTATGTAAAACTAAAATGAGTCTTCTTCAATCAGAATAAGGTATGATTGCTCCCAGAATGATCACATGCCTGGACTGCCTACTATTGTGGTAGGAAATCTCTCTCCCTAAGGCTGGTGGCTCTACTCCAAGCTATTGTTCTTTGAAGGTGTTAGGGCAGAACAATGAAGTGGGGAATCTCTTCCCTAAACTCTACCCATCAAGGGATTGATCTTAATCCTGAGTTCCTTGAGACACTGTGAGCCACTGAAAGTTCCTATTCAATCCAATTTAAGAGATTTCTCTGCTGATGAATTTATTAATACATTAATAAATGATGATTTAATTACTCCTTATTAAACAACTTTAAAACAAAAAAACTATTTTAACCCCATCAATGGGAAGTTTTAAAATTAAGTAGGTGGCTAGCTCATTGAAAATGAGGAACTGGCAATTCTACTGTTGAATCTCTCTCTGGACCTGACAAAACAAAAAGAAAGTGGAGAAACATAATCAATAGTCTTTTTAAAATGTTAAATTAGGTTCATATAATATTTATGAAAATTGATTTTAAGTGACCCAAAGCTTATAAAATAAGTTATTTACAAATTCAAATAATTCTCAGTTGGGGACCATTCTGAAAGAAAATGAATGCAAGGTTAATCAAAGAAAGTTAACTCAGGCTCAGAGAATTGAGGTGCAGATAATGAGAGGAATACAACATCCCTGGGCTGGTGTTGGGGGATCCATCTGTGAAAATACCACCTGGAGTCTATTTTTTATTGAATTTTCTTCAGATAATTTTCCAAACTGTCTTGCAAAGTTCTCCTTTCCTCTCCCCATTTTGCCTCAAACTCTCTTTTAAGATACCTTTTCTAATTCTTCCAAGACAATGTTGTGAGATGGGAACCAACCCTCTGAGGATTCATCTGGAGATGATTTGCTTTTAGGATACTCAGGTTTTGAGGTCTATTCTCTTTTTTCCATAAAAGCTATCTTATGGTTTTTTGGCTCACTTTTTGTAAAATTTGAGGTCTTCTCTTAGGGCAATGGAGAGATTATCCCAAAATTTCTCTACAGATGACAGCAGCTTTAGGCTGACCTGGGCCAGTGCTGCTGACTTCCTTTCAGTACTGGGTGTGCATGGCCTGATCCCCTGTTATTCTGGGATTCAGAGGTGCATTGAATGTCTCACAGCTAATTTGCTGATCCACTAGCTTGGCAGGACAGAGTAATCAATGCTGCTGTATTTTGGCTAAGAGTTAGATTCCTTGCCCATTGATGCCACACATCCCTGGTCCCTGTGTTGTGCCTGTGCTCAGCCACCACATCCCTCTTCCCCACACCTGATTAAAACAGACCTTTTCAGAAGTATTGTCAAATTTCTTTTGTTTTCATTTGTTATCATCCAAAATCCTCATCGATTATTTCCTGCCAAGCCACTGCAGCAGTTTGATCTGTTGTTGTTCTGAGGGGCTCCCGCAGGAGCTCAGATAAAGACATGTCTCCTCTCCTCCATCTTGACTCCATATCTTGTATCTCTAGGGCTCCCACATATTTTTCATTTAGGATTTTCATTTTGCAGAGTTCAGTTTTCAGTCCTTGAAGTTGATACTCCATTTCGTCATTAAAATTATCTTTTTCTTCTCTCTGTGTCTAAACCAAATGGAAAACAAATTAGAGAGTTAACAAAAAATGTCTGACTCTAACCTGAAAATTACATGAAGTTTGTTATCATATTCTGTTAATTTTCCTTTTAATTTCAGTCAGTAATTCAAAGAACTATTCTAAATTCCTAAAAAATAGATTTTAACTTTGAAAAAACTCGTGATCATGATCATGTGAATTTACACATACACATATATATATATGTTAAATTTATTTAGTATTTTATTTTCCTCCAGCTACATGTAAAATGATTTTTAACATTCATTTTCAAAACTTTGAATTTCAAATGCCTTTCCTTCCTTCTCTTAACCTCCATTGAGAAGGTAAACAATTTAATATAGGTAATTTATATGTAGTTATGCAATAAAATGTTAATAACCATGTTGTAGAAAAAAACATAGACCCCCAAAAAATCCTCAAGAAAAATAAAGCCAAAAAAGTATGTTTCAATGTGTATTCAGATATCATCAGTTCTTTCTCTAAAGATGAATAGAATTTTTTCATCATAAGTCCTTCAGAGTTGTCTTGGATCATTGTATTGCTGAGAGAATTGCTAGTATTTTGTACACAATCCATTTCACTCTACATTAGTTCATGTAAGTCTTTCCATGTTTTTCTGAGTGTATCTTGCTCATCATTTTAAATAGAATAATAGTATTCCATTATTCTCAGATACAGTAATTTGTTTAGCCATTCCTCCACTGATGGGCATCTCCTCAATTTTCATTTCTTTGTCCCCCAAAGAGAGCTTTGATTATATATAATAATACAGATTATATATAATATATATATATATAATGTGTGTGTGTGTATACATATGTCCATTTCCTTTTTTTGGGAGGGAGGGGGAGATGTAGACCTAATAGTCGTATTACTAGGTCAAAAAGTATACATGATGTTTTCAATCAGTTCACAACTCCACCAACAGCCATTAATGTCTCATTTCCCCCAAATATCTTTCACCATTGGTCATTGTCCTTTTGTATCTTATTAAATAATCTTTTTTAAAGTTTGCTTTTAAAATATATGCAGGGATAACAATGACCCTTGCATAACCTTTTGGTTCAGATTTTCCCCTCCTTCTTCCCATCCTCTCCCCTAGATGGCAAGCAATCTAATATATGTTATATATGTTAAAATATATGTTAAATCCAATATGTGTAAACATTTATATAATTCTATTGCTGTATAAGTAAAATCAGATCAAAAGGGAAAGAAAATGAGTAAGAAAAAATGCAAGCAAACAACACCAAAAGAGTGAGAATGTAATTCTGTGATTCATATTCAGTTCCCACAATCCTCTCTCTGGATGTAGATCATTGGCACTGGCATCAATCAACTCATTCTTGGAAAGAGTCACATTCATCAGAATTGATCATATAATCTTGTTGCCATGTACCATGATCTCCTGGTTCTGCTCATTTTACTTCATATATCAATTCATGTCAGTCTCTCCAGGCCTCTCTAAAATCATCCTGATCATTTCTTATAAAACAATAATATTCCATAACATTCATATACCAAAATTATTCAGCCCTTTTCCAAAAGGTGGGCATCCACTCAGTTTCCAGGTTCTTGCCACTATGATAAGGGCTGCCACAAACATTTTTGCACATGTGGGTTTCTTTCCTTCCTTTAAGATCTCTTTGGGATATAGGCCAAATAGAAACACTGCTAGATCAAAGGGTATGCATTGCTTGATAACTTTTTGAGCATAGATCCAAATTGCTCTCCAGAATGACTGTATCTGTTCACATCCCACCAACAATGTTATCAGTGTCCCAGTTTTCCAAGATTCCCTCCAACATTCATCACTATTTTTTCCTGTCATCTTAGCCAATCTGAGAGGTGTGTAGTGGTGTCTCAGAGTGGCCTTAATTTGCATTTCTGTGATCAGAATAGTGATTTAGAGCACCTTTTCATATGGTTAGAAATGGTTTTAATTTTTGTCTGAAAATTGTCTGTTCATATCCTTTGACCATTTATCAATTGGAAAGTAGCTTATAAATTTATAAATTATAAAGTTCTTATAAATTTGAGTCAATTATCTATATATTTTAGAAATATGGCCTCTATCAAACACTCAAATATAAAAGTTTCCCCAATTTATTGCTTCCCTTCTAATCTTATCTGCTCTTTATATATGTATTTAATGTATTTTACATATGAATATAAATATATTTATAAATTTACAATATATAAGTATATATACATAGCTATGTATAGCTATTTATTATGAAATTAATAAGGGAAAGTTGAGTTCCCTATTGGAACTCACAAATAACAAGAAGAAAGGAATCATTAGAGGGAAGATGCTCTGAGGTGGAGAGTAAATCAAAATCCTATAAAGAATTTAAAAAATCATCTTCTTAAGCATATTTTAATAGAGAACACTCCCCCTTAAGGGGTTCACACTATGTCTGGGAGGGACAAATAAGAAGGCATGAGAATTTCAATATTTCCTTATAAGGGAAGAGCATAAGTTGGTTTCAGAATTCACATCAAAGGCCTATTGTATTGTTTTCTGTTTTAAGGATATCAAGCTTATTGAGACCTATAGTAAAGAAGACATAGAAAAAAAATTGGATTTAGAATAGAGGGAAAAAAGCCCTCATTTACTTGGAAGTAGCACTTATTCAGAGGTCAGGTCTGAGTCAGGCTAGGGCTGGAACTAGAGCTCCATGTCCTGCCCTGGTATGTCCTGCCCCAGGACTCTGTGTCACAGACTTTTTCTGCTGAGATTTCAAGTTGCCTTTGACTGGAAAATGTTCTGCTCCATATTTTTGGTGTTTTGATCCTCTAAAATTTGTTTCAAGTAATTATTTAAAAGAATTTAAAGCTAAAGAATTTGGAGAAATTGGGCAAGTTCCTGCCTTTAGTCAGCCATTTTGGATGCATCCTTTGCATGCGTTATATAAATAAGTCATCATTAAAAAACAAAAGAAAAATGTTTTTGAACAAACAAAGCCAAATGTAGTCAAGGTTAGGAGGCAAGGAGAAAGGTGGGAAATAATTTTTCCATCTAGGGTTTCAGATAAAAGCTTCATTTCTAAAATATATAGAAACTCAAATTTATAAGAAACCAAACCACTGCCCAGCTGATAAATGATGAGAGAATATATACAGCCCACTTTCAGATCAATAAATAAAAGCCATTTCTAATCATATTAAAATGCTGTTATGTTAGTATTTTTAGAGAAATGCAAATTAAAACAACACTGATGTATCACTTTACACCTCTTAGATTGGTAAAGATGGCAGAAAAGAGCTGCTAAATGATGAAGAGGATGTGGGAAAACTGGGACACTAATGCATTGCTCACAGGAATGTGAAATGATCTCATCATTCATCTGACCATCACAATTCAGAACTATGCCCAAAGAATTGTCAAACTATGAATTCCATTTTGTTCAGTAGTGTGTCTATTAGGTCTGTACCCCCGAGAGATCATAAAAGACCAAAAAACATCCACTTGTGCAAAATAGTTTGTAGCAGCCCTTTTGTAGTGGAAAGAAATTAGAAATTGAGTAGATGCTCATCAGTTGGGGAATGGATGAATAAGTTGTGGTATATTAATGTAATGGAATATTATTCTATACATAAATAACAGATTGATTTTAGAAAAAGCTAGAAAAATTTACATGAATAGATGCTGAGTGAAACAAGCAGAACCAAGAGGAAATTATACACAGTAACAAGATGATCATATGATAATCAACTATGATGTACTTTGGTCTTTTCAACAATAAGGTGATTGAAGACAGTTCCAATAGACATTTGATGGAAAGTGACATACACGTCCAGAAAGAGAACTGGACCCTGAATATGGATCAAATCATAGCCTTTTCAATATTTTTTAGTTATTTTTTAAAAACTTTCTCATATGTTTCCCCTTTCAAAATGATTTTTCTTGCTTAAAATGAAGAATTTAGAAATATGTTAAAAAGAATTGCATATTTTAACCATAAATTAAAAATTTCTTGATTGTACTGCTTGATATATTGGGGGAAGGGAGGGAGAAAATTTTGGAATGATAGGTTTTGCAAAGATGAAAAATGGTGAAATCTCTTTGCATGTATTTTTTAAAAATAAAATGCTATTGGATTTCCTTCAACTTAGAATTATAGACTGTTGGAACAAAAAGGGAACTTAGTGATGGATTAACACATCATTTTATATGTGAGGAAACTGAGGCCTGAAGGCAAAAAACATTTATCAAAAATCAGATTGACAGCAAGTGAGTTAGTCTAGAGTCAAATTTCTAATACTGGGTAATAGCATCATAGGATTTTAGAATCCTAAAGGGTTTTAGGAGTTCAAAAAATTACTAAGTATAATTTGTTTCATGAATATAGAAAATAATTTGCCACTCCATAATTAGAAAGGGCTTTTATGTAAGCAAAAGAAGCCTGACAATAGTATCTCGTGGGTCGTCAACAAATAATTAAACTTTCTAGGTTTCCTATGAAAGCTTAAACAGAAAAACGGGAGAAGATAAACAAATGCCAAAAAGTAAAACCCATCTCCTGCAAGTAAATGTTAGATAACAGGCATATATTTTTGAGCACCTAGAATGCTTTAATTTGATACATTGTTCTAATTAGTTCAAATAAATACTCAATTAAAAAGCAACCTTATTTATTAATAATTTAGACTTCATTTGGTAAGAAATTCAAATTATGACAACTAATTTGATGTCAAAACTTCACCAAAAGACTTTAGGACAGGAAGACTTGAATTTTAACCATTATCAAGAGTAGAATTTTATTTTTTACAAAATATGAACATTTTTGCAACTTTACTATAACTTTTAATCTGATACAATGCCAATATTAATAATTTTATACAGAAAAAATTCATCTCTCCCATAGCACAATGATTAATACTTCCAGCATCCCAAATCAATATGAATTGTATTGGAATATCAAATTACATTAACAATTGATTTTCTTTTACAATTAAAATTCTTACCACATTCTACCACTTAACGAAGTGTTTTTAAAACGAGGAAAACTAAATCCCAGAGCTGACTTACTAAAGTACAATCGAAATTATTTTCCTTTTTTTTTCTTTTTCATCCATTTGCTTTTTTACTGAATCTTCCAATGTAACACATTTCATTTTATGCCTACAAAAAGTAAAGTATATTGTATATTATTATATTATATATTGTATATATAAAAAGATATGGTCAACAATTGAAAGTTTTGAAGAACTTTTTATAGTTAATTTAATTTAACAATTTCTTATCATTTTCAGGACCTCAATTGAAAACCTGGAAGATAGATTTAAAGGAGAAAAGAAAAAATTCCTCCAAAGAAATTTCATTTAATTAGAATGAAAACAGCATGTACAGGTAAATAAATGAATGCAGTATATTTGGCATAAATACAAAGTAACTAAAGAAAGGAATTTTAAAAAAAGAACTAACACAAAGTCTTATGTAAGAGGCAGTTCTTTTTTGGGTGAGCTTTTATTGGATTTAGGGATTGCCTAGATATCAAAGGCGTCTGCCTTTGGAATATGGGATACGGATATCAAGAAAAACATTACTTCCAAGAAACTTATATTTGCACATAGCCACTTATCTTCATATACAATCACATAGTTAGACAACTGTATCTATTTTAAAGACATCTCATACACACATGATCATGATATAAAATCACCGTGATTTGGAGTTGTGATTTCCTTGGTGTAGGAAAATACTGTCTACCTATTCAAAATTTAAATCTCAAATTTTCTACTAAAGTTTCTTGCCAGCACAGAGGTTCAGACAGTGACTCAGGGTCACAGTCAGTACATGTTAGAGTCAAGATTTGAACTCTTCTCAACTCAATTCCCTTAACAATTACTTCTGGAGATGAAAAAGCCAATCCATTTTCTTCTTTTTTGTAAGAAACCTGTTTTTATATTCTTCAGAAACACTTTCTTAATTTATAATTACATGCTACTCTAGCAATTGGATATGAAAAAATGTAATTCTTGAAGAAAAATCCTTATAAGGCTCAATTAATCAAGATGTTTTATTAGGGGAGGTGTAGTAAGACAAACTTTTTATTGAAATTGGGAACTTTTCATGAGTAAACTCCTTCTAGCAGCGTGGAGCTGTGGTAGCTTTTCAATGTATACTTTTAAAGAACTTTGTAGGAAACAAAGTGACTGTCCCAGAATACTCAACGAGTTAAATCAGATATACAAACTGAACATCCATGATTTGGAGACAGGTTATGTATACACATTGGATTATACTGCTTCTAACCTTGTTTTTGGAGAGCAGGATAATTTTGTAGCAGTAATTTATATGGCTTATCCTTCAAAATTCTGCTGATGATTTTCATTATGGTCAAAGTGCAGCACTTGAATAAATTGGCAATGTGAAAACCAGTATTTTTTGGAACATGTCATCCAATCTACTTTCCTAGAGCTACATTTCTCATGCCTGTAACTTTCAGGACCAAAGTGTATCTCTCTTTATGGGAGATAATTTTTGCTTCAAGTCCAATACACTTTTGACATTGACATTCTCAAGGTTGACTACAATTTATTTATTTATTCATCTCAAAATAAGTTTTACTTAAGCAGATTTTTCCTCTTTCCCATTTAAAAAAGAAATATTTAGAAATAAACAATTGCATGATGTTGTATTATGAATATATTTTAGTAGTTTATAATTTTGATTTGATCTACAACTATTCATAGCACTAACTTATAAAAAATCTTTAACTCTTACTTTTGTATATAATCTTCTAATTCATTAATACACTGCTGTAAGTGTTTGTTCTTTTCTTGGAATTCCTGCAGCTATAAAAATTCCAAACAAAATGTTTCAAATTTTTCAATTTTAAAAGTTAAATCACAATCTTATATTTAACTCTGAATTAGTGATACCTATACATAAATATTAACATTTAACAAAAATTGTATTAGTCCATCAAGTGGTAGCCCATTGTATAGACAAAGCTATGCATTTTTATATTCCAAATGTCACTATATACAATGCACTTAGATTTTACATATATAGCCAACATTACATATGTAAAATATGTATGATTTTAGTAGTACAAGACATTTCAGCAGTGTAGATCACAGCCATCTATAACTAGAAACCCTAAAGAGTTGTCGAAAGTAAATAGACTAAAAAAAATGTTTCTTGGGGTGTTCTGGCTAGTAAATTACAGAAAACGAATTGAACTTAATTTTCCTAATTCCAAATTGATATAATACTCCAAAGATGTCTTATGTACAATGATCAAGGTTATGCTGGATTATAAAGCTTCATAATGAAACTTTTGGGTTTAAAGAAAAGCAGTCTTTGGAAAAGTACCTTTCCAATGTAGGTCTTTGACAAATTATATTTGTGCAATTATCAAAAATATACAAAAATATACATCATTAAATTTATGTATTTGGCAACTGTTCTTTCAATAAAGGTGCTAACCCAGAAATTTTGCAATGGTTATTTTTACATGTTGGGCAGAAGACTAGATTAAATACCGTAAAGGGCTGAAACTTTGAATAGGTGCACTTAAATCAGACTTAAGCACTTAAGGCTAATCACCTATTCGACAACAACTATTAGCATATGTTTGGAATTGCTCTTCTCACACTTAATGCTGGCTCAATGGTTGGAGTTAAGAGAATTGTATCTAAGGATTAGAGGGTAGGGTGAGACAGGTGAGAGAACTTCACTTGGCCTCAGGATGAGGAGGGGAGGTTGGTGACTTTGGACTGGAGAATCCAGGAGCCTCCTGGCCTTTGTCTGTCTCCTTCACTTCTCCCCCTAAAGACCAAGGACTTTTACTTATCCTGACTCCGACTGTTCCTGAGGCCTCCAGGGAGCTAGCCCAGACTTTACAAAATACCATTTATTCTCCAACCATAGTGATCTTTCTCTCTGTCTCTGTCTCTCTCTCTTTCTCCCTCCCTCTTTCATCTCTCTTTTCTTCCCTATGTCCCTTCCTCGTCTTCATTCTCACTCTTGCTCTCTTAAATAAATGCTTACATTACTTAATAACAATTCATTTGTTGCTTTGTTTTTATGGTAACCTGTATTATAAATGAACTTTCCCTATTTTGCATCAGCTTCCAGTGAGACTGAAAATTCTCCAAGGACAAGAGAGCATTGATTTCCCATGTTCTTGGTAAACTACTCAGAACCTGCCATACTATAACTCACAGAATTGACATTCACTAATTTATAGAACAATAATTGAACAAAGAAGTAACAGAATTTTCACCCAGTTTTTATATAGCTTAGTTACTTGCCTAATCAGCAAAAGAAGAAAAAGAAGAGATGGGGCCAGTTTAATCTGAATGCCATTTAACTGAGCTAATTCCTGTGGACAAAGATTTGTTGCTTCCTTGCCATCCCTTATACAGTCCACAGCTAGTTCCTAGACTACAGCCTGAAGACAAAGGCTTTATTTGAAAGTTAATATTTTAATCAATATGGTCCAAAAGGAATGGGAAGAAAATAAAGAAAATGAGCAATAGGGAAAATTAAATGATTTGGGACATAAAACTTATTCCCATTCCAATACTGTTTTCTGAAAATTAGAAATATTTCTCTTTCATACCAATATAAAATGATATGTTTTGCAAAGGCTGAAACTGGTAATAAACCATTTCTTAGTAAGTGCCATTATACTGAAAGAAAGCAGATAAAAGAACTATTTTTCAGCATTAAGAGGTGTTTGTCAAAATATAAGAGACAATGATTATTTTTATAGATAACTGAAAAATATTGACTTTTATGTTTCTGGAGCAGAGAAATAAGCATTCATTAGGTGCCTACTATGTATCATATATTGTGTTAATTTTAGTTTTACTAAATTTAGTTTAGTTTTACAATTATTTCTCATTTGATTCTCATAACAAATCTAGGAGATCGATGCTATTATTATCCTTTACAGTTGAAGAAACTGAGAAAGATTAAGTGACTTTCTCCACGTAACACAGATACTGTCTAAAGCCTCATTTGAACCCAGATCTTTCTAACTCCAGATGAAAAGTTCTATTGCTATTTCCACCAAGCTGCCTGTGTGTGTGTGTGTGTGTGTGTGTATTTAAATATATAAAGTATGATATACACTATTTATTATTATTATTTTGAAAAAAACTTTTCCTTCCTTCTGTGAGAATAGGTAAACAAAATTATGAGTGAAAATAATTATCCCAATATATAAATGGTATAAATGGGTACAAATGGTACATGTTATAAGTCTTGTCTGTCAGTTTAGATGGCAGGTACAGTTGTCACAAAATATATTATAATATTGGTAAAAAAAAATTAGTGTTAGAGTGAAAACACTTTTCATTAATCATTGACAAATTATTGAATTTTTTGCATACTTACTTTTCTTTTTTTTTTATCTAATTCCTCCTGTAATTGTTTTTTCCATTCCAAAACTCTCTGATGATGTGATGTAAGCAGTTGTGAATTCATAGATGGTTCATTTTTGGAATCTCTGAGTACTTGTTGAAACTTTCTTATGGTACCCTGATAGAAAAATGTAAACAGAATTTCTACTACTGATTTCATGTGTCAGTATTAGTTTATATGAAATAAATTTACCTTCAAAGTTAACTGATATAAATATTTTTATATATAACTTAATTGTATTAACATATTTATGTTTATCATAGATTTAGAAGAAAAGTCTTAGGGACTATTTAATGCAACTACTTCATTTTGGAGTTGAGGAAAGTAACCCAAAAAGGTTACAACAGTTAAGTCCTAAAAGTAATTAAGACAAAAATCAGAACTTATTTCTTAAGTATTTTGACTATACTACACACCCTCCATTCAATGTGGGCCAAATGCTATCTTCCTCTTTGCTCATCATAAAGCATTGTTTTCTGTCTGATTGAGACATTAAAACACCTCCAAAGGCATATAGGAGATAAAGCTTTTTATGTGCAATTCATATGCAAGGTGGGAGAAGGATGGAGGGTATAATATATAGCTTCTTATAGCTGACAGAAACATTAGGGGATTTTATCTTCTATTTTTCAGAAAAAAATCCTTTGCATGTGCCTTCAGATGAATAAGGACACTTATTAGAAAAAGATACATTTTCTTTCCTCTTAGTTTCCCCTGGAGAATGGATCATATGAACAGTTAGGCTTGTGAGGCCTGATAAAATTAAAGATTGATTTGATTTGATGAAAGCAAAAAAAAAAAAAAAATAGGGAGGGGAGGGGAGTGGAGGCATTGCTAGCTACTAATTCATATCTTCAACTTTCCTTGCCAAGTCTTCAAAAGCAGTTTTGTTTTATGACAGGAGATAAATTATATTCCTGGTCATAGTCAATGGACAGAAAATGGGGAAAACTATTGAAAAATATGGTAGCTCTTCCACTTAGGGATGTACAGTATGGTACAAGGTTGCTGCTAAAGGAAAAGAATTTCATTTCATTCTCTAACCTAGCAGGAAGACCACCATACCCACATATATATATGTACAGAGATGTACACATACACACAAAATACAAATCTTTATATGTGTGTGTTAATATTCATATGTTATAAAAAACTATGCATTTCAAATGTTTGTGGCAGCCCTCTTTGTAGTGGCTAGAAACTGGAAACTGAATGGATGCCCATCAGTTGGAGAATGGCTGAATAAATTGTGGTATATGAATATTATGGAATATTATTGTTCTGTAAGAAATGACCAACAGGATGATTTCAGAAAGGCCTGGAGAGACTAACACGAACTGATGCTGAGTGAAATGAGCAGGACCAGGAGATCATTATATACTTCAACAACAATACTATATGATGACCAGTTCTGATGGACCTGGCCATCCTCAGCAAGGAGATCAACCAAATCATTTCCAATGGAGCAGTAATGAACTGAACCAGCTACGCCCAGAGAAAGAATTCTGGGTGATGACTAAAAACCATTCCATTGAACTCCCAATCCCTATATTTATGCCCTCCTGCATTTTTGATTTCCTTCACAAGCTAATTGTACAATATTTCAGAGTCTGATTCTTTTTGTACAGCAAAATAACGGTTTGGTCATGTATACTTACTGTGTATCTAATTTATATTTTAATATATTTAACATCTACTGGTCATCCTGCCATCTGGGGGAGGGGTGGGGAGTAAGAGGTGAAAAATTGGAACAAGAGGTTTGGCAATTGTTAATGCTGTAAAGTTACCCATGCATATAACCTGTAAATAAAAGGCTATTAAATAAAAAATAAAAAAAACTATGCATTTCACTATAAATTAAAGAAAATTATTGCATATATGACATAGTAAAATGAAGGGTAAGTGGCATTTAAATTTTTCTATCTCATTAGATATGATTATCTTATAAAATAAAATTCACCTAAATGCTAGTAAAATTTCGAAAGGAAACAAGCTAAAAGAAATCAATATAAAACTGTCTAAAGAAAATTGGTAAAATTAATTGAATTACTAATTCTACTACGAAAAGAACTACATGATTAAAATTTTTTTTTTAAATCTCAAATTGTTATATAGTACAATACTTGGTAGTCCTACTCATTGAATATGTTTAAAGCATTACAGATAATGAGAATTGCTAGTAGACAGTAAAAGCTATCTGTTTTCAATAAATGAAAGTTACTGATCCCAGAAACTACAATTCTGGACATTATGCAAAAAGTATTAGTAAAAATGGTAAAAAACACTGACATATAATAAATATGAGTATAGAATCAAAACCATATTTTAAAATGGCTTTGTTACCAAACAAAAAAATTATTTTTTCTTTATTGTCCTAAATTTTAAATAAAAGTAGTTACTAATCTTTGTAATTTCACTAAAAATATGATCAGCTGTTTAATATTTCTAAAATCAGTTCACAGTAGTTTGAATTAAAACTAGTTAGATTGACAAACATGTTTTAATAGGTATGGAAAAGGTAATTATAATGCCCTACAGGATCTCAATTTGCATGACTAATTTATTTGAATTGTTACATTTCTCCTCACATAATTTTTCAGGATTTATCTTGTTTCAGCATTTCTAATATTTATTCCATTTGTAGCATTAAATGGAATACCAGGCAAATTATTAGAACTACAAATTTATCAATATTTACTTAAAATGCTTAACTCTACCTACATTCATTAACCAATACCGTTCATTTAAACTTTCATGGGCTATCTACACAATACTTTTTAATCATAATGAGTCATCTTATCTAAAAATGGATATTGGGTTGAGTTTTATCATGGATGTTTCCTCATTCTTTCTTGCATATCAGAATTTTTACCTTGAAAATTACTAATATCAGAAACTTGCTAAAAATTCAAATTCCTAATTTATCTTGATCAAAATACCTTAGAAATTTCATTTCAAAATGTTAAATGTTGGTGATGATATTATTTATTAGATATTAGACCTACCTCTTCTCTTGCCTGTTCATTTTTATATATTTGTTCCATTATATGCAAATATTCATCAGCTGACTCTTCTTCCTCTTTCTTTTTTCTCTCTTTTTCCACATGATCTTGTTTTTTAATGCTAGCAATAAGAGTATTGGAACGATCGTTAAACTTCACCTGGATATCATCGGATACCTGTATTTTGAAGACCCCTTCATTTTGGGCATCTTCAAATGGTTGTTGAAGCACATGAATTTCCCTTGGCATTTGGGTTAATTCTTGCCTGGACTCTTTTGTGAAAAATGATCTGTTTGATTTTTTCTTTAGTATATGATTTTTGTATTTAAGTTCTTTTATTTTATCCTTGTTCTTCTTTAATTTTCTCTGTGTTTCTTCTAATATTAATGTTGTCATTTTAAGGGTTTCACATAGTTGGTTTTTCTCCTTTTCAACTTTAGAAAGCTGACTTGACAGTTTGTCAATCTTCTCTATTAGTTGGTTCTTTAAAAGAAGCCACTGGTCTCGTGCTTGCTGAAAGTTTAGTTTTATTGTCTGAGATTCCTGATGAAATGTGGCAGAATTTGCACAGGTAGGGTAATTAGGGTAATTAATTTCTGTCTGTAGTCTCTCTCTACTTTGTTTTTCACCTTCCAATCTAGAGTTCAGTATTGCATTTGGAAAAAAAATAATTACAAGTAATTGTGTTATGTGTCTTGAAAGATTACTAAAATGGATGAAACTTTAAAATAGTCAAGAGGAAATGTTACAGTGAAATTTATGAGGGAAACTGAAATCTTAATTTTTCAGGATGTTTTTATTTAATATTTTTCACATTGTACTGTATTTTAAAATAAGTTGTTATTTTCAAAATATATACAGAGATAGTATAACATGTAACCCTTGCAAAATCTTGTTTCTGAAATTTTTCTCCCTTCCATTCCCCACCCCTTTCCCTAGACAGCAAGTAATCCAACATATGCTAAATATGTGCAATTATTCAGTACAGATTATGCTGCACAAGAAAAGTCAGAACAAAAAGGAAAACAGTGAGAAAGTAAAAAAAAAAATCAAACAATAATAAAAAAGGTAATACTATGGTTCTCTCTATCACAGGTTTACTGGAATTTACCTGAATCACATCATATTATTGAAAAGAGCCAAATCTATCAAGTTTCTTTTTTACCTTTTAAGATATCCACCAGTATTATTATCCCATATGAGTCTAAAGGTCTGCTTACAGTCTGCTTTTACCACTATTCTTAGGATTTGAAGATGCAGACAGCATGTTAAATGGAGGTGCCTGAACCACTGAGTCCTCAACAATCCTGCCTATATTATTCATACTGAAGAAGAAAATTCTCTGAAGTGGTAATCACAATTTGAAATGATTTTCAGGAAAAATAAGGAGCCAACTTTCGTTAGAGAAGTATCAAGTTCTAATTTTTGACTTATTTTCAGATTGATGCATTGAGAAAAAGCTTTCATAAATTTCAATAATGTATAAGAAAATAAAATATGAACAATTAATAAATAAGGAGTACAACTTTTAACAATGTTGGATTAGAATCATATAGAATGATTCACCTATTGAAAATATAAAGGATAGGTTATATTGCGATGGATTTTTTGCGATGGAAGTATTTTGCAATACTTCCATAGGAAAGTCAAGAGAGATTCTGCATGGTGTTTCTAAGCTATTATTATATAGAAGATAACTCCCAATAAGTCAGCCATTATTAGTAAACAAGGCTTCACAAAGTGCTTCCTATGTACCAAGTACTGTGCTAAGCATTGGGGATATAAACAAAGTCAAAAACATCAATCGTTGGCCTCAAGGTGCTTTTGTTCTAAATGGGTAAAACAACATGTAAATAAAATACAAGAAAAGCAAGTTACAGAAAAAAGGCATTTAGTTAAGGGGAATGGAAATTGACAGTCAAATTTCAGGAAAACTAGTATGGACTTTCTGAAATGATACAAAGTTAAATGAGCATAATGAGCACATTTTCACCAATATTGTGTGATGATCATCAGTAACTTAGCTCTTTTCAGCAATGCAATGATTTAATTAAAATATCAAAAGACTCATGATGGAAAATGCTATCCACATCGAGAAAGAACAGATTGAGCCTGAATGCACACCAAAGTATATTATTTTCTCATTAGAATTTTCAGGGTTTTTTTCTGTTTAGATTATTTCTTCTCTCACATCATGAGTAATATGAAAATATGTTTTACATGATTTCAACTATATAATCTATGTCAAATTGCTTACTGTTTTGGGAAGAAAGAAGAAGAGGGAGAACTCAAAATGTTTTTAAAAATCAGGGTTTGAACAAGTCTTTACATAAAATAAGGGGAAAAAGAATAGCTTGTGAGCCAGTATAGCTGAATATCAGAGTTAGGGAGCCAAATAAAGTGTGAGAAAACTGGAAAAGCAGGAAAGGGCCATATTATAAGGCTTTTCAGTGCCAAGAAAAGGAGTTTATATTTGATCTTGGTGGTGATAGGGAGCCAATACTACTAAAAGAGGAGGAGAAATGACATGGTAAGATTTATGCTTGAGGAAAATCACTTTGGCAGCTTTGAAGAATGGATTAGTGTGTGGAAGGTCTTCATTCAGAGAAAGAAAGAAGGCAAGTGCAATAATATAAGCAAGAAGCAAAGAATGCCTGCATTATCCTGATGATTGTTATTAGACAGAAATGGACGGCTATGAAAGATGCTACAAAGGCCCAAAATTTGTCATTAGATTGAATGTGAGGAGTAAAAAAGTTAGAGTTAAGGATGTTATTAAGGTTACAGGCCTGGGTGAATCGGAGGAAGGTGCTATCAATTATTAATAGGGACATCCAGAAGAGGGGAGGGAATAGGAAGAAAAAATAATTCTTCTTAAGGTCAAGATGCATGTGGCACATCCCATTTGAGATGTCTAAAACATTAGTGATGTAAGGAAGGGGCTCAAGAGCTAGACTAGGGCTGAGTATATATATAACCCTAGAAATCATTCCTCCACAATGGTGTTAAGGGAACTCATGGGGAGCCAATAAGATCCCAAGAGAAACTGTACCATTTCCAAAGTGTAAGCTCTGTGACAACTCAGGCCAGGGGAAACTTAGGGGAAATAAGGGAATATGACATAAGTTTCAAAAAGTAATTTGCATTTAGCTGGGGACTAGGACATAGTAATGAGGAATTTGAATAAACAAGAGTATTTACAGTGTATCAGAAGTAGAAATTACCTAACTCCATCATACATTACATCCCTTTTTGCAGTCTACAATCCAGTGCCCTCTTTTTGGTTCCACACAGGACAACACAGAACTGTATTTCCCAAAGCCACACCTTTGTGCTGGGTGTCTTCTCAGCCTGGATTGTAATGCTCCTTTCCTAAACTCCCCTTCCATTATTTTTTTTTATTATTATTAAACTCTGATTATGTACCTTCTTCTACATGAAATTGCTAATTGTAATGTCCCCTGAAAACCATGCCCTGTTCCCTGCCCCAAATTTGTGATATTATTGTATTGATGTTGGTTATATATATCTTGTATTTGTGTATTCAATGTGAACTTCCCAATGGCACTTCATTGTTGTTTTTGTTCTTAGTGTCTAGAACAGATCTTGGAACATGGAACCCACTGGATAAATGTATGTCGATTAAAGAAAACTATCTGTTCTTCAAAAATAACATGATGAAGTGATAGTGGGCACTCAATGGAAATTATTCCAAACAGGAAGAGGGATTTCACCAGCAAAGGAATTAAGGAAGGCTCATTATAGTATTCTTTTAAAGATTTTTCATTTCTTACTTCCTAATCTCAAATTCTCTGACACAAAGCTTCAAGAGAAAAGCTTTTAAGTCTTTATTTAAACTAGTGAGTTCCATACCTGTCTCCATAGAGTTCTCTATCACATTTCACTTTTTGATGCCTTAGTGGGGATTTAGTTTTTCTTCTTTCTGATAATTTTTCCTGTAGTCCCTTAAGTGAATGTTCTAATCTCCTAACTCTTCTTCCGAGTTGTTTCCATTGTGATTTTTTATATTTTACTGGTAAGTAACTTTTAAGAAGAGTGTCTTCCCAAAGGCCAGGAGAACATGTAAAGAGAAAAATACAAGTAAATAAAAAATTAGTATTTAAAATCTGCATGACAGTAGCAGTATAACTAGAATTCAGATTCTCTGAAACTGATAAAATAAGTGTCCACATATGAATTCTAAGATATGCAAAAATATTATTTTGCAAGAGATTTACATTGAATTTAAAATAAACTACTTCCCTTTGAGTATTTTAGACAGATAAAGAGAATCTCTTAAGTTACACATTAATTTTTTAAAAAGTTATTTGAAACCTCAGAATTCCTCACAATTTAAGAATAATATATCTGAAAAGTAAACATGCTGACGTGTACTGTGAGTGGGACAAATAAGATTAATAAAAATAAATTATTTATATATTACAATTATGCTAAATTACTTTTAAAGTAACTTACACCAAATAGTTCCATGTAAACACTTTTTATTATTTAGAGACTTAAGTTTTCTTCTTCATTCATTGGTCCTAATTCTGGTCACCTATATAACCAGCTGAGACACCAGAAGAAAGTGCTTCAAGAAAAATAAGTGCCAAAAAACCCAGGCTTTTTATTCTTCAGAGAGATACACAACTAAGTGAGTTATATAAATTTACAGATTTAAAAGACTTGGTTATCTGGTTTTCTTTGACAACGTCCAATTCTTCATATATTTCAGTGTTTAACAGAATTGGAGCAACAAGGATGTGGAGGAAAATAGGGTTGTGTATGGGTACTGATTGTATGGAGTGGTGAAGTTGACAATAAGGAAAATCTGAGATCCAAGATTCAAAGCAAAAGAAGATCTAGGCACAGAGAAGTTAACTAATTCACAGTTAGTAGGCAGATAAGGTAGAATTTTAATTAGTTATCCATGACATCATGTCCAGTACACTATCATGTAGTGAGCCATGATCACCAAAGAATTATAAAAACTAGGAAGAAAATTTGCAAGGTACTTCCTATTTATACTCATTTAGAGAAATAGTTTACCTAGACTTTTCATGAAAGAGATCATTTTATTCATTTAGTTAATGGTAATTTCTTTAATGCTTTTCTGCTATCAACCATGTAAAATTCATACACCTTATCCTAGTATTTCAATACATGTAACTCACATTTAGTAATATAGCACATATAGACTTAAAAATAACCTCCCCAAAATTATGCTCTGAAGGTATTTTAGAGATTAACAAAATGGAGCTCCCAGATTAAATGATTTGCCTATAGACACAAAGCTACTTCCTCTGCAATTTTAATACCTTTCCTTTTGGTATATACTTCTTTTGGCTATATACTGTCCAATAAAACTGGATTCTCACTCATTTTACTGCCTCCTTGCTCACAGTTTCCATGATTCAAACATTCATTCCAGTCCCCTAGGCACCCATGATCTACTGAATTCATATCCGTCCTTTAAAGGCAACACAAATGCTACCTTCAAAAAAGTTTTTTTTTTATTCTTTATAGCTGATATTCTTTCATACTTTAGACCTCATATAGCAATATGACTGTACTCTTTATTTACTTATCATATAATTTATTAAGTATTTATGTATTTTTTTCTAATACAGTTATCTCTATAGGCCCTATCCCCCTAGTTAGATAGCAGACTGAATGAGGACAAGAACTGTGTCTCATATTTGATTCTTTTTAACAATGGTATTCCGTTAGAAAATTTAAAAAATATTTTTATCCTGAATATAATTTGAGGTGGAAAAATCAGAATACTCTATACCTGTGTCATGTGATTGAGTGAAGTCATCATGAGTATCTTTATCCATCTCCACTTCATCCTATAAGATACATAAAAGTAGTGTCAAATAATAAACTTCATATAAAATTATTGCAATATAAATATTAAAGCAATAACAATGAAGAACATTTAGATAGCACATTTTCACAACGTTCTCTCTTATACATTATCTCACAGCATTCTCACAGCAATTCTGTGAGAAAAGCTCTACTCATATTATTTTACAAATGGGAAAATAGGGCATAGGAGAAATAAGATGATTTGTCCAGAATTATAGCTATCTAGGAGCCTAAGAAGAGATTCAAACTTAGGTTTTCCTCACTATTCATTAGGCCACATACCAACCCAACTAGAAGCTGATTTAGTAACTTTTTAAAGATTATCACAAATACTCACAACATCTCTTACAGAGAATAAATACTATTCTTTTTAGAAAGTGGAGGGAAAATGAAAGCAATCTAATTCTGGCATTCACAGTAGATTCATTTCACAAGAAGACTATTTCTAAAACTATCCATTTTCTGATGAAATAGTCTTATGCTTCATAATGTAGAAAAGCAGGTCATATCTGTCCATGAAAAATTACTTTCTATATTAATTTACATTTTAGCAATTTTTACATTACCTTATTGTTTCCAATTACTGGAATCTTTGCAAACCTAAAGACACAAAATTTATTTCATTGGGTACATAAAATATACTGTAATTTTCATTATTTAATACACACTTATTTAAAAATCATATGCTTTTTCAGATTTCTAGTAATATAGGATACATAATACTGCAATATTTAATCTCATAGCCATAACATAAATGTTTATCTTTGCCTCTTGAAAAGTTTTTGAGAGAAATAAAAAAAGTTCTGATTAACATTAGTATTTTTTCCCATCAAAGAAAGATTCAAGAGATCATGGTATAAATAAATTTCAGCCAAAACATCTTAACTTGTTATACCAATTACTCATTTTTTCAGCTCTTCATGACCCAAACTGCTTTTTATTAAAAGTATAAAAGAATAAGAATTTGAGAATAATACCATCATGATTGTTAGAAGAAACTTGAGTCATCAACAAATGTTAAATTATGCTCATCATGTTTCATGGTATTCTAAGCTTTAGATAATATTAACCATAGTAATCAGCATAATCATATTTTTCTTTGGTAATTCATGCTGTATTTCCTATATTGTAAGCATCAAGAGGTCAAGTACTATCTTTCTCACTTTTTAAAAAATTTTTCATAGAGCTCAATATGATTCTCCACATTGCATGTTTTTCAAACAAGTTTACCAGAACATTAGATGGACCCCTTGTGGAAGAAACGATGAGGAAACAATTGATAAAATGACAAGGTCATGATACTTTCCTCTAGAGAAAGTACTCCTGCTGATGAGACTATGCACAAATCCTCTGAAGTAGTGAAATCTAAAACTTAAATGTGATTAAACACAAAAATAACAAATTTCCGAGACAGAAATGATATGAAACATTGATTGGCTCTTTCTACGTATTTAAAAAAAGAACAAGCTATGTCCTTCACATGGAGAGAGAAAAAGGAGTTTGAAATAAGTTAAAATATGGTGAAGTATAGGTGAAGAAAATGGATTCTCTCTCACTTCTCAGGAGTTTAATCAACTATTATATTAATAGCAATGGTAAGTTAAATGGAGTATATGTTGTTACCCCACCATGTTCCCCAAGATTTTCTGTCTCTACTATTAAGTGGTTCCAGAAATCTAGAAGTATAATCTCTTTCAGTAAAGACTATTGAAATAAAAGAAATCATTAGCAGAATATTCTGCTGGCATGCTGCATAATATATTTATTTGGTTTATAATTATAGTTCACGTTTCCATAGAAATTTACAAAGAACTTTATTTACAACAATCCCAAGTATTATCACCCCCATTTTACAAATGTGTAAAATATGTCCAAGATTCCACTGCTTATATTGGCCTTGTGGTAGAGTGCAAAGTGGACTGAATCTGGATTTCATAACCTGGTTCTTCCTCTTTTCACTCATTTTTACTGTGGGTAAACTCATTTTTAGGCTTTTTTACATTTTTCTTGTGCATGGCAAAGTCATTGCAGAAAAAAAAAAATCCATGGAGGGAAGCTTATTTTTTTATTGAAAACTTTTTAGAAAAGAGTGGGGGAATCTCTTTCAAGAGATGTATAACATTATAGTATTTCTCTATATTTTATTTCTCATTATAGTATTCACTTGGAGATTTTTCATTTTTGACTTGTTAACCTCAAATTCTCTGTCATAATACTTCAATGTAAGAGAAAATCTTTCAAGTCTTTATTTGAACTGATGAGTTCCATACCTGCTCTCACATTGTACTTTTTGATGCTTTTGTTGAGATTCAGTTATGCTGCTTTTTGAGAATGTTTCCTGTAGTCTATAGGTCCCTGTGTTTTCTAAAATCATAACATCCCTTGTGAGTTTTATCTGTTGTGACTTTTTAAAATTTACTGTTAACTGAGCTGCAAGAACTCTGTTCTGATCTTCCCAAAGGCAAGAATCTATAGAGAGATATACAGGTAAATATATTAGGATTTTAAAATCTTCATGGCAGTAGCAGTACAACAAAATTCAGATTCTATGGCACTGATAAAATAGTGTCCACATGTGAATTCTAAGATATGTAAAAACATTTTCAAGAGATTTAAATTAAATTTAAAATAACCTACTTCCCTTTGGATATTGTAGACAGTTAAAAAGAATCTCTTAAGTTACACAGTTTTTTAAAAAAATTTTTTGAAACCTTAGAATTCTTCATAATCTAAGAAAAAAATGTATGCGAAAAGCAAACATGCTGATGTACTGTGGAACAAACGAGATTAATAAAATATATTATCTATACATTACAAATATGCTAAATTACTTTAAATGTAACATAAATATGTTTTACCCCAAATAGTTTCATGTAAACACTTTTTATTTTTTAGAAACTTATAATGTAAATCGGTACATAGCATTCAAACAATAGATTTCCTTCTGATTTATTGGTCAGACTTCTGATACCTTTAAGCAAAATATAGCAGAGACACCAGAAGAAAATGAAAAAAAAATCACTTATGCTTCAAGGAAAATAAGTTTCAAAAAACCCAGGCATTTTATTCTTCACAGAGATACACAACTAAATATAGAACCAAGCCAGAATTAGAAAAGTGATTTATATAAAGCTATAGATTTGGTTATCTGATTTTATTTGACAATGTTCAATTCTTCATATTTTACAGTGTTGTTGTTCAACAAAATTGAAGCACCAAGGATGTGGGGGAGAACAGGGCTGTTTATGGGTACTGATTATAATGGGTGGTGAAGTTGGCAGTAAGGAAAATCTGACATTCAAGATTCAAAGCAAAAGATGATACAGGGACAAAAAAGTTAGAGGACGTTGAAATCCACAGTTAGAAGGTAGATAAGGCAGAATTTGTAACTAGTTATTCATGACATCATATCCATTACACTGTCATATAGGCCATGCTCACAGAAGAATGATAAAAACTAAGCAGAAAATTTGCAAGGTTCCTCCTATTTTTAGTCAGTTAGAAAAATATTTTGGGTATACTTTTCATGAAAGAGATCACTTTATTCATTTAGTTAATGGTTATTTCCTTAATGCTTTTCTATTAACAACCATGTAAAATTCATACACTTCATCCTAGTATTCAATACATACAATTCACATTTAGTAACACTGCACATATAGTCTTAGAAATAATCTCTCCAAAATTATGCTCTGAACTATAAGGTATTTTAGAGATTAATAAAATGGAGCTCCAAGATTAAATGATTTGCCTATAGAAAAATTTTTGCCCACAAAGCTACTTCCTCTGCAATATTAATACCTTACTTTTGGTATTTATTTTTATTGGCTATATACTGTCCAGTAAACCTAGATTTTCACTCTCATTTTATTGCCTCCTTGTCACAATTTCATGTTTCAAACATTCATTCATATTCTTACTCTGAACATAATTTGAGGTAGAAAAATCAGAATCCTCTGTACCTGTGTCCAGAGTGAGGTTATCAAAAGTATCTGTACACATCTCCACTTTATCCTATAAGGTACATAAAAGTACTGTCAAATAATAAACTTTATATAAAATTATTGTAAAATAAACATTAAAGCAGTAACAACCAATAACATTTATGTAGCACTTTTTTTCACAACAGATACCTCTTATATATTATCTCATAGCATTCTCACAGCAATTCTATGAGAAAAGCTCTATTCATAATTATTTTACAAATGGGAAGATAGGATATAGGAGAAATTAGATAACTATGATTCTGCACAAATCACCTAATTTCTCCTATAGAGAAATAGTCTGTTCTTAGACTCTTAGATAACTATGATTCTGCACAAATCATCTAAGAGTCTAAGAAGAGATTCAAACTTTTCCTCACTATTCACTAAGCCACATACCTACTCACCTAGAAGCTGATTTAGTAACCTTATAAAAATCATCACAAATACTTACATCTTTTACAGAGAGTAAATACTCTTTTTTTTTGAAAGTGGGGGAAAAATGAAAGCAAACTAATTTTTTTTCTGGCATCCACAGTGGATTCATTTCACAAGAACACTATTTGTAAAACTATCCATTTTCTGATGAAATAGTCTCATGCTTTATAATATAGAAAATCGGTCATATCTGTCCATGAAAAATTGCATTACTTCCTACATTAATCTACATTTTTAGCAGTTTTTACATTACCTTGTTTCCAATTACTGTAATCTTTGCAAACCTAAAAGAGATAAAATTTATTTCATTGTATATTTCATTATTTCATTCAAGGAGGCAAAAAATATGGTAATATATTGTCATTGAAATTATTTGAATACACACTTATTTAAAAATCATATTTTTAAAAGATTTCTAGTCAATAATATAGGATACAGAATATTGCAATATTTAATCTCATAGCCATAACTTATAATGTTTATCTTTGCCTATTGAAAAGTTTAAGAGAAATAAAACAATTTCTGAATTAACATTGTAATTTTTTCCCTCAAAGAAATACTTTGAGATCACAGTATTAAAAAATGTCAGCCAAAATATCTCAATTTATTATATGTTACTCATTTTTTCAGCTCTTCATGACCCAAACTGCTTGTCATTAAGAGATCAAAGGTACAAGAATTTGAGAATAATACTATCATGTTAAATAATAATTTGTTGTTATTGTTAACATACTATTGTTATGTTAAAATAATTTGAGTCATAAACAAATGTTTAATTATGTTCATCATGTTTCACTGTATTTTAAGCTTTAGAAAATATTAACCAATGTAACCAGCATAATCATATTTTTTTGGTATTTCATGTTGTATTTCCTATATTGTAAACACCAAGAGGTCAGGTACTATCTTTCTCATCTTTTTTATTTTTCCTAGAGCTTACAATATTGTAAGTCACACTGTCTGTGACTAATGTTTTTCAAACAAGTTTACCAGAACATTAGATGGACAACTTGTGTCAGAAAACATGAGGAAACAACTGATAAAATGACAAAGTCATGATACTTTTCTGTAGAGAAAGTACTCCTGCTGATGAGACTATGCACAAATCCTCTGAAGTAGTGAAATCTAAAACTTAAATGTGATTAAACACAAAATAACAAATTTCAGAGACAGTAATCCTATGAAACAATGATTGGCTCTTACTGGGTATTTAAAAAAGAACAAGCTATGTCCTTCAAATGAAGAGGGAGAAAAAGGAGTTTGAAATATGTAAAATATGGTGAAGTATAGGTGAAGAAACTGGGTTCTCTCTCACTTCAGGGGTTTTGTCAGCTATTATATTAATAGCAACGGGAAGTTAAATAAAGTATACTGTTATCCATCCATGTTCCCCATGTTTTTCCTTATATCAACTGTTAAGTGGTTCCAGAAGTCTAGAAGTACAATCTTTTAGTAAAGACTATTGAAATGAAAGAAATCATTAGAGCATGCTGCATAATATATTTATTGGGGTTTATATAGCAATTTACAAAGAACTTTCCTTACAAAAGTCCTGCTAATATCCAAGTATTATCACCCCCATTTTACAAATGTGTAAAATATGTCCAACATTCCACTGCTAATATTGACCTTGTGGTAGAGTGCAAAGTGGACTGAATCTGGATTTCATAATCTGGTTCTTCCTCTTTTCACCCATTTTTACTGTGGGTAAATTGCTTATCTTCTCAACTTAAAAATAAGTGCCTATAGTGCCTTTCAGTTCTCAATCCATGCTAGAGCAGTAGAAGACTGGAAATTTGAGCCTTAATCTTCTAACTCCAAGAATGGGATTATTACTAATGCTTAGATGTGTGTGGTGAAAACTAATTTTCATAGACCAGTGTCAATTCTGCTGTGCCCTGTCACCACAATGACAGTGGCAAATAGTATGTATACATAGAAAAAGGAGTCTCAGGCCCTCTAACTTTACCAATAACCCTAATTTTCCTGGCATTCCTGCAGTGCAAATGTCTCTTCAACCAGAATACTCAGAAAGCACATTCAACTAGCAGAACAAAGAAAATCAGGACAACAGTCTTCTACAATGAGAAAAAGCACACATTGCTAATATTTTTTCTATGAGCTTGTCCAGTACTAGTTTACCTTAATGCATAAGGATCTGTCTTACTTAAGGTGCTGTCATCACAACTATGGAGTAGGATACCATATCGTTTTAGATTCCTTGCAAATCCATTTCTCATTCTTAGGCTTTTTACATTAAAAAAATCCACAGAGGGATGCTTAAATTATTTTTTTTTATTGATAACTTCTTAGAAAAGAGTGCAGGGAATGTATTTTTCTTTCTTGTTTAAGAGAAAGTTGTATAATGTACAACATTATAGTATTTCTCTTTATGTTTTATTTCTGATTCTAGTATTCTCTTAAAGATTTTTCATTTTTGACTTGCTAACCCCAAATTCTCTGTCATAATATTTCAATGTAAGAAAAGCTTTCAAGTCTTTATTTAAACTGATGAATTCCATACCTGTTCTCACATTCTACTTTTTGATGCTTTTGTTGAGATTCAGTTATTCTGCTTTCTGAGAATGTTTCCTGTAGTGCACAGTTCTCTATGTTTTCAAAAGCCAAAACTTTACTTGCAAATCTTACCATTCGTGAGTTTTTACATTTCACTGATAACTCACTTGCAAGAACTCTGTTCTGACCTTCCCAAAGGCAAGAAGCACCTGTAGAGTTAAACAACTGGAATTCAGATTCTCTGGCACTGATAAAATAGCATCCACATATGAATTCTAAGATATACAAGAATACTATTTTTCAAGAGATTTAAATTAAATTTAAAATAATATATTTCTCTTTGGGTATTGTAGACAGTTAAAGAGAATCTCTTAAGTTACACATTAATTTTTTAAAAGATTTTTGAAATCTCAGAATTACTCATAATCTAAGAAAAATATATGTGAAAAGTAAACATGCTGATGTGTACTGTGGGACAAATAAGATTAATAAACTATTTTATCTATACATTATAATTATGCTAAATTACTTTAAAAGTAACATAAATGTGTTTTACCCTAAATAGTTTCATGTTAACACTTTTTTATTCTTTAGATACTTATAATGTAAATCAGTATACAAGCATTCATACAATAGCTTTCTTGCTCATTTATTTGTTGCTTAGACTTCTGGTACCTTTAAGCAATGAAAAAAAAACACTTGTGCTTCAAGGAAAATAAGTGCCAAAAAACACAGGTACTTTATTCTTCAGAGATACACACAATTAAATATAGAACTAACCCAGAATTAGAAAAGTGGTTTTATATAAAGCTACAGATTTAACAGACTTGGGTATCTGGTTTTCTTTGATGACTTTCAATTCTTCATATATTACAGTGTTTAACAGAATTGAAGTAGGAAGGATGTGGGGGAAGAACAGGGTTGTTTATGGGTACTGATTATAATGGATGGTGAAGTTGACAGTAAGAGAAATCTGACATCCAAGATTCAAAGCAAAAGAAGATACAGGGACAAAGAAGTTAGAGAACTTGTTGAAATTCACATTTAGAAAGTAGATAAGACAGAATTTGTGACTAGTTATTCATGACATCATGTCCAGTACACTATCTTATAGCCCATGCTCACTGAAGAATTATAAAAGTAGGTAGAAGATTTGCAAGGTTCTTATTTTTTAGTCATTTAGAGAAATATTTTGGCTATACTTTTCATTAAAGAGATCATTTTATTCATTTAGTTAATGGTTATTTCTTTAATGCTTTTCTATTAACCACCATATAAAATTCATATACCTTATCTTAGTATTCAATACATGTAATTCACATTTCATAATATAGAACATATAGACTTAAAATAACCTCTCCAGTTAGTATGGCAGAAACTAGGCATTAATCCACACTTAACACTGTACACCAAGATAAGATCAAAATGGGTTCATGACCTAGGCATAAAGAACGAGATTATAAATTAGAGGAACATAGGATAGTTTACCTTTCAGACCTGTGGAAGAGGAAGGAATTTATGGCCAAAGAAGGACTAGAGATCATTACTGATCATAAAATAGAAAATTTTGATGATATCAAATTGAAAAGTTTTTGTACAAACAAAACTAATGAAGATTAGAAGGGAAGCAATAAACTGGGAAAACATTTTTACAGTCAAAGGATCTGATAAAGGCCTCGTTTCCAAAATATATAGAGAACTGACTCTAATTTATAAAAAATCAAGCCATTCTCCAATTGATAAATGGTCAAAGGATATGAACAGACAATTCTAAGACAAAGAAGTTGAAACTATTTCCAGCTTTATGAAAAGATGCTCCAAGTCATTACTAATCAAAGAAACAGTCTTGCAATATTAAGACAACTCTAAGGTACCATTACACACCTGTCAGACTGGCTACAATGACAGGGAAAGATAATGTGGAATGCTGGAGGGAATATGGGAAAACTGGGACACTGATACATTATTAGTGGAGTTGTGAACAGATCTAACCATTCTGGAGAGCAATTTGGAACAATCAAACTGTGCATACTCTTTGACCCAGCAGTGTTACTACTGGGCTTATATCCCAAAGAGATACTAAAGAAGGGAAAGGGACTGTATGTGCATGAATGTTTGTGGCAGCCCTGTTTGTAGTGGCCAGAAACTGGAAACTGAGTAGATGCCCATCCAATTGGAAAATGGCTGAATAAATTGTGGTATATGAATGTTATGGAATATTATTGTTTGGTAAGAAATAACCAACAGGATGATTTCAGAAAGACCTGGAGAGACTTACATGAACTGATGCTGAGTGAAATGAGCACGACCAGGAGATCATTATATACAACAACAATCCTATATAATGATCAATTCTGATGGACGTGGCTTTCTTCAACAATGAAAATGAACCAAATCAGTTCCAATAGAGCAGTAATGAACTGAACCAGCTACACCCAGCGGAAGGACTCTGGGAGATGACTATGAACCACTACATAAAATTCCCAATCCCTCTATTTTTGTCACTGCCATTTTGATTTCCTTCACAGGCTAATTGTACCCTATTTCAAAGTCCAACTCTCTTTATACAGCAAATTAACTGTTTGGACATGTATACATATATTGTATTTAACTTATATTTTAACACATTTAACATGTATTGGTCAACCTGCCATCTTGGGGAAAGGATGGGGGAAGGACGGAAAAAGTTGGAACAAAAGGATTTGCAACTGTCAATGCTGAAAAATTACCTATGCATATATCTTGTAAATAAAAGCTGTAATAATAAAAATAAAAACAAAAATAAGAGTAAAAACATATATTTGCTAGTTTTAAAAAAATAAACTCCCCAAAATTATGGTCTGAAGATATTTTAGAGATTAATAAAATGGAGCTCAAGATTAAATGATTTGTCTATAGACTCAAAGCTACTTCCTCTGCAATGTGAATACCTTTCCTTTTGGTATTTACTGTCCAGTAGACTTAGATTTTCACTATCATTTTACTACCTCCTTGCTCACAATTTCCATGTTTCAAATTTTCATTCCAGTTCCCAAAGGTGCCCATGATCTACTGAATTCATATCCATCCTTTAAATGCAACACAAATGCTATCTTCAAAAAGTGTTTTTTATTCATGATAGCTGATGTTTTTTCATACTTTATACTTCACATAGCATTATGAGTGTACTCTTTATTTACTTATCATATAATTTATTAGGTATTATTTTCTAATACAGTTTATCTTTGTAGGTTCTATCCCCCTAGTCGATTGCACACTCAATGAGAACAAGAATGATGCCTTACCTAAAATATGTGTATTTGACACACATTAGGTTCTTAATTCTTTCTGCATTGAAACAAATGGTAGGTCATCATTGAGAACTTCTGTGGCTGAAAAATCACCATTCTGAAATCCACATAATTCTTTTTAGTTTGGCAAGGTCTGTCAGAGATTAGACTATGTCAGACCCTCAACAAACCCAAAGTCACTTCTATTCTACTATTAATCAATGGAATAGACCTTCAGTGGTACTATCTTGCTATAAATACATATTTGGTTCCTGTTTAACTTTGGTATTCTGTTAGAAAATTTTCTTACCTTGAACATAATTTGAGGTAGAAAAATCCTCTGTGCCTGTGACCAGAGTGAAGCTATCAAGAGTATCTGTACCCATTTCCACTTCATCCTATAAGGTACATAAAAGCAGTCAAATAATACACTTAATATAAAATTATTATAAAATAAACATTAAAGCAATCACAATGAATAACATTTAGGTAGCAATTTTTCACCACAGTTATCTTTTATACATTATCTCAGCATTCTTACAGCAATTCTTCTTTTACAAATGAGAAAATAGGATATAGGAGAAATTAGATGATTTCTAATCTACAGTTATCTAAGAATCTAAGAAGAAATTCAAACTTATATTTTCTTCACTATTCACTAGGCCGCATATCAACCCACCTAGAAGCAATTTAATACCGTTATAAAAATTATCACTAATACTCACAACACCTCTGTGGGTGTGAAAGAAAGGCCAGCAAACTAATTAGTTTTCTGGCATTCACAGTGGATTTATTTCACAAGAAAACTATTTCTTAAAGTATCCATTTTCTGATGAAATAGGCAGTCATATCTGTCTAGGAAAATTGTATTACTTTCTACATTAATCTACATTTTTAGCAGTTTTTACATTACCTTGTTTTCATTTAATGTAATCTTTGCAGACCTAAAAGACACAAAATTTATTTCATTGTGTACATTAAAATATGGTAATATATTGTCGTAATTATTTGATTAATACATACATTTAAAAATCATATGTTTTTTCAGGTTTCTAGTCAATAATATAGGATAGTGAATATTGCAATATTTAATCTCATAGCCATAACTTATCATAAATATTTATCTTTACCTCTTAAAAACTTTTTAAAGGAAATAAAAAAATTCTGAATGAATATTGGAATTTTTTCCCATCAAAGAAATACTTAAGCAATCACAATATTAATGTCAGCCAAAACATCTTAATTTATTTTACAAATTATTCATTTGCAACTCATCATGACCCAAAGTGCTTGTTATTAAAAGTCTAAAGGAACAAGAATTTGAGAATAATACTATCATGATTATTAGAATAAATTGAGTCATCAATAAATGTTAAATTATGTTCATCATGTTTCACTGTGTTCTAAGCTTTAGAAAATATTAATCATGGTAACCAGCATAATCATATTTTTCTTTGGTAATTCAAATTGTATTTTCTATATTGTAAGCACCAACAAGTCAGTTACTATTTTTCTCATTTTTTTATTCTTCCTAGAGATTACAATAAGACTTTCCACATTGCATGTGACTAACATTTTTCAAACAAGTTTACCAGAACATTAAATGGACCCCTTGTGGAAGAATGCATTAGGAAACAATTGATGAAATGACAAAGTCATGGTACTTTCCCCTAGAGAAAGTACTTCTTCTGATGAGACTATACACAAATCCTCTTTGTGTGAAGTAGTGAAATCTAAAACTTAAATGTGATTAAACACAATAACAAATTTCAGAAACAGGAATCCTGTGAAACAGTGATTGGCTGTATCCTTCAAATTAACAGGGAGAAAAAGAATTTGAAATAAGAAAAGTATGGTGAAGTATAGGTGAAGAAAATGGGTTCTCTCTCACTTCTCAGGGGGTTAACAGTTTTATTTATAGCAATGACAAATTAAATGGAGTATATGTTGTAACCCAGACATATCTCCCATGGTTTTCTCCATATCCAGAAATCTAGAAGTGTGGTCTCTTTCTGTAAAGACTATTGTAATGAAGAAAAAGCACACCTTGCTAATATTTTTCTATGATCTAGGCCAGTTTACCTTAATTCATCAGGATCTGTCTCACTTGTGCTGTCATCATGACTATGAGGTAGGATACCAGATGGAGAATTCACCTTTTCACAAGGATTCGTCCTAGAATCCTTGGAAATCCACTTCTCATTTTTAGGGTTTTTTACATTTTTCCTATACATAGCAATGTCATTGCAGAAAAAAAAAATCCACAGAGGGATACTTAAATTATTTTTTAATTGAAAACTTTTTTAGAAAACACTGTGGGGGTAAGGTATTTTCCTTTCTTTTAAAAGATGTACATTTTATTTCCAGATTAAATCTTCCTTAAGGAAGATGCTGATCATATCAAACTTTTAATGGTCACCCTCTATTGCAATGCATTAAATTGCATTGTCTGCCTGTGAAGCTACTTCATATTCAGATGTCTTAATCCAACAAAGGTTCTCACACTCCTTCTCAGAATACAAGGTCCTTTCCAGTCAGATCTGTATCTTCTCTAGTCTAGGAACAGGTTCTGCTTATTTCTTACCCAACCTTTTGCTCAGCTGTACCATTTCCTGCATATATTTTGGCTAAAAAACATCCGCTAAACCAGGTTGTTGTGATTAAACAATTTGTGTGCAAAATATTCAGGGAATTATCAAGGAAGGCTTGATATGTAGCAACAATGCCAGGAGAAAGTCTTAATATGATTGTAGGTGGAATTCTAAGAAGGAAAAGGGAGGTGATAGTTTTCTCATTCTATGCCCTGATCAGAACATGTTTGAAGAATGCATTCGTTCCTGGGAGATATATTTTAGGAAAAAACTTTTAGCACTCAGAATAATTCAAGAGGAGAGAAATCAGGATGGGGAAGGATAAAGTCAAATAAGAAGCAACTGATGACATTTACTGAGATGTTTCCCATAAAGAAGAAAAAATGAAGAATTGGAATGATATGAAGATATATTCAAATATATAATAGACTATTATGTTTAACTAATTCTCTAAAAAGTTGGACTAGGTACAGAAAAATACATTTGTAATCAATGCATGAAAAATAGAAAAGGCAAAACCACCAACTTCTAAACAATTGACTTATTTAAAAAGAAATGGACTTCCTTAGTAATTAACACATTATGGTGTGTGTGTGTGTGTGTGTGTGTACATGTGTGTGTGTGTGTTATGTGTCGTGTTTGAATGTGTGTATGTGTGTGTGTGTTATGTGTCGTGTTTGACTGTGTGTGTATGTGTGTGTGTGTGTTTGTATGGGGGGGAGAAAAAGAGATTTTTGCATGCTCACAAAAACAATAATCAATTAACAATCACAACTTAAGAAGATTGTTCTTTGCTTTTGCTTGAAGGGACCTCACATGCTCTGTTCAAGTAGCTTTTACTTAATTTCATCTTCCTACTCTGATAAGCTATCAAAGTAGGAATGTAGTAGGGAAAAACACATTTTGTAATTATTCTTGATATCAATTTATCCCAGCATCTAATTTTATTCACAGATTTAACAACATTTAAAAAGAATGTTCTCTTGCAACTTACTCTCTTTTGATTCCCCTTTCATCAAACTTTCCCAAAGAATAGTCATTTGGGTGCTTTAGCATTATTTCTCTCTCCAGTTTTTACCCAATGGCAAGAAAAGTTTTAAAACCAAAATATTCACAGTGAGCATTTTTTGTAGTAGCAAATAACTGGGAATAGAGTAGCTGCTCATTGACTGAGGAATAGCTAAACAAATTGTGGTTTGTTTATGTAATGGAAAATCATTGTTTATGGTTAGAAATAATAATTATAAAGGAAGATGGGAATATTTATATGGATGAATGCAAAATGAAACAAGGACAACCAGTATAACAATATAAATTGTAAGCACAATTATATAATCATTTAGGACAATAAAATAAATGCAACTTAATAGTGTGAAATGTTAATGTTCAAGCTTGGTCCAAATGAGAGGGTACCACTCCTATTTATGCAGCATGGAGGAGTATCATGCATGTGATACCGATGTGTAATTAGGGATATTTTACTAGAAGAATGAGAAGACAGATCTTGGGAAGTGAGGCTGATATAAAAGTTAAAGATGACAGTTTTTCTATCAATTGTCCATGACTTTACTGTGTCTCACAAATAAGTCTAATATGGTTGCTTCCCATTAATCAAAAGAATAGTAGATAACTTTCTGTCTGCATGCTATTGAGATCAATGTATAAGTATTGGCATTGAGGCAGGGAAAGATGCCCTTTTATTGTCTCTCAAATAGGTTATATAAGGTTATCTTCCTGAATTTATCTAATTTTTGGTCTTGAAATTAATTATTCTAGGGCAAGTATTTTAAGACTGTTAAATTATTTTAAGTTAATAAAAGTAAATCCAGGCTTGTTTTTTATTTAACATTCTCTACTTTTTAAATGTTAATCCAGAACACTTCCACATTATAACTCTCACTAGAGGTGATCTAGTAAGTATAGTCACAACACAAATTGTGAACCTTCTTTACCATATTCTTGTATCTCATCTATCACCTTTTGGTCCTAAGACTTTTTTTGGTGGGGCAGCAGGTATTAGTTATCTGCTTTCTGCTCTTCCTCACTCTGTCCAGAAGCCATATGAGCAGTAGGCCTTATAAAACAAGAGCTGCATAAACACTTCTCTCTACAATTCAGTCAATTCCCTCCCTTTTTTTTTTCTGCCACCCTGAAAGGACAGTAACCTTTCTCTCCTCAGGCCCACTTACATAGTAATGGGTTGGTAATGATCTTTTTAATGATTTGCATGTCTGCAATTAAAAGTGTAATTCTTCAGAATCTAGGTTGTCTGACTTTCCTCAGTGCTTGATCTATCAGGACGACTTAAATTGACTCCTTGAACAATTCTACTGATGGGAAACTTTTTTAATGACTAAGGGAACCCATCTAATTTTTGGAGCAGATGTAAACATTTTCTTATCTCATTAGCACTTACTTACACATTTGCAAACTTTTTGCAAACTACTTTGTTCCTTGCTACCCACATCTTATATGCTATTCTTTTGGATGTCATCAAAGCCTACCTACCTTCTTTCAATAGAAACTGATGTAACAATTCCAAAATAAAAGAACATACTTACAGCAATAGAACAGTATACATTCATGGGACCTTAATTCCTTTCCCGATAAAAAACAAGTGGATGCAGAGTGAATCTGAATCTATAGATTTTTAGAGCAAACTGAACAATATGAATGTTAATATTTGATAATAATACTCCAGTTAAATATTTTGACAAACTTACCCTGTTAAAACATCGTGTATAGGTGCTAAATTTTCCTTGGAGGAAATGCTCATTATTGGAATTTCTTCCCCAGGAATTTTATTTCCTCATCTTTATCATGCTGATTAATCTCCATAGAAAATAATTGTTTGCCAGCTCTTCTCTTTTCAGTCAAATTCTTACCATGTTTTCTCTTCAATGTTTCATTATATTGGTGCTTTGGTTTTTTTTCTTTCACCTAAAAGGAAAGCTTAGTATCATTGTCATTTCATTCCTGTGTTTTTCTCTGTGTAAGTGTGTGTGTGTGTGAGTATGTGTGAGTATATGTGTGTATGTATTATACATATATATGTACACTTTCATACATTATATATTTATATGCTTATTTATGTGATTTAACTAGTACAAGGAGATACCTGAAGAAAAAATTCCCTCCACGAATGCTACCAATGTCTAGAACACTGAGATGTTAAATGACTTGCCTATATATATATATATATATATATATATTTATATATATGTGTGTGTGTATATATATATATATATAAACATATATATATATATATATATATATATCAGAGGTGTGACTACTTTCATGTATGCCATGCTGCCTTTAATTTTTCTACTTTTAACCAGCTACACCCAGTGAAAGAACTCTGGGAGATGACTATGAACCACTACATAGAATTCCCAATCCCTTTATTTTTGTCCGCCTGCATTTCTGATTTCCTTCACAGGCTAATTGTAAATTATTTCAAAGATTCTTTTTTGTACAGCAAAATAACTGTTTGGACATGTATACTTATATTGTATTTAATTTATACTTTAACATATTTAACATGTATTGGTCAACACGGCATCTGGGGTGGGGGGAAGGAAAGGAAAAATTGGAACAAAAGGTTTGGCAATTGTCAATGCTGTAAAATTACCCATGCATATAACTTGTAAATAAAAAGATATATATATATATATATATATATATATATATAATAAAGTAGAGCTGTTGCTATATTAAAAATAATTTTTCTACTTTTATTTTGAAATACACATTATCCTCAATATATATGATCTCCATTTTTAAAAATTTTGGACATAAAAATGGTCACAGTTTTCTATAAAATGTTTGAAAATATAAAAATTGATTCAAGTTTCAAAATGATAGCACAATCGCTATCCCATTTAGTTTTCTCAATCTATTTTCTTATTCTCTCATTTCTCTCCTTTAACAAGCAGATGGGGATAAAGAGATAAAATTTCTGATTGTTAGCCTTTTCCTCCATGTCCCCACAATGAACAAACAGGCTAAGCTTATTTCCCACCATATGATGGGTGCTTCCCATTCCATTTCTCATTTCTTATTCCTTACTGTCAAGTTTCAAAAGTAAAACAAATAACAAAAGCAAAAAAACAAAAACACAAACAAAAACAAAACTTGAAGATTGTCACTGAAATAAGGAGAGGTGACCCAAGCACAAACAACCTGAGCAGGGAGTGCAGGCAGTGCACAGACAAGGGGTGGTGGGAGCTCCTTCCTGCAGAGAATCTATGGGGAGGAATCTACAACAGTGTTGGCTACTCTGCCTTGATTGCAATCCAGTAGATCAGCAGATAAGTTATAAAACATCCAACACAAACACAAAAGGTAAATAGTGAACCCCCAAACCCCAAAATTCCATGAGACCTGGCCATGCCCACCCAGCACCAGAAGTCAGTCAGGGAAGCCAATGCCGCTCGTATAGGAAGCTTGTAGCAGTCATAAAAACCATTTGGTACTGGTTAAGAAATAGACTAGTTGATCAGTGGAAAAAGTTGGGTTCACAGGACAAAATAATCAGACTATAGTAACCTGGTGTTTGACAAACCCAAAGATTCCAGCTTTTGGGATAGGAATGAACTATTTGATAAAAATTGCTGGGAAAATTGGAACTAGTATAGCAGAAACTAGGCATTGATCCACATCTAACACTGTATACTAAGATAAAGAAAAATGGGTTCATGATCTAGACATAATAAATGATACTATAAACAAAGTAGAAGAACATAGCATAGTTTACTCTCAGACTTGTGGAGGAGGAAGGAATTTGTGACCAAATAAGAACTATTGATCATTATTGATCACAAAATAGATAAATTTTTTGATTTTATTAAGTTAAAGTTTTTGTACAAACAAAATTAATGCAGATAAGATTAGAAGGGAAGCAACAAACTGGGAAAACGTTTTTATATCCAAAGGTTCTGATAAAGGCCTAACGGCCTCATTTCTAAAATATTAGAGAAATGACTCAAATTTATATTCGTTCAAGCCATTTTCCAATTGATAAATGATCAAAGGATATGAACAAACAATTTTCAGATTAAATTGAAACTATTTGTAGTCACATGAAAAGGTGCTCCAAATCAGTATTGATCAGAGAAATACAAATTAAGACAACTCTGGGATACCGCTACACATCTGTCAGATTGGCTAAGATGACAGGAAACAATAATGACTAATGTGGGAGGGGATGTGGGAAAACTGGGATACTGATACATTGTTGATGGAGCTGTGAACAGATCCAACCATTTTTGAGAGCAATTTGGAACTATGCTCAAAAAGTTTTCAAACTGTGCATACCCTTTGATCCAGCAGTGTTACTACTGGGATTATATTCCAAAAGAAATCTTAAAGGAGGGAAAGGGACCCACATGTGCAAAAATATTTGTGACACCCCTTTTTATAGTGGAAAGAAAGTGGAAACTGAGTTGATGCCCAACAATTGGAGAATGACTGAATAAATTATGGTATGTGAATGTTATGGAATATTATTTTTATGTAAGAAATGACCAGGAAGATGATTTCAGAGAGGTTGGAGAGACCTACATGAATTGATGCAAAGTGAAATGAGCAGAACCAGGAGATTATACATGGCAACAACAAGACTATATGATGTTCAATTCTAATGGACATGGCTCTCTTCAAAATTGAGATGATTCAGACAAGTTCCACTTGTTCAGTGATGAAGAGAGCCATCTCCACCCAGAGAGAGAGCCATGAGAACTGAGTGTGGAACACAACATAGCATTATCACTCTCTCTGGTTTTTTTTGCTTCCATTTTGTTCTCTCAGTTTTCCTTTTTCTTCCTTCTTGATCTGATTTTTCTTGTGTAAAAAGACAAATGTATAAATATGTATACATATATTGGATTTAACATGTATTTTGACATGTTTAACATGTATTAGACTACCTGCCAGCTAGGGGGAGAAAGTGGGGGAAGAAGGGGAAATTTGGGGACAAAAGGTTTTGCAAAGGTCAATGTTGAAATAATTACCATGCCTATGTTTTGTAAATAAAAAGCTTTAATAAAAAAAAAAAAGAAATGTTTCCTGACCACACATTAAAAAGTTACCTTAGCCAGTAATCATGAAACTCCCCCAAATCTTTTCAATTTCTTCATTTATTCATACTATCTATATTTTTCCAGGTCCTTAGCCTTAAAAAAATGTATTTATCTCCTTTGCTCTCTGCAACCCTCACTATATACACACTATATACTGCTGAAGCTTTCCCTAAAATAAATGTTATTGTTTAACATTTCCTACTTCCATAACCACTCCACATTATTTTATTTATTACCTTACATTCTATTGAAACAACTTTTGCCTGTAATGTATATCTGTTCCAAGTAATCTTCTAAACTGATTTCAAAATGCTTTCTTAAAATGTTGCATAAGAAATGATAGTAATTCCTAACAATATCTCTTTTATAGAAAATAATTTATTATTCCTATTACATGTCCTCTGTTATAGCTAAACATCAAGGTTTACATTACTTGCAAGCACCCCTACTTTCTTCTGCCTATTCTCTGTCCTGGAGGGTTTTCCTCTTCCCTTTCTGCCAATAAAATTTTCATCCTATCATTGAGGCCCTAATTCTTTCATGAAGTCTTTCCTGATTAAGCACAACTAATTTCATCATTTCCCTTTGTGTTGACCTCAGCAGTAGTACACACTTTGAATAGAAAAAAATAGCTGTGCAAAATATGCACTCACTAGAGCAAAGCTTTTTCATAGAATGACCTACAAGTATTTGTTATTGTGCCATGAGTTTAACATGATGAGACTTCCAAAAGGGCAAAAGTAGGGTACCATCCTTACTGAGACAAGAAAGGCCTTGGTAAAATCTTAGTAAAATCACATCTGTATTATTAGGCTTAGATAGGACAATGGAAAATATACAGTTGAGAGAAACTCAAAATGACTTTAGAAGTCATCCATGATTCATAGCTATGAAAAGTTGTGAAGGTGCAATCTAATGATAAATATTTCATTATTTATTATTCATTGCTTTTAAGTTATGCTAAACATTAAGCAATATAGACACCTGGTTAAAAAAATACATTTAGTCCTTTACTCTGTGTGTGGAGGTATGTATGTGTGTGCATGCATATGTGCCAAAGTCTCTTTGGCAATTTTGTAAATTTATTGTAAAAACAATAAAAATTATTGTGTGTATAAAATAAAAAATGCATGTGTAAATAGGAAATGACTTAAAAATTAGAAAATCACTCACCATTCCAAATGGGACTACTGCAATTTTATAATATATAACCTCAACTGGACCATCACTGCTCCAAGAAAATCCTACAATGCCTCCCCCTTATTGACTATCCCTCTTTCCACAGCAATTCTTCCATACCTTTTCATCGTCTCTCAAAACTTTTATGGTTTCCCTTGCCCCATATTTCCTGAGAAGAACTGAGAAACATGCTTCATATTTTACTTAAAAAAACTGAGGCCATCTGGCATGATCTCCCTCATCTCTCCTCTTTCACATCTCTTATCACTCAGATGCCTTCTGCCAATATCTCCTTCATCCCTACCTTGCATGATGAAGTGGGTTTACTCCTTTCCAAGGCTGAGCTTTCTACTTGGTTCAGGTGATTCTGTGCCATCTTGTCTCTTCCAATAGATTTGCTCTCTCTCATACCAACTCATTTATTTTTAATTTCTGCAATCTAGTAGATCATTCCAGCTCTCTTACAAATGTGCCCATGTTGTCTACATGCTGAAAACCCTCCCTAGATACTTTGATCCCTGCTATCATCCCTGCTGTTTTTTTTTAGTGCCCTAAGTCACTGCCTCCACATTATATTGCTTTTTTTTTTTTTTTTTACTGCAAGCAGCCAGAAGTGTAATCATGTAACAGACAGAATCAAAGTGGACTTTTCAAGAACTTCTTAAGGCAAGGGACTAAGAAATTGGAACCCAATATTTACAAAAGAAATAAATATGGATCACAAACCCAAAAATACCTACCAAAAATAAAAGGAAGGAGATAGACATTTTAAAAATAATGGTTAGAACACTGAGGCTGCAATCACAAAGATCTTAGTTCAATTTCTGTCTCAGACACTTATTTGCAATGTGATCCTACACCTATTCCTTCAGTCTCCTCTGTAAAACGGATAATGATAATAGCATTTATTTATATATTATTTATTTAGAGGGCTGGTGTATGAATCAAATGTAATGGGCTTAGTATAGAATCTACCATGGGAGAAGTGCTATATAAATGAGTTTCCAGTCATTTTCTAATATGTTATTTCCATGACAATTGAGAATTGACTCTACTTGATATGTCTCTAAATCTAGCAAAATACCTTAAAATGAAGAAATGAGTGAATAAAAAATATTATCATGAAAAATGTTCGAATTTCCCAACATTCAGAGAAACAAAAATAAACACAAGTTTATTATTATCACCTAGAACATAAAAAATTACAAAGAGGGAAGGATTCTAGAAAGATAGAAAAGTAAGTCAGTAAATTTCAAGCTCGCTATATTTTCCCGACGAAAAGAACAAATTTGTGTTTCAGGGTGAACACAGACTGGTGAAAGATCAAGATGACTTGGCCAAGAACAGGAGGAGTTCAGATAACCCAAGAAGATCTGTAAAGACCCAAGGCTGAGGGACAACCTATCTGAAGTGCAAGCACCCCAGGCTATTCCACAGAAACATTAAGTGGGATCCCTCAGCTAGCTCGAGCTTGGCTGGAGCCTCAGCAGGAACCATAGAGACTTTCACCATACTTTTTTGTCAAATTGAGGTTTGAGTCCAAGAAGACAAAAGTGATTCTCAGCTGACTAGGAATCCCCACTGTGCTGCTGAGACAAGACCCTGGGTGAGAAGGGATCAGCACCTGACGAGTACAGAAGCAATAGGGCAGAGATGCTGTTAGCTGTGGGCACTTGAAGGCAGGTGGAGCTCTTGGTTTGGGGTTCCTAATCAGATTAGAGAATGAGACTATCCTCAGAGCCTATAGAGGTGGTTACACTAATATCGCATTCAAAAAAAAAAAATTAAACCAGCAAAGAATTAAGAACCCCACCACTGAAAGATATTATTAGAATAGGGAAGATCAGGATTCATCTTTAGAGGATGACACTTTAGTAATAGAAAGCTTCTTCCACAATGAATAATATAAGATGATTTCCTACCCAGAGAGAATGTATAGAAGAAATAAAAAAAAAATTCAAAAATCAAATGAGACACATTGAGGGAAAACTAGATAAAATAAAATAAAAGCAATCCAAGAAAATCAAGATGATATGAAAAAAAGTTAATGAACTAGGAGTACAGAGTCTCAAATATGAAAATAATTGAAAATTAGGATTGGGCAAAGCCTGTTAAAATATTCAAATATTCTGGAGCTACAATTAGAAGTGTACAAGACTTATCAGCATCTACAATAACAGACAGCAGACACTGGAATCAATCTACCTACAATCAAAAAAACTAGGCCTGTGGCCAAAAATGTATGCAGCAAAATTACCTATAATTTTGAATGAGAAAAAATGGATACTAAATGAACTTGAAAATTTTCAGGACATCAACCAAGCCTGAACTTACCAGAAAATTTAACATATAAGAACCAATATCAAAAATCACTTTTAAGGAACTCATGTAGAGCTCATGATGTTTAAACATCAATAAATTGTTTATTCTTTTTACATGGGAAATGTATACTATATATTTAAGATTCATATCAACAAAAAGAAAGTTAAGGTAAAATAGTAATAATGTTATACAAATGAAGTGTAGAAGAAGATTAGAACTGGCCTTAGAGAGAGGGGAAGAAAACTCAATTCTGAAAACCTACTCACATCAGGAATTGGTTCAATAGTCAACACTACATATACCATGAAGAGTATAGGACCCTCCAAAATCTATAAAGAAATAAGGGCAGAGGTAATGAGCAGACAGTGATACAAAGCATGAGGAATAAAGGCAAGGGAAGGATCCTTGGGTGGGGGGAGGTTAAATAATAGCAAGAAAAGTTATGGAGCAGAATTTAATTAAAGAGTAAGCAGGGGTAAGAAAGGCATGCTTATGTGGAGGGTACTTGTATATAATATATACATACATATATCTACATAAATATTTCTTTTTTTACTTTTAACTTGTTTGAGGGTGGGAGGGGGGATCAAAGGGGGAAAAAGAGTAAATAAATAATTTATACAGCAGACAAGCAAAGAACAATTTATAAAGAAGAAAAAATGGACATTCATGAATATAATTCTATATATATGTATATGTATACTTTATTGAGCTTGCAATTTGTTATATATTTTGAATCCTTCCTGAAATTTTGCAGGACACATGACAAGGTTATCATTTGCTTTGTTTTATTTTGTTTTGTATTCCTTTTCTGTTTTTCTCTTTTTTACTGTTTTTTCAAATAAAATAAATTTTAAAAATAAATAAAATGTCATAGAAAAAAAAAAACTTACAAATAGTGGGAAATTCTAATATACCATAGGAAGACTGCACATTGATCCAGGTGTTTTAGAAAACAACATATAACAATCATAAAACTGATTCTATGTTTGATTCTATTGCTAAGAATTCATCCTAAAAAGAGCAAAAGGAAGGAAAAATAGGAACTATATGTACAGAAATATTCATAGGTGCTCTATTTGTAAAAATATATGGGAAGCAATATGTACAGCCAGCATTTAGAGACAAATATTATTATGTATATATCACAAATTTGGAGCTAGAAGGGACCTTAAATATCATCTAGGAAACAAAGATTTTAAAATTCCATTTGTTTTAAAGTGGCTGTCATGGCATATGAAGCCTGGTCCTCCATTCCAAATACTCAGAAGAGCACAGAAAAATAGAAAAGTACAAGAAAATATGGAGACTGATATAGAAATATTAGCAGAATGTAAATTGCATAAAAGTTTATTTCAGCTAGTTTTTCAGGAAGAAATAAAAACATAAAAACACACAACAAAACTAAGCCAGAGGTGGAGAAACTTAAAAGAAAGCTTGAAACACTACAAAGGCATATTTGTTTTTAAATTATTTGTGTCCATTTAACTCCATTTGGATCTTTGATGTTAAATATTAAATGTATACAATATTTTAACAAAGCAAAGCACCCTCCAAACTGAAATATAAGAGTAGAAAAAAATTCGATATAGAATCTTACCTCCGTATCAAAATCCAATTCATTATTTGTTCTTGGCAAGTGATTGGCAGGTCCTGGGGTGTCAGAGAGGCTTTGAAAAAGAAACCAAAAATTAATACTTTAATTTCCAGAAGTTAATCATGAACAAGAAGGGTTTTTAGTTGTTGCAAGGTGCTTTAACACTAAATGATACACTACGAAAGATGATTTAATAGAGCAGGATATATCAATAATTCGTATTCCAAGATTTATTTTGGCAGAGAAGAAAATATTTAAGTAAAAACTACCAATAGGTCTATCCTCCAGGATAATCTCATTTTAAATTTTTACTTGCTTCTAAATTTTACAAATGAATGCAATGGGGCATTATAAATCGCAGAGTGATCAAAACCTTGGAAATCTATTTGTAACAGTATGTCACTGTTCTCTGTACCTTCCCTTCTAAGTTCTGACAATCACTTTCACTGTAAGAGTCTTATTTTTTCTTAAAGTTACCCTCCACAGGTTTCAGCTCTAGATATGAGTTGTATTTGTTGTTCATTTATTTCAATAGTGTTTGACTTTTGTGATCCCGTTTGACATATTCTTGACAAAGGTATCAAAGTGGTTTGCCATTTCTTTCCTCAACTCTTTCACAGATGAGGAAACTCAGACAAACAGGATTAAGTGGGACTTGACTGGAGTCACAAACTATTAAGTATCTGATCTAGATTAGAACTCAGATGAGTCTTCTTGATTCCAAGCCCAAGACATCACCCAATGATTTGTCTACATGCCCTTTAAGTAGGAGAATAAGCCATACATTCCAGTCTCAGAAAAGTCTTTATTAAAAGGATAAGCATTTATCTGCCTTCCTGCAATCAGTTTTTACAATTGCCGTGGTAATCTGCTTTCAGGGAATTTCAATGCCAGATTTCTCAATTTACCTGGTGTGGAGGGGCAGTGTAGTTGTGTCCAGGATTCAAGTAGTGTGGGGTATGTGACTTGTGATTGTGCAGGGAACTTCCAGAGAGGAAATAATGTAGGTTGGCAAATGTTGTGTATCAGAGTTGCTGGGTGACACTTACTGAGTGTGACAGAGGGAAAACTTGAATCCAGTTTATCTTTATTCCTACTCCCACTCCCACTCCCAGTCCACTGACCCCAAGACAGTTCTCTTTTCAATTTCCTAGAATGTGTTAATTCAAAGATAGCTTTTCGTTCTTTTTGTTAGCTCTAGTTTTGATAGACATGGCCAATTTCCATTACCTTCTCCTTAAACTTGCCAATTGACTTTCCATTTTTGGTCTTTTTTTTTTAAACATACTTTTTCTCCTTGTCTTTTTAGTTTCTTTTTAGATTCCCACTCTTCCTCTTCTCTTCCTTATACCCTTCACCTTGTTTTCTTTGTTCTGTCCTCCATCTCTTCAAATTCTCTTTGGGCTCATTTTCTTTTTTTACTATAGCTGGAGTCTACTTCAATTCAAGTCACTTCATTTTCTCAAGGCCTCCTGAATTTGTTAACTTTAATCTCATTTTTTCCAAATTCTTAAGGATTCAAAATAATATTCACATTTGTTTTCCCTTAAATTCAAATCTAAAAGAGCTCATTCTGTCCCATTAGTAAGAATAATGCAAATGCTGCAATGTCCATGACCGAAACCCTACAAAGGGATTTCTAATCTCTCTGACTGTCCTTGTTGACTATTAATGACCTCAAATAGTCTCCTGCAACTTCCAACTGAAAGATAAGATAGAACAACTCACCTCTCAGATAACCATTCCTGCCATAAACTCCTTAAGTGCCTCTAGATGTCACTTACTCCGAGATCAATTAATTCCGACGACCAGTCTAACCTCTGAGTTTAAAAAGCTGCAATGCACTGCAACTCCCTAACCAGTAGGTTTTCCTTAAATCTGATTAAATCGGCGTGATAAGACCAGTGATTTTCACTTCAGAATGGCTCTCCTTGAACTGGGAGATTTATTTATCTGTACTTTCATCTTAGGGACAAAATGTCGAAGAACTGGTTCTAATGTTGAGCCTTGATATCACGGGATTCGTTCCACTAACCTCTGCACAATGCACTTCCACTTTGCCTATTCGTAGAGTCTCTTTATCTTCTTTTGAAAATTAATCATTTCAGAACTGCATTTATCTTGACACTAGAAAAGTAGAAATCCATCAGCCCTAGACTTTTACCTTTTCTGAAGTCGCTACTCAATCCACTGATTGGAAAAGAGCAAAATCCAGAACACTTCCAAACATCGATGTCGGAAAGTAAAGTTCACTAGAATGAGATATTTTGTAACCTTACTATTGGTAATGACCTTAAAAGTCTTTCAATCTATGCCATATAAGGACTCAACAAATGTATTCTATAAAAAGATATGCTACTTCCAAGAACAATGTCAGTGAGCTAATCATCTAATAAATCATAGATTCCTCACAAAGTCTCAAATAGAAAGACCATAAAAGTTTCCAAAAAGAGTTAAAGATAAATGGGAAAGGAAAAGAGAAGCCTTACAAAGAGAGCAACAACTTCCTGAAAATACGAATTGAAAAGTTAAAAAATTCCCAGGAAGTGCAAATTGAGTGAATTGGAAAAAATAAAAAATCACAGGAAAGTAAGAATTGTGAATTGAAAAATAAAGAATTCACTAGAAAGTAGGAATCCGAGAATTGGAAAAGACAAAGAACAACTTCTAAGAAAGCTAGGATCGTGAATTGAAAAAGAAAATAATTCACTAAAAAAAAAAATTAGTGAAATGGAAAAATTCCACAGACCAAAACAATACATTCAAAAAACTCAATTGACATATACAGAAAGAAGTAAAAAGCTAATGAAGAAAATAATTTTACCAAAATTAGAACTTGAACAAATTGAAACTCAATGATGCATTGAGACAGCAAGAATCAGTCAACAAAACCAAAAAATGACAAACTGGAAAAACCATGAATTATCTACTTTGACTAAAATGACAAGACTTGGAAAATAGATCTAGAGAGATAATCTGAGGATTATTGACTTCCGAAAACTATGATGAAAAAAAAGAGCTCTAGATACTATTTTACAAGAAATCATCAAAGAGAACTGCCCAGAATGTAATCAGAATCAGAAGGTAAAATAGGCATTGAAAGAATTCATCGAACATCTTCTGAAAGAAACCCTAAAATTAAAAACACAAGGACATATTGATGGCAAAATTTCAGAACTATCAGATAAAAGGAAAAAATTTTACAAGCAGCCAAAAAAAAACCATTTAAAATACCGAGGTGCCAAACAATAAGAGAAAGTCACCCAGGATCTGGCTGCCTCAAACTATTAAAAGGAAAGAAGGCCTGAATATGATATCTCAAAGGCAACAAGAAACTTGGGATGCAGCCAAGAATAAACACCCAGCTAAGTGGAGCATTTATCTCCAGGGAAGAAGATGGACATTTAATGAAACAAATGAATTCCATTTGTTTTTGAAGAAAACCAGAATTAAACAAACAAATTTGATCTCCAAGAATAGAACTCAAGAGATGCAGAAAAAGGTAAAAATAACTCTGAGAATTGTATTTCTGTTGTGGATATACAAAAAAAAATACATGTAAAATTTGATAAGTACTGATATAACATAAAAAAGGGAAGTAGATATGGAAAAGGATGATGGCAGAATAAGGCTGCGGAAGGAGGGATAAAAAGAGGGAAACTCACATCCCACAAAGAGGCAAGGAAACTATCATATCTGAGGGAATTCTAGAGAGGGGAGGAACATTGTAAGTGAATCAATTACTCATCATCAGAGTTGAGCTCAAATAGGAAAATCAAATGAACATTTGTTTTAGAGAAAATTCTCTAACAACGCCTCATTAAAAAACGGGGGAGAGGAAAATGGAAAGAGAAAAAGAGTAATTAATGGGAATGATAGGGGAAAGACTCAAAGGGGAAGAGGGAGGGATTATAAAGAGGATAAGTATCGTGATACAAGAGGGGTAATAAGTTTAAAAAGGGGAAAGAGGGTTGGGGAGGCAAGAATAAGTAAAGCACAATCTGAGGGTTATTAGGGATGGCAGGAAATACAGATTTAGTAATTCAACTCAGTAAATGTGAATGGGATGAACTCCCCATAAAGAGGGAGTGCAGATAGCAGACTGGATCAGAAAGTTCAGAACCTGCTACAATATGTTGTTTACAAGAAACACATTTAAAGCATGGAGGATACATATGAAGAAAGCGTAAAAAGGCTGGAAGAAAATCTATTATGCTTCAGGATGAAGTCAAAAAGAGTGTAGCCATCCTATATCTAACAGATCAAGCAAATAGTAAAAATTGATCTAATTAAAAGAGATATAGGAAGGAAACCACATCCTGCTAAAGAGGTAGTATAAAACGATAGCAATACAAGTAAATTAAACATAATATAGCAACCAAGTGGTATGGCACTAGCTTCCTAAAGGAGAAGTTAAGAGAGTTGCAAGAAGAAATAGACAAGCAAATAACTTGTAATAGTCAGGAGACTCCTCAAACCTTGCACCTCAGAATTAGACAAATCAAACCACAAACAAATAACGAAAGAAATTAAAGAAGTAAACAGAATATTCAGAAAAATTAGGTATAGTTGGATCTTTGAGAAATTGAATGGAGATAAAGGAATATACTTTCTTCTAGCAGTTCATGGAACCAATATGATCAAAAACTTGACCATAATTAGGACATAAAGACCTCAGAATTAAATGCAAGAAAGCAGAAATAGTAAATGCTTTCTTCAGATCATGATGCAATAAAAACTACATTAACAAAAAATTAGGGGAAAAGACCAAAAGTAATTGAAACTAAACAATCCATCTTAAAGAATGATTGAAGGTGAAGAGCAAATTATAGATACAATTAATACATTTCACTCAAGATAATGACAATGATGAGACAATCATACTCAAAATTTGTGGATGCAGCCAAAAAAGCTGGTAAATAAGAGGGAATTTATATCCTTAGAGGCTTACTTGAATAAAACTAGAGAATCAGAAAAGAATTAGATAAAATTAGCTTGCAACTACAATAATAAACTAAAAAAAGACACAAATTAAAACCCCAATACAAATACTAAATTGAAATTTAAAAATTAAAAGGAGAAATTAAAAACTATTTGAAAGTAAAAAATCTATTAGAACTAATTAATAAACTAAGAGTTGGTTCTAATGAAAAGCCAAATAAAATAGATAAGCCTTATGGTAAATCTGATTAGAAAAAGGAGGGAGGAAAAATGAAATTAGATAGTCTTCAAACAAAAATTGAAAAAGGAGAACTTTCCACAACAAGGAAGAGGAAATTAGAGAAATAATAAGGAATTATTTATGCCAACTTTATGCCAATAAATTTGATAACCTAAGATGAAATGGATGACTACCTCCAAAAATATAGACTTCCTCAGAACTAACAGAGGAGAAAGTAAATTTTAAGAACTAGTCCCATTTCAGAAAAAGAAATAGAACAGGCAATTAAACAACTCCCTAAGAAAAAATCCTCAGGACCAGATGAGATTTAGCATGATGAAAATTTTACCAAACATATTAAAGAACAATATGGTCCCAATGCTTAATATAAATTATTTGATAAAATAGGAATGAAGGAGTCCTACTCAAATTCCAATCTCTATTTGACACAGACATGGTACTGATACCTAAAACCAGGTAGGCTGAAAACAGAGAAAGAAAATCTATAGACCAAATCTCCTAATGAGATATTGATGCAAAATCTTGAACAAAGAATATTAGCAAAAGACTACAGAATAATCAATCTCCAAGATAATACACTATAGATCAAGTAGGATTTATACCAAGAATGCAGGGCTGGTTCAATACATTAGGAAAACTATCAATACTAATGGCCATGTCAATAACCAAATTAACAAAAACCATATGAATCATCTCAAGTAGATGCAGAAAAGCATTTGATAAAATCCAACATCTCATTCCATATTAAAACATCTACATGAAGTATAGGAATAAATGGACTTTCCTCAAAATAATCAGCAGCATCTATTTAAAACACATCAGCTAAAGCAATCATATGTAATGACGACAAACCTGCAAAACCATTCCCAAAAGATCTGAGAAAACAAGGTTGCCCTACTCATAAACACGTTACTATTTAAGTATTGTATTAGAAACGCTAGCTATAGCAATAAGAGCTGAGAAAGAGATTAAGGAATAAGAATAGGCAATGCAGGAAGCTCAAATGTATCACTCTTTGCCGATGACATGATGGTATACTTAGAAGAACCCAGAGATACTCATAAAAAGATTATTAGAAAATAATCCACAACTTTAGCAAAGTTTGTTGCATAAAATACAAACCCACATAAGTCATCAGCATTCATTGATATTAATACACTACACTAAAATCCAAGCAGTCAGAGTTAGCAAAGAGAAATTCATTTAAAGTAACTACTGATAATATAAAATATTCTAGGAATCTAGATCTGCCAAGGGAAAATCTTAGAACTTCTATGAGCAATAATTACAGACCATCTTCTCAGATAAATTACAGTCTTGAATTCTCAATCCAAATTGAAAAATATCTAAATGCATCTGTGGATTAGAGCTGAAGCTAAATATAATGGAAAGATTTGACAATATTACTGACAAAGCTAATCTATTTAATTTAGCTGATACCAATTCTGACTCCCAATAACCTATTCTTAATGACCAGACAAATAACAACAGTCAATTAGATGAGATATTTATAAAATAGGTGCAAGAATTTCAAGGATATTAATGAAAGAAAATCAAATTGATGGCGGCTTAGCTGTACCAGATCTAAAATTATATTATAGAGCAAGAAGTATACCAAAACTATTTGAGTAATTGGCTAACTGGAACAGATTAGTTGATCATGTGGAATAGATTAGGTTGACTAGATAAAACAGTCTTACACAAATATAGCATACCTAGTCTTTGATCAAGTACCTAAAGATCCCAAAAGCTTTTGGGATCAAGAACATCTAGTTTGATAAATACTTGCTGGGAATAAACTGGAATATCCTAATATGAGAAGAAGATAATGGCTATTGATCCATGACTTAACGTCTAGTACAAAAAAAAAAAAAGAATAATGCAAATGCTGCAATGTCTCCATCAACCATAATCCCCTACAAAGGGAGATCAATTTCCCAGGACTGTCTTGTTAGTATATCTGAGACTGACTCAATCATCTCATTAGGCATCCTGCAACTTCTCACATAAACACAATGTATTAAGAGTTTACTCTTACCTAGACCATTCCCTGTCCTCTCCTTAAGTCCCTCTTAATTGTCACTTTACTCCCTAGATCAAGTCCTTAATTCCCACCCCGTCTTCCCTCTGAGTTTAAAAAGCCATGTCACTTGAAACATCTTGCTTAATCATACATGATTTGTCCCCAAATCTGTTTCAAATCGGGGCTGTGATAAGATCTCAGGTGAATTTATCACATTAGGAATGGCTCTCCCTCTTGATAACTGGGTGATTTATTTATCTGATACTTCTTCATTCTTGGGGACAAAAGTAGGAAGAACTGTTCTAAATGTTGAGCTTCTTGATATCACGGGATTCTTCCCACTAACCTTCTGACACAATCACTTCCCACTTTGCCTCTTGTAGGTTCTCTTTTTTCTTTTCTTTTTTAAAATTAATCATTTCCAGGAATGCTGCATTCTATTTGATCATCTAAAAAGTAGAAATCCTTTGATGCCCAGACTTTTTACCTTCTTCTGTAGTAAGACTAACTCATCACTGATTGCAACAAAGAGCACAGAATCTGTAGATCACTTCAAAACAACATCCTGTGCTGTGAGAAAAGGAGTTCACTAGAATTGAGATATTTTTGTATCTTTAGTCATTTTTGTTAATGACCTTCACAACTAATCCTTTGCCATATCTGTTTGCCTTTGTAGGAGCTCCAGAGAAATGTATTTCTTAAAAAGATTTACTGCTACTTCTCAAGATACAATGTCAGCTTGTGTATATCTCTCTAATTGGAAACAAGAATATTCCTGCCAAAGTTTCAAAGTAAAAAGTAGCTTTCTACCATAGTTGTCCACAAGAGTTCCAAGCAGAGACTACTCAGCAGACACTTCCCCTTCTCTTCCATTGCTTCTCTCCTTGCAGAGAAATCTCCAATACCATCTCTTGCCTTAATTTAGGATACTGGTCCCAGTGACTAACCCCCACCCCATGTTGATAACTTTATTTCTGAGCATTTAGATGAATCTCCACAAGTATAAGATGATACATATTTGCACTGTAGATGTACCTTAAAACGCTTGTTAGGAAATTCATCTCAAGTGACTGTTATGTGGTATGGCCATAACTAATAGTTATTGGATGAATGAAGAATAAACCAGTTCTATAACTATTAGTTATAACAATTACAGTAGGGCATTGTTGATAGGATGTAGAAAGGAGGTAAAAATATAATGGATTCAAGTTTGTCCTTTGTCAAATACAAATTTTATGAATCCAAACAAGTCACTTAATCTTTTAGCATTCACAGTAAACACTCAACACAAATAGCTGCCAATGCTATGGATAAATAAGTGTACACACACACACACACGCACACACACATACACAGTGTGCATAAATGTGTGTATGTGTCTTTGGATATGTATACATGTATGTTTATATTTGTGTATATTTGTATATTACATATTTTATATGCATAGAAACATATATACACACATAATGATGCACATATATATATATATATATATATATAATGTGTACATACACACATACCAATTAGTTGTTTAGTAAAGCTAATTTTTTGAAATACAAATATGGATTAATGTACTAGTGGAAACTGGTGAATTAAAGATATGACTTTTGGAGGCATGAGAGTCTGCTTTGCCCTAGATTGAAAAACTCATTGAAGTTTGGACCAAGAGGATAAATTAAAAGAAATGTAAACCTGTTACAAAGCTCACCTGTTTATATAATCTTCTGCATAACTTTCTTTTGCTATTGTAGAAAAAAATCAAAATACAATTAAAACTTACTATATAAATAGAATGTAAAAATCATAATTTGAAAACATTTCTATAATGTGTAATATGAAAAGCTTAATTTCAAAGCACTTTTACAATTTGTTGTCAGTGTGAAGCATATGCTTTAAATAGAATTGTGCTGTAGATGAATGTCTCTAAGTAGAATGAAATGGGTATAAAGAGGTGGTCTTAAAGTATTAAGATATCTCTCAGTGATTTGATTACATTCACTGCTTCACACTGACAAGAGCACAATATCTCTAGCAGATACCAAAAATAGAAGGAAAAAGCTGTCATAATATGATTAATCCAGACTTTTTTTTAATGGAAGTAGACTGCAAAAAGACCACATTGAAAAAGATGACCTTTTTCACCACAGTTCAGACTATTTGGAGATGTAGTACTGCCAAATGCAACATGACATGGCATGGCTTAATTTGTTCCATTCTATAAATAAGGGAAATCCATAGACGTCCTGTTTAATATGATTAACATATTTCTACCTCTTCTCCATGGACAAGAGGTCTAAAACAATGTAGACCTCTACAATCCCTAAAAGAAATGTGTTAATGAACAGCAAACCAATGTATTTTTTTTTTCTTTTCAAGCCTTCCTGGGAAGGGAAACTAAAAATAAAAACAAAACTTATGACGTACAATGAAGAACTATTATTTCTTCTGACTTTTGACTGCAAAATTTAATATAAATATTCAGTTAGGAAATGAAATAAGCACTTCCTTTTTGTTTTCTCTCATCCATCATATGAGTCTAAGAGAAAGAACTAAGACATGATTATTTGCCCATTTCACTGGGTATATTATTTTATTATTTAATTCATAAACCATTCTCCAAAATTTACTTTCTCCAAACCATCCACCATGATGCTGCCAGATAGCTTTTGAACTAGTTATGTTCAACTAGATATGAGATTTCATTTATATGGAAACAGTGATAAAAATTTCTTTCATTGATAGGTAATTTCTCTGCAAGTTATATTTTAAGTGATATTAGTAAATTGAGGCTAAGCAAACTGGGTAGAGTCAACCAGCTAGTTGTATCAGAAGTGGGTTTTAAACCAATGACTTCTAGCTGTAAATGATAACTTTTTATCTAGGTTTTCCAGCTGGTTAGGACCTGTAAGAGTACTCTTTGTGTCCACTCAGACTGAGAATTTAGAGTTCCCTCTACTCCCTGATGTATTTTATATATAAAACACATAAAATGTACTTGTATATAGAGCCAAATAGATATTAGGTTATCTAGTAAAGATTATGTGAGTAACCAACATGACTCTTATATTCTTTCTCCCCATTTAAACATAAATAAGCTAAAAATGTCATGCCATATTTTGCAGCATAATATGGTATTCTTAGATTCTATCCCACAGAGTGGAAGGTCTGAAACAAGTCAGCTAAATTCATACAGAATAAAGTAACTAATGCTTCTCCCTATTTAGATATATTACTATAGCAGTTTCTAAAAAAGATTAAAGGAGGCAGAGCCAATATGTCAGATACCTCTTTGAGTTCTTACTGGTTTCCCTTAGGTTAGTACCAGATCAAGCCTCTGAACTGGTTTGAAGGGATGGAACCCACAAAAATATAGTATATAACAGATATCCTATATAAGATATTTAGGAAGAACTATCAAAATGTTAGGGTGGCATGGAGGCGACCCAGCACAGGCACAGTACAGGGACCCAGGTCTGAGTGGCCTCTGCACACTAGGTAAATCTACTGGGAGTCTCTTAGCCAAAATACTGCAGTATTAACTACTCTGACCTGATTGAGAAACCAGTGAATCAGGAGGCTACTTGTGAGACCTTCAATGCAATTAAAGAAGGCAAATAGTGAGACCCTGAAACCCAACATAACAAGTGGGGTTTGGCCACATGTGCACAGTCCTGGAAGGAATCCAGGAGTGCTGGCCCCAGGGAAGTGTGAGGTTACTGTTAGCTATAGAAGAGCAGACCTCAACCTTTAAAAATTAAAAGCAAAAAGAATTCTGACCATAGATGGGATTTATGGAGATAGGGAAGAACAGATCTCAAACCCTGAAGACACTAGAGGCAAAACGCCTCCAGGTGAAACCTCAAAAGATGATAAAAGTTAGTCTCCAATTCAAAAGATTCTATTGGAAGAATCAAAAAGGATCTTAAAAGAGAGTTATTAGGGAAAATGGAGATAGGAAATGAGAGCTTTAGAAAAGGAAAAACAGAATTTGTCTGAAGAAAACTACTACTTAAAAAAGTTTTATTGAAATGGTAAATAAAAACAACTCTTTGAAAAAGAGAATTTGTGAAATGGGGGAAAAACAAACAAAACAACTCAATTGTAATTTCAATTGGCCAAATACAAAAGGAGATAAGAAAGCTAACTTAAGAAAACACTAAAAATTAGAATTGAATAAATGGAAATGAATGATTCTATGAGATATCAAGAATTAATCATAGCAAAGCAAAAAACTGGAAAAAATATAAGAAAAATAGAAGAATACTTCATTGGAAAAACAGCTCACATGAAAAATAGATCCAGGAGAAAATCTAAAAATTATTGGGCTACCTGGAAACCATGATGATAGAAAGAGTTTAGACAACAATTTTTCAAGAAATCATCAAGGGGAAGCCAAGAACATAAAAAAACTACTTCGGTTTCAGGGAAGATCAAAACAACAACTCAGACAAGGACCAAATATCCACAGAGGAAATTTCAAAGAGTGATATGAAATGGCCTCAAGCCCAAAGAAACTGAAGAAAACAACTCCTTAAAAATACAATTGGCCAAATGAAAAAAAAAAATCCCCAGAAGAAAACATTTTCAAAAGTAAAATTACTCAAATAAAAAAATGCTATGTGAAGAAAATCACAAATTAAAAACTAGAATGGGTAAAATAGAAGATAATGACTGATTGATACAGCAAGAATCAATGAAACAAACTACAAAGAATGAAAAAATGGAAGAAAATGTGACATATCTCATTGGAAAAAAATGACCAACCTAGAAATATATGTGGAAGAGACAATTTAAAAGTAATGGCCAACCTGAAGGCCATCTTTCATGAAAGGCAATGGATCTTCAGTAAAGTAAAAGTCTTTCGATCATTCTATTAAAAAAAACCAGAACTGAACAGAAAATTTAATCTACAAACACAGGCCTCAAGAGAGGCATAGAAAACTAAACAGGAGAAAAATGTCTAATATTTAAAGGCTAAATTGTTTACATGCCTAGAGGGGAAAAAAGATACCTGTAACTCTTGAGATCTCTTATCTGTCATTGGGGCAGAGGAGAGGCATCATATGAAAGAAGGCTATGGTTTTGAATGAACTTTGATGATATCAAAGAAAAAAACAGTAATGGCTGGAAAAAAATGTACTGGGAAAAAAAGAGGAACAAGGAAGTATAATGGGAAAATTAAAAATTCAATCACATTAAGAAGTGCAAAAGACCTATTAAAATCCAGGGAAAAAAGAGGGGGAATGCACGTTATGTGAATATCAGTCTCATCAGTTTTGGCTCAGAAGGGGGAATAATTTAAATCATTCAATTGGATTAAAAAAATTTAATAACCTTATAAAGAAATAGGAGGAGAAAAAGGACAAAAAAGGAGAGGGAAATTAGAAGGAAGGGCAAAAAAAAAAAAAAAAAAACAAGAAAAAACTAAAAGAAGAGGTGAAGGAGTGATGAAATAAAGATAGTAGATAAGATGCATTATAAAAACACAAGAAAAGAAGGAGGTGTGATAGTGATGCAGTTTGAATGCTCTCAATTCCTTGTAGTCAAGAGGTTAGTGGAAATAAGAGAGTTATTAAATATCCCCTTTAAATTATCCACAGGTTCAGAGTGAAAGAATTCACTCATTTCCAAATTATTAGTTGCAAAATAAAAGTTTATTGTTGGATAGAAATCAGTTTACAAGGGACTGACTTCTATAGTGGCAGATTTTTATTTTAATGGAGTTTTTCTCAGTGGACAGGGTCCTAGCAAAGTGCATGGGACATCTGCAAAGACCTTAGTTGAGGGATTGGGTATCCTGGTGTGGTACTGGGACAGCCTGAGCTGATCAGATCAGGATTCCTCAATTGAATGAGAATTTAGAATTGGAGTTGATTTGTCAAGAAAATCACAGAAATTAATGGAAAAAATACAAGAAATGGTGGCTTAGCAATACAAAAACTAAAACTATAATATAAAGCAGCAGTCATCAAAAACATTTTATGTTGGCTAGAGTAGTGGATCAGTGGAATAGATTAGAAACACATGATAAAAATCAAGGTCTAAATCTAGTATTTGATAAACCCCCAAAGTCTAGCTTTTGGAATAAGAACTCAGTATTTGATAGAAATTACTAGGGAATCTGGAAAATAATGTCACAAACTCAGCATATACCAGGATTCTATACTGCATAACAAAATAAAGTCAAAACGGGTACATAATTTGGGTATAAATATGATAGCATAAATAAATTAGTAGAGCAGTGGGATAATTTTCCTATCAGATCTTTGGGAAAGGAAGGAATTTATGACCAAAGAAGAATTAGAAAACATTCTGAAAGGCAAAATAGACACAATTACATAATATTAAAAAATTTTTGCAAAAAACAAAACCAATAAGACCAAGGTTAAAAGGAAAGTACAAAGCTGGGGAAGAAAATCTTTACAGCCAGTGTTTCTGACAAAGTTCTCTTTTCTGAAATACATAAAGAATGGTATCAAATTTGTAAGAATAGACATTATTTCCCATTTGAAAATAGTCAAAGGTTAAGAACAGAATTATCAGATGACAAAATTAAAACCATTTATAGTCATGTGAAAAACCGCTCTTAATCACTTTTGATTAGAGATATCCAAATTAAAAACTCTGAGGCACCTCACATCTCTCAGATTGGCTAAGATGACAGGACAAGATAATGATAAATATTGGAGAGTATGTGGGAAAACTGGGACACGAATGCATTGTTGGTAGAGTTTTGAAATAATGCATCCATTCTGTAGAGCAATCTGGAATTGTGCCCAAAGGGCAATCAAACTGCATATACCCTGTGACCCAGCAGTACCATTATTGAGTTTGTATCCCAAGGAAATCATAAAAGAGGGAAAAGGACCTACATGTAGAAATATTTTTGTAGCAGCATTTCTTGTAGTTTCAAAGAATTGAAAAATAAGTAGATGCCCATCAATTTGGGAATGGTTGAACAAGCTGTGGTTATATAAAGGTATTGTTGTATAAAAATGATTATTAAGCTAATTTTAGAAAGGCTGGAAAGATTTACATGAACTGATGCTGAGCAAAACAAGCAGAACCAGAGTAAGAGTAAGAATGTTCAGTGATTAAATATGAAAGACTTGGTTCTTCTCAGTGGTTAACTGATCCAAAACAATCCCAATAGACTTTAAAAGAAAATGGCATCTACTGCCAGAAATAGAACTATGGAGATTAAATGTAAATCAATACATGGTATATTCACTTCTTTTTTCTGTTTTTTTTTTCCTCTCCCATGGTTTTTCATTTTGGCTCTGATTTTTCTCTCTCAACATGATTCATAAAGCAAAATATATTTTAAAAATAATTTTAATTATAAAAAAGGAATTATCAAGGGAAATTTCCCTAATGTCCTAGGTAAAACACCACTGAAAGAATCCACTGATCACCTGAAAGAGGCCCCAAAATGTAAACTCCAAGGAATATTACAATAAATTAACATATTTTACCCCTAATTCATTTAACCACTTAAAATTCTAATATTAATACTTTTAGGCATAAACTAAAAATTTGCCTTGTACAGGAAATATTGTTGATTAATGTATATTCATAGAATCAGTATCTATTTTCTGATACCTTCCTTGAACATATCTATGGAAAGGTTCTATCACTAATAAGCCATACTCTTAAATTGTACTTATAATTAAATCTGTTACAAATTATAACATTTTCTTTATTGAATTCATCACAGACATCCCATTGTCAATGAGATTATTAATATAATAATTTTTATTAAAATTGGATTAGGAATTTAAAAAGCTATTTGAGATTTTTAAATATAATTAATATGATAAAATCTATTTCTAGATTTTTGATGAATAGAACTTCACTGTTCCCCCTTAAATGCTTGCCACAACAATTTTATATATGTTACTAGAGGTCTACTATTTTACAAATAAAATAAGAAAAAGTGGGGATCAATTTTCACTTCACTAGCAAAAGGATTTAAAATATTTTGTTGGAAAAGGACATTTTAGGCAGTAGTAAGACACACTTAAAATTAAATATTGCTTTTTCTGCCTTTGTGATTTCTCATTTCTTCCATAAGGAAGGGTTTACATAACTCCTCTCCTTCTGATAGTGTATGTCTAGTAATTAAAAGTGCTTGATTACTCTTTGCTTTCCTGTAAGAAGTCATCTAATTTTCCTGCTTTCATCACTATTCAATTAGGAATCACCAGAATATCCATACTGCATTTCTCCTGTAGTAATGGATAAATTGATTTGAAAAAAATAATTTTATAAATGTAAGGTAAATTTATTATAATAAGCCTAGATCAGTAAGTTTTCAAATGGCCCAAGCTAGTAGACTAAAGTATTAAAAGTTCAACAAGCTTCTACAATTTAACTACCTGAATCAGAAAGTTGCAAAGTTTTCTAAGGGTCAAGTTGGAGGTGGGCATGTATGACATTATCTGCAGAAAATGTAGGATCATCTGAACTGCCTTTTAATCCTGCTCCTCTGTTCCCTGGTCTTATTATTAATTCTTTTTAATTTTTCATTTTTATTAGTTTGTATTAAGGGAAAGCTTTATGAATTTTGTAAAAAATGACTCTGCTCTTTTGCTGTTTGTTTTCTCAATCAATATATCTATATTCATTCATAAGTAATATGAATTGTTTACCCCACATTTAAGAATAAAAATCATATTTTCAAATATAATATTTAATATTATAAATGTTAAAGAGCTTTCATATGATTTGGTTAAACATATTAAAAATAATTTAAAAATCAGGATATCAATATTGCAGTTTTTTTTTTCAGTAAAGCAGACAATAACAACAAAAACACTTTTTCCAGTTTCAAGATGGTAGACCTACAAAGGTAACTAAATCATTAACCAAAGATTAAACCCTATTGCTTTAAAATATAAAATGGAAATAGAAAAAATAGAGAAGATATGAATTTCAAGATTGTTGCTCATTATTTTTTAAATTATTCATTTGAATTGGTCAGTTTTACCTTTTTTGTCCAGGGATGATACACCCAAAGCAAATCCACTACAAGAAGGCTTCTCTGCATAGCCAATTTGGGGTGGACAGGAATTATGACATTCCCATTGTTCTTCAATTTGTTTGTTATAAATATGTCTAAAATAGAAAATAAAACAAAATAGGTCTACATCAATCAAGATAAAAAGTATATGTAACAAGTAACTTTTGTGTATCTCAAATCTTAGATTTTTTTTGTTTTTATTGTAGTCTGTAAAGCAAAACTAATCATTCAATCTAGATGTAATAATACACTTGTCTTCAGGGTCACAGTATTATAGAATTATAGGCTTAGAACTCAAAAGGCTTATTTAGGACATTAACATTAACCTAAAACCCAAAAGATTACAATTGTCCAAGGTAACACATAACATGAGGGGCATGATCTTTCCCCAACACTCCAAGTTGAGCATCATTACCCCAGCAAACTGCCTCTCTGTGAATTCTAATGTTAACATTTATGATTCATTTTCATTAGCACTCATTTGAAGACATCTAAGACATAAGGTGATTTTCCTTAAAACTAGAACTTTAGGTCTCTTACAATCGAGAGATGTCAGCACATTAAAATAGAAACAAACAACATAAACCACTGCCAGTATAAATGTGATTATTATTAAATTATATAACTTCTGTGAAGGTCAAATAAAAGGTTGGAAAACCTTTAAAAACTATTAAAATATTAGCCATTATAATTATTACTTCTGAAAATTCTAATCTCAGAGTATGTGAGTCTATGTCATATCTCTTTTGCTTATGTCATAGTGAACTTCAATAACCTAAGTTTCCCATTTGCTCAATTTCTTCTTAGCATTATTAAGGATGAAACAGGTAAAGAGGGCTATCCATCTATCCTCTACAGATTGCCTGTTTGTCTGGGGCTATTCTGAAGCATGTGGCAGTTCTCAGAGCTGGACAGTTATTATATTATGCAACTATGAAAGCCCCATTCATTCTCAATTTTATGGAAGAAAATTATTTTAGATGCAAAACTACAAAAAACAATTAGAATTATATCAGCACTTACAGAGGATAACCATGCTGCTCAGCATATGTCTCAGCTGTCCATCCATCTATATCTTGGAGAGTGTAATCAGCATTATTTTGAAGAAGAAGAGTGACCAAGTCTATTGATTCCACACTGACAGCAATCATAAGGGCCGTTCTAGAATAACAAAGAAGCAATTCATTTGCAAAAAATTAAACTAGTCATATTTTCTGAAATGCTACAATAAAATGCTCATATTCTTTAATCTTAATACTTATGTGCAACACGAACACACAGTGATGGAGAGGAGTACTTTGATTGTTCAAGTGAAGCATTACAAATATCAAGGAAGATCAAACAAAGCTGGAAAAGGTAATTTTTTGATAGCACCAGTTGATTTGGAGAAAGATCATAAAGGCAGTTAATTAAGGTTCACTGGAAGCTGCCTTGTTTCCTTACACACCTGAAACTTTCGGGTCTCCTTGTTTGCCAGGGGCTACACTGAAGCATGTGACAATTCTCAGAGCTACAGACTCCCTTTTTCCCTGATTATACTGAGATATTTGGGTGTTCCAAGTGTCGGTATTTGTCTACTCCACCATATTGGTTATCAGTTTCTTCCTGTGGCTGCTGAGTTGGGGCTTGCTGCTCTGCTGGTTTGCTTCCTGACTTGGGATTGGAATCCCCTCTTACCTGAAACATTTCTTCCTAATTTTCCAAATTTCTTGGGCTCAAAGATTATTTCTCCTGTCTTTTTGATAATTGTACAGTGCCCAGATTTGTTTTGGAAACTATTTTATGTTTCTATGGAGGTGAATATGGAGGAGTTACATTGATTTCCTGCTTATGGCAGAAAAACAAAAGAGTTAGTAACCTTAATTGTGAATGTGAATGAAATGAATTCTCTCATAAAATGTCTCAATAGACAGGGGGATGAGTGTGTGTGTGTATGTGTAGCCCAGCACAGATGCCTGCAGGGAGCCCCAGGTCAGAGAGGCGCCATCCACAGGGAATCCAGTGGGAAGTTCTTAGACAAAATACAGCAGTTTGGGCCTCTCTGTTCTGGTTTTAAAGTCAGTGGATTAGCAAATGAACTGTGATAACTTAAACACAACCACACAAGTAGTGAACCTTGGGGCAGTGCACCCTTTACCCTGGAAAAAGAGTCCTATTCTAAAGAGTTTAAAGCCAAGTAATAAGCTAGGAAAACGATCAGACAGCAAAAGAGTTTCTGACCATAAAAGATAAAATGGTGACAAGGAGGATCAAAACACATACTCAGAAGAAGATAACAATCAAAACCTCTACATCCAAAGCCTCCAAGAAAAATTGAAATTGGGGGATTTTTAAAGGGATTTTTAAAATTGATTAAGAGAAAGAGAAGAAAATTAGGGAAAAGAAAAAAGTGGTACAAAAGGAAATGCAAAGGAAAATATAAAATACAAAAAGCTTATGAGCATAAGAAATACAAAAAGCTAACAAGGAGAAGAATGCTTAAAAAGGAATGATGACCAATTGAAAAAAAGGCACAAAATCTTATCCAAAAAAATAATTCCTTAAAAATTGGAAGTGAGAATATGGAAGCTAATGACTTCATGAGAAATCCAGATACAATAAAACAAAACAAAAGGAAAAAAAGGAAAAATGTGAATTCTCTCTTTGGAAGAACACTGATCTGGAAAATTAGGTCCAGGAAAGATAATTTAAATATTACAGTACATGAAAATCATGATCAAAAAATACAACCTGGACACCATCTTTCAAGAGGTTATCAAGGAAAACTGTTCTGTTTGAACCAGAGTATAAAACCAAAATAATAAGAATTGGCTAATAACTTCCTGAAAGAGATTCCCCAAATGAAAACTCACAGAAATATTGTGATGACCACATATTTTAAAACCAGCTGGAGTCAGGAATGCAGGTTAAGGGAAAATCCTTAATGAAGAGGGATGGCCATAGGAATGTGTGCAGCTGTGACATGAACCCAGCCAGCAGCCAGCCTCTCTTCCTCTCTCTCTCCACCCACCCAAATCATCCTTATGTCATTTCCTATACAACACATCAAAACTTGCACAAAGAGTAGGTGAGGCCATTCTTTCTCCAAGCATACATTAATAGAGTATAGTCCAATTGCTATCTAGCCTCACGTGCTTGCTTGGGACCTCAGTGCATCAACTTGAGCTTCAGCCCATTACAAAATATTATAGTCAGATTCTGAACTCCCATTTTTTGTCAAGGAGAAAATACTGTCAGCATACAGGAAGAAACAATTTAATTATAGTGATGTCACAGTTAGGATAATGCAAGATTTAGCAGCTTCTTTATTAAAGGCCAGAGGACTTGGAATATGATATTATGGAAAACAATAGAGAGGTGATTACAACCAACTATCACTTACTCAGCAAAACTGAGTATAATCCTTCACAGGAAAAGGTAGTCTTAAAATAAAATAGAGGATTTTAAAATATTTGTGATGTAACAACCAGAGCTGAATGGAAAATCTGATTTTCAAATATAGGACTCTGGAGAAGCATAAGGAGGTGATCAGGAAAGTGATATCATAAGGGCCTTAATAAATAAGGTTTATCTATTTACATTACTACATGGGAGGATGATACTTGTAACTCATTAGAACTTTGTCATTATTATGGCAGTTAGAGGAGCATATATAGGCAGAGGGCACAGGTTGAGTGTAACATATCCCTTTATGTTGCATTGCCCAGATTCAGAGAAAAAAGTAAATTGGTTAAATAAGAACATTTTAGAAAAAGAAATAGAACATGCTATTAATCAACTCCCTAAGAAAAAATCCTCAGGACCAGATGGATTTGCATGTGAATTCTACCAAACATTTAAAGAAAAATTAACTCCAATGCTATGTAAATATTTGAAAACACAGGGAATGAAGGAGTCCTACCAAATTTCTTTTATGACACAGACATGATACTGATACCTAAACCAGGTAGGATGAAAACAGAAAAGGAAAATTGTAGACCAATCTCCCTAATGAACATTGATACAAAAATCTTAAAATATTAGGAAAAAAAATTACAGAAATTACAGAAAATCATCTCCAGAATAATACACCATGACTAAGTAGGATTTATACCAGGAATGCAGGGCTGGTTGAATATTAGGAAAATTATTAATATAATTGACTATATCAATAACCAGATTAGCAAAAAATATATGATCATCCCAATAGATGCAGAAAAAGCATTTAATATAATCCAACACTCATTCCTATTAAAAACACTAGAGAATATAAGAATAAATTGACTTTTCCTTAAAATAGTCAGTAGTATCTATTTAAAACCATCAGTAAGCATCATATGTAATGGTGATAAACTGAAACCATTCCCAATAAAATCAGGAGTGAAACAAAGTTGCCCACTATCATTATTATTATTCCATATTGTGTTAGAAATGCTAGCTTCAGCAATAAGAGATGAAAAAAAGATTTAGGAATTAGAGTAGGTAATGAGGAAACCAAATCACTCTTTGCAGACAATATGATGATATACTTAGAGAACCCCAGAGATTCTACTAAAAAGCTATTAGAAATAATCCACAACTTTAGCAAAGCTGCAGGATACAAAATAAATCCACATAAATCATCAGCATTCTTATACATCACTAGCAAAATCCAACAACAAGAGATTCAGAGAAATTCCATTTAAAACAACTCCTGATAATATAAAATATTTGGTAATCTATCTGCCAAGGGAAAGTCAGGAACTATATGAGCAAAACTACAAAACACTTTCCACACAAAGTCAGATCTAAACAATTTGAAAAATATTAAGTGCTCTTGGATTTGAGCATAATAAAGATGACTGTACTACTTAAAGTAATCTATACCAATCAGACTCCCAAGAAACTATTTTAATGACCTAGAAAAAATAACAAAATCTATCTGGAAGAACAAAAGGTCATGACTTTTAAGGGAACTAATGAAAAAAAAATCAAATGAAGGTGGCCTAGCTGTGCCTGATGTAAAACTATATTATAAAATAGCAGTCACCAAAATCATTTGGTATTGGCTAAGACATAGACTAGTTGATCAATGAAATAGGTTAGCTTCACAGAACAAAATACTCATTACTTATAGCAATCTAGTGTTTGACAAACCCAGACACCACAACTTTTGGGATAAGAATGCACTATTTGACAAAAACTGATGAGAAAATTAGAAATTAGTATGGCATAAACGAGGCATTGACACACACTTAACACTGTACATCAAAGATAAGGTCAAAATGGGTTCATACTCTAGGTATAAAGAATAAGCTTATAATTAATTAGAAGAACATAGGATAGTTTACCTCTCAAACCTGCAAAGGAGATAGGAATTTGTGACCAAAGAAGAACTAGAGATCATTTTGATCACAAAATAGAAAATGTTGATTATATCAAGTTAAAAAGCTTTTGTACAAAAAAAAAACTAATGCAGACAAGATTAGAAGGGAAGCAATAAACTGGGAAAACATCTTTACAGCTAAAGGTTATGATAAAGGCCTCATTTCTAAAATATATAGTCATTTCTAAAATAAATTAGTCAATTCATAAGAAATCAAGCCATTCTCCTATTGATAAATGGTCAAAGGATATGAATAGACAATTTTCAGATGATGAAATTGAAACTATTTCTACCCATATGAAAAGGTGTTCCAAATCATTATTAATTAGAGAAATGCAAATTAAGACAATTCTGAGATACCACAACACACCTCCCACATTGGCTAAGATGACAGGAAAAGATAATGACAAATGTTGAGAGGGATATAGGGAAACTGGGACACTGATGTATTATTGGTGGAATTGTGAATGCATTTAATCATTCTGGAGAGCAATTTGGAACTATGCTCAAAAAGTTATCAAAATGTGCATACCCTTTGATCCAGCAGTGTTAGTACTGGACTTATATCTCAAAGAGATATTAAAGATTATATATATATATATATATATATATATATATATGTGTGTGTGTGTGTGTGTGTGTGTGTATGTATATATATAGTGCAAAAATATTTGTGGCAGTCCTTTTTGTACTGACTAAAAACTGGAAATTGAATGAATGCCCATCAATTGGAGAATGGTTGAGTAAATTGTGATATATGAATGTTATGGAACATTATTGTTCTGTAAGAAATGACCAGTAGGATGAATATAGAGGGGCTTGGAGAGATTTACATGAACTGATGCTAAGTGAAATGAGCAGAACCAGATTTATTATACACTTCAACAACTAAACTATATGAGGATCAATTCTGATGGATGTGGCTCTCTTCAACAATGAGAGGATCCAAATCAGTTCCAATTGATCATTAATGAATAGAAACAACTATACCCAGTGAAAACACTGGGAAATGAGGGTGGACCACAACATAACATTTGCATTCTTTCTGGCATTGTTTGCTTGCATTTTTGTTTTTCTTCCCAGGTTATTTTTTTCTTCTTTCTAAATCTGAATTTTCTTGTATAGCAAGACAACTGTATAAATATGTATACAACTATTGTATTTAATATATACTTCAACATATTTAACATGTATGGGACTACCTGCCATCTAGGGGAGGGGGTGGAGGGAAGGAGGGGAAAAGTTGGAACAGAAGTTTTTGCAAGGGTAAGTGTTAAAAATTTAGCCATTCATATGTTCTGTCAATAAAAAGCTATAATAAAAAAAAAACACTATGTGGACAAAGTAGCTCTTCTCAGCAACACAAATAGAACAAACAAATCCAAAACAAATAGAACAAACTCAGGAAGGAAAACGCTATTCACATCCAGATAAAGAACAGATGGACTCTGGAGACTGGAGCATACTTTTTGCACTTACTTCATTCTTTGTAAAGTTTTTTTTTTCCTTTTGATCTATTTCTTTGAAAACTAATGTGACTAATGTGAAAATAAGTTTTCCATGATAATAGAACATTAATAATAACCTAAATCATCTTGCAAGGAAGGAGAAAAATTTGAAACTCAATCTTGTAAAAGTGAATGCTAAAATTTTCTTGACATGCAATTGGTAAAACATAAAATGCTATTAAAAATAAAGTTAATATAGTCAGAATAAGTCTCAAAAATACATTATAAACATCTTTTGAAATTTCAGCTCAATAAAAATCAGATCTATTAAAACTTAAATATTTGTACATTTTATTTCACTGTCTTTCTCATTCTTTTGGAATCTTCCTTTCTTTCAAATACTTTAAAATTATTCTGAAGTATCATTTGTACTTTTTTGGTGCTTTCTTTGTCATGGATTTTTTTTCTGTAAGCTATCTAGTTCTGATCTAGCCACTTTTCCTGAAATTTTGAACCTCCCTTGCCTCACAGAGAACATGAGATACTGAGCTGCATAAATTCACATGTCTTGCTACTACTGGTTAAATGAAAATAAAAATAGTGATTGTTCTATTCAATTTCATATTTATTCAATGTCACTCAGTTTCATAGACAAATGCTCGTAAGATGATCTATTTTTTATGTAAATCAATGTACAGGATTGTTTTCTCCTTAATAGTTTTTTATTTTTGTTGTGATGTAATGCTAGTCTTCATCTTTTATCTTCAGATTTTTTTCACAAATTATGTTGTATGCTAACCTTCAGTTAATCTTAGCCATAATATTTCTCTTTTTAACAGAGATGTTTGCCTACTGATACAGTTTTTGGCTTTCTCTTTGGGACAAAGTATTTAATATTAAATTAATACAAAGTTTAGTATTTGATTGAATTTCCCATTTTGGAGACGTGATGACTTATTCAATCACAAAAGATTATAACTGTTATAATCACTGTCTCTTTCATTTTTAGGCTCTCTCCTCATTTGCATTAATTTTTTGCTTTAACTCTGGCCAGCCATGATCTGAATGACCATAATCAACTAATTCTGAAATTATTCCAACAATAGTAACCAATCATTTTTGTCTGTTAGAATAATGTCAGTTTTGTGTTTGGATGTGGGTGGTAGTTGTTGTTGAATATTTTTTTTTGTTTTTGGTAATATCAAAATGTTTTCTTTTAAACAAATGTTAAAATCATACAAAATCCAACAACACATTCCATCCAAAGGTGTACTTTTTTCAATAATATTAGTATTAAGCTAGATGTAAATAATTGAGGTATATGCTCATATAAGATGTTTGCCAGTATCTGTAGGATGCTCTACACAGTGTCCAACTAGAATAGATTGTATATGGTAGAAATGATTTCCAAATGCTTCTGCATCAAACCTTGGAGGAACATGAAAAAGGCCCACATTCAGTAAAAAGAGATTGGTCAAAGATTCCACACTGAAAAAGTTGATCAAAAATAACTATTTTTCAGATTTTGTGTAGTTTAATGGGCAGCTCCATCTAATTGGTTTATCTATATTTCTGTAAAAGTGTATGTATGTGTAGACATACATGCATACACCAAACCCTCCATGGACATTGAACAACAACAATGCACTAGTCTCAAAAGTGTTGGGGAAAGGAGATCCAATTGGAACTCATTTAAGAAGCTACACAACACTTCTATTGAACACACCACCACAAAAACTCATTTTATAAACACCAATATGCTTTCAGGAATGATATTTGGCCACAGTAAAAATCTCAAACCCAAACATATGATCTCAGAAGAAACAAAATTGTACATAATCCTAAAGATCCATGGACATATGTGTGGTGAATATAAGTAGGTGCAGGCAATAATGATTTTGGATGTAGTAAGTGATGTCAAAAACATGCATGGATAAATGAAGTGGGCTGATCTTGTATTGAAAATAAAAGTATTAAATATTAAAATATTAAAAGAACCTCAAGTATTAAAAGAACCAAGGGAACAATTCAGTGTGTTTCCTGGATTCTTTATGAAGAATGACAAAAGCTCTATAAAAGGATATTGGATAGGAGAATGAAAATAAGAATCAGTGTCATGAGTATTCATAATAAGAGCAAGGGTCCATCAAAGTATTTCATATATCATGCTTTTATTTATTTGCATTTGTCAATGTGCCTATTCTTAAGAGAAACAAGCAAAAAGGAGCAGAAAATACATGCTGCAATCCTCATGGGTGACATTAAGATTATTTCATAAAGAGAATCAACTGACTCATGAGATTTCATGGGATAATCTTAATTTAAAATCAATAAAGAAATCGCAAATAATCATAACCAATACAGAACTATTAGTAATCCCAAGTGGAGTGTTTTCTCTTGCCGAATCATGAGTTTTTCTTTTCACAACTGGTATTTGTTGACATTTTTCACCCCTTTGCAATGATATTCAATTTCAATTACTGTTGTTCACTAAGCGTTCCATGATTTAATCTTTTTTCCTCTGGAAATGTTGCTTTAAAAAAATAAGCTTTAATGACTATACCTTTTATAATTATCCAAGGCATTCACATTTGCTCCATTCTTTAAGAGAAAATCTGCCATTTCAGTGTTCATTGTTGTAATTGCAAGTAAAAGTGGTGTAAGGCCTTCCTGCAAAGTCATAAAAAAGATAGTATTATATTAATCAAGCGTTCTCTATATATGTGAATTCAGTTTATGACATTTTGTGAACATCTTGCTAATGAATTTGCTAATGACATGTTAAGGAAACATGACACAATGGATCACTGGAGTTAGAAGACCAGAGCATAAATCCTGTATTCATTAGTTAATTCCTATGTGATCATAAAGCAAATTATTTTACCTCTCTGGGTCCTAAGTTTCTTTACATGTAAAATAATACAATGAAACTAGAGATCACTGGGATTCCTTCTAGCTATTAATATGTAACAATATTTCAGAAGACAGAAATTCAGAATTTGTAGAGACCATTTCATATTATGCCATGAGTGTCTTCCATTCTTGCTACTTTCATTTCATAATCAATTATTCTCCAAATGCAGACAAACTTATTTCCACAGAACATTACTAAAATAAAGCTATAATCTGGCTAGGTTTAAAGTTGACTAGTTATCTTTATCCATCCCTTTGGGGTGTATAAACTCACTCAAAGCAACCACAACAAACCAATTACCCAACAAATTGTTAAACCACAACAAATAATTTAAAAATATCTGTCCTTAAGAGGTTTAAATCTGGAAGAAAGTCATTTGCCTAGTATTTTCCCTCTCTTACCAACCTTCCTAAAATTCCTATTAAATAATATTAATAATATGTTATTTGTTTTTCTCTCTTTCAAACCATAACTCAAAAAAAAATCAGGAATCATTCAGTAGTTCTAGAGACAAAATAATTTTAAATGTGTAGTCATTAGGATAAAAAAACATGTACTTAAGAATTTGTTCCTGTGAAAATTTTGTCTCTGTGTAGTTATACCTAGAAGGAACAAATTTTAAAAAGTTTTTTTTCTAAAACATTATGACATTTTTATGCCAAATTCATATTGTAAAGGTTTAAATGTAAAAGAGCATTGTGGACAATATCTGGTAGAACTATTGCATTCTGGAGAGCTGACTTATATCATGCAAAGAAGATTCTGGAGAGAGAGATGTGATGAAATAGCTAGCTATCTAGATTCAAAATCAGTAAAACATAAATTCAGGGACTACTGCTGACACACACATACTGATTGGTGACCCTGCAGTACTCAAGGACTCTAATACAGGGTTTCTTAACTTTTTTGTGTCATGGACCCCTTTCCAGAATAATGTTTTTAAATGCCTAAAATATGTAGAAAACAAACAAAACCAATTATATTGAAATATTATGAGTCCTTTTAAAATTAATGGATACCAGCTAAAGAATCCATGCTCTTAAGAATAAAAAACAGAGCAAGCACTGGTCTAAATTGGTAGAGGGAATTTTTTTTTAGGAATGAATGTGAATGTGAATAAATGTGAATTCATGTGAAAGAAATCTCTTCCAGTGTCATGTTCATTCATCACCTTCCTCACCCCTCCATTCTGCATTAGAAAATTCAGAAAGCTAATGAACATTGAGAACAGAATGATTTTGTTATTTCTATTAAAGAAATGTTTCCATGAATAAATGAATAACAAAATATATGAATTGTACACTGATTCTTTAGCTGATAATCTACTTTATTATACAAGAGGCTAGCTTCTACCTGGTTTTTTGCTTCAATATCAATGTTGTGCTTGATCAGTTTTTTTGCCATGAATTTGCTCTGACCAGAGGACAATATGGTGAAGTGCAGTGTTGTTGTTGCCATCCCTAAGATTAGGGTCTGCACCATGTTCAAGCAAGATTGTTGCACATTCCTTCTGCCCACACTCTATTGCCTGTAGATATAATACACACAAAGAAATAACAAAGCAATATAACATTTAGTGTATTCCCCTATCATTAGGGATATTTAAAATAAGTTAGTAAAGCTTACTAACTTAGTTGCTAACTTTTACTTTTCTTAATCAAAGAAACAAATCAAAATGCATTTCATTGAACAGCATGGTTAACTACTGCATACCTTCATTAAAGGCGTTCGACTGTCATTGTCCAACAAATTTAGATTGCAATTTTTCTCTACTAAGAGAGATACAACATCTGGATGTCCATTAGCACAAGCCAGGTGAAGAGGTGTTCTACAAAAATGAGAGAGTAATATGATTGTTTGATAATGTGCTAAAACAATCATAATTTTACCATTCTTAGGCTTTTTAATATAATATGCATTATTATTCTTATCCCTAAATTGTAAATAATTTCCAAAATAAATGGCCACTACTGTCACCTAAAGAAATACAAAACTAATATGATAGACAAAATCAACCGGGAGCAGGAAGAATATATGCAGTAGGTAGAGTTAGATTTTACTACAGATTGGCATGTGAACTTTGCTCAGTTTCTGACCTCAGCTTATTCACTTCTCCTGAGGCAATGGTGCTATAAATTCAAGAGATCTGTCAGTCTCAGCCTCCCTGTTAACTGGGATTACAGATGTGCTTCACCCTGCCTGGTTGTCAAGTCTAATAACAGCTTTTCCCAATAAGAATATCCATCCACAATTGAAAAATACTTAGCAAAGCAGCTGCCTCAGGGAAAAAAAAAAGAACCTTACATATTTGTGTATTTGTACAAGGTACAAATACATGGCCACATGTGTGTGCATTCTGCATTAAGGCTTACTGAAATGCATCAGGGTACAGTTGAAGTGGCTCTGTGTTGTTAAGGCTATTCCAGCACTGTAAACATTTTGGTAGTTCTACCGTGCTAGAAAGGTTTGCAATAAGGGCCTGATATGTCTGCTGTCCATGGACCAACCTAACTAATGTCAAAAATATCACCAGTTTGGTCAAAGGAGGATGAATTGTTTTTATTGATAGTTTATTTCAAAGTCCATCTTTGTGGTTTAGTTTATTTCAGTCCTGTTTGACTTTCATCTCATGTCGGGTTTTCTTGGTAAAAATATTGTAGTGGTTTGCCTTTTCCTTCTCTACCTCATTTTACAGATGAGGAAAGGAGAGAAAAAGATTGAGTGACTTGCCCAGAGACATATTGGAGTATCTGAAAACAAACTTGAATTCACAAAGATGAGTCTTCCTGATTCCAAAGCCCAGCATTCTATCTACCAAGTTGTAAAAAGGTAATGTTATGTATTGATGGAGAAAATATCCATTACATCAAAATCATGTACTATATAAGGAATGTGTATATAAATATTTGTATATGTATATTAATGACTAGTTAAATTAGAAAATAAGCAAAACAAAAAAAAATAATAACTT